>NC_142863.1:6255000-6880000 GCF_061612785.1 Hesperophylax consimilis | reverse complement strand
ACATTGTGACTAATACATATCCATAACAATTGAAATACTTTTATGGTTATTCCAACAATCCGGTTCCTACCTAAATTGCTCTCTCCCTTGTTTTTATTCCATTTCCTAAAGGTATTTTACCTTCGAAAAATTTTAATTTTTAAAATGTTAATTTTCGTCATTGTTGCATATCATTGCATATTTATCGCCCCCTCGTAATAATGGTCGGAAAACAGTATAATTTATCAGCCCCAATCATCATACATTAAATAAATATTGTATATTATCGAGAGTGATCAAAAAACCGTTCATGTTGTGAAACAATAAATATTTGTGATACAAAAACTAATCATGTAGTGAAACAATACTAGATATACATCTATAAACTATAGTGCCCACAGAACATTCAAGACCAACCTCAAAACTTTCAATTGAAACCACAACGTTCACAAGGTAAAGACCTCCTTTCCCACTCCTATTTTCTCCTTGTGATTAACACGATTGTTCATTCTAATTTTCTTGTTAAAAATTACAGTTCATTCGTAGAGTACCAATCGATTCGGTACGCAACAGCAACGTTTCGTCGCTTGCAAGACCGACTATCTGAGTTTTACCCAATTTTACAGGGAAAGCAAAAAAAAATTGCATTTAAATGCGTCAATGAATAACTTTTGAACGAATATTGTGCGAACAGTAAAACTTATTCACATAACCAAAATTGGGCCCGATACCCTAATTTATTTTAAAAATTTTGGTGTACAAAATGTTTTGTGGAAATCAGGCACATAGCCGGTTTTGCAAGCGCAACGACCATATGTTTAATGCTCTATTCGCATATTTTCGTTCATGGTACATGCTTACTAGTAATAACACTAGAGAATCAATATGATGATCTAAGTTTGGACTGATTAAACCTCTGTCACATTTGATTGCCAAATTTCAACCGTTCACTTTCGTTCAGCCGACAAGCATGATGGTCACACCGACGTCTTGGCATACTCCTTACTTCATTCACATTCATGCATCGTCTCATATATACGTTGCGAAGGTTGAAGATGTGTTCGGTGTTGAAAGTAAACCAAGTAATATTTTATAATAAATTTATTACGGCAAGGATTATTTAAGTAATCGTAGGCGCGAAAGGAGTAAGTTATTTTGATTAGCGCGTTAAAACGTAGCGCGTAGTAGACTGACTGAGTACCTTCCCGCTGTCGCTTATATAAGGTGCCAATACGATTCAAGTTGCACCTAAGAACGTTCCCGAACATTCTAGTTGCTATGGCTACAAACATTGCCACCCGTAACGCTGAGCAACGGCCGAAATTTCCAGTTTGTTCTATGACGGCCTAGGTACCTTAGCGCTTGGCACTGTGAGTAGTACTTGACACCGTACGACTCGAGTAGTAGCGTACCACTACATATACTCTTCCGTTATTTTGATTCTGATTAGTTCATTAAAAAAAAAATCATTATTCTTTGTTGGACATGAAAATCAATATACTGAATACATAATGGAAAAATGTCACATCATGCTTGTTGAATAAACAAAGCATTGAAAATTTGCATAAAACAAGAATAAAAAAAATATTAAATATCCGCTGCATTGTCTTTAGTGAAAGAATAACTCTTTCACATAAATGTACATTTAATTACCTTGCAACCGCATATATTAATACTGAATTCATTATCATTACATTGCAATGGTTGTAAAATTGTTTGACTAGTCCAATGGGGTATTTTTACAATCTACGAATACGGTTAAAAATTTGCGGAAAATTTACAATTTTTTTTTCTGATTCTTATCATTGTACCAAAAATGATTAATTTTCATTAATAATTATTAATTTTAAAAACGAACATGTCAAAACGGTTCAATTGGCTAAAAAGTCATATGACGTAGAAAACACTACTGGATGGTAAGACGGCTGTCACCGACTTTGGCCACTATAACGTCAACAACGCCATATTCACAAATAAAAACGAAAATGTCATTTTGGCGGCAAATAAAAATGGCACATTTCAAATCATTATAGAAAATGTATTCATCAAAATTAAAATGCCTGAATTATCGTATTTTTTTAGAATAAAATCAATGATTTGATGACCATAAATTTTGAAAGAGTTTTAAACATGCCAACCTAAGTTTAAAATTATTTTGTTTGATTTTGACAGACGACTTTATAAAATCTGTAAGTAATTCAAACATATAGATGTGAGCATACAAAGAAAAGTGGCTAAGTCAAATTTTACGATTTTAAGATCAAGTTATATATTTAGTTATAATACATTACAAAATAATACTTATAGTATATGACTTCCAGTAAGTTTAAAAAAAAAAATCTTTTCGGGAAAGACAACATTAATAAAATTAAAATAACTTATTTTTACATAAGAAAACTAATTTAAAAGGGAGTTCAATGACCTACATAAATTTTAAAACAAACTAGACAGACTTAACACCAAAGATATTAGAAGAACGAGATATGTTATGTTGGCCGCCGGACCGTAGCCGGAGTACTACCTAATTAGGGTACTTTGAACGGTATCGGGACGTGTACGCACAGAAATCTGTTCTATGTTTTAGTGCGGATACCTTAGCGATGCCTTAGCGTAAGCGAAGGTGTGCAGTAGTATTGGTGAACAAAACCGGCGACACTCGGCAAAACAATTCCACTCAGTACGAACTGCGCATAGCACATCTCGTTCTTCTAATATCTTTGCTTAACACAGTTAAATGGAAACTATTTCACAAATACTTAAAATTAAATTAAAAAGAAATAAACACAGAAGTCAGAGAGTTCTAAAGAAATATAATAAATAAATATAAGTATTGCTGGTTCGTATCTTCTACTGGAAAAAATGACAAGTGAAAAGTACACTAAAAAAAATTATGAAGTTTCATATAAAAACTATCAAAATCCCAAAACTTAATACAAAGCACACACAAAATACCTATCTCTATCTAGGTATAACATATTTTAACATCCTTCCATTATATCTAAAAAATATTCAAGATATTCAGGAATTTAAAATAAAATTAAAAAATTACCTAAAACTACTATAAAAGTCCATATCTTACTCTTATTATTATTTCCTTCAAATCTTGAAACTGTATTATTGATAAATCTTGCCTATTTCTTACTTATCCCTTTGGTTTTGCAAATATATTATTTACTTACTTACATGATTCCATATAATTGAGCTAGGATTCACTCACCAAACACAAGAGCCTCGTCTCTTTATGGTGAGGAAAAGCTATTATTATTTACCTTTATAACACTGTATAATATGTATAATTGTATATTTATTGTAAAAAACATACAAATATTAAATAAATAAAATAAAAAATAAATATACATATGTACATTTGAATTCTTCTGTTGTTAACTTCTAGATTTGAATATAAAGTGTTGTGTTTTCTCTTTCTAACACAATTTAGATAAGATTTCTAACCATGACAACAAGAGAGACATAAAGATTTAAATGAGACCATATAAGCTGTTGCTAAAAGCGATAGCTTGAGGTGTTAAAGATCTTTAATGTTGCCTGTGTATTTGAAGTAACCCATAAAATGAAAGAGATTCAAACAGCAACGTCACACAGCTATTTTTTTCATGTACTTGCAATACATACACAACCAACTATCAGACACACTCACTAACCAACATGATGCAAGATTTGGGCAACAAGTTTGGGGGTACTATTGATATATTTATTGACTCCATTTACAGAATTAAGCGTAATCTATACTGGCACTTTGTTGAATCCTACAAATTATAGTGCTGGTAATGTAGTTTTAGTGATTTGTCTTACATGTAGTATTGTTCTAGTTTCTATATTTTTTTGTGCTACTGTTACATGTTGTAATAATATTGTTTTATATTCAGTTTATCAGTTTGTTTTAAAAAAAATTGTATAATTTTCGATAGCTCACATTCAAAAATGTAAAAGCCCGGCTGGGCGTAAAACCAAATATAACAAAGTAAATCGGGTGCAATTCCTCGAGAATTTCATGCATGGTATGAATCTATCTATCCGGGACATGCAGTATTAAAAGCATCCTGAGCCAATCTTTCTCAGATCCCAAAAACGACGATAATTTTTTTGAAATACAAAATATTTTTTTTACTATATTTTATGTTGATTTGCTTTATCTTAACTAAGTTTAAAAAATACTTATTTTACAACAATTGAGATCATTTTAATTTAATGATTAAATTCAATTCCTTGAACTTGTAAGAGTGAAAATTGGCCAAGTCAGTAATGTTTTATTCAAAAAAGCAAAATATATCTAACTAACTAACCGCAGGGGTAGGCAGAGAGGACGGATCGCCAAACAACTCGGTATTGACACACACTCCTTGCCTCATTCACATTCATACATTGTCTCATACATACTCTTCTATTATTCTGACTCTTGACATGGCCCGACTCGAGTATCTGATACACTTGACGGTGCCATGTCTTCCTCGAGTGTCCCCGACTTCTGCCACTGTTCACATTTGCATCATATATTCTCCTTACACTCCTTTCTTCGCTCATTCATTCTATATGCCCAAACCATCTAAGAGTCCTTTTCTTAATCTTTCATCAGTCTTGCACTCTTTGCGAATCTCCACATTCCTCACACGTTATATCGTATTGTAAAAAAATACTATACAGTGCCAGGGAACATTTCTCCCTGTTCCTGCGTCAACTCGAGGTAGAGGTGCATAAATGAGGAGATAATCTTTTCTACCCGATGAGCGGGCAGCATTTTGCTACTGTAAGGTTTTTTTAGTACATATATCAAAACAGCGAAATATACAGTGTTTTTTTGTGTTTATGGCAATCTTTTATATAAACCCGCTCACTGTGGGTAAGGCCGGATATAAGATGGAATTCGGGCAGAGACGGAGGGAGTCGGTGATGGGGTTCCAGCAGCCGAGGTTGGAGATGGAGGGATTCAGGTTTGATTCTAGTTTGGAGTAAAAGATTTTGGCTAAATCTATTATATGTTTTCGGAGTGGAGGAATTTTCGAGCCAGTGTTAATTATGTTATTCCTGACAAACCAGGGACTTTTGGTGAATCGTCGCAAAGCATTCTGGAATGATTCTAGCCTTTTTGGGTTTGATGTAGTCCATCAAATTATGAATTAATAAAAACTGTTTTAAAACTTCAATATTAATACTGCATGAGGCATATATAAAAAAAAAAACTATAAGCTTGCATCTACGCAAAAACTTCAAACTTAATTTGACAACAAACAGGAATTTGGACTTGGCCACTTTTTCTTTCAAGCTCATCAGATTTGTGAATTTTTCAACACAAGACAAAACTAAGAGATAAGTGAAAACGGTAACCGGATAAAACAGAACAGTCACAAAACAGAATACGATAAAATAATTAGTAAGGTTAGTTCAGAATAGATAACTTATTTGTTTTGCCACTGTTCTGTTTTGTTGTGGAACCAGTGAAAACATTCCCTAAAACAGAATAGCTAAAAACAGTGCTTAAAATAAAAAATAATCTAATTTGTGTACTCAACCATTATAGAACAAACTTTGTCTCCGTCCGTCCAGTCCATCCTCGTGGCTGCAGGGGGCGGGCGCCTCCCGTGTGCCAAACGTCAGGAAGTGTTGGCGGTACAGTCTGAAATGCAATTATTCATTCACTCAATACCGTGGAAATCATGAATTTAATATTGTACAAATCAATGATTCCCAGTTTAAAATCAGTTCTTTTCTCAGTTTAAAATCAGTTTTTCCTAGTAGTAAATTCATGTGTCAATTCAGATCTAGAATTAAATTCTTCTCTGCAATTGACCTAGATTCACTTCGCTTCCCGCATCACTCCCTGAAATTATCTGCATGACTATTGTGTCTGGCCCCCTATCGTTAATTCACCCACCACCCAAAACGCCGCCACTCCTCTCGTACATCATCAATTTAATTTGGTGGAAATCACTTCCGTTAATACAGTCGAAAGGATTAATTTAATACAGGGCGATGCATGTAGTATTACCTGTGCGCCTTCAGCATGCTGACCCAGGATTGGAAGCACTCGGGCGTCTTTGCGCGCAGGTGGTAGATGAACTCTTCGGCATCGATGTCGATGCGCCGCCGCTTGGCTTTGGCCGAGATGACTGACAGGCCAATGTCCACAGAGCCGTGCAGGCGTCCGCGCGAGATGTCGCTCGGCCCGCGCGCATACACCAGGATGCCCGCATCCACCACGAAGTAACGCTGCAATCAGATAGAGGGTATCAAGATCACAGTTGTCTGGAATGTGTAGTGTCAGGCAAAAGTGCATAGTTAGGAAACATGTCAAACGCGCAACCACCATTTGTATATAGTTGATATTTGTCATATGAGAATGAGTCGTTCAAAAGTTATTGCACTTCATCCACGGATACCCTGTGATATATATAGTGAGACTTATTATTTGATTTCAGCACCCGTGGTGATTTTTCTCATAATCGACGCTATACAAATTATCCAATTATTACTGACGCTGTAAATGGAAATTTTAAACTTACCAGCTTTATTTTCTCATCTTCACCTTTATTATGCATTCGGGATATTAAGGATAAGGGAAACTAACCATCAAGATTAGGTAGATACAAGGAATCTTGATTTCAGGTTAACTGGAATAAGAAACGTGAGAAAAATTGATTGAAAATAATCATGCAAGGTAAAAAAAAAGCAAGAATTTTGTACAAAATTAATTATATATTTAAGGTTGGGGTGTTTTGCAGAATTTAAAATGTAATATTGTCATTAAATGGCAAATTACCAACATTTTGATTTTTTTTACATTTTAAAGGCCCCGTTTTGGTATGGTTTCGTCAGAATAGCTTTTTTATGAAATTAATTATATTATTATAATCATAAAAAAAGAGCATGCATCAGCAAATTACTAGCAATCCCTTCTTAGTCTAATTCTCATTCTTTATTTACAAACATGTGTTATGTACATTTATAGTGATTTACTCTTTCTTATTAAAACTGCTTATGTTTTACGCATGCCTAATATCTAATACTGTTGTTTAAAACTATTCTTTGATATGTTATTAATGTGAGATTAAGATTTAGATTTTGTAAATTTAGAGTTCCTACGAAACTCCTGTTTTCTTTTTTTTCTTAACTACATATGAATGTAACTATTTATGGAATGCTCCATGTATATATTGATATATGTATATATTTGTATAAAAAATGTATGTGTATGTGTAAACAAATATATGTACCCGCCTCAGAACAGAAACCTTCTAGTGAGGCGGGTTACTTTCACATTTGTTATATTAAACATGTAATTGCAATAAACGCCCGGGTTTCCGGCAATTTAATAAATATAAAATAAATATGATAATTATTAATTAAATGAATAAGCCTAAGGAAAATTTACAATAAACCAAGTAACCGAGTCAAACCTCACGACAACCCAAGATCTGTTTTGCGCCTCGATATGACGCAGGTTAAACGGCGATTCTAGGTCAGTTTCATCAAAATTTGTTCAAAAGCTGAAACAGATCTAGAATCATCGTTTAACGGGGATCTTTCAAGTGTTAAAAAGAACAAAATGGTGCTGATTGTCAATTTGGTGACAATGTTACATTTGAATTTATGTGAAAGAACCCAATCTAAGAGTGGAAGCATGTTTATCATAAATTGTAAATGTGTTAGTGTTAGGAAGCTTTGTAGATGCACGCACAGATGGCAGTGCATAGAGCTTGCGTGGAAGTCCGCAAGATGGAGCCAGTGGCCAGTAGTCGCCAGGGCCAGTGGGAAGGCTCCCAGAGAAACTTACTGTTTCAGATTCCAATTAGCCAGCTACTAGTTAGGTCGACTAACGAGTCACCAATATAATACGCGGAGTATTAATAAATCCCTGATTAATATTAAAAGAATCTATTACTTATAAAACTCCTTCCAAGACGAGTTGGAGACTGTTTGTGCGAACACAACAGTTAGTTATAATAATTATAATAATACCTTGTGCCATCCCTTGAGCGGCCACTTCCTCTTCTTGTGGAGGAAACCGTTGAAGAGCTCCGGCTTCCTGTCGAACCTCTGCCCGTCCTTCAACCCCTCCAGCACCTCCCATTCCGAGCCGCGGCGTCTGGAATCCATACAAAACATTATATTATCCATAGCTGAAGTCATTTTCCTCTTATTTTGCACGTCAGGTGTGCTAAATATCATCAAGAAGTCGTATTAAATTGATGCTTTGAGGGGAGGCAAAAGGGGGTGGTTTTTCGAAATCCCGTGTAGACAGTCACCGTCATCCTGTTTTAACGGTCAAGTGTGTAAAATTTCAACAATCAATCTACATAAATAAAAATATTAATCTTATATCTCTGAAAATTCTTCACTGGTTGCTCTGATATTTTGACACAACGTAGCATTCCAATACGCCTGTGTTTTTATATACCTACATTATATAGATGTTTCCTGTGACGTGTTAAAAAAAAATTTTTTTTTAAAACAGCGTCATCTGTTACACAAAAATGCTTTTTTTTTAAAACAGCGCCATCTGTTGGACGTAAAAACAACACGCCCTATTGTTTCTCTATCTGCACAGACAGACTGAGCCACAGCAATGTGTGGCGGGGTACAGCTAGTCTTGGAATAATACTGTAGATTTGCATAAAAAACAAAGTCACGCCGCCACAGGCAATCTTCTTTACATACATAATAATAGATAATTACAAAACAAAACGGTGGCACTACCGTCTCCCTTTCTGTGATTTGTCAATAAATGAATCTGACAGTATACAGGCAACTCATTCGCGTCATATATTCTCCGTACGCTCCTATCTTCATTCATTCCCTCTAAACTTCAAACCATCTAAGCGTCCCTTTCTAAATCTAACTATTTGTGAATCTCCACATTTCTCACACAATCATACATGGTTAAACCGCAAATACGCCTCAAGGATCGCATTTCTAATCATACATATATTGTAAACACCACAAATTTAAAATTACAAGCGCTATGCTGAAAATCAACTCAACACCTTATCGGATGTGAAGTTTAGCACCTGATATAAAAACGTCGGACTGACTTTGGAAACTAGCCAAAATTTCAATCACTGAAAGTGAGGAAATAATTATACTATTAATTCAAGGGCGAATTAATAAAAATACTGGCACAGCTAAGCCATTTAGTGCAGCTATCACGGATAAAGGGATACACTGGATTTTTTTTAATAAAAGTTTATACAATTCACTTATTCCATAAAAAGAAAGTATTGTCAAAAGCAGTGGCGGTTTTCTCTAAAGTGCGTTTGTGCGGCGAACCCCCATTAAAAAGATGAGAAAATAAAACAAACTTGTTTTATAATAATATAAGCACATTATAGATAGCACGCTATTAAAATTTCGCCTTCAAAACCCGCGCCACCGAAAAATACGATACATATTCCAAGTTTGTGCGAGTTAAAATCCGCGCCAAACTCTTCATACAAAATAATTTTAGCCGGTACAGACCCTATGACGGTGACATATACAAAATTTGGTCTTTCTTTGCAAAACTAAGACAAATTGTGTGCGCCGAACACGCGTTGTGATATCACGTGACCTCCGAACATTGACGAATGTAACCGAAGAAACCCGAGCACTTCGCGGACGACGGGCCGACGTTTGACCTTTGAACCATAGGGAAGCAAGTGTTATTTTTTATGTTATATTATGGTATTTAACTTTGTAGTCATTTTTGCACATATTTTTGTTTTCTTGTTTCTGCATTTCTCCAACCGTTTGCTTATGGCATTTGCAAATCTACTACCTATTGAAGTAGACTTAGTAAATTTATTTCGTGCCACCTTTATTTGTTTTTTTTTTATGTTTTAAAATATCTATTATATATTCTACGAAATTATTCTTCTCGAAAAAACAATAATAATTAGCAACATACATTGAGTGCTATAAAAACATTAAACAATTTAATTCCTATAAAACTTTTCTCATTATCTAATAATTGCGTCTAGTGTAAAGTGATTTAAAAACAATAATATGTAGGTACCCCTCCCACTAACTTTATTTAAGTTGTGTGACTGCTGCCGTATTCGACTATTTGACGAAGGACAACAGTAAGTAAATTTTAATTAGATATGTTTATCTTCTCTTGAATTTCTGAACCCCCTGTTAAAAAGACCACGAACCGCCACTGGTCAAAAGAGAAAGTATCGTCAGGAGATTGAGAGCGTCAAATGCTTCCAACCGTATGGAGCCAGTGAGACTATGGTATGTCGTGAGAAAAAAAATGCTGGATTGTCGAGAGGGTGGCATATCAAGAGATTGGAATGTCAAGAGACTGGAATGTCAAGAATATGAATTTCAAGGGACTGGAATGTCGAAAAACCAGAAAATCAGGAATGTGGATTTCAAGATACTGGATTGTCAAAAGAACAGAAAATCAAGAACATGGATTTAATATACTGGGGTGTCAAAAGACCAGAATGTCATGAATACGGATTTCAATATACTGGAATGTCAAAAGACCAGAATGCTAAGAATCTGGGTGAATGTCGAATGATGACATGTTAACATAGTGGAATGTCAAGAACATGGATTTCAAGATATTGGAATGTCAAAAGACCAGAATGTCAAGAATCTAAATTTCATGAGACTGGATGAATGTCAAATTATGACATGTGAAGAGAGTGGAAAATCAAGAATATGGATTTAATGATTTAAAAAAGACTAGAATGTCAAGAATATGAATATCGAGAAACTAGAATATCAAAAGACAATGACAAAAATATGGTTTTCAAGATACTGGAATGTCAAAAGACCAGAATGTGAAGAATATGGATTTCAAGATACTGGAATGTCAAAAGACCAGAAATTGTAGAATTTGGATTTCAAGATACTGGAATGTCAAAAGACCAGAATGTCATGAATATGGATTTCAAAATACTGGAATGTCAAAAGACCAGAATGTGAAGAATATGGATTTCAAGATACTGGAATGTCAAAAGACCAGAAATTGTAGAATTTGGATTTCAAGATACTGGAATGTCAAAAGACCAGAATGTCATGAATATGGATTTCAAAATACTGGAATGTCAAAAGACCAGAATGTGAAGAATATGGATTTCAAGATACTGGAATGTCAAAAGACCAGAAATTGTAGAATTTGGATTTCAAGATACTGGAATGTCAAAAGACCAGAATGTCATGAATATGGATTTCAAAATACTGGAATGTCAAAAGACCAGAATGTGAAGAATATGGATTTCAAGATACTGGAATGTCAAAAGACCAGAAATTGTAGAATTTGGATTTCAAGATACTGGAATGTCAAAAGACCAGAATGTCATGAATATGGATTTCAAAATACTGGAATGTCAAAAGACCAGAATGTGAAGAATATGGATTTCAAGATACTGGAATGTCAAAAGACCAGAAATTGTAGAATTTGGATTTCAAGATACTGGAATGTCAAAAGACCAGAATGTCATGAATATGGATTTCAAAATACTGGAATGTCAAAAGACCAGAATGTGAAGAATTTGTATTTGAAGAGAGTAATGTTATGTTTAATTTTTTTTATTATAGCGTCTATTTAAACATTGTAAATACAAAATATGTATAGTAAATTGTATTTCTTAGCCCTCCTCACTAGAGTTAGGGTGACCTGTGCTGAGGCGAACTAAAGTTATTCTTTTCTGTTTTATTTGTTTTCTATGTCGTTTTTAATGTTTTTTTCAGAGTTGTTTTCAATAATCTCTTTCAGCCAGATTTTTATTCTTGATTTGTAATCATTTTTATCTATCTATCACAAATTATCTATTCCCTTCATATCAGGGAGAAGGATGTTGTGGAGTTTAGTCGCAAAATAAATATAATTTCTTTTGTCCGAATGTGGTTTTGTGACCTGTAATATTTTTGATGTCATTGTGATGAATGCGCGGTATTGTCTCTACAATACCGCGATTCAGTATTATACCTGTTGTTCCTGTGCTTGCGGTGCTGCGCCACAGGGGCGGGCGCGGGGGCCCTCCTGGCGGGGCGCGGCTCCTGGCCGCTCTCGGCCGACAGGCTGTTGGTGTCCCCCGAGGCGTCCGAGTCGGAGCCCCCCTTGGTGCCGCCGATGCGCACGCCGCGGTGCTTCTTGTTGCTGGCCGCGGCGTCTCCTGGTCACATTACAAATCACAAATTAATCTACTTATTCGTCAGAACAACGCAGCAAACACTGAACGGTACATACAGATAATACAAACAAGAAGTAAACCACTATCAACAACATCGTTCACCCAAAATCCCATGTACAAATGCCCGATTTGATAGTCCGACTGTTGGCACGCTTCCACGCCATATCTTCCCTTGTTTCTATTATCTATGCACTTAACAGATAAACCAATAGAAATGTGTTGCTGCCCGAAGTGAGCTCAGTTAATAAAAAAAATAAAAAAGTAAAATAAAAATCAATGTTTTATTTGAATATTCCATTAACAATACAGCTTTAGAAAGAGTCACGGAATTATTCTGGATGAAAAACTTAGTTTTGCACAATCATATCCACCAAATTGTAAACAAAGGCATGAAAACACTAGGCTTCGTATTAAGAACAACTAAAAACTTTAACTCCATACAAGCCATTAAACTGTTATACATATCTCTAGTTAGAAGCATAATTGAATACAACTCAGTAGTTTGGTCTCCCTCTTACAAAATTCACATTAATAACATTGAGCGAATACAAAAAAAAATTCTACGTTTTATAAATTTTAAATTAAATATACCACTAGAAGACTTACAATATCATTTTTTATTAAACACTCTAAAAATACACACATTGGCAAACAGGCGTAAAATAAACGACTTAACTTTTTTATTCAAGATTCTAAACTCTAAATTCGACTGTTGCGAACTTCTGCAACTAGTAAACTTACGAATATGTACCTACAATAACAACACGACAAAATACACTATTCCACTGCAACACACATAAGCGCAATTACATTGCGAACTCCCCAATACAACGGTTTCACACTATGGGAAACCAATACTTAGGTGATGTCGATATATTTAATATTAACTTTTGCGAATTTTGTGGATTACGTAAAAGACTTATTTAAAGACTATTCCTAAATGGAAGTTATATTTTTGTAAGCCATTCAAATCGCTGTATTTTTTAATTTATGTTCTTTTATTTTTAATATTTCTTTATCATGTTTCAAAACTGTCATTAAAATTGTACCACCTACATGTAAAAGCCCTCTGGGCGTTAAGTAAATGAATGAATGAATAAATAAATATTTAGATGTATTTAAAAATGTATCATTTTTTTTATGGTTTGACTGAGGATTAAACCTTCCTCTCAGATTCAACCGCCGAACAACTGAGCCAAATCCCGATTAAGTAGTCCGTGTGTGCATGCGTGATTGCCACCAAAATGTCGGGAAGTGGGCAAATTTCCACTTCCAAGATTCGCATTCACTCATTTACGATAACGAAATCTAAATTCAAATAGATGTATCCAAAAATGTCACCGGAGACTCAAATGCCATGTATATTAATTAATTAAGTACCCCAAATAAAGTCGAGAATTGCTGGTTAAAGTCTGACGGTACGTCTTGTTACACCCTGCACATCGCCAAAACATCTAAAAGTTGTAACACTTCACCCCAGTAGACGAAACAAGGAATGATACGAGAGGTCCGAAAATAAGCTCAACCTTTATAGCAGCGTCGCCAAACTGTGTGCCGTTAAATTGAGTCGAGAATTGCTGGTTAAAGTCTGACGGTACGTCTTGTTACACCCTGCACATCGCCAAAACATCTAAAAGTTGTAACACTTCACCCCAGTAGACGAAACAAGGAATGATACGAGAGGTCCGAAAATAAGCTCAACCTTTATAGCAGCGTCGCCAAACTGTGTGCCGCAAGAAATCTCAGGTATGCCGCGAAGGATGAAGCCTCAAAATGTGTGCCGCAAGAAGTCTCAGTTGTGCCGCGAAGGATAAAACCTCAAAACTGTTCATTTTATATAACTCTTCAACATCTACATATTCAAATAAACATTTGTCACTTTCGTACATAGTTGTCGACGCAACACAGGGATGTAGTGACGCTGGTATATATGCAGCGTAGAAAACGAAAATATCATTACAATCAAAGATGATTTGAAAGGGAGATATGTAAATACAAATGTTAATATTAAAAAACGATAATAATTTTGCGAAAAAGGTGAAAATATTTAATAAAACAAGACTCGTTTGAAATAGAGCAAAAATCTCTCGACAAATGCTCTAGTTGCATTTAAAGATACACTGTGAATTATTTCATGCATATAACATATTAAATAACAGCACAAAACGTGTTTTTAATAATTTTCGGAGCTTACTTTGCGATTTTTTTCTATCGAGGGAATTTCATATAATTAACCCGTGGAAATGAAAATATGGTATATGAGGAGTTATGTGTATGTTTATCTAATTTAGATTCGCGTTTTGACAGAATTCTTTCCAAAAATTAATTGCATCTACGTAATTCATAGCTACGTAAAAACCCAGACTCCGAAATCTTTAGATACCGTGTCGCCAACACATAAAAGACATTTATATAAATTAACTCTATCAAATAATATGCCATACGTAATTAGTAAAGAGAATTACGTGCCAATCTAAATAGACATCCATCTCTTCACCCGGAGCCACCAGACGAGGAAATGACCGCCGCCAAGGAACTGCCTCAGTATTTACGTTGTCCCCCCTCCACTGTTCACCGGATGGAATTTGAACTCTAAATTGCCGAAACCTACAGCCAATCAAATTGTACAGACTTTATAACTGTCTTGTACACAATCATTACCACCTATATACATATATGTAGATAAAATAAAGAAATACTAGCGGATAAAACAGGCTGATAACGGTTCTTTTTGAAAATAACAGAGGACGCCACTTCCGTTTACAACCATACTAAACAGTACAGATTGCAAAATTTTGTTACCTATACTACGATTTTAATTATTCATGTTTATAAAGTAAATTTAGTTTTTGAAGGCATTTTAATTTGATGGGCCGCGGAACAAATTCCATTCACCGGTGTGTCGTGAAGTAAAAAAGTTTGGCAGACACTGCCTTAGAGTAACAAAGGTCTAACCTCAGCGCAAAGTACTGCACCTACTTGAGCGGTCGGGATTAGACGTGTATGATTGATTCCCTCGCAGATTGTGGAATAAACTATGATGGGTAGTGTATTCATCAATCTTACAGGCCCATTGGAAGTTTAGCTAAATCTTTACCTAGAGATTGTAATCCGAATTATTCGGATTGCGAAAAATTCGTTGAAAAAAAAAAGATTCATAATGTGAAATCCGAATTATCCGGATTTGGAAATTTATTAAAAATATACATATAATATACCTATATAAAGTGAATTTCTGACAAAATTATTTTGCCAAAATTATACAGATAAGTTCTTGGAAACTTGCAAAGCACTGTCTTAAGAAATGGGCGTACAATTAATACTAATATTTAGACATATTTTAAAGATATGGATACAAAATAAAAGATTTATAACAAAAAGTGTGCTTATTGTAAAGACGATGCACCACGTCGTGTAACTTTTGGAATCGGACCGCTAACAATAACACACCTTATACAGGGTGTATCGGCACTAACCCGACAAACTTTAACCAGCTATTCCTTAGCACATTTGGAGTAAAAAATGTTATGGGCACTTTGCTGTCCGGTAACATTTTTTTTCAATTAAAAACAAAAAAAATTAAAATTTCCACACTACATCACTGTCATTGGCATTGCGTTTCGTGTTCAACAGCTGTTATAAGCAAGTATGTCAAAAAGCGCCTTCGCTCTATCGCACACACTAAATAATAATAGTTAAAAATGAGACGAATTGTGCCGTGCCATTTCGTTGTGATTGTAAAAGTGCGCCAATATAGGTACACACGTGCATTATTCAACGGAATTCGAATAAAATATTTGCCAGATGGGTTTTCAAACTTTGACAAAGGATAAAACAGTGGTGACATGTGGTGAAAATATGAATAATAAATTTTTTATTTAAAAAAAACGTTACCGGACAGCAAAGTGCACATAAGATTTTTTACTCCAAATATGCTAAGGAATAGCTCGTTAAAGTTTGTCGGGTACGTGCCGATACACCCTGTATAGAAGGCGATAAGGTTTAAATTCCCGCTTAACACCAGCCGATTGTGTTAATTTACGCAAAAAAAAAAAATCGCTAAAAAGTTTTGTTTTTTTTTGCGAATTTCAGGCACAAATATTTGATACGAAAATGTTTTACGATAATTTTCTAAGGAACTTAATATTCAATAAAACCAAAACCGAAAATGAGTCCGTAAGTAGGAGATCTTGAACTCAAAAACAGTTTTATGGGCCTGACACATTATTTCAAATGCCAAAGCCAAGATGTGTTCTACTCCGTAGTATTTAATTAAAGCATCTTAAATATATCTTAGCGATCAAATTTGCAAACCAAACACACGTGATTTTGCATATCTTCGTAGTGCTTAAGACTTAAGCTAGAAAAATATTAAACACTAGCTGACGTGTACTCGCGTTGCCGGGGGTTATCCTTACGAGATACCTACAATATACCACCGGGGACTTTTCTGTAGGCCTTTTTAAGATGTACTATTCCGTAGTACATTATGTTGATGTATCTTATAAGCTGGCTAAGTGTTAGCAATGTAAGTGCCCGAAATATATATTTTTTACGACTTGATTAAAAAACATCGACTTTTCTTTATTTTCTATAAATATAATATGCATTTATAATATATATATGCGCGTGAGGTTTTAAAATTGAAGTTAACATAACATAACCCCCCCCCCCCCCCCCCTTTGCCCCTTGTCCTCTTTTGGCCCGGGTCAAGGAAAGGGGACAAGGGGCAAAGGGGGGGTGAAGGGTACACATTATAAGGCTATTCAATTTTAAAACCTCACGCGCAACTATATATTAACCTTCCGGAAAAAAATCTCTAAATGATGGTGAAAACCCTATCAAAATACGTTGCGTAGTTTAGAGGAACTAAGCGCACAAACAGACAGACTATGTTTTATAATATTTAGAGATACATTAATAAAATAAACTTCAATAATAAAATGAAATGTAATAAAGAGAAAGAATGTAAAAAAATATTGATTCGTCTGAAAGTAAATAATATACATAAAATGTAATGTAAGCTGTCGATTTCCCGAAGATGAATAAATAAATAAATAAAAAGATATTTTTTGGAAGAAATAAAACTTTTCGAAAAAACCTGATCTAATCCGGAAATCCGGATTTTGAGTTACACGACATCCAAAAATCCGGATTTTCAATCCCTAACTATTCGTGGTGTTGCGAATGCGAAGCATAAACAAGCACTTACGTTATGAACGGCTTACGTTATGTTAGGTATTGTAGCGCCGTTTAGACAAATAATACCAAAGTTAAGTTAACTAAAAACTGTTTTTGAAAGGTGATGAAATACGCAAAAAACTACATTACTGATTACGGAAAAAATAAAAACACACGCACATATTTTATTAGACCGTTGTTACATTGTTATTTTTGTCGGTTCATGTAAGAAATAATAAATAAAAATATCACAAACTTTAATAATTTAATTTGTTTTTCAATTGCAGTTGAAAATTTTGGTTTCATAGATGTGAACGTTTTAATTTTTGTATGGTTAACTTTTATATTTGAATAGAAAGAGTGGTATGTTTTCTTTCTATTTATCGCTATTACACAAGACGAAACACAACGATTTTTATGAACTGTTCCCAAAAGTGAGCAGATTAGACCGGGGGGTTAAAGCGAATCAAAGGGTATTAAGGCAGTGGTGACATTTTTTTCCATTCAAATCTACATGGAATACATTTCTAGTGTGTATTACATATTCAGTGGATACGAAGCATTGCGATATACTGCGGCAGAAAAAAGCTAAAAAAGCAGAGAAAATGTTCCGCACTCTCGAAACACTAGAAAATTTGGTTATAAACGATCATAAGGGTGCGTATAAACAGGACAACAAATGCGTTAGACCGATCCACGAATTATGGGAAAGGAACGAAGCAACCGCAAGTAGCAGTGTGTCGTTTTAGGTGGCTTCATGCTCTCGCTTTTTTGTCCTGTTTATACGCAGCGTAATAGTAAATAATTCACAAGTTTGTCCTCACAGTGTCAAAAAAAACTACTGCCCTGACGCTATGCGAAAATGAAATAACAAATTGTGTGGGTAGGGTTAATGAATGTTTGGCTGTAGGTTTGGTCCCACCGACCATATAACAAAACAATGAAAAGTTGCATAATATATCATTGAAAAATAAGATAATAGTAATAAATCAAAAACAGAACAAGACACAGAAAAATAAAAAGTAACGGTCTCAACAGGGAATCGAACACAAGGATCTGTCTTACCGGTACAACGTCTCGACTCAACCACTCGACTATTGGTACCTAATTATTTTTATCGATCTCATATTTCAAATTCAGAATTAACAATTTTATCTTGTAACTAATTTTTCCCATATTTTTGATTGATCACAAAGTTCCGAATAATTTTTTTGTAACTTAGATAGTGACTTTTTTTTATTTAACAAAATAGGTAGACCAACAAAGCTGTCACATGCCAGCTTGTCTGCAGGATCCACCGAATCAAAATATCTTAAGTCTATATCTATAACATTGTATGATTATGTGTACATGAGTAAGTCTTATTTCTAAGTAGGTACATTTCACAGATTTTATTTTATTGCAGAGTAATTGTAAATACATAATATATCTAATGCACCTCACTAAAAACAAAGAGTTTGGGAATTTACATTAAGGTGTTCAAAGGTACATGGATTGATCATTTATTAACCACAGCTTTATGATTTTAGGGCAGGGTCTCTCATTATTCACAATTTGTAAGTTTTTATTTAGTTTGTTGAAGATCACAGGTACCAAGTATTCAAGAGTACGGCCTCCATACTTATTTAAAATTCGAGGAGTTTTTAGCCCGTTTCCTTCTGTAAATCTTGTGTTGTGCCCGTGTACCAGTGGTTTTTTGTACAAGCTTTCTCCCGCATTGTCCATAATAGTAATATACCAGAGGAGACCTTTTATTGGAAGTAGGCTCTCTGCACCGTACAGTATTTTAAGATTTTTTCTTTGTTTAAATAATTTTTTCCGATAAACATTTCAGATTTTTATTTATATGGGATACCTATTGACTTTCCTAAGTCTAAATCAGAGGTTCCCAAAGTGGTCTATATGGACCCCCAGGGGTCGATATCGGCTTGCTTGGGGTACATGTCAGCGAGGAAAAAATTGCCAACAAAATCATCAACATTCAAGAGTTCCGTGAATGACACAATATACCTAACACAAATAACACACTTTACGTAATACTAATAATAGACTGAGAAATTACTTATTTGATATTCATAATTTTATATTTCGTTAAATTGTTTATTGAGGTATATAAATAGAGTCTACGTTCCTTTTCTAGTCAGAATTAATATATTGAAGCAAAACATTGCACATTGGAAGCCATTTTCAACTTGCAACTTGTTTTTGAAAAACATCAAGGGTAATGACGTTTTGGTCTACGTCCACTTTGAAAAAATATTGGTTTTATTTCCGCTTTGCAATTAAATGCGCATGTACAGGTTTTCCAATAAAAGGTGTTATTTTGAATAGCACGCTATTTCGGTAGATGTTACTTTTGAAGCTGTCATTTTTTTGACATTTGACAAGTAAAAACCACGCCATTAATAAAAATGGAACGATACACGCTTCAACAACGCATTGAAATTATTAAAATTCAGTTGAGTGAATCAAATGCAAATCATCTTGAGTAATGAGGCCCATTTCCACCTCGGTGGCTTCGTCAACAAGAAAAATTGTCGCATCTGGGGCTCGGTAAACCCATGAGTTATTGTTGGAAAGCCTCTCTATCCTCAACGTGTGACTGTTTGGTGCGGTTTATGGTCCGGCGGAGTCATTGGACCTTACTTTTTCGAAAATGAGGCTGGAGCAACAGTTACGGTGAATGGATTGCGCTATCGAGAGATGATTAATGATTTTTTATGGCCGGAATTGGATGGTATTGAAATGGACAATGTTTACTTTCAACAAAAAGGCGCTACGTGCCACACAAGCAACGAAACCATTGATCTTTTACGATTAAATATCAAAATAACACCTCTTATTGGAAAACCCTGTAGTATATAATATAATAACAAATCTGTGTCATGTCTTGTAATTCGTTGTCGTGTAAATACAGTTGGGTTCCCAAAGGGCAAGGGCAAAGACATTCGACTAAATAACGGCCAATGTACTGTGTAGTACATTGATGTAACTTAATGTCAGATTAAGGGTAGGCACCTACCCTACGGTGTTACATTACGGTAGGGTATTAGGCAGACTCATCAAAATAGCTAAACCCTTCGGTAAACTGATGTTCAAATGTCCTGACTTGCCCACTAAATTATATCTGGAGATTCCAGAAATACCTTTTATAATTGGATTTGATGTTTCCTGCGAGTTTAGATTTTCGGAATAGTGTTCAAAGTTTTATGACGAACTGGGAAATTCTAAAAAATAAAAAGGTAAAATGAGGCTTGTGTGGTAAAATGAGGCCTACGTGTGGTGAAATGAGGCACACGAGTGGTAAAATAAGCCATGTGATAAAATGAGACGTCTGTTACATAAAATGAGACGTCTGTTACATAAAATGAGATGTTAGTATGTTAAAAATATGTTAAGTGGTAAATAATCAGTAGGTGTAATAAAATAAAGCGCATGGTTGGTAAAATGAGACGTATGTTTGGTAAAATGAGACGCATGTGTGGTAAAATGAGGCATATATGTGGTAAAATGAGGCGTACATTTGGTGAAATGAGGCTCACGAGTGGTAAAATAAGCCATGTGATAAAATGAGACGTGTGTTACGTAAAATGAGATGTTAGAAATACGTTATGTGGTAAATAATCAGTAGGTGTAATAAAATAAAGCGCATGGTTGGTAAAATGAGACGTATGTTTGGTAAAATGAGACGCATGTGTGGTAAAATGAGGCATATATGTGGTAAAATGAGGCGTACATTTGGTGAAATGAGGCTCACGAGTGGTAAAATAAGCCATGTGATAAAATGAGACGTGTGTTACGTAAAATGAGATGTTAGAAATACGTTATGTGGTAAATAATCCGTAGGTGTAATAAAATAAAGCGCATGGTTGGTAAAATGAGACGCATGTGTGGTAAAATGAGGCATATATGTGGTAAAATGAGGCGTACATTTGGTGAAATGAGGCTCACGAGTGGTAAAATAAGCCATGTGATAAAATGAGACGTGTGTTACGTAAAATGAGATGTTAGAAATACGTTATGTGGTAAATAATCCGTAGGTGTAATAAAATAAAGCGCATGGTTGGTAAAATGAGACGCATGTGTGGTAAAATGAGGCATATATGTGGTAAAATGAGGCGTACATTTGGTGAAATGAGGCTCACGAGTGGTAAAATAAGCCATGTGATAAAATGAGACGTGTGTTACGTAAAATGAGATGTTAGAAATACGTTATGTGGTAAATAATCCGTAGGTGTAATAAAATAAAGCGCATGGGTGGTGAAGAATGTAATATTATTTCTCCATTCCACATTGTGAAAATGAACACAACCCCATTGTTAGGGAAGTTTTAGTGTTGCCGTCGTAAAAATAACACGATGAAGTCATTCGAATAGTACCTACTGCCTACCTGTGCACAGAGCAATATATTAAGGCATAATGGAGCAACACAAATCAAATGTTTATATTTCTTATAAGTTATGCGCAATATAACCACTTTAGTGCAGTCGTACACCTACCTAAGCATTTTCTAGAATATTCTTTTTTTTAAATGGCACTTATAATAGCTTTATAATAGTAATAATTATTTGTATTTAATCATTATTGACGTCCTCCGTAGCCGAGCGGTCAAGGCGAACGGCTGCGCGACCTTTTACATACCACTTAAGTTCATTTTGGATTTGAGATCAAAATATCCAATCAAAACAATAAAAACATCATTAAATTAAGTGTATTTTCGTTATTATTATTAATTTTTTTACTTAATTCAAATGTAAAATATTCCTTTTTCAAATCTATATTTCCATTCTTTCAACAGGTAGAGTTGTTTATTTTAATTTAGGGAATCAACAGTTTGCGATACGTGTGCAATTTACAACTAAGAAATCAAATATAGATTTCTTCGTTATTTATATATTTACGCCCCTGTGGTATTTTACATGAAATAACTAAAAATGTAAGTAATCCAGTTGTGTTAACTAGGTATTTTTTGTACATTGTAACAAGTATATGGTACTGATTTTGAAAATAAATACAGTTACAAAACTCACTTCTTTAAAATGATAAATAAGATTAAAGTAAATTAAACAGTGTAAATTATAAACAAATATAAAAGTATAAGAATATTTATAAAAAATAAAGAAACATAGGAAAAGATGAATATTCATTACGGAGAGGTTAACTCGTACGATTCGGAAAAACAATTACGAAGATTTCTTTCCATCACTAATACGGAATTTTAAACATGCTACAACATTCCCAAATCTATTACCAAAATTATGCAGTCTATGGGTGATAAGCTTGTTTTAAAATTGTCACAGAAAAAATTAGCACTTTGTCTCCTATTTCTGGTGGGTACATAAAATTGTCACAGAAAAAGGTACCACTTTGTCTCCTCTTTCTGGTGGGTACATAAAATTGTCATAGAAAAGGTAGCACTTTGTCTCGTATTTCTGGTGGGTACATAAAATTGTCACAGAAAAAGGTACCACTTTGTCTCCTCTTTCTGGTGGCTACATAAAATTGTCATAGAAAAGGTAACACTTTGTCTTCTATTTCTGGTGGCTACATAAAATTGTCATAGAAAAGGTAGCACTTTGTCTCGTATTTCAGGAGGGTACATAAAATTTCCACAGAGAAGGTAGCACTTTGTCTCCTCTTTCTGGTGGGTACATAAAATTGTCACAGAAAAGGGTAGCACTTACATTGCTAACGCTGGCTTAACCTTATGAGATACATCAAAATAATGTACTACGAAATTATGTATCTTAAAAAGGCCTACAAAAAAGTCCTGGATGATATATGTCTATCTCCTAAGGATAACACCCAAAAACGCCGGATACACGTCAGCTATTTTGTAATAATAATGTCTAACACTAAATGATGTTGATCTAGAAGTAATAACAACCCGTCTTTGGTTATATTCGTATTTCACAAAACAGAATATTTAACAATTAACAGGTATTACACAAATTTCGACTATCATAACACGGGCATGTTACTGACTAGTGTGGTAGTCGAAAAGCAGGTTAAAAAAAAACTTATAATTTTATAGTCTGCACACGGTTTAGAGCTCTAGTGAGCATACTTTTTAGATTGAAGTTTTTTGTTCCACCAAATACCCTTAGAATAGTATACCTGTCATTGGCGGAATCCCTAATAAGATATGGAATAACTTCATAATAATAATAATTGGATGACTTGTATAGCGCCGTTTTTGTGCAAAATCACCTCAAGGGCGCTGTACAAACTTATAATACATTTCTACAGTGATCTATGTTATTACTTAACTATTTATATGGAGATAATATACAGTAAAATACTTACCTGGTAGGTCACTTGAGATTAACACTTAATTAACATTATATAATTGTTTATTAGCGAAATTTAGATACAGGATTTAGGACATAATTGGAAAATTGAATATAACTGGACTTTCTCTCAGGAATGGTATATTTAATTTAAGGGTATGACAGCTTAAAAAGGTAAGTTTTTAGATTAGACCTGAATTCTGTTGGACTTGTTATGGATCTTAGTTCCGGAGGGAGTTTATTCCAAGCCTTCGGCCCAGATACTCCGAAAGCGCGATCACCAAACATAGTACTTGGCTTGCGCTTAGGTTCTATCAGTCTGCCTACAGCTGCTGATGTTGCTGATCTAAGAGTTGACTGCCTCAGACCAGTGTTTTCCGGGACGCATAGTTCAGAGATGTAGGGTGGGGCCATTTCATTGATGGATTTAAACACCATCCAGCACAGTTTGTACTGGATTCTTTTAGGGCACTTGAGCCAGTAAAGGTTACGAAGGTGTTCAAATGTGCGAATATTTTGAAACCCCGGTCATGAGCCGTGCTGCTGCATTAAACACTGATTGAAGTTTGTCAATTTGATATTTTGGAAGGCTGGCATAAATGCCGTTGCAGTAATCGAGACGTGAGACTACGTAAGAGTTGATAAGTAGTTTTGTTGCTTCTGTAGGAAGGTTTCTTCGGACAGACTTGAGTTGCCTTAGGTGAAAAAAACCGGTGCTTACAGTCCTATTTATTTGACTTTTAAACGAAAAGTCTGAATCTATTCTGGGGACATTCAACAAAAACAAATCTTCTTTCAGTCCAAAATGTACAATACTCTTTGGTAAAATTATTATTAAACTAAACTAAATACGAACAAAGAAATGACGTACCAAAGTCATTACTGTACAATTATGTAAATTTATTATCTGTTCGTGCTTTATTGTGGCTTAAAATTTCGAGTCAGCATACATCTCAATCTGAACATAATAAAATAGGGACACATGTTCATAATACCAGACTAATTGCAAACGATGGACTTGTAATTCCCAGATACCTGAATAAGTACGGTCAAATAACTCTAGAATACCTCGTTCCAATAATTTACAACAAGTTACCAATAATATTAATAATATTTGGATGATTTATATAGCGCCGTTTTTGTGCAAAATCACCTCAAGGGCGCTGTACAAATATATAATACACTTCTACAATGATCTACTAATTTAAATACTCAATAATATTATCATTCAATTTATAAAAACAGTTTATTTATAAACAAGTTCTGCTGGGTAATTATTATTACGTGTGACAGCTGTTTCGCCCTCTAAAGCTGTGAATTGACTCACAGAAGGAAATGTATGTTAAAAAATGGTTATGTGAAAGAATTTTGTTGTACTAATGTAATTATGTGTATATTTTATGTGGTAACCGGATAAATCATCACAATGATAATTCATCACATCTTTAAAAAGTTATATAAAGTCATGGAAAGTGATGAAACAAAAACTTTATTAAGACGAAATAAGATCCTAAAAAAATATCAGTTATGGGCGTGAACGCGATTTAAGTGGGCGGAGCAAATTAGTTTCACACGCGCTCCGCTCGAATTAAATATTATAATATTTCGGGGTTCAGAGGAATGAAGTACGTTGCAATGGGGAACACCCGACACCACGAACTGTTCGAAGTCAGAGCAGCGATGAAATCCACTAGATGGTACCCATGAGTAAGGTTTGAACATGAAATGCTTAATAATGGGCGTCTTTCAAACTATGTGAATAGTAATATTAAGTTGAATGTGCATGTTTTAGGCAAATTTCGATAGAAACGTTACCTATTGCAGAAGGAGCTCATGATTTTATGATTCTTATCAGATTTCTGTAACCATACTGCTAGACGGTAGGCAGTAACTTATGACTCGTAACCGACGTGTTCTTCATTGACAGATGTCAAAGCAATACGGTATTCAATCACGAATCATTTTCATAATATCTGATCATAATTATATCTGAATATATTGACAAGATAAATAAAATATCAGTCATTTTCAATATTTATTATTATCGTTTACAAAAAGTTACATAAAACAAATAATTATTTATGTAATGTAAAAAGCATAAGATGCAACTTTTTTTGTATAAAGGCCATCATTTATTATAATATAAGTTAGAAATAGTAAAAATAATTTTATATAAAAAACTAAAATAATTATTCAATAAATAGCATTTCGTCGAAATCTAAACGACGATTTCCAAATTGACGTTCTTTACATACAATATCTAAGATATGTGGAGGATCACGAACATTCATAGACCTTGTGACTCCAGGATCGATAAGCTCGACAAGAATGCAATCCATTTAAAAATTAGTTAATTTAATAAGCATTTTTTCTTCCCAGAACTTGTCATCTCGAAGTATACGCTCAACTATCTCTAAGTTAGATAATTACAATCATAAAAAGAGTCGTGCTGCGAAATTCTATTTAATACAGTTAAAGAAAAAATATGTCTTCTATTTTCCTTCCTTCCAGAATAACGGGTTTCTTCTCTTCCTGTGTAAACAAAACTTTTACTTTATTTACGTCAATTTTTTTTTTTTTTTTAATTTTTTTTATTAAAAGTATACAATACAGAATATAGTATATTATATAAAGCATTGTACTCCCAGGAGTTAATAAACTCATTGCGGGAATGATACGCATTACATGAAACATATAGCTGTATGTATTAAATGGACATATGATGGGACATACACAACATTATTATTTCAGATAGTCATTAATAAGATGAAGTTTGAGCATGTTAGTTTGGGTCTTTTTACATTGACTTGCACATTTGATCTCGTTGGGTAGTTGATTATATTTTGTGTGAGCTATGTATTCCAGGGATCTTAGTCCATATTTTGTTGATTTGATTTTTGGTATATGTAGTTTGTTGTGATTTCTTGTGTTGTGTTGGTGTACGTCGTAATTGTAATAGAGTGTAGTGTTGGAATGTGCCGAGTGTTGAATTACTTTTAATATAGTTTTCGTTATTTCAAAAGTGGGAATGGTATTAAAATGAAGTATTTGGGTGTTTCTGTAGATGTCTTTGACATGTGTGTCCCAAGGTAAACTGAAAATATTTCGCAGGGCTCTATTTTGGACGACTTGGACTTCTGAAATCATTTTTTTTTGTAGCAAATCCCCAGATTCCGGCGAGATATATTAGATGTGAGTGAATCATAGCATGGTAAATCGATTTTAATAGAGAGGGAGGAAGTAACCCGCGAAGTCTATATAAAACACCAGTTATATGAGTAATTTTGGATAGAACATGTTTAAATTGGTGATTCCATGTGAGTTGTGAATCAATGAAAAGGCCAAGATATTTTGTAACATCAGCCCTTTCAAGGCGGTTATTATCAAGACTTATATTAAGACATACATTTTTTTATTTGCAAACAGTATGTAATTTGTTTTTTTTATCTTTAGGCTAAGTTTGTTTAATCGCAGCCAGTTTGCCAGGCAAGCTACATCACTTTCCATTTCCTTTTCAAGTTCGTTTAAATCATTATTGTGATAAAGAATCACTGTATCATCTGCATAGAGTTGTATTGTACCCTTAAGTCCCCATTTAGCAATATCATTTATATATATATTAAAAATAGTAATGGTCCAAGTACGGAGCCCTGAGGCACGCCACATTTTATCGTTCCCATGCTGCTTGTCCCCTTTCCAACAAAGGTCTGACAGTGTCGGTTAGAGAGGTAGCTACACAGTAATTTCAGGGGAGTGCCTACTATGCCTAGGTGTTCTAGCTTCTTTAGTAGTATCCCATGGTCAACCGTATCGAAAGCCTTTTTTAAATCTATAAATAAGCCTGCAGCATGCTTACCCTGGTCTATATGCTTTTGGAGGGCGTATACAAAATCGAAGGCAGCACATTTTGTGTTAGATTGGTTTCTGAATCCATACTGTTGGGATGCGAGTAAATTGTTTGATAGGAGATATTTAGTGAGCCTAAGCTTAATAACCTTTTCAAAAACTTTAGAGACGACAAAGAGGATGGATATAGGACGGTAATTAGAAGGATTTTTTTGCAATCATCTTTGTAAATCGGAATTATTTTTGCTATCTTTAGTTGATCTGGGAAGATTCCACTATTCAGGGATTGATTAATAAGAAAAACAAGGTGGTCAGCTAATATATCTTTGCAAAAGTTCAGGTACACTGGTGTAATTCCATCTAAACCTGGAGATGCATTAGACTTTAGTTGAGAGATGATACTGAGAACTTCTGTTTTATTTGTTTTGGCCATGTATAAGGACTGGATTGCTTTTTGATCCGTGTTTATAGTGATAGAATCATCTGGATATGATGCAATTGTAGCTGCTAAGTTTTCCCCAACTGATATAAAGAAGTTGTTAAAAGTTGAAGCTATCTGTGTTGGGCATGTTATTTCTTCATTCTTAATGAGAAGACATTCAATTTCATCTTTCTGGGGTGTCGAGCTATTTGTTAGAATTGCATTTATTATTTTCCATGTCTGTCGCGGATTACGAAGGTTTTCTTTAAATATAGTCGTGTAGTATTTGGTTTTAGCATATCTTCTATAGTTGGTAACTTGATTTCTTGTTTTATTTCTCAGTGCTGTGAATATATCACTTTACTGATTTTTTTTCCAGATTTTAAACGCATTGTTGCGCTGTTTGATAAGTGCATTTAATTTTGCATCAAACCATGGAGTATTACCCCTCCGTTGGTCTCCTATGCGTAACTCAGATTTATGTTGGGATGATTTTATTGCTGTTTTGATGTATTCATTAAAATTATTACAGATTTCATTGGCATTACTGGTGGTTTCGTGTGGAAAGTTGTGGGATTCTACATATGTTTTTAACATGTTTTTATCGGTTTTGGTGTTGTTTGAAAAAGAATGTATTCTATTATTAGTGTGATGTTTCAAGCTGTTTTGGTAATCTAATATCAAAATGTTATGATCACTTAGGTAGGCATCTATATTTGCAGTAGTTGAGGAAATATTTTGTCTGTTTGAGATGATATGGTCTATTAGAGAAGTAGAGGTATCTGTTACTCGTGTAGGATAGGATGTGTTACATATGAAACAGTTGTATGAGTCTAGCGTGTTGATGTATTTAAGAGATGTATTATTTTTTTGAAGAATGTCAATGTTGAAATCACCAAAGATAAGGGTATCATCTGTACAGTTATTTAAAATAGATTCATGATACATTAAGAATTCGTTAATGTTTGAGGTAGGCTTTCTGTTTATAACATAAATATTTAACGGTTTAAAATTTCTATTACGGATATATAATTGAAAACAATATGTATGGGAAATATGTATTTGAAAATTTTTTACGACTTCAATACGTTCATAATAAAATTATATGTTTAAATCAGTTATTACTTGCTCAGAATTTTTCTCCGGTGAAATCGGTCCTTTCGGCATCGGATTATTGATATATTAAGTATTTTCGTGATTAAATAAAAACAATATTAGAAACATTATGTTAATTCACTTTTCAATCAAATTTTGGAATTATACACCCGAGCGTATAAGTACGTATAGACGGGTATATACAAGTGTATAAATTACCTGCTGTAATATAGATAGAGGTGGTATATTGCTGAGTCTAGAAGCAAGCATTAATTGCACATTTTTTCTGTGTTCTTTATTCTGCCTTTGATTTTTTTCACCCTGCTTACTAGCGGATACCTGTTCTTTTTTTCTTTGTTGCCATATGCCTTTGCCTTTGTTGTTATATGATATTGGTCGGTTTTTGTATTGATTTGTTGATGATAAACGTACCTACATGTTATCTGGGTTATAAATGTGAGAATGTTGTCGATATATTTGGGGATTCCGTATTATAGGCCAGTACACATAGCGCCAAAAAGGGGGTTGCGATCGTAATTATTCCGGTAGTCCCAATTTTTTTATATGTTTTATAAACTGATCCCATGATGTATAATCTGAATTTCCGACCATGGCGCACCTGTGCTCGCGCCACCATTTAAAAAAAACCGGCTGTAATCGCGCCAAAATCTAGTTTTTCCAAAATATCTCATTCTCAATGCAAATTTTGGCTAAATTAGCTAGATAATTAAAGTAAAACATAAAATTACCTACAACTTTTGTGAAAACAATTTTCTTCAATCTCTAATAGGTACCGAGGTAGAAAGTCGTAAAGGTGCGTATATTTTTGAAAAAAACAAGTTTTTTGCGCGACTAGCTTTGATTTTTTGTAAATATCTCGTTTCCAGTACAATTTTGTGTAAAAATTATTGATACTAATTTTGTAGAAAATAAAATTTTATAAAATAAATAGGTATATAATTTATGTGTTTTAATTCTAATACGTATCCAAGCTCTAATCCACCAAAACCAGGCCAAAAATTGAAACAGAGGTAAAGTGTTTTAAATTTCATTCCTTAATTTTATTTTTCTTCAACAATTATTGTTGTGAGAACATATCAGTTGACAACAATCGTCATGCCTGCGTCAGACCTAGCTATAAGGGGCTGGAAACGGCATGCACGTTAGTGTCATAAGAACTAGAGCCAGCAAATAGTGAAAACTTTTCAGGTTCATTCATCTCTGGTCCGTACTGAAAAATAATGTCAGTTTTTGTTAATTTTTTTAGAGCGCTTATTTAATCATATAAAATTAATATTATTTACTTTATATTTACAGAAATTGTGAAAAAATTACCATGTTGAGTGTCGGTATAGTGTTTAACACAATACTCGTATTTTCTTTATTATTTGCAATATTATCTGGATGAAGTCTTGCGGAATTTTTCCTAAAATGAGAAATATTGTTAATTATTTATACTGTCTCTATTCCCTAATTATTTAGAGATGTATTAAGACATGCCCGACAAACTTTCACTAACAATTCCTGAGCTTATTTGGTGTAAAAAATGCATTTCGGTAAAAATAAAAATATGTCACCGGAAATCAAAATTAATTTACTTCTTATATTCCAAATTCAATATGCTCAGAAGTTTATCGACTGCGTATATATGTATATATCTACATATATAAAATTATTTAAGCTGACATTGTACAATTATGTTCTGTAAAAAACGTATCCCAAAGATCTATTTTTATGTGTGTATGTAGTACCTTCTCCATTCCGTTAAACATTTTCCTTGGTGCCGTAATTTTGTTCGGGATAAAACTTCTTTTGTCTTCTGTTTTCCCATATTTAACTGAAACGTAAGTATATATTAGCCAAGAGATTTATTATAAATTGGTTCAATTTTACCTTAACTTTGAAAATCATTTCAACGTAAGTAAGTGCAGTAACTTGGGGAGATAATTGCACAATTCTATCTACAACAAATGATCTAACAATCTAAACTTAAAAGATTAATGACTCTTTTTAATATTCGAATGACTTTAGGTACTTTATAGGTGACATATGTCTAATTGTCTGTATGGAGAAAAACTTTCGATGTAGAGTTTTTGTTTTATGGAAAAAAAACTTTCGAATTTCAAAAATTTGTTGTTGTGTAATTTAACTGGTTTTGGTGGATAAGAGCTTGGATACATATTAGAGTTAAAACACATAAATTAAATACCTATTTATTTTATGAAATTTTATTCTCTACAAAATTAGTATCAATAATTTTTTCACAAAATTGTACTGGAAACGAGATATTTACAAAAAACAAAAGCTAGTCGCGCAAAAAACTTGTTTTTTTCAAAAATATACGCACCTTTACGACTTTCTACCTCGGTACCTATTAGAGATTGAAGAAAATTGTTTACACAAAAGTAGTAAGTAATTTTATGTTCTACTTTAATTGTTTAGCTAATTTAGCCGAAATTTGCATTGGGAATGAGATATTTTGGAAAAACTAGATTTTGGAGCGATTTCGGCCGGTTTTTTTCAAAATGGCGGCGCGAGCACAGGTGTGCCAAGGTCGGAAACTCAGATTTTACATCAGGGGACCAGTTTATAAAACATATAAAAAAATTGGGACTACCGGAATAATTACGATCGCGAATCGGTAATTGCCCTGGAGTATTAGTAATGAAACGAACTCTTCACAAACACTTTATTGAAATATAAGAGAATACCACTCCTTAGTAAAAAAACTCCTTTTATTTTACCATAATTTATTAGATATTCCATTGTTACAACTAACATGACTGTATAATTAGAAATTAATGTAAAAGCCCAGTAGGGCGTAAATAAATAAAACTAGGAAAACGATTCTAGTGAAGGGGCACTCTATAACATTCTGTGCCGCTGGTTGTGACAACCGGACAGACAGCCGCGTCGCGTGAAAAAAAAGATTAATAGTAAAAAAGTCTACTTGGGCTAGAAATGATACATAATAACATAACGTCAATACTTTAGTGTCATCTTTTTTCTCAAGTGCCTACACATTTACGCATTTAACAATGTATTCTTTTGTATTGGTTATTATTTATATTTATATTTATTATTTATATAAAAAACCTTTACTCACTTGAGGAAGAAGTTAAATTATAAAAAACAGAAAATTTCACTAATAGATTGCAAAGTAATTGTTTGATTAAATAAAAAAATACGTAAAAGAAATGACCGGAGCGACCGGCCGGGTGACACGACCTTACAGGCCGGAACTTTCGCGGCGTCTGAATCAATACGTAGTAACTCCTTGTCAACCCGCACACAAATATACTACGCACAATAGAGAGTTTTGAAGTACTGGCGGTCGTTTTTCGTGTATCTGGCCAGAAATTGGATTTTCGCGAGTGTTTTTATTTTAATTAATTCTTATGAATACATTAATAAAATCTCTAATCTTTTGTGAGGGAGTCGTCGGGAAGTTACTAATTCATCGTCTAGAAAAATAAAATCTGGTACTTGCCGCTTATCTTACAACATTTTACATTTAATAAAATGTACTTATCGTTTTACATAATATATTTAATTGTAAGGTCCTGTTTTTATTAATCTTAAATATAAATAACTTGCATCCCTTCGAATCCCTCTAGAAACATTTAAGAATTTAGTAATAAGCTCATCAGAAATAATTAAAATGTGAGCGTCGGGGCAAATCCCCGTTATCAGGGTATTGTGTCGCCTTAACTGGGTTATGTAGGTTAGGTTAAAAAAAAAAAATTTCATCGTTTCTAATGACTTTATATCACTTTTTAAAAGTGTGTTGAATTGTCACTGTGTTGAGTTATCATGGAACCATTTTATGTACTTGTTATAATTGTATATGTATTTAAAAAGTAATTGTTAAAATAACCCGTTGACAAACTGATGTCAATCAGTTTAACGGGACTTAATAGTAAAAACTGTATTTTTGAAAGTTAATAAATAAAATAAATCTTAACTTTACCATGCGATGTAAGAATATAATTTATTTCCAAGTAGTTATTACTTATGTGAAGCAATAATAATAATTGTAATGCCGTGCCGAAGTACGCAAATGCAGAACGTCAGTAATATCCACTAATTAGATGGCTGTATGGGTTTTAATTACGTTTAATACTAGTATTTATGTTCCAGTCTTTCCAGGGCATAAACCTAATCAGATTTTGTAATATTATTTTGCGTGACGCAAGGATTATTAAGTTATAGGTACATTTCGTATTGTACTGTCCTCGTGTGATCGTTGCATTAATATGAACCTTCAGAAAAACAAAAACATGTGCCAGTGGACTATGGCATCCCCAGTTAGATAAGATGTGAGCATGTTGTGAAGTCGAAAGGAGATGAAGAAGAGGAAGGTGGGCTAGAGCCTGGCTATTCAGATTTGTTCCATACACACGGCGCACAGTGGGCTGAAAATCGCCTTTCATAGACATAGACACTTGAATTTTCAAGGGTATTTTTTTGGCTAGAAATGTATTCTGCTGATCATTACTATGCTATAAAATTTCGTACGAAGCAATTGCGTGTACAAATGAAGGAGTTATCATTTTTTTAAGAAAAAATTGTATGGCACTGACATTAAAAATGAGGCTATCTCTGGAATCATAAGGTTGGCCATTCTATCCTTACACACAGATATACTACTATTTATTTGTATTTTTTGACATACTTCGTATGAGTATGCTTTGTCTAGTTTACAATATTTTATTTACACTGCAAGCCTAAAAGCATTTAAGCATTAAAATGAATCATCAACATAAAATAGTATATTAAAGTATAAGTGGATAAACAGGTCTTTAAAACACGCGCGATTTTTCGAGCACTACGGCGTAGCCGAGTGCTCGAAATAAAGCAAGTGTTTTAAAGACCAGTTATCCACGAATACTTTACGCTATTTTTTTTATTGGTACACTTTGAAAACATAAATATTGATATTATTATTAAAAATTTGGAAATAAGAACTATTAATGAATTCGTGATGTGACATCACAATATCTTGTTGTCATGGAAATGAAAAACACAAACATTAATTTGTGTTTTTCATTTCCATGACACCAAGATATTGTGATATTATCTTGTTATTTTATTATTTTAACTATAAATCCTGTCAGATTTATAGTTAAAAGTTGACATTTAGACTTCACATTTTGTTGATTTGTTGATGTTGCCATGGTAACTTTAAAAAACGCGCGTTCCATAAAGTGCGATTTAAACACGCTAGAGCGTACTTTAAATGGGTGAAAAAGGGCACCAATAAAAAAAAGTTGTTTTTTCAAATTGATGATTTTAAAAAAAAAACGCAATTTGCGCCACAATACGAAGTATGTAAAAAAATACCCTTGAAAATTCAAGTCTCTAAGTCTATTGAAGGCGATTTTCAGACCACTGTGCGACGAGAGAGTATGTACCACTGTATCTATACAGATTTGTAAGAAATCGCCAGTGAAATTTATTATCTATTATTTTATCTAAAAAATTCTAGTTTTTTTACTGTAATACATAAAATTTTGAAATGTCTTTTAAAACAAACAAAAAAACTTTGATTTGAATGAGGATTAAACCTTTCTAGCAATCTACCTATACACATACTATTCGGGTAGGACCATAATTTATGTCGTATATTAACTGCAATACCTAATATCATCAGATTTCAGAGAAATGCGTATATGTCCGCGAGCGTGATTGCGACCCAAAAGTTGCAAAAGAATGCATTGTCGCCGACAACGAGTCTATCTGTCGAGTTTCAGCTCAATCGGATCGATTCTAGACGAGAGTGGGTTAATTTCCGCTTCTAAGTTTCGCATTCCTTACCGAAAACAAAAGTGATATTCAATATTTTTTTTTTAATTTGATCAATTTCATAAAAAAGTAATGGAAAATTGAGCTTACTTAAATGGCACACGGACACGCCCACATAACACTTCTATCGGTTTAATTCCTCAGTGGAGTTTTAAGAGTTTTATAGTATCAAAAAAATGTTGGCACCTTTCCAGAAACGTGAAGAATCACTGCAGCAAATTCATCGTAAATATTATATTATTATTTGGAAACGAGGAATCCTGAAGACGATGATTAATGACGATGACAGATAGCTCGCACATTTCCAGTTTCTCTCTTTGTGAGAGTAAAACAGGCTTATTTAATCTGTCTTCAACACACAACTAGCTATCCTCTAAATATAGGGATCGATGCAAATGACGTTTTCTTTAAGGCGAAGCTTAATGCCAAATCACTATTTTCATTAATAAGAATAAGTATAACGAATTGTTGTACATTATAAATACCAAAAAATATGCTTTAGATAAATTGAAGGTTTTCCTATCGTTTCGCTTGAGTAAAACACAAATAAAAAAATAAATTACTTACTCAATAAAAAATATAAATGTAAACTACTAAAAAACATATTTTTCAATAGAAATGTATGAACGCATAAAGAAAACAACTTTAAAAAAATACAGTATTATAGCTTAGATTATCTGTGACAGTTTCACTTGATTTACTTTTTTGCTTTCTTATAAAATTATTTACGAAATAAATAAAAACCAGTTTTGTGCTTGGAATCGAACGTTTCTAGACTCCGTTTGTCATGCGATTTTGATGCCTATTACTTACAATATAAGAATATATACATTTTTGGCTTGTAGCTTCCTATTAAGGCCCCGTAGTAAGCGTTCAGAGATGGTTTGAAGGGGAGCTATGTAAATACGAATGTTAGAGGGAGCGCGCTAATATTAAAAAGTACAATAACCGAGCAAAAATTGTGAATTTATTGTTTTTGTGTTTAATTCGTAGAACTCCATTTAATTTTTTAAAAATTTCATTAAAATCAAATTTAATAATATAATTATTAAGTTCTGCAAGTGTATTAATAAGTCGTCAAAACGTGGCTTAACCACAGTTTGGAAATGGCATTGAAAGCCGAAACAGCTGTAACAATAACAAAAACCAAAAAATACTTGCAGAACTTAATAATTATATTATTAAATTTGATTTTAATTAAAAAAAAAAAAGTTGTGAAGATATTTAATAAAACACGACTCGTTTGAAATAGAGCAAAAATCTCTGGACAATCCTTTAGTTGCATTTAAAGATACACATGAAATTTTTTTTTTCATGCCTATAACAACATATTGATAACGAAACGTGTTTTTAATTATAAGCAATAATAAGATTAAAAACATGTTTTTACCTGTCGCAAATGACATCTACATAATATAGGTATATAAAAACACACGCGTATTCAAATACAATGTTGCGTTAAAATTTCAAAGCAATCGATGAAGAACTTTGTGTTTTTGAACAAACAAACTTTTACATTTATATAGATTAATAATAAAAACATTACCGTATTAAAATATTTTGAGTAAAACGGATTGAAAATTATACAAAACGTTTTTCAACTACAAAAATAAACGGCAAGCACCAGATTTTATTTTTCTAGAGGATGAATTAGTAACTTTCCGAGGAATCCCTGTAGAAACGTGTGAGATTTCAGTAATACGTTCATCAGAAATAATTAAATTAAACCCCACGAAAAGATTGTCTAGGCCTGCTAGGGCAAAGCCGACCGTAGGTCTGTCCATTGCGCCGGGCCGCGCGCCGAATATTGTTTTTACACGACTTCATCACTTACGTCGTTAAGATTTGCAGTTTATTTTAGAGATTTGATAGGGCATATTCAACCCAAAACACCGTGACCGCGCGTCGCATATTTGTGTGCACGGCTGATTCACTTATGTCGTTAAGATTCTGGCTTTATTTTAGGGTATTGTCTCGTCTTAAAAGCAAATCAATAGTCATTGAATTTAAATAGGCCAATACAAAATAAGCGTTCACGGAAATGACCTAAAAACAAAATACACCGTTTCCAGAAACTCGAAGTACCTACAAGCGGGAAATTAGTAAATCTAAATCACTTTGGGAGTCGATTTTGTGGTATAACATTTTTTTATATGAGAATAAATCGAGTCCGAAGTTGGAATTTTTTTAGGTAAAAAAATCGGTTGCCAGGGGGCTAATCTTATATTATCAGCTGTTTAATGTATTTTAAAATGTGTCGAAGCGTAGACCCGCCCCCAAAAGTTTTAAAATGTGTCGAAGCGTAGACCCGCCCCCAAAAGTTTTAAAATGTGTCGAAGCGTAGACCCGCCCCCAAAAGTTTTAAAATGTGTCGAAGCGTAGACCCGCCCCCAAAAGTTTCAAAATGTGTCGAAGCGTAGACCCGCCCCCAAAAGTTTTAAAGCCCAGCTACACTACTCGCGAAGTTGATCGAAGTTGACCGAATACGATAGTGTGGGCACGAACTTCGCTTCGCTTCGGGCAACTTCGCTTCGCTTCGCCCGACTTCCGATTGTTGTCGGTAAATGCGCCCGAGTCAAAGGACTGGACTGAGTTACTCGCGAAGTTACACGAGTGTGGGCACGCACTTCGAACTTCGGCTAACTTCGTCGAGGACTTCGTCGAAGCGTCGAAGCGAGTAGTGTAGCTGATACTTTAAAATGTGTCGAAGCGTAGACCCGCCCCCAAAAGTTTTAAAATGTTTCGAAGCGTAGACCCGCCCTAAAAAGTTTTTTTAATCCTGTAATTACCGAAAAAGTGTGTTAAAAAATTGAAATGCTTAGATCTAAAAATATACGATATAAATTTATTTTTATTTCTATTCTTTTTTTATATATACAGTTTACAAAAGTTTTGTGAACACCTCACTAGGAGAATCGGTGCTGAGGTGTTCGCATGTATTGGGAGAGTGTTATTACCGTCATAAGTAAAAACACATCATCGTCCTTGAGGTAATTATTATTTTATTTTTTTTTTTATAGTGAATACCTCACAAGAGTCCCAACTGCTTCCGTCTGGAGCCAGTGAGACTATGGCATCCCCAATTGGGGGATGTTGTGAGGCTGAAGGTTAGTGGGGAAGGGAAAGAGGAAGGTGGGGAAGTACCTGGCTATTCAGATCTAGTCACTAAACACGGCTAAAGCCATTTGGAGCAACGTTTCAATTCTGAATGGTGGTCTTACACCAGGGCGATACTGGTAGTATCTTCCACTCTGGAACGTGCCGCAAATATACTATATATTATTTGAATTAATTAATTGTGAAATAACACAAATTAATCAAATAAAATTTATTTGCGCACGCCGGGTTCGAACCCGCGACCTTCGGAATGGCAGTCCAATGCGTTACCACTGGACTATGCCGGTGGTTATTAATTAACATCTATAATTCCAGTGTAGATCTGCGCCCTCATCCAATTCCTAATCCAAGTTAAACTTTTTATTATTTAATTCATCCTCCAACAATTCCTACACATATTGGCGTAAAAAGAAATGATATTTTTCGCGAACCGAAAGTGATTGAACTTTGGTCAAATTGTTGTATTGTGGCATTGTCCTGTTGGGGTTGTTCGCGGAGCTGAGAGGGGACGTTATTGTCCTGCGTGCAAACTGGCTGTCAAATCGGTATATTATTATTACATTTCTAAAGATTATGTATTCAGTGTAAGCGACAATATTCCGCCGTATTTAACAATAATAGTGATTAGTTTATCTGTAAGATTATAGAAGTTGGAAAGCGCTATTTTACAATAATAATTTCCATGCCGTTTGCGGCCGATTGACAGCTAAAATGTCAACCGATTACGTTTTAAGATCCATGACGCTGACTTAATGACTGTTTGAATTGTGCATTGCTAGATGTCATATTGAAATAACAGTGGAGTGATATTGCTCAAACAGATTTCACGTAGAATAATAAAGAGATAACGTCAAATATAGGGTTTTCCAATAAGAGGTGTTATTTTGATATTCAAAGAAACATTTCCCGTAAAAGATCAATGGTTTCGTTGCTTGTGTGGCACGTAGCGCCGTCTTGTTGAAAGTAAACGTTGCCCAGATCAATACCATCCAATTCCGGCCATAAAAAATCATTAATTTATTTATTTATATATATATATATATATATAATTTGTACATTTATTTATAACAATTACAGGTAATAAAGCCTAAGGCGTAATCATCTTTCGATAGAGCAATCCATTCACCGTAACTGTTGCTCCAGCCTCATTTTCGAAAAAGTAAGGTCCAATGACTCCGCCGGACCATAAACCGCACCAAACAGTCACACGTTGAGGATAGAGAGGCTTTTCAACAATAACTCTTGGGTTTTCCGAGCCCCAGATGCGACAATTTTGCTTGTTGACGAAGCCACCGAGGTGGAAATGGGCCTCATCACTCAAGATGATTTGCATTTGATTCACTCAAGTGAATTTTAATAATTTCGATGCGTTGTTGAAGCGTGTATCGTTCCATTTTTATTAATGGCGTAGTTTCTACTTGTTAAATGTCAAAAAATGGCAGCTTCAAAAGTAACATCTACCGAAATAGCGGGCTTTTCAAAATAACACCTCTTATTGGAAAACCCTGTACAAGCGATAAAATGCAATCAATAATTGTATATTATATTTAATATAACTAACCAACTAATCAACACGCTGTTTCTCCGCAGGAGAAAAATGAGTATTTCCGATTTATTGAAATACTGTTAAAAACGTGATTGGAATCCATTTCCTGATAAAATCAGTCAATTCAGAATAATTCATCTCTAAATAGATAAAGTAAATAAAGTCGTTATCCGCGTCTGTCTGTTTGTGCGCTTTGTTCTTCTAAACTACCAACGGATCCAACGGATTTTCATAGGGTTTTTACTATCACTTAAAGAATTTCTTCCGGTAGGTTTATATATTTAATATATGCATATTCTATATTCTCAAAATTTTACTCCAATACATTAAGGCAAAGGTTTGCAGCGCATTACATCTTCGCAGGATGTGAATGTTCGTTTTTAAACGAACCGCCTGGCGTAAGGACACTAAAAATGAGCGAGGTGGGTAAATTATAACAGATTTGGCCGCATAAATAACGATTACACTATTTTGTTATACACTTTTACAAATGTGTTATAATTTACCCACTTCACTCATTTTTAGCGTCGCTACGCAACCCGAATTGAAGGCGGTTCGTTTAAAAACAGACATTCAGATACTGCGCAGAAAAATTCCCACGGTGGACTGCGCTGCAAACCGTTGCCTTACTTTAGGTATTTTTTCTGCACAGGGTCTGGTTATTTCACCGTGCGCTCTTCGGCGGTCAACATACTCCAGATTTCATGTTTTTTTTTTTGATATTTCAAATCTTTATTTGTCTCTTAAACGGGCAACCGCCGAATATAATAAGAAACGCTTTTAGAAAAAAATCCGTACAATTGCTTCTCAATGAATCATAACTTTATAAATAATTTTGTCCAACTATTGAGGACAAAAACTACTCTGCATGTCAGTACGAACCTAAACATTACTTAGTGGATTCTTAATATAAACCATTACATGATATTTATTATGAAGTTTTTTTTGCAATGACGTGACATCCACCCACGCGTTTGTATTTTTATTACAGCAGAGTCATTCTCATTACACAAGGGGCAAGTTTACTGTTTACAAATTTACTGAAATCTGTAATAACTATAATTAATAAGTAACATAATATTGAATATGTAATAGCTAACAATGTCAAACACAAAATTCAGGTCTAAACTAAAAACTTACCTTTAAACTGTGTAAATTAAATATGAGTACCATTCCTGAGAGAAAGTCCAATTATGTCCTAAATCCTGTATCTAAATTTCGCTAATAAACAATTAGTTAATGTTAATTAAGTGTTAATCTCAAGTGACCTACCAGGTAAGTATGGTACTGTATATTATTTCCGGTGACCGGATAAATCATCAAAATGATAATTCATCACATCTTTAAAAAGTTATATCAAGTCATGGAAAGTGATGAAAAAAAAAACTTTATTAACTGGGTTAAGTAGGTTAGGTTAGCTTGGGTTAGGTTAGGTTTAAATTTTTTTTTTCATCGTTTCTAATGACTTTATATCACTTTTTAAAAGTGTGTTGAATTGTCACTGTGTTGAGTTATCATGGAACCTTATTATTTCCATATATAGTTAGTAATAACATAGATAATTGTAGAAATGTATTATATATTTGTACAGCGCCCTCGGGGTGATTTTGCACAAAAACGGCGCTATACAAATCATCCAAATTTGATTATTATTATTATTATTAAAGTGACTAACAATAACATCCATTCACAATTCGGTTCAGTTCAATTCGGAGTGGTGATGTTACACCAGGGCGATACTGAAAGAATCTTACACTCTGGAACGTGTCGCAAATATAGGTAACAAATCTTCTTCTTCTTCTTCCTAGCACTATCCCAAGTCATTGCCTAGGTAGGCTGTTGGGGTCGGCTCTTCTCGTTCTCAGGTTATAGCTTCTTCGGTTCTGAGTGTCGCTTTCATCTAGGCCGTTTCTTTGTAGGATTTTGGAGCATTGGGTCATCCAGGAGTTCTTTGGTCTACCTCTGGATGACTGTCTTTGAAGCTCTATAGACATTGCCTGCTTCACTGTGTGGTCTGGTGGTCTCCGTCTTATGTGCCCATACCATCTTAACTGTCGTTCCTCTAGCTTACTGTTTATGTCAGTGACACCCAGGCTACCACGAATGCGTGAGCTTTTAATTTTATCTTTTAATGATACTCCTGCCGTCCATCTAAGCATTCGCATTTCTGCTGATTCGAGTTGCCTAGAGTAGGAGTTGTACATAGTCCAGCATTCGGAGCCATACATTATCGCGGGTCTAACAATAGTCTGGTATGTCTTTCCTTTAAGTTTTATTGGCATTTTCGTGTCGCACTAAATTCCTGTTACGGATCTAAATTTCATCCATCCCACTCCTATTAGAATTTTATTATAGGTAACAAATAATATTATTAATTAATAAATTGTTATATACCACAAATTAAACATATAAATTTTGTAAACCGGTGCCCCGACAAGGCAAGGGTTCTGGGTTCAAGTCCTAGATGTGACCGTACTTTTTCTGATATTTATGTTTCAAATTTTCGTTGAAGAATCGCTAATATTGTCTTCAATAATAAAATTTTACTCATCAAGTCATTCCAAAAATAGAATATAAAATTTACTTGCGCAAACCGGAGTTTGAATCCGCAACCACCGGATGCTACGCTATGCTAGAACATTGTTCTGTCGTGTGTTATCAAAACTTTTTTTTGCCCAAAGAAAAGTCAATTTTTCCTAACCACCGGATTTTTTTTAAACTTTTCAAATATTGAAATTCTTTCTTGAAAAGATGACCAATCTCATTGGTCCGTCTGGGGCCTATAAGTCATTAGGGCTTATGCAAAATGGCGACATCAGTTTTCTTTTACATTGGAAAAGACCACACTTCCTGGTATTAAAATAATACATACATAAGAAATAAGATAGAAATATATTGGGTTAGCTGGAAGAAATAGGATGTAACCTATATGCTATACCCTTTGTACTCTGTATTTTTGGGCAATAAATGTTTTTAAAATTTTTGATAGGAGCTAACTTTTCTACACTTTTGAGAGGTTTTTCACAAAAACCGTGTAGTATAAATTATTCAACTGTTATTTGAATGTAACTAACTAACTAACCATTACAGCAGAGAGGACGGACAGTCAAACAACTCGGTCTTGGCACACACTTCTTGCCTCATTCATACATCATCTCGTACATACTCTTCTATTATTCTGACTCTTGACATGGCCCGACACAAGTATCTGTTTCACTTGATCATGTCTTCCTCGGGCTTCCCCGACTTCTGCTACCATTCGCATTTGCGTTATTAGGGGGCATACTTTGGCACACAAATAGAACATGAAAGGGGTAGGTACTGTATTAATATATTTATAGAGCCATCGATTTTAAACCTACAACTTACATTTAGGGGTTGTTTTGAATAGGACGTTGGGCTGTGGTCAACACAAATGACCAAGACAAATTGAACGTCATTTTTTAGATTCATTAAACCTCATTTGTTAAGATGATGTGAATATGACACAAGAGTCTCGCAGTCATTGGGACTGTGGGATTTGTGATGTATGGTAATAAGTTGAGTATTTAAGCGATAGATGGCGCTAGTCATAAAGCTTACTAAAGAGTCCGTCAGATGTCGCTAGAGTGTAACAATTACTTGTGAGATGTTATTGACAGGGAACAAGCTTCTCGAACCAGAGAATTACCAACCCTCGGGTAATGAACAGTGTAGCTAAATCCAGACATATTAATTGTAACGCAAATAAACACAATTATAACAAAGAACCTTTAATTTTTACAAAGAGTTCCCAATACCGAAATCTGCATGTTAATGCAGATATAACAGGACTAAATGATGATGTGAATATGGCACGAGATTCTCGGAGTCATTGGCACTACGGGACTAAATGGGTTGTGATACTGGAGGAAAACGGGAGAAAGCTCTATAACCTCTAGCGGAGAAACCGGTATGCATTGTAGTAGTTGTCAGTGTGATTGAAAGATGGCGTGGATATGCATCGTAGAACTTTATTTTTCCGCGTTTCTCTTCGAATTTAGCGTTACGTCTGTTTTGCTTACGATATATGTCAATCACGGCGATACATGCCAGGGTTGGATTTGCGGGAAATTAGAGATGTTCGATATTCACGTCTCGGTTACATGGAACCGGTTCCTTCTTGTTACCGGAACCGTGGATATTATTTCCATAACCGGTTATTTTTGGAACCGAATATTTAACAAAAATTAAAAATATTGTAAAAACGCGACAATATATTGTTGATTCCGTTTTTTTGGTTTATTTATTAACGGAGCACTGTCCAATTATACAATACATATAAGACGCAATAAAAAATAAATATACACAGAAAAAAACATTTGCAATTCTTATATTTATTTTTACAATAATATCTAATAAAATAAAATACTTTTTGTTTTAAAACCACGAGTTTTTAATAATATTTATAACCGACCGGTTTCGCTTTACTCAAACATCTTCAGGGTACAAATTATTACGTAATAATTTCGTATATTGAAAACCTTATCAAAATCCTTTGCGTAGTTGCGAAGAACAAAGCGCACAAACGCTGAAAGCGATTTTATTTTATACTATTTAGAGATGATGCTACAAAGTAAATTAACTTTTTTATTCTAATTTAAATAAGGATACGAATGTCCTGATTCCTGTTATGACTAAAGATTATCCGGGTATATCCCGTTTCAATCGAGTTCCTGCTGTTCCCAGTACTCTCAGTTTTCCGGGTCTGTGGTCACACTTGTAATACATACATATCAATAACTGCCAATATCAGTTCTCTTTCAAATTCGTATAATGTAGATGACACATTACGCTAAACGCATCATGGCAATGTTTAGATATGTATTTTTTCTATAATGTTTAGATATGTATTTTTTTCTATAATGTTTAGATATGTATTTTTTCTATAATGTTCAGATATTGTTTCTATAATGTTTTTTATGTATTTTTTCTATAATGTTTAGGCATGTATTTTTTTCTATAACGTTTAGATATGTATTTTGTCTATAATGTTTAGTTGCATTTTCTTAGTCATTAAAAAGATAAATAATTATTCTTCTCAGTTTGTCTAAAATATTTATACATGATTTTATTTTATTTAATTAGCGTTATAAACAGTCTTTATACATGCATATATGATTAAATTAATAAAATCCAAAAAACTGTCAAAGTGTACGATTACGAATTGGCGAGAATTTTCATTGACAGTTCGAAAATTATTATATTTTTTTGTTCTACAAACGGCATAAAAGTTTAGGGCAAGTTTTCTTACTAATTCTCCACACAAAAGGAATGTGTTTTATAAATATCGAATTTTTCAAAATTATGCACGTTTCTAGTCAAAATTTCCCGGTAAGTTTTTGTTAACATTTTCATGTGTAACAATTTAATTCATTAGAAAGTCAATGTTTATTCCAAATACAAAAATTTTAAATATAATTTTATCTAGTTAATAAATTGGTCTGATCTATTTTTACGAGAATTTCAAAAATACGAAATATGCAGCACATTTTAGATACCTCGGGAGCATTTCGAAATTCCATGAAATTTCACCTTGTCGTTGGGACTTGTAGATAAAAAAAAATTAAAACTTGAAAGGTCAAGAGAAGGGGTCCCCCTTATACGGCGGAAGTATGCAAATATAACAACTATTGGCTGTACAACAAGTTGTTGACGGTTGCAAATAATGCACGACCTGCAAAGAACATTGCAACAATACTCGCACACGTCCCGCTGTCCCAAAATGCGTGCTGCTCCCACCGCTGACGGCGACAGACTGCGCAAAAATGACCAAGTTATAGACGTTATAGTAAAAAGTTACCTTTGTTTGAAAGATAGCCAGGTTCGGTGGCGATGTGTCTTATGCCTGACATCTTCCCTCTCCAGCAGCTAATGGTTTCTTAGTTACGCCATCTCGAATCTGGAAAACAATTCAAATAATCACTACACATTTTGCGTTATGATTTAAATATGTAATAATTGTCATCCTCATTAACCTATCCTCCTTAATGCTTGGACCAATCTCTTCATTGCATTCCCAAAAAGTTAGGATACATATTAGCAGCAGAAATGTCTGATACTATATCGCCCTGCTCAAAGACCACCATTCAGAGTGGAAATATTGCTTGGAATTTCATTAGTCGTTTTTGGCGATCAATCTGAATAGCCAGGTACTTCCCCACCTTCATCTTCGCCATCTCATTCGCCTTCCCACTACCTTCAGATGTCGTGTTCCCATTAGCCTCAGGCGGTTGGAACAAAAAACTTACCGGGACACTTTGAAAACACATTCCTTTTGAAATATTGGGAATTAGTAAAAAAAATGTCACAAATATCATTGCAATTAAGCCCCCGTAGTAATTTTTCAAAGATGGTTTGAAAGGGAGATACGTAAATACGAATGTTGGAGGGAGCGCGCTAATATTAAAAAACAATAATAATTAAGCGAAAATGGTGAAAATATTTAATAAAACAAGAGCTAAAAAAACTCTATACAAATGCTGTGATGCATTTAAAGATACTGTGAATTTTTTCATGCCTATAACATATTAAATAACAGCACAAAACGTGTTTTCAATAATTTTCGGAGCTTACTTAGCGATTTTTTTCTATCGAGGGAATTTCATATAATTAACGTTTCGGCATAACAAATGTATAGACATTATCTTAAAAATAACATATATTTTTTGGAACTTAAAAACTTAAAGAGGTAACGAGAAACTTGTTATAAATCGGTAAAAATTGGGTATGCGAATGCTTAAGTTAGCGGCGACATTTCTTACCATACAATTCTTTAAAAAGGCATTTCTAATGTGTATTATTTATGGGGCGATGCAAAGTAAAAGTTACAGTTTTATATTTGAAAGGTACAAACAATCGGTATTTCTTAAAACTAATAGAAATAATGCTTTTGTTAGCGCACTGCAGTCGAAATGCAGCATTTCCATATCATTAAACTGTGCCACGAAGGTACGCGGAAAACATCGATATATTAAACTACGAGATGCGGCGTACCATATAAATATACAAAAAGAAAACGGCCGACCCACGAGTAATTTAACCCATCGATATACCTGCCGCCAAGATTGGGGGGCTGCACTTTTGCCTGCCCGCATATGGGGCGACTAAAACTTTTCCCATATACTCAGATAGTTCACAATAAAATTATAATCTATATAAAAGCATAAAAAGTATTTAATTTTGGGAAATATGGGGTGCAATACTGCACAGCAATAATCCTTCTCAAGTATGCACAGATGTCACAGATAAAAATTAGTATGCCGATGGGTTAATAATCAGTTTCTCAGTTAAAATATTGTTTAATTAACCCTTTGTACACCAAATTATTTATTACATGGCATACCAGCTACTCTATAGAGTGTAATGTAAAAATATTAGGAAAAATTAGAAAAAAATGTTTTTTAGTAAGGCAGTAAATAAAATGATATAGTTATGTTAAGAAACATATATTTAATATCACATACGATTATTGATAAAAGAAAAATTTGTATATTCTAATTTTTATATTTTTTAACGTGTGGCATTTTAGAAAGCAGTCGCTCAAATGCACACGTGGCTTATTAGGACACGTGTCACAGTACTCACTGGTTTCCCGTCTGCCACCTTTTACTGCCCTTTTCAAGCAGACCACGCAGTCCCGCTTGGGACCTTTTCTTAAAATATGGAGTTTTCCATTGAGCCTTGTATCTGATGGAGTGAGAATATTAATTGCCCAATAAAAATATTCAAATAAAATGAATACGTAGTTATTGTTATGTATGAAAAACAGAGCAAAAACCACAACCCATCGTAAGTGGGTACTGTATACAACTGAATAGAATCATGTGTATACCTGTATTTTTTAAACAATAAAATGCAAACCCATCGTTGATGTCGCCGCTGCGGCATCATCGAGTTGTTAGAATGTTTCCTATGTCGCCGTGGCGGCGACAACGGAGTACAAAGAGTTAAACGATTTTAGATAATCTAACTTTCATAACACTAGATCAAATCGCAATGACTTCAAAAATATTCCAAGTCATAAACCACATTCATACAAAGAAACTACATTTATTTTGCGACGAAACTCCACAACATCGTTCACCCAGATATAAAGCGAATAGAATTGTTTAATTATTACAAATCAATAATAAAAATCTTGCTGAAAGAGATTAATGAAAAACCTCCGTAAAAAACATTAGAAACGAGATAGAAAACTAATAAAACAGAAAAGAATTACTTTAGTTCGCCTCAGCACAGGTCACCCTAGTGATGAGGACTAAGAGATACAATTTACTATACATTTATTAAATATCATATTTTGTATGTACAATGTTTAAATAGTTGCTATCATAAATATATGTATAAATAATTAGAAAAAAATAGTTCCTAGTTCATAAACTGCACTCCTCCATGGAAAAAAAAAACAGAGCAAAAAGTTATCCACAAACCAATATTTCATTTTTGTTTTTATCCTCCTAAAATTGCTAAAACATGTTTTTTTTCACCTGAAACGTGTTTTTTTTAACCTCAGAAACATTTTTTTTTTTGCTTCTGAAACATGTTTTTTTTAACCCCTGAAACATGTTTTTTAACCCCTGAAACAATGTTGTTTTTAACTCCTGAAACATGTTTTTTTTAACCCCTGAAACATGGTTATCTTACCCCTGAAGCATGTTTCTATTAAGCTATAAAATATGTTTTTTTTTTGCTTTTGAAACATGGTTTTTTTAACCCCTGAAACATTTTTCTATTAACCTCTGAAACATGTTTTTTTTTGCTTTTGAAACATGATTTTTTTTAACCCCTGACGCATGTTTTTTTTTCTGAAACATGATTTTTATTTTTATTTTTGGGATATGGCATCACTGATCGTTGCTGTAGTTTAGCGAGTATTTGCTACCGGTAGCAAAGTGTGAATAGACGAATAATAATAATACAATGTTAAAATATATAATTCCATCGGATGATGTTACAGTGATATAATAATATTTTTTCTGTGGTTACATAGTAACTATTTCCAGTAATATTGCTAAGCGTTTCCAATCATTATTTATGACATCATAAATCTGCGATACATTTTAACGGCATTATATCATCCGCGTGACCTTTCTTTGCTGGGGGGGATACAGTCATAAAACTTGCATGACATAATAAACCCACAAAACCTTCAATAGGCACTATTGTGGATTGAATGCGCTTCTCACAGAAAGTAGTAGATATACTCTCAGTATCACCCTGGTGATAGACGACAATTGAGACTCGAAACGTAGATAGAAATGGCTTTTTTTAAACTGAATCCGCACAAGAGTTCCAACCGCTCGCAGCAGTCTGGAGATTATGGCATCACCAAGCAGTAGTGGGGAGGGGAAAGAGAAGGGTAGAGGAAGGTGGGAAAGTACCAGGCTATTCAGATCTCGTCACCAAACACGGCCAAAGTTTTTTTTTCCTTTTTTCCTCATCTTCTAATTTGTTGGTTCCCACAAAATATAAAACAAATTAAGCAAAAAGTATTTAGGTTTGTTTTCTGTAGGTTGCGTTGGGGTTACTTCATAAATTTAATAATTTCCTCATCTTCATGTTTAGTTAGCCATAATTTGATGTCTTTTTTAAACTTTTCTATATCCATGATGTTTTTAATTTCAATAGGAAGGGCATTATATAATTTTATAGCATGGAAATAGTGGTTTTTCTGGCCGAAAGATGTATTTAATTTTGTAATGTTTAGTAGATTTGAGGATTTCGTCCTTGTAGTAAAGTAGGTGTATTGTTCAGCAAGGTACTCATATTTTTCTTTAAAATTGAGTAGTGCATTTTTTTAGTACAGTTTTATAATGCTTTCAAGCAACGTATCAATTCCGAATGGTGGTCTTACACCAGGGCGATACTGAGAGTATCTTCCACTCTGAAACGTACGGCAAATAAACTCTATATTATATACTTTTAAATGAATAATTTGTGAAATAATACAAATTTATTAAATAAAATTTACTTGCGCACGCCGGGATTAGAGCCCGCGACCTTGCTAGTCGAGATTTTTTTCCCCTCGACCACGGAAGCCGTCAAACTTTTGATGACCAAATCTGAATAGCAATCTTCTCGGCTCCTTCCCGTCCCCATTGGCTCAAAATATGCGCCAATTAAGTCTGATTCTGAATTTCTACCGATCTATAACACATTTATGCTGAAAACTTTAACTTGATGGTTTTAAGTTCTTAAAAAACATGTAATAATAATATCTATAACTTATATCATTGATGTCGCTATTCCAAATTCCTGTAATATTCAAAAATCTGTTAAATAAGAAAATACACAGATTTAGGAAATTAAATAAAAAGAATTTGGCATCACTATAAAAATATTACCATTCGTTATTTCGGCTACTAACTGGCATTATAGCTAGCTCTCTCATTAAAAATTTAGGCGTATTAGATCTATCAAAAAATGTATATATAAAGATGCAAAAGTCGGTCATTTTGAATACATGTAGGATAACGAAAGATTTTTTAAATATTTATGTTGAAGGATCAGTAGGATTTATAGGCCCTGTTAGGAGTTATACCGAGCCCATAGACATATGAATATTAGTATGTCTGTGACCGAGCCGAACCCTCTGATATGAAAATATCTGGAGTCAGTGAATTATTTTCCCATTTGATCTCTGGTGAGTTGACGTGTTGTTCTTGTATTGTTTTGTATTTATTTTGCTTATATAATGCACTTACATAATGTTGATTGACTAGATAATCATTTGTGGAAAAGTGTGTGGAAGGGTTTAGTTTTTTCTATGGGGAAGATTTAACCCGGACAACAAAATCGGAAGCATAAAAAAAAAAGTATAAAATAAAGTCGCTATCCGCATGTCTCTGTTTGTGCGCTTAGTTCTTCTAAACCTCACAACAGATTTTGATAAGGTTTTCACTATCATTTAGAGAATCTCTTCCGGAAGGTTTACATATATATAATACATGCATAATTATATTTACAGAAAGTAGAGAAAAGTCGATATTTTATAATGAAGTCGTAAAAATATATTTTAGGGCGCTTCCATTGTTAACGCTGGCTAAACCTTGTGAGGTACATCAAAATAATGTACTACGGAATTGTATATCTTAAAAAGGCCTACAGAAAAGTGCATTTTGGTATATGTCTATCTCCCGAGGATAATCCCCATCAATGTCGGGTACATGTCAGCTAGTATACAAACATTTGAGCTTTTAGTAATGCGTTCATCAGAAATAATCAAAATAAACCCCACGGAAAGATCGATTTTCTGGGACTGCCAGGGCAAAGACGACCGTAGGTCCTTCCATTACGCCGGGTCGCGAGCTGAATATTGTTTTTCACGACTTCACCACTTACGTCTTTAAGATTCCCACGTTATTTTAGAGATTTGATAAGGCAAATTCAGCTGCATGTCTGTCAAATACATAAGGGCCGCGCGTCGTATATTCTGTGAAAGGCTGCTTCACTTACGTCGTTAGGATTCTGGCTTCATTTTGTCTTAATTATTATCGTTTATTAATATTAGCGCGCTCCCAATTTCCACCGATTTATAATAAGTTTCTCGTTTAATCTTAAAATTTTTATGTTGCCAAAACGTTAATTATAAGAAATTCCCTCGATAGAAAAAAATCGCAAAGCAAGCTCCGAAAATTATTAAAAACACGTATTGTTCTGTTATTTAATATGTTATAGCCATGAAAAAATTCACAATGTATCTTTAAATGCAACTAAAGCATTTGTGTTGAGATTTTGGCTATTTCAAACGAGTCGTGTTTTATTCAATATTTTCACCATTTTCACTTAATTATTATCGTTTTTTTTTATATTAGCGCTCTTCCTCTAACATTCTTACTTAAATATCTCGCTTTCAAACCATCTTTGAACTACTTACTACAACGCCTTAAGGATATTTGTGAAAACAAAACTCTACAACTTGTTGATTTATAAAGTAAGTATCAACATAATACATATTCACTTTAAAATTGTTAAAATATGTTATGACATGACAAATGCGAATAACGTCACATGACGAAAACTAATTAATCTTCTAACAAGTGGTGCAAACAAACTAAAACAAACCAGAGTTGATAATAAAAAATCTAAACATACAGGAATCCACAATGATTCTTTACAAGGTTTTTTTTATGTTTCCGATATCATGCACGCCATTGTAGGCTATTTCAAGGTTATGTTATGTCTATCAAACCACGTTGTAAATTAAATATTCAAATAATGTAAACAAAACAAAATATATGGAAATAGGCTACAAAACGCATAACACAGAATTAATATTGACAATTAATGATGAAAATATTGAAAAAGTAAATAAAATTAAGTATCTGGGTGTAATACTCGATTCAAAACTCACTTTCACAGCAAATTTTGAATATGTGCTAAAGAAGGCATGAAAAAGTTCAATTTTCTTAGAAGAAGGCGATGCCATACGTGGTAATGCAAAATCATGTTTTTTTGGTTTGAAAATTTTATCACTAATCACTTTAGATGCTTTAATTAAATACTGCGAGTAGAACACATCTTGGCCTACTAGATAATCCAATATTTTTTAGATAAGTCTTTTAATAAGCCTAGAAAAAAATATGTATCAGGGCTATACAAACTGCTTTAAAGTTCAAAATCTCCTACTTACGAACGCATTTTCGGTTACGGTTTTGTTGTATAATGTGGCAAATTAAGTTCTTTATAAAATGATCGTAAAACAATTAAATATTTGTGCCTGAACGTCCGCAAAATAAAATAAAAGAAACTTTTTGGCCATGTTTTTTACTTGTATTTATCAAAAAAGACGGATGGTGTTGAACTGGAATTTAAACCTTATCGCCATCTAAATAAGGGGTGTTATTGTTAGCGGCTTGATTCAAAATGTCACACGACGTATGGCATCGCCTTAAGAAATAAACTGAATGGAAACATTACAGAGCTCATTTATAAAACTATAGTTGCTCCACATTTAGATTGTTGCTCTACTATGTTATATTTGGCCAATGAAGGAAATTTGAACAAATTAGATGCTATACAGAATAGAGCTATGAGATGTATACTGGGAAAAGGCAAATACGCAAGCATTAATCAAATGAGAGAGCAGCTAAATTGGATTCCAATAAAAAAAGATACTGTAAAAAATTAAGAAAATACACAGATTTAGGAAATGAAATAAAAATAATTTGGCATTCTCGGACTATAAAAGTATTACCATTCGTTATTTCGGCTACTGGCATTACACCTAGGTCTCTCATTCAAAATTTAGGCGTATTCGATCTATCAAAAAATTTATATACATATAAAGATGCAAAAGTCGATCATTTTGAATACATGTAGGATAACGAAAGATTTTTTTAATATTTATTTTGAGGGATCAGTAGGATTTATAGGCCCTGTTAGGAGTTCTACCGAGCCGAACCCTCTGATATGAAAATATCTGGAGTCGGTGAATTATTTTCCCATTTGATCTCTGGTGAGTTGACGTGTTGTTCTTGTATTGTTTTGTATTTATTTTGCTTATATAATGCACTTGCATAATGTTTATTGACTAGATGATCATTTGTGGAAAAGTGTGTGGAAGGGTTTAGTTTTTCCTATGGGGAAGATTTAACCCGGACATAAAATCGGAAGTTTAATGTGTTAATTTTTGTGCATAAAGTCATAAACAACCAAATGCAAAAATATTTTAAGTATGACTTTGTTTTTAATAGAGATGTTCATAATTACGAAACCAGAAATGTAAATAGAATTAGATTGCCACATATGAAGAAATCAAAATCACAGAACTGCCTAATGTACAAAGGACTAAAGATGTATGATGAAATGCCTGAAAGTCTGAAGAATGAAGGAAGATGAATGCATTTAAAAAGATGTGTTGTTTTTTGTAAAAATATTTAAAGTTTCAAAATGAAATATTATCTTGTTTATATTCAAATTATATATAAACTAACTCAATAAATAATAATAATAATATTGTCTGTGGTGTAGTCAACGATCGCCCGCTGCATTCATTCCCCGGCGGGATTGATGCGATCCACAGGGATCACTGACCAAGATGTTCCCCTCCAACCCCCCACCATACGAAATAAGAAGAAGACTGATAAATCTAAAACAACGCAAACTTTTTAGGGTGAATTGCTCAATTAAAAAAATCTCAATGAAACAGAACAAGACACAGAAAATAAAAAGGAAACCGTCTCAACTGGGAATCGAACCCAAGATATCTGTCTTACCGCACGGAGAAAACTTAAATCTGTAATTTTTTTAATATTATTATTAAAAAGGGGACTTCAGGCCTTTGACGAATGAATTGACAGATTTCCTAACTATTATTAAAACGTGTTTTTTTAATGTGTTATGAAGATGTCGGAACACGTGTTCTTAAAAATACTAATTTCGTCGCATTTCGTCTTTATATTTATCAGGAAAAACGCATCTGCATGAACACGTGTTCCGATTTATTGTAAATGGACTAATATTTTACTAGGAAATGGCTTGTCAACACGTTTTTAACAGGATTTTAATAAATCAACCATACTCATTTTTCTCAAGCCAGCTCGGTCATTGGGACCTGATAACAATACGTCATTTTTGGCGATCTAATATACAAATTCAGAATTAAAGGTAAAAGTAACGTTCGTTATAATCTACGCGTTCAAAGATGGCGCTAATTTAATTTTTTCACTCAATTGCACTTTTTTTTCAACTTATACTTTCAAATATTAAGACGAATTATTTGTTATTTTTTGTTTGTTTGACCCTCCACACAGCATCCCAAAAGATGACATCATCAAAAGATGACAAATTATTTCCGTCAAGGCATCGAGTGTGGTAACCGTAAAAAAACATCGCTCAGCTGAACGAGCACCAATAAGAATCGAAGTGTTGCTTGAAGTGGCATTAACCGTGTTTGTTGACTAGAACTGAATAGCTGGGTACCTCCAAACCCTTCTCATCTCCTTTACAACATGTTTATTTTTGCAAATATCGACACGTTGCACTGTAACTACTTCCATAGTACCTATTTTGTACTCTTGGTATTATACAGTAGGGTGTATCGATTTTTAACTTTTTTTTTATTTTCAAATTCCAAGTTGAAAAAAAGTTGCTACTAGGTACCACAACTTACCACAAAAAGTTTTGGATTTTTAAAAAAATGTTTAGGTCTCCCGCACAAGGCCTAAAGTTTTAACTTTTTTAAAAAAATATCAATTTATTTTAAATTTAAAAAAATAAAATCGTAACTTTTGTGTTTATTCCAAGTTAAAAAACAGTAATATTAGGGCATAAAAATAAGTAAAAAACGATTTTTTTATAAAAAAAATGGATTTTAGGTCTCCCGCACAAGCCCTAAAGTTTGTTAATTTTGATGAAATTTCGTAATTTTGTGTACATATAAAAACCATGTTTTTTTTAAAGTTTAAACTACCTATTTATTTTTATTCCCTAATATTACTGTTTTTTAACTTGGAATAAACACAAAAGTTACGATTTTATTTTTTTAAATTTAAAAAAAAATTGAAATTTTTTCGAAAAAAATTAAAACTTTGGGCCTTGTGCGGGAGACCTAAACATTTTTTTAAAAATCCAAATTTTTTTGTGGTAAGTTGTGGTACCTAGTAGCAACTTTTTTTCAACTTGGAATTTGAAAACAAAAAAAAAGTTAAAAATCGATACACCCTATTATACAGGGTGTATCGGCACTAACCCGACAAACTTTAACCAGCTATTCCTCAGCACATTTGGAGTAAAAAATGTTATGGACACTTTGCTGTCCTATAGCATTTTTTTTTCAATTAAAAACAAAAAAATTAAAAATTTCCACACTACATCACTGTCATTGGCATTGCTTTTCGTGTTCAACAGCTGTAATAAGCAAGTATGTCGAAAAGCGTCTTCGCTCTCTCGCACACACTAAATAATAATAGTTAAAAATGAGACGAATGGTGCCGTGCCATTTCGTTGTGATTGTAAAAGCGCGCCAGTATAGGTACACACGTGCATTATTCAACGGAATTCGAATAAAATATTGCCAGATGGGTTTTCAAACTTTGACAAAGGATAAAACAGTGGTGACATGTGGTGAAAATATGAATAGTAAATTTTTTATTAAAAAAAACGTTACCGGACAGTAAAGTGCACATAAGATTTTTTACTCCAAATATGCTAAGGAATAGCTGGTTAAAGTTTGTCGGGTACGTGCCGATACACCCTGTATATATATATTTTGCTTCACTTACGACGTTAAGATTCTGGCTTTATTTTAACGTGTTGTATTGTTTTAATTACTATCGTTTATTAATTTAAGTAGGAGACAAATGTCTTGGCTGCGAAATATACGAGAGTGGACCGGCATTAGAAGTGTGGAGGAGCTATTCCGGGCAGCACAAGACAAAGAGACATTTTCTAGAGTGATCGCGAACGTCGGGGGGACCTGACGGCACATACAGAAGAAGAAGAATTAATTTAAGTTCCAAAAAAAAATGTATTTTTGAAGAAAATATCTATACATTTGTTATGCCGAAACGTTAATTATATAAAATTCCCTCGATAGAAAATAATCACAAAATAAGCTCGGAAAATTATTAAAAACACGTATTGTTCTGTTATTTAATAGGAAGCTACAAGCCAAAAATGTGTATATTCTTGGTATACATTATATCGTAGGTAATAGGAATTAAAATCGCTTGACAAACAGAGTCTAGAAACGTTCGGTTTCAAGCAAAAAACTGGTTTTTATTTATTTTGTAAATAATTTAATAAGAAAGCAAAAAGTTAATCAAGTGAAACTGTCACAAATAATCTTAGCTATAATACTGTATTTTTTTAAGTTGTGTTTCCTTTACGCGTTCATACATTTCTATTGAAAAAATATTTTTTTTAGTAGTTTGCATTTATATTTTTATATTCATTTGTACTCAAGCGAAGCGATAGGAAAACCTTCAATTTATCTAAAGCATATTTTTTGTATTCATAATGTACACCAATTCGTTATGAAGATTAATGAAAATAGTGCGCTTAGCCTTAGTATGTTACTGCTATGAAACATTTTACAGTATATCTTTAAATGCAACTTGTGATGTTTTGAACATCCACATAAATAAACGATAAATAATAAACGAACGTGCTCTAAAATTTTTTTGTTTGGGCTAACAGATGGGATTTGTTGACAGACGGGCTAGAAGTGCCATGTTCCCACGGGAAAGGAGCAGAGATCGATGAAACAGTCGAGTCTTGAACTTAGATACGTTCACAGCTCCGAGAAATAAATACAAATCAAAAGTGTTGTGTGAAATTAGAGTTAATTAGTGAATTCAGATGGTGTAAGAAAGCTTTGTTGGTTTTTGAATTAAAGTGAAAGATTATTGAACCAGTGTTTGTGTGAAGTGAAAGTGGTTCGACTCAGTGAGAAAATAATAATAATAATGATTTCGTTAAAACAGAGTGAACGTATATGAAGGCAGCAAGTTTTAATCGGTCTAGGGAGAAATTGATTTGGCGAGATCTATCCACGGAGACCGAAAACCAGAGGATCAAACAAATTATAAACTCGGGTTCGAATCCCAACAGAGATTAGGGAGGTACAATTGTATTTACAGAATTATTTAATTACCCTTTTATAGGCGTAGGGAGGAGGTCGAAAATTAAAGTGATTTAGCTATATAGTGTAACCAGGTAAGCTTCACGCTGAGAATGAGAGATGACTAACTGGGTGAGTTTTTTTATATTATTTATTAAATTTCAGAGGACCCTTTTAAAAGACGGATACAACCGAGGTACAGGAACTAAGTTTACGACACCTGCCGCCCAAATAATGTTATCATTAAAAGGGATGTGCTAGGCGAAATGTCAATCAGCCGTGAGCGAGAGACGAGCCAATGGCCTTTTCATATATAGGCCGAGAGGCGCGGTGTACAGTCGGTCAAAGGGGAAGTTTTGCTGGCGTATGCCCTCCCGAATTGAAAGCGATCGGATGCAACCAGACGGAACAAAATGAAAACTTTTCTTCCGTTATTTGACTTTCTAATTTAATACTTTTCATCTATTGTTTGACTTTCTAAGTTACGAATTGGGATGCACAAAAACAAATCTAAAGTCGAAAGAGGGAGATGGTAATCTCCGAAATAAAACTACCAACCGAACAACTTCTCTCAACAGGTACCTTTCGAGAGGTAGGCAGCCTCTTTAAATTAAATGCAAAAATCAAACCAATTATCCGTTTATACCTACCTGAGAGGATAGGTATTCAGTAGGAGTTACCCATACCTAATACACGAGGATGCTAGTAACCTCATAAAATACTTACTAGAACCGAATATTAAAATACAGACAGTCCTCATCCTAAATTTGGCATTTCGAGTAGACCTTACATATATCTCACATGATAATTGGCTGAATGGGTAGGCACACAACCTATCGTTAAAAAGCAGGCTAAATGTCGACAAGATCGTCGTGTGTTATCTATGTATTGACCTAGAAAGGGATGTAAATCCCCGACGGCGTGGGAGTTACAACGTTTTCTAGAGGTGGCACGTAACTTAGGACCTTGCGTGTCACATTTTCGCGACTAGATTCGTGACAAGGGATGTCATGGTTTTCCCCTTCTACACTCAGTAAAGTAGATTTTCCTGGAGGTGTATGAGATTGGGGCAATTCTGAAATTGGTGATGAGACCTGGTTTTCTTTATTCTGGCGTGACGGTTGCCGATTTGGAACAAGGGGAGACCCGGCCGGTTGTGATATCCAGACACGCAGATATCGATCGCCTTGCTCAAATTATCATCCATCAGTTTTGTTTGGTAAGAGGAGGAGTCAATCTTAGCTTGAAAAAAATTCATTTCCTTTCCTCTCCTTCCCCTCCTAAAATATATACATGGATGGCGCCGACAACTAACACCATAAATTTATCGTATGTATATCACATATATAAAATCTAACACTTTATTATATTCACATTACCCTACGATAGGTAGAATCGAGTAGCTAGTGGGGGGGGGAGCAGGCGACTTAGAAGATAAGGTTTATAAAATGGTTTTAAAACACAGCGGTAATGGATTCAACTCACTCTATCTCAAAAGAACCAAGGGATACCACACATACATAGATAACTAGGTTTCTAAACCGAGAAACAAAAAACCAACACAACGTTCGGTGAAGCCTTTTTATACTGAACCGTCACGTGAAATGAGTACGTTCAAGGTCGTACGTCACGTAGACAAACTAGGATGTACACTCTTGAAGGGGTGTGTAATAAAGAAAAGACGGCAGGGAGGACCTTCCCTCCCCGGATATATATATAACCAAAGCCTTATGGAAAAGTTACCTACGGGACTTAAGGAAAATTTATCGTAGAAAGAAGAGAAGGAAAAGTTTGAAGTAGAAAGGGCGGATCATTACAAACTAAAGCATTTGTCGTGAGATTTTTGCTCTATTTCAAACGAGACGTGTTTTATTAAATATTTTCGTCATTTTCGCTTAATTAATTACTATCGTTTTTTTTAATATTAGCGCGCTCCCTTCAACATTCGAATTTACATATCTCCCTTTCACACCATCTTTGAACGCTTACTACGGGGCCTTAAGGATATTTGTGAAAACAAAACTCTACAGCTTCTTGATTTATAAAGTAAGTATCAACATAATACATTTTCACTTTAACATTGTTAAAATATGTTATGACAAATGCAACTGCACTGCACTGTAACTACTTCCATAGTACCTATTTTGTACTCTTGGTATTATACAGGGTGTATCGGCACTAACCCGACAAACTTTAACCAGCTATTCCTCAGCACATTTGGAGTAAAAAATGTTATGGACACTTTGCTGTCCTATAGCATTTTTTTTTCAATTAAAAACAAAAAAATTTAAAATTTCCACACTACATCACTGTCATTGGCATTGCTTTTCGTGTTCAACAGCTGTAATAAGCAAGTATGTCGAAAAGCGTCTTCGCTCTCTCGCACACACTAAATAATAATAGTTAAAAATGAGACGAATGGTGCCGTGCCATTTCGTTGTGATTGTAAAAGTGCGCCAATATAGGTACACACGTGCATTATTCAACGGAATTCGAATAAAATATTGCCATATGGGTTTTCAAACTTTGACAAAGGATAAAACAGTGGTGACATGTGGTGAAAATATGAATAATAATTTTTTTATTAAAAAAAACGTTACCGGACAGCAAAGTGCGCATAAGATTTTTTACTCCAAATATGCTAAGGAATAGCTGGTTAAAGTTTGTCGGGTAAGTGCCGATACACTCTGTATATACAATTATTGAACTCCTTTGTACAGCGAAACTCTCTACGATAATTTGTATTGTACCTGCTTATATGGATCATACTCAGTTTATTATGTCATGTACTATACACTAATTATTGTACTTACATATATAACAATGTATACATGTCATTTAATAAATTACAAAACCTACCCCACTTCTAATGACATATTTATTCAAACATTTGATATACAGGGTTTTCTAATAAGAGGTGTTATTTCGATATTCAAAGAAACTTTTTCCGTAAAAGATCAATGGTTTCGTTGCTTTCGTTGCGTAGCGCAGTCTTGTTGAAAGTAAACGTTGTCCAGATCAATACCATCCAATTCCGGCCATAAAAAATCATTAATCATCTCTCGATAGCGCAATCCATTCACCGTAACTGTTGCTCCAGCTTCATTTTCGAAAAAGTAGGGTCCAATGACTCCGCCGGACCATAAACCGCGAGGATAGAGAGGCTTTTCAACAATAACTCTTGGGTTTTCCGAGCCCCAGATGCGACAATTTTGCTTGTTGACGAAGCCACCGAGGTGGAAATGGGCCTCATCACTCAAGATGATTTGCATTTGATTCACTCAAGTGAATTTTAATAATTTCAATGCGTTGTTGAAGCGTGTATCGTTCCATTTTTATTAATGGCGTAGTTTCTACTTGTCAAATGTCACAAAATGACAACTTCAAAAGTAACATCTACCGAAATAGCGGGCTATTCAAAATAACACCTCTTATTGGAAAACCTTGTACATTAATTAAATAGTACATAACAAAGTCGCTATCCGCGTCTGTCTGTTTATGCGCTTAGTTCTTCTAAACTACGCAATGGATTTTGATGCGGTTTTCACTATCATTTAGAGAATTTCTTCCGGAAGTTTTATATATAAAAATAATGCATATTATATTTGTAGAAAGTAGAGAAAAATATATGTTTTATAATCAAGTCGTAAAAATATATTTTCGGCGCTTACATTGCTAATGCTGGTTAAACTTTACGAGGTACATCAAAATAATGTACCATGAAATTTTACATCTTAAAAAGGCCTAGAGAAACGTATGGGATGGTATATGTTGTCTATCGTATGGTATCATTATAGTTTAGTGAAACAATATCATGCTAACCTTAATTATTAGTATTATTGAGGTATGTTATTATATACTTCTTGTAACTATATTCCGTGCAGTTGAAAACATCTACTATTTCTGCGAAAGTATTGCCAACGGCAGACAATTTAGGTAAAAGCGAGTATCTAAATGACACTGATATTGTTGTCGCAATCAAAAAGAATTTTGCTTTGGGCAGTCGGGAATTCAAGTAAAAAAAAAGACAGAAAATCAATTACATCACTGGATATTTTTCACGCAAGTCGACAGTAGAAACCCGATTGGGGACTTTAATTCCCTTGAAAGGAATTTTTGCGTAATTCAATCCAAAGTAATTGGTATCAATAAAAGCAGTACTCCGTGGCGCACGTATTTACCGGGGAACAATTTAATAGTCTTTTCTATACAGGGAATATTGTATTATCAATGACGTCATAATACATATAGCCTCGTCACTGTCTAACAAACTAGAGACAAAATGTGGCAAGCAAAAAACACTCTCATGTTTCCCGTAAATTCATAATTCAAACGTTGTTCATGCGTGACAAAGACAGAAATTCAAATAATATGTGCATATGAACGAAATAAAGGATAGAGGATCATTTTCGTATTTGCGTCGAATACTCAATTCTACAAGACGGGTGTGACTGAGATATCAATATACGCTTAAAATTCAAAAAAATATTTATTGCACAAAAACGACCATGCTGAGTTAGCTGATGAACATTAGCTTGGACCATGGTTTTTATCACGATTCCAAGATTTCAGCCCAATTGGTACCATAGAGCCTGAAAAAATGGCTTTAAAACTTCGAACCCAAGTCTGAAATTAGTGTCCATAAGAATGATGATTTTTCCAGAAATACAACTTTATGCAGATTTTGTGACTGCTTTCGTTTTATACCATGATTCTTATCAAGATTCCAAAATTTCTGTCGGTTTGGTACCACAGAGCCTGAAAAAAGGCTTGAAAAGTTCGAACCCTAGTTTAAAATTAGTGCCCATAAGAATGATGATTTTTACAGAAATGCAACTTTATGCAGATTTGGTTACTGATTTAGTTTTGGACTATGATTCTTATCACGATTCCGAAATTTCACTCTGTTTAGTACCATAGAGCGTGAAAAAATAGCTTTAAAAGTTCGAACCCAAGTCTGAAATGTGTACCCTTAGGAATGATGATTTTTCTCGATATACAATTGAATGCAAATTTGGTTACTGATTTCGTTGTGGACCATGATTTTTATCACGATTAAAAAATTTCAGCCCGTTTGTTCAAGTTCTCTCCAGCTAACCTAACAAATACACATTATATTACATAACCCAACAATTACATGTTTATTTATTTATTTATTTAGACGCCGTAAAAGGCTTTTACAATATACATGATTTATGTTTACAGTGGTTCACAGGAGCGAAACAGTATTATGTTAAACAGAATAATTACTGAGAAATTATGTTGAAAATTAAACAAAACATGTTAACAAATGTATGTAAATAATAAATAAAAAAAACAGAGGTATTTAATTTATGTATTCATTTAAGGTGTAATGACATTTGTTTAAAAGAAATGTTTTTAGTGATGATTTAAATTTAAGTATGTCGGTTATTTGTTTGATGCTACGTGTAAGGTTGTTATATACTTTAATGGCCATGTAGCGTGGTCCCTTTTGAAATATAGTTTTCTTTGCTTTTGGGATTAATAAGTTTTCTGTGAACCTTGTAGCGTGTTGAGTTTTTTTGTGGGAACTTTTCTGGAGATGATCGAACTAACAGGCATAACTCCATTATATATATGTCCGTCACTGTCAGAAGTTTGAGATATTTAAAAATTGTTCTACATGAATCCCGGTGATCAGAGTTTGTAATTTTTCGTAGGCACCTCTTTTGCATGATAAAAACATCTTTCGCGTTTACTGAGTTTCCCCAAAAAACTATTTTATCATTGAGTATACGTATCCATAGTATGCGTTGATTACTGACTCGATGTTTAAGATATTTTTAACTACTACTTACTCGCTTACACTATAAGACGAACACGGAACACGGCATGAGACGAATGGTTCCATGATATTTCATCAAAATGAAAATTCAACACACCTTTAAAAAGTGATATAGAGTCATTAAAAGTGATGAAACAAAAACAAGGTTTAAGGGCCTTCCTTACTAGCGATCTCAATCGTTGTATGAAGAATCATGAATTGTCAGATTCAAACGACAATCTAAGTTATTAATCGTCAAAATATCGATAATGTAGCCACGCTTGGCTATCGTAAATACATTTTCTGTCGAGATATATGTTTTTACTAACAATTTATTTTCGTTAAATACTATATAATGAACATCTAAGAATTCTCCTACTCATTCGGCTCTATGAGGTGGCCGTGAATGCACGCTTTCTACGGTCCGTCGTGTCAATATTTTTTCAAAGTTCGAAATTCCGCGTAATTATTACACTTCCATGAGACGTTTCAACAATATTCCACTCTATGCGTTGCGCGTAGGGACTATAATAGTGTGTCGCCTTTTTTTATGTTTCATCTGTGCGTTTCCGTCGAAGCTGTGTAGTGTCAAATAGTATTATTAAGAATCAATTTATTGTTAACATTTTTTTGGTTTTCTAGGTAATAAACAATTTAATATTATTAAGAATTAATATATTGTTAACATTTTTTCGGGTTTATAGGTAATAAACAATTTTATATTATTAAGAATTAATTTATTGTTAACTTTTTTTCGGGTTTCTAATAAATATAGTAATAAACAATTTGATGTTTTTAAAATATAAAAGTATATAAAATATTGCAGCACTTACAATAAAATAAAAGAAGCACATCGTATAAAAATGTTTCAGTCGAAAAGATCGAATGCCGAAATCACTTCGAAATTATTGCAAAAAACTTAAATCACTGTTAGAAGTATCCCTTTGCATTGAGGAAGATTGTGTCAAGCCGTATTTTACGCCTGAGAACGGCTGTACGTTGTGCAATAACGTACCGGAAGACTATGAATTAGGAAAAATAAAACAGTTTTATTTGAATATATTGAATGGTCCAAAACATGTATTTGGAGACCACTCACTATGCAAGGAACGGGCATACTTTTGCAAACGGGATACTGGCGACACTAATTACGTACCCAATATGACTTCGAGCTTGATAATGTCAAGAAACGCTTTTACAATTTTTGCATGCTACCCGAATTAATTGATCCTCGACATAATCCCTGCATGCCTATTAGAAATCCTGAGTATTTAGAAAAGTGCATAATAGCGAAAAGAAACAAAGTAAAATTGGTTTCAGCTAAAACCAAAACATGTAAAAAGGAATTGTTTCGAAGAAATCAATAACATTTTATTTCATTGAAGTGTCTTCAGAAGAAATTTCATTTATATTCCTAATGTATGTAGTCCACATTTTTAGAAATAGGGAAAAGGAGGGTTGGAAAGTTCCTGGCTATTCAGATCTAGTCACTAAACAACTAAAGAAACAAACTACCTTAAAAAATTGAAAATTTATAGTATTATTACTTCAATAGAAGAGAGTCCAAATATAATTACTAATCATATAAATTACTTCTTCAGTGACATTGGTCCAAGCTTCGCTAGTAATTTGTGCAGTGCTAATAAAACTATTGAGATGTGTCTGGTGAATGATTTTAAATCTGAACTTCACGTTACAGGGGACAATTTTTATTTTAAACCAACTAGCATTTCTGAAGTCACAAATGTGATAAATGATTTAAAAATGTCTTTCTCGTGCGGTATTGATTCTTTAAGTGTTATGGTGTATAAAATGCATGTATCCGAATTAGCTTGTCTCATATCTCACCTTGTAAATACAGGAGTTTTCCAATAAGAGGTGAAATTTTGATATTTAATCGTAAAATATCAATGGTTTCGTTGCTTGTGTAGCACGTAGCGCCTTCTTGTTGAAAGTAAACGTTGTCCAGATTAATACCATCCGATTCCGGCCATAAAACATCATTCATTTTTTTTCGGTAGCGCAGTCCATTCACTGTTGTCCATTCTGTTGCTCCAGCCTCATTTTCAAAAAAGTAAGGTCCAATGACTCCGCCGGACCATAAACCGCACCAAACAGTCACACGTTGAGTGTAAAGAGGCTTTTTAACAATAACTCTTGGGTTTTTCGAGCCTCAGATGCGACGATTTTGCTTGTTGACGAAGCCACCGAGGTGGAAATGGGCCTCATCACTCAAAATGATTTGCATTTGATTCACTCAAGTGAATTTTAATAAGTTCAATGCGTTGTTGAAGCGTGTATCGTTCCATTTTATTAATGGCGTTGTTTCTACTTGTCAAATGTCAAAAAATGACAGCTTCAAAAGTAACATCTACCGAAATAGCGGGCTATTCAAAATAACACCTCTTATTGGAAAACACTGTATTAGCTTCGAGAGTGGGATGTTCCCTTCTCATTGTAAGTAATTCCCCTTTTTAAATATGGAGATCGTCTAGATGTTAATAATTACAGGCCTATATTCTTACTCAATACTCTTTCAAAAGTAATAGAGAGATTAGCTATGTCGAGATTGGTATCATTCTTAGAAACATATAATATACTCTCTAGCAATCAGTTTGGTTTCAGAGAGAATACAGGAACAAGTGATGTAGTGTTGAGGGTATTGTCCAAAGTCAAAGTCAAACATGAATACAATGTCCTGAAGGAGCTTGCAGAACTAGAAAGCATTACCATAGAAAAGTGTGGTCTTTTCATACATGAAGAGTATCCGTATATGGGTGCGACACCAGATGGAATTTCTTCTGAATTTCATTTATATTCCTTATGTATGTGGTCTACATTTTTAGAGATAGGGAGGATGGGGGGTTGGAAAGTTCCAGGCTATTCAGATCTAGTCACTAAACATATCTACGCCGTTCTCAAGCAACTTTCAATCCTGAATTATGGTCTCTCACCAGGGTGATACTGAACGTATCTTCCACTTTTGAACGAGGTACAGATTCATTATATGTAACTATATAAAATTTATTTTAATTCTATAATATGACATACTTATATAAATTAAATTAAATTTGTTTTGTCCTCGCCGGCTTTTGAACCCGTGACCTCAAATTAAACTATACAATTTAGTATTAACAGTGCCCCGCCGCACTGCGAAACCAGTCTGGAACAAAGGGAAGCCTTTTGTAACTCTTTATAATTGTATTTATCAAAAAAAAAATCCAAATAAAAAGTTATATTAAATGTTGTTACTGAGAACCTCCTCCATGAATCAAGCTATTGTAATATTGCATTACATTCTAAAATATATTTTAACATAATTTTCATAATCACAATATCTTTAATTAATAATAATTTGTTTTGCTCTGTGCGTGTCTTGTATTGAATGGAACGCACCGGCCAGCTGCCAGGTGCAGCGAGTTAGATATTCGAATTCGCGCTAGAAACATTTAGTAGCGAGGGCCGTTAATAGTAACGTATGTAACCTGTTTAAACTAGTTTTTGTTTCATCACTTTTGATGACTTTCTATCACTTTTTGGAGATGTGTTGAATAGTCATTTTGATGACATACCCGGTCACCATTACTGTTATTACGTTGTCCTTATACTTATGTGTTGCTTTTTTGAAAATCTTCGGGAAACAATCAAAACAATTGTATTTTTTTATAATAATAAAATAATTTGTGTGTATTTAAGAATGAAATGTTATTTATTGGCTTTTAATAGTGTATGTCGAGTAACGAAAGCATTTTCTCGTCACAACGTGAATATTATTTCACTGTAAGTCGATTTATTTATAGGTAGCGCGCGACCTTACGCTACGCGTGGCAGTTTACTACTAGCACTTCAAAATCAAAAAGCAATGCAATTGTCTTACTTTTGGATTACCACTTTGAAATTTCTACATCACGTATATATATTGTGATTTCATTGTAATGAATATATCTTAGGTAAGCGATCAAATCATAACCGCACTTAGGGTCCGTTGTTTGACCGGCCCTCACAATAATTGACATCGTCATAAGGCGAGTTTCAGCGCCATTTTGAATTTATTGACATTTGAAGGTTTCCCGTTGCCGCCGATTATTTGTTTAGTGTTTGATGACAGTAATATTAACAGCTTAAGGCGAAGCTTAATGCTAAATCACTATTTTCGATTAATATTTCTAACGAATAGGTTTACATTATGAATACCAAAAAATATATAATTTAGAAAAATTGAAGGTTTTCCTATTGTTTCCCTTGAGTAGAATACCAATAAAGAAATTAATTACTTAATATGTCATTAACAAGCGACCGACAAGACACCCCTCCACTCGACTTCTCATAGAGTATAAGGTCTTAAACATACGACAACTCCACCTAAAATTCTCGCTAATACATTTCCTGATCAAATATAAAAACAAAACTCTCTTACAACACAACTACACCACCAGAACAATAACCAACGGTCACTACAAAGTACCTTCACTACATACCACGTCAGCTCAAAGACAATTTTTCTTCCTAGCTCCTAAAATCTTTAACCTTATCCCTGAAAACCTAAAAACCGTGAGTCAACCCCATTCCTTTAAAAAAACAAATTACGAAATGGATCCTTACACACGGAATACATTACAACTACAATACCCATTTATTCTACTCTCAATTTAATCACCTTTCAGACAAAACATAATATATCCTTATTCCAGCGCCCTTGAGGTGATTTCTCACGAAAACGGCGCTATATAAATTAGCCAAATATTAAATATTATTCCCTAACTTAGCGGTATAGTATGTACATAATTAATTAGTGTGATCCATTTACTAATAATTTCTCAAATTTTTCATCTTCTTATATTTCTCTAACTTCTCCATCCTATTCTTGCAATCCAAACTTTTTATATACAATAGAAACACGTGAACGTATAAAAGAAAAACTTTAAAAAATAATACAACATTATAGCTAAGATTATCTGTGACAGTTTCCCTTGACTAACTTTTTTCCTTTCTTATAAAATTGTTTAGTGCTTGAAATCGAGCGTTTCTATACTCCGTTTGTCAAGCGATTTTAATGCCTATTACCTATATTCGTGATATACCTATATAAGGTATACCAAGAATATACACATTTTTGGCTTGTAGCTTCCTCTTAACCCTTGGAATTCCAACGAAACTCACCGGCTTCGACTTTATGGTATTTTTAACCTTAAAAAATGCTCCTAACATACTAAAATCAATTTTATTCACTTGGCAAGGAAAAAATGTTTTTTTTAATTATTCTAGCTTGACGTTTCGTCACTTGTAAACATTGATTATTGTTGGGAAGTAAGAGCTTCATAGATGCACGCACAGATGGCAATGCATAGAGCTTGCGTGGAAGTCCGCAAGATGTAGCCAGTGGCCAGTAGTCGCCAGGGCCAGTGGGAAGGCTCCCAGAGAAACTTACTGTTTCAGATTCCAATTAGCCAGCTACTAGTTAGGTCGACTATCGAGTCACCTTTATAAAACGTGAAGTAGATATTAATAAATGCGTGATTAATCTAAAAGAACCACTTATTTATTAACTCCTTCCAAGACGAGTTGGAGACCTGTTTGTACGAACAAACAATTATATATCTGTGAAAAAGCGCATCGCAAAATTCGTGAAAATCCCATAAATTGTTCTATTTGAAATGTCATAATACTGTATGCATTTACAGGGAAAGCATAGCACATATAACTTGTTTTTATTATGAAGAAAGCTTATTTAGCCGGAAAACTCGAGAAACATTTTCATATTTCTTCATTATATTACACACATTCCTCAGAATATACGTAGCTATCCTGGGGAAACTACATTATTTTATTTACAAAGAAAGACAAACATTCCCGGATTACGAATAACCTGACAATATTTGAAGAATCTCCTACTACCACCACAGTAAGCGGAAAATTTTACTCGTGTTGTGATGGAGGACTTAGCCAGCCGAGGAATTGAACACACTACGACTGGGTGGGACCCAAACGCGATGCCAACTCAGCCACAGGTTCTGGTATTCATATAAATGATACTCCGAGATAGATTAATTTGTTTATTATTAACCAAGTACAAAGATTCCGGATCCGTGGTTACTAGCTAAGAGCTGAGATGCAAGAGAAAGATCAATCTACAACACAGTCTTTTATACAACTGCCATCAATCTGTCTCGCTCTACACTGACATTTATTTGTCCCACAGATATATTTACATTTTTTTATAAATAAACACATTATCTTGTAAAACGATATAATTCACAAAAACATAATTTTTCAAAAAAACAAGAAGTTACTACGAAAATAATGTCAACCGGCTCATGGCGAGCCGCTCGGCATTAATAACTACTGATGAAACAACCCAACATAAAATTTGACAAACCGCTATCAGGTCGAGAAGGTTAACGGAGCCTATCAAATGTTAAGAAAAATGGCACTGATCAAGGATTTGGTGGAAATCACGTGTGACGACAGTTTGAAACAATCCAACCTAAAACCTAATTTACACGATACTTGTTTTAATACCGATCCCCAAATCGGGACGCATACGATAATTTTCGCTTTAAACGTTTTTTTTATTAAAGCGACTATTCAAACATTGTACATCCAAAATATGATATTAAATATATGTACAGTAAATTGTATTTCTTAGTCCTCACTAGGGTGACCTGTGCTGAGGCGAACTAAAGTAATTCTTTTCTGTTTTATTAGTTTTCTATCTCGTTTCTGATGTTTTTTTACGGAGGTTTTTCATTAATCTCTTTGAGCAAGATTTTTATTATTGATTTGTAATAATTAAACTTTTCTATTCGCTTTATATCTGGGACAATAGAAGACTAGAATGTCAAGAATATGAATATCGAGAAACTAAAATATCAAAAAACAATGTCAAAAATATGGTTTTCAAGATACTGGAATGTCAAGAATATGGATTTCAAGATACTGGAATGTCAAAAGACCAGAATGTCAAGAATATAGATTTCAAGATACTGGAATGTCAAAAGACCAGAGTGTAATGAATATGGATTTCAAAATACTGGAATATCAAAAGACAAGAATGTCAAGAATGTGGATTTCAAAATACTGGAATGACAAAAGACCAGAATGTCATGAATATGTATAATATCTATTCGCTTTATATCAGGGGGTAGTATTTTGTGGAGTTTCGTCGCAAATTAAATATAATTTCTTGTCCGGATGAGGTTTTATGACCTGGAATATTTTTTATGTCATTGTGATTTAACCTTGTTTGATGAATACGCGGTATCGTAAAGGATTCAGTATTTTTTAATAGTTTCAATAGTATATTTTAAGCATATATTTGTTGTACATTTGGTACATCAAAACTATTGAAATTTTCAATCGAAAGCATTCTTTTGGGTACTTTCAGTATGGTCTTTATGATTCCTTTTTGAATTGTGTTAAGGTTATCTATATACTTAGATACAGCAGATCCCCATCCTATAATTTAATATTCAATACATTATTTTAATACTTTGATTTCATACAGATAGTTGGCATTAGAGAAGATATAATATCTTGAGACGGTACGAAATCGTCAAAAAATGGCAACACCTCGAACATGGTTACGGATCACAATCGTGAAAGCATCTGTCAATATCATTTGCGAGCTTTGTCACGTGCTTGGTCATTGTCCAATCGATGTTTTTGTTTACTTGATGATTTGTGTACCCGACTAAATGTCGTGTGCATACAGACTGAAAAATAGGGGTTAGTTACACGACTCAAACGACTTTGTAAATGCCAATCAATTGACTTTCGTCCTGAAAAGGACGTTTCTGGAATATACCCGACTTTGTGCAAAATGCAAATCAATTGAACCTCGTCCTGAAAAGGACGTTTCTGGTATATATACGACTTTGTGCAAATGCAAATAAATGAAAGATTGCCTTTAAAAAGGCAGTTAAGTATGTCAGCTTCTTAAGCCACGTGGTGCCCGCCGGAATCTTGTCGATGTAGGATTCTTCAGTTGAAGGAGAAAGGCCAATAAAATTCTCAGAACTTGGCAGAAAGGGGCAGCGGCAGGTAGCTCGTAGATGCGGAGGTCCGAGGCGAGGGTGATCCAATGGAGAAAGAGGATTTAGAATTTAAAAATGCTGCTTTTTGTCAAAGTTGCGACTCGGCAACGGCACATAAAAAAAGGTCAGCCAAGGTCCAGCGGACCGTTTTATGGCTTCTCATTGGTCGGATTTCTATAGCCGTTGGAGCGTACCAGCCAGCCTTGGACCCCACACTTTCTAATTTGCTACCCGCCGGCCAATTGTTTATTGTTTATTTTTTTACAAGTTACATTTTTTACATTTCAAGGAATTTGACAATCTTAAAGCTAGGTACACAATGCAGAGTTCCGTGAATGTGGACAATTTCAAAATAGTTTATTAATGTCACATCCACGGATTAACATTATACGCAAACAATATTTATTTATTTCTTATAGTAGTAAATAGTAGCGAAAGATGTAAACAAAAACAATATAAAGTCATTCTTAAATTATAATGAACAAGCGTCCGATATACTCCCCCCGGTGCAGCCCTCTGCGCCAAGCTATTTGGGAGGACGTGAAGTGTTTCGACGATCTGGACAACCGGTACCCCTGGTTCGCAGTTGGACGGGCCGTGTTGTAGATGGTTCTGGAGTGGTGGATTTTGGGGCTGGCAGCAGTACGGCAATCTTAACGGCTGGGCGCACATATATCCCGGAAGCTGTTTGAATGCGGGCGGTCCTCACTTGACCATCAGCGGCGGGTTTTGCATCGATGACTCGGCCGCGCGGCCAACTGTTCCGGGGTAGCGCAGGATCCATGATCACCACAAGGTCATCCTTTTTGATGGGCTCGGCCGGGTGGTGCCACTTCTGTCGGGCGCCCATAGTGGGGATGTACTCTCGGAGCCAGCGCCTCCAGAACATATCTGCAAGTTGTTGCCCGATACGCCATTGGCGGCGGAGACATACCTCTTCTTCTTTTTTGTCATACAGGGACAAATGGGGGCGCTTTCCGGCTGACCCCAGAAGGAAGTGGTTTGGTGTCAAGGGGTCTTCATCTCGTGGGTCAACAGAGACGTGAGTCAGTGGTCGGTTGTTGACAACAAACTCAGCTTCTGCCAGTGCTGTGCGCAGGGTCTCTTCCCTCGGCGCCCTTTCCTTTAAGGTAGCTTTCAAGGCTCGTTTCACCGACCGTACTAGTCTTTCCCAGGCTCCCCCCATGTGGGGACTGAGTGGCGGTATGAAACGCCACTCAATGCCTTTGGTAGCCATGGCGTCCATAATTCTAGAATCTTGTTTTAGTGAATCCAAGGCTTCCCTGATCTCAGCGTCTGCTCCATGGAAATTCGTTCCGTTGTCCGAGTACAGAACTTCGGGCTGACCTCTTCGGGCGGTCATTCTTTGCAAGGCCATAATGGCAGAGTCGGCAGTCAACGTAACAGCAAGTTCCAGGTGAATAGCGCGGGTGGAAAGGCAGGTAAAAATTGCCCCATAGCGCTTCTCCCGGTGTCTGCCAACTGTGACCTCCATTGGCCCGAAGTAGTCCAGCCCACAGTGAGTAAAGGGACGCACATGATGTAACAGGCGGTAAGATGGTAGCGCCCCCATTAATGGTGGAGAGGGCTTGCTTCTTCGTATGCGGCAAGTGGGGCAGTCGTGTGTTATTTTCCGGCTGATAGTGCGGAGCCGTAGAATGAAAAAACTGCAGCGCATCTCCGCCACTGTCTTCTCGGTGCTAGGGTGGTCTCCCTTCTCATGGTAGTGGCGTACCAGCAGCCGAGCGTACGGGTCGTTGCCATCCAATATGATGGGGGTCTTGGCCACGCTCGTGGTCTTTGTCAGGGCTCGTAATCGGGAACTCATCCGCAAGACATCATCTGGGCCGAGGAAGGGGGTCAAGGAATTAAGACGACTGCCAGCAGGTAGCGCCTTTCCATGTCGTATGGTATGCAGATCAGCTGCGAAGGCGTCTTCCTGGGATTTCCTGACCCATCTGATCTCTGCTTCTTTCAGTTCCTCTGCTCGTAATGTGCCCTCGGCGGGTTTGTGAGACCCCAATCGGCACCGCCTGACAAAACGGAGTATCCATGCTGTAGATCGAATTAGCCGGTTCCAAGATGAGAACCGTTTGATTAAGGGGAACGCCTCTCCTTTAGTGGTTATTAGGCCTACATAATGGGGCCTGACCTCCAATACGTCGTTGTCGGGTTTTTTGGTGGGAGATCGCTCCTTTGGCCACTCGCTTTCAGGTGCAGTAAGAAATGCAGGGCCGCAAAACCATCTTCCTTTTGGTGATAGATCAGGCACTTCAGAGTCACGTGTTCCGATGTCGGCGGGGTTCAACTTCGTCGGCACCCACCTCCAGTTAGGTATGCTGGTCATCTCATCTATTTCACCCAATCTGTTTGCCACGAATGCAGAGTAAGCGCGTGGATCAGTACGTAACCAGCACAGAACGGTTGAAGAGTCTGTCCAGAAGATAGTCCGGTTTATTAAAGCCTGGCTTTCTTTTAAGATGGTCTTGGCTAATCTAGCCGCCATGAGTGCGGCTTGCAACTCAAGACGGGGAATGGAGAGGGGTTTGAGTGGAGCCACTTTACACTTGCTGGCTAGGAATGTCGCGTGTAAAACTCCCTGCACGTCTTCTGTGTAGTATGCGACGGTGCAGCAAGCTTGTTCGGACGCATCGCAGAATAGGTGTAAGGTGACGCTGCTCTGCTTGTGCCGGAGGGAGCGCCTCGGCACCGAAACGCTGCTCTCGTGAAGCAAGCTTAGCCAATCTCTCCATCTCTCGGCGTGCTCAAGGGTGATCAAGTCGTCCCATCCAACACTCGACCGCCACACAGCTTGTAGCAAGATCTTTGACCGTATTGTGAGGCACGCGACGAATCCAACCGGGTCGAAGATCTTCATTACGATGGAGAGAAGCTGCCTCTTGGTGGGCCGTACAGCTTCTTCGGGGCTGACTGCATTTTGAAAAGAGTAAAGGAAGCAGTCAGTGGATGGGTCCCACACTAGCCCTAGTACTCGCTCCATCTCTTTGTCCCCGCTGCTGATGTGAACTGTGGAGCTCACCCGGTCTCCGGAAGGAATGTCAACTATGGCTTCCGGACTGTTAGAGGCCCAGTTCGTCAAGTGGAACCCTCCCTTTGCAAGAAGGGCACTCACGCTTTGTACTAGTGCGGCAGCCTCGCTAGCAGTATCTACCGCATCCAAATAGTCGTCCATATAAAATTTGGAACGAACGGCTGCCGCGGCGGCCGGGTACTCGTGTTCGTATTCCCCGGCAACCCTGTCTCGTACGTACTGGGCGCTACTCGGCGAGCATGTGGCCCCGAACATCATTGATGTCAACTGGTATGTGTCAGGTTCGCGACATGTTGGTGACTTCCACAGGTACAGTTGTGACTGCAGATCATCCCTCCTTATCTTGATGCGCAGGAACATCTCCTGAATATCGGCTGCTATGGCAATAGTCCCTTCTCTAAAGCGAAGGATGTTCCCAAGAAGAGAAGACAGCAGGTCAGGACCGGTGAGCAGCTGGTCATTTAGCGAAGTCCCTCGGCATCGACTGGCAGCATCAAAGACTATTCTAATCTTTCCGGGTTTGTTTGGATTGAGCACCGCAAAATGTGGGAGATACCACTTCCGAGGGGCAGGTGTTGATATCTCGCGATCAGACAGTTTCCTGGCGTAACCTTTAGCTACCAGCTGACCCATTTTGTCAGTATAGGCCGCTGCTAGGCTTGCATCTGCTGCCAGCTTTCTCTCGAGGGACTGTAAACGTTTCAGGGCACAGTGGTAATTGTCGGGCAACGTGACTTCCGGGTTTCGCCATAATAGCCCGGTTTCCCACCTGCCGTTTGGTAGAGGACGGGTGGTCTTTTCCATCAGGGCTGTGGCTTTGAGTTCACTCGCATTGACTCTGGCCGCAGATGTTACGCCGAGAGAGTCGACGGCAAAGTTGGATTTCACCAACTCTCTCAGGCGGATGTCTGCGGCTGTCTCCATCTGCAGGGCCAGGGTGGTAGCTGGGCCGTCGCTGCCAGGATCGGTACCACCGTGGGCAATCCACCCTAGTGCGGTCCGCGACACTATTCGCGTGGTGCCGAAATCTTCCCGCACGTCTCTTGATACTATCAAATGAGCATTGTCTTGCCCGATCAGTATCCGAGGGGTGACGCGTCTTCCTGGGACACGCTGCTCCGGTAGACTGAGGTCAGTCACTGTGTGAGCCGTAATATGATACTCATCACTGCTACCTGCACCTCTTATGGTTATTTTCACCCGGCGGGAGTGCAAGTCAGATGTGCACATTCCCTTTGCTCCATGAATTTTTAGCCCCTGGACTGGGCCGCTCGCGCCAATTTGTGCCGCAGTGTCAGCATCAATGAGGGTTACCGTGGAGCCTTCGTCAAGAAGCGCGAACACTGAAGCTTCATTTTCATACGAAGTGCTCAGTACTACTGGCACGATCTTCAGTAGTACACGGCAATCCGTACTCTGGCGTCATAGATTGACGGCACCACTCACGACGGTATTCACTGGCGCGGAAGCGGGCGCGGGGTTGTGTAGCAGCCTGTGGTGGGGGGCGCGGCAGCCTCCTACTCCACACCACACTTTAGAGGTGCACTCGCGGGTATAGTGTTTTTCTAGGCACTTGCGACACAAAGAACTCGCGCGCACTGTTTCCCAGCGGAGATCAACTGATTTCGCAAAGAATGCCGGGCACTCACGAGTTTTATGGTTCCCGCCACACTGCGCACAATTAATGTTTTCACTATTGTTTTTGTTTTTATTGTTCACTCTTGAGTTAGCGGGCACATTTGCATGAACTTGTTCGCGGCGCGGGGCACGTGCAGACCGTGCGGGGTCAACCATTCCGCTTAAGGGGATCGCGTTTGCAAAACTTTTCAAAAATGCCGCGAACTGAGTTATGGTGGCGGGAACTGTTTGTCCGCGCACTTCCGCCAACCAGGCTAGTCGCAACGTGCACGGCATTTTAGATGTGACGTCAGACAGCAAGGCAGGATTAGTGAGGTACCCGTCGGTCCGCAAGATTCGCAACGACGCCACGAGGTTCTGGATTGTTCCAGAAAAATCTGCCAGGTCTTCAAGTGATGCTTCGGCGGTGAGATGCGGCAGTTTTTTCACCTTCTCCAGCATCAAGGCAGCAATTGAACCCGAGCCGCCGTATCGCTGCTCAAGGACGGCAATTATCTCGGGGACTTGCGTTGGATCCATCAGCAGGGGGCCGACGGCCTCTCGGGCTTTGCCCTTCAGTGCACGCTGCAACCGAATGAGATTCTCGCTCGAAGTCATCTTGCAGGTGGCCGTGGATTGTGAATATTGGGCCATCCACGTAGGCCACTCGAGCGGGTCCCCCGAGAAGGAAGGTAGGTCCTTGGCGGTAGATTGCCTGGCTATTAGGGCAGCCATTCTTATGTCATCCTCTACGGAGGGACGGGGGCTATCCTCGGATCGCGAGGCGCGAATTGCATTTGTAATTGCAGAAGCAAGTTGCGCCACGGAGTCCGCGCCTTGGTGTGCCCACTCACTTGTGTGTCTAGAAGTCTCATCGGCAGTAGGTGGTGGTGGAAATATTGGTGAGAACTCCTGGCTGGAGGAGGTTTGATGCTGGTAACCAGGATGGAGCTGCCGATTGAGGTGCACATTATACCCTGGCTGAGTAGGTATATCCGCATGGGACAGACTGGCGGGCTGCCCATTCTGCAGGTTGACAGACCGCGGCTCATTGTACGATGCGGCAAGGTGTGTTTGTAGATCAGGGCCCGGCGCATATAGTGGAGGCGCTTGCTGTGGGTGACCGATGTTAGATACAGGTCGTTCAACTATGGCAGGCTGCAATACCGTGTGGCCGACTTCAGGTGCCGGCTGCATGCCGTCGGTATAGCCGTAAACGGGCGTAATGATTGGGGCCGAGTTGTAGGCTGGCATTGTACCCCCGTGAGACACGAGTCGCTCGACTACGGTAGGCTTCGATACCGTGTGGCCGACACAAGCTACCGGCTGCATTCCGACGAATGCCGGGGTAGGGGCCGGGATGTTCACCGGCGTAGTTATTTCATGAGACGCCGCAGCCGGGACGATCACCGGCGTGGTTACTCCGTAGGACACCGTGGCCGGGACGATCACCGGCGCGGTGGTTGGTTGCACAGGCCTCAGGGCCGCCAGCAGGTCTGCGATCTGCTGGGCGTGCTGTTGTTGCATGGCACGCATTTCTCGACGTAACTTCTGGACGGTGTCATCGGTTGACGTAAGCCCAGGCGAAGCGACATCATCGGAGCAGATAGATGCGTGGCTCGGGGCCAGGGGGGCCGGGATAGCAGGGCCCGTGGCAAGGGGGGCCGGGACAGCGGGGCCCGTGGCAAGAAGGGCCGAGACCGCGGGCGCGGCAACATCGAGACCTCGGTTGGAGACAGCGTGCTCAGAAGAGCCCGAGGTAAGTGGGCCCAAGTCTAAAGGTGGCGACGGCCCATCTGGAGCAGCGGGGACAGCGGGGGCGGGCTGGGATGTCTCTGAGGAGCTCGAAACGCCGCGCCCGCTGCGTAGAGTAGGTGACATCCTTCAAGAAGGCGTGAAGGCGTGATGACCTGAAGGCGTGTAGGCGTGTGGACCTGATGACCTGAAGGCGTGTAGGCGTGTGGACCTGACGACCTGAAGGCGTGTAGGCGTGTTGACCTGATGACCTGAAGGCGTGTAGGCGTGTGGACCTGAAGGCCTAAAGGCGTGTAGGCGTGTAGGCGTGTGGACCTGATGACCTGAAGGCGTGTGGACCTGAAGGCGTGTAGGCGTGTAGGCGTGTGGACCTGATGACCTGAAGGCGTGTAGGCGTGTTGACCTGATGACCTGAAGGCGTGTAGGCGTGTAGGCGTGTGGACCTGGTGACCTGAAGGCGTGTAGGCGTGTTGACCTGATGACCTGAAGGCGTGTAGGCGTGTGGACCTGAAGGCCTGAAGGCGTGTAGGCGTGTGGACCTGATGACCTGAAGGCGTGTGGACCTGAAGGCCTGAAGGCGTGTAGGCGTGTGGACCTGATGACCTGAAGGCGTGTGGACCTGAAGGCGTGTTGAATCCGGTTACCAGAAGGCGTGAAGGCGTGTTGAATCCGGTAACCAGAAGGCGTGAAGGCGTGTTGAATCCGGTTACCAGAAGGCGTGAAGGCGTGTTGAATCCGGTAACCAGAAGGCGTGAAGGCGTGTTGAATCCGGTTACCAGAAGGCGTGAAGGCGTGTGAATCCGGCTCGAAGGACCAATTATGTACCCGACTAAATGTCGTGTGCATACAGACTGAAAAATAGGGGTTAGTTACACGACTCAAACGACTTTGTAAATGCCAATCAATTGACTTTCGTCCTGAAAAGGACGTTTCTGGAATATACCCGACTTTGTGCAAAATGCAAATCAATTGAACCTCGTCCTGAAAAGGACGTTTCTGGTATATATACGACTTTGTGCAAATGCAAATAAATGAAAGATTGCCTTTAAAAAGGCAGTTAAGTATGTCAGCTTCTTAAGCCACGTGGTGCCCGCCGGAATCTTGTCGATGTAGGATTCTTCAGTTGAAGGAGAAAGGCCAATAAAATTCTCAGAACTTGGCAGAAAGGGGCAGCGGCAGGTAGCTCGTAGATGCGGAGGTCCGAGGCGAGGGTGATCCAATGGAGAAAGAGGATTTAGAATTTAAAAATGCTGCTTTTTGTCAAAGTTGCGACTCGGCAACGGCACATAAAAAAAGGTCAGCCAAGGTCCAGCGGACCGTTTTATGGCTTCTCATTGGTCGGATTTCTATAGCCGTTGGAGCGTACCAGCCAGCCTTGGACCCCACACTTTCTAATTTGCTACCCGCCGGCCAATTGTTTATTGTTTATTTTTTTACAAGTTACATTTTTTACATTTCAAGGAATTTGACAATCTTAAAGCTAGGTACACAATGCAGAGTTCCGTGAATGTGGACAATTTCAAAATAGTTTATTAATGTCACATCCACGGATTAACATTATACGCAAACAATATTTATTTATTTCTTATAGTAGTAAATAGTAGCGAAAGATGTAAAAAAAAACAATATAAAGTCATTCTTAAATTATAATGAACAAGCGTCCGATATAATTTGTATAGGTACTCCTTGGCAAAATTGCTTACCTGATCGTCGTATCTTGATCGGTACGATATTCGTATAAGATTTGAGGTGGAACTAGACAACAGCGCTGATGCCAAAACAATAGCTCTCACAACCCTGTCTCTATTAATTAATTAAAACTTATGTTACAATATGAAGGTAACACACATATATATTCTTTATTCTATAAATTAAAAGTAGGTACGTTTGAAAATTTCTCGTGTATTAATTCCTCAAAACAAAATGTCAAATCATCAAGCATATACACAAAAATTTAAAATACCTAACAGTAATACACATTAACAAGCAGTAATAAATACATATTGCAGTTTATACTTAAACTTTTTTTAATGTGTTAGTATAAAACTGTTTAAAATGCAACATTTTCACGTAATATAGTCACGTAAAACAATGAGAGATGGCAGAAATAAAACGTCAATCATCAAACATACACGCGAAATACACAATACCTAACACGCAATACACGTGAATACACGTTCATAACCAGTAATAAACCGGTATTGTAGTCTTTTTACTAATATTTTAAATATAAAAATGAATAAACATGTAATATTTTCACGTAAAACAATGAGAGATGACACCTGCTAAATAATGTCCGCCATCTTAAACTGTACGAAAATCGGTAATACTATCACACGTCACTCACGGTACTACCAAAATAGAACACCTCTCTTTATTCATCCCGATTAGACAAACTGGATGAAAAAAGGTGTCGTGTAAAACGGGTGTTAGGCTAGGAGACAATCAATCCAAAAATGGAAGTGTATTTTATGGAGACTAACCGAAGTCCCCGGCAGAGTTTTTCGAAATCTAATGTAGACAGTGATTATTTTCCTCTTATTTTGAAGACAAATGTGCAAAACTTCATCAGGTAGTACCACGAAACCACCCCACCCCTTAATCTTTGGAACACCAGACCCTTTTTGAGGGAAATCAATAATGGAATCAAAAATTAAATCTAGAGTATTTCAAGTGCAAGCGATTCTGTTAAAAATTTGTATGTACTTTCTCGTGGCATACAGGTTTAAATCGCATATCCAAAAATTCCAGGTGGTGCGAAATTCCAATGCCAGCAGCGCATGAACGGTTTGTCGGCGGGAAAAACTTCTTGGCTAAAGGTGCACGAACGGTTTTCCAGAGGTTAAGGCGAAGCTTAATGCGAAATCACTATTTTGATTAATCTTTATAAGGAATCGATGTAGGTACATTATGAATACAAAAAATATGCTTTAGTTAAATTGAATGTTTTCCTATCGCTTCGCTTGAGTAGAATACAAATACAAAAAGAAATTACTCAATAAAAAATATAAATGCAAACTACTAAAAAATATATTTTTTCAATAGAAATGTATGAACGCATAATGGAATCAACTTTTTAAAAATACAGTATTATAGCTAAGATTATCTGTGACAGTTTCAGTTGATTAACTTTTTTGCTTTCTCTTAAAATTATTTACAAAATAAATAAAAACCAGTTTTTTGCTTGAAATCGAACGTTTCTAGACTCCGTTTGTCAATCGATTTTAATGCCTATTACCTACGATATAAGGTATACCAAGAATATACACATTTTTAGCTTGTAGCTTCCTATTAAAGCAAAATAAAGCCCGGGGTGTTTCAGCCAGTCTATCTACATAAATACATATATGTACGTGGTGAACCAAAGAGTATGGGAAGCTCTGCTCTAAACCGCAAAGCGTAGAGTTATGTGGGTTATACCATTTTCCTATCTCGCCGTCCAAGTCCATTATTGTCATTATTGTCGGCATCGCCACTTGCCAAATAGTATTACAAATACCAATAATAATTGTCCATTGGATAATGTGGCCAAATGGTCGACAAATAGTGTCGACACAAAACAAAACGTCACGTGAACCACTGCCAAAATACTACGCGAATTTCTCCTAAATGTCAAATGTTAATATTGTGGTCATGCGACGCAGCATACTTTATAACTATTCGGGCTAATTTGTTCGGTTTTGGGAACAACGAGTTCGCTTTTCCGAACAGCTCGTATGGTCTTACAGAAATCGTTGTCTCTCTTACCGTCATAGTTAGAAATATTAACTAAACGGTGTTAGAAAGAGAAAACACAAAGCTTTATATTATTGTAGAAAGCAATCACTTTGTGGTTTGACACATTTAATAAAATAATTTTTGTTTTAAAACCATGAGTTTTTAATATTTTTTAGAACCGACCGGTCTCGCTTTACTCAAGCATCTTCAGGGTACAAATTATTACTAGACAAGAAGTACAAAGAGTGAGCTTATATATGAAAAAAAAATTGAGGGAGAGAACGTGATATAAATATAACATATACAGAGAAATCATACAATACATTTACACAAGTACAAAAGACATGGGAAAAACCGAAAGATAATTATGTAGACTAATGGATTATAATAATATATCTGGAGAAACAAAGCATCAACTGACATGGTGATAAGGAGAACTTGAACACTTTTTAAGGGTTTATTAGAAACAAACCTTATATTGGACTACTTGATATGGCTAATTGATTATTAAAAATAGGACTTTTGGTTTTTTGAAAAATACATTTACTTGTGTAAATGTATTTTTACAGGGTGTATCGGCACGTACCCGACAAACTTTAACCAGCTATTCCTTAGCACATTTGGAGTAAAAAATGTTATGGGCACTTTGCTGTCCGGTAACATTTTTTTAAATAAAAAATTTACCATTCATATTTTCACCACATGTCACCACTGTTTTATCCTTTGTCACAGTTTAAAAAACCCATCTGGCAATATTTTATTCGAGTTCCGTTGAATAATATACATATGTACCAACACTGGCGCGCTTTTACAATCACAACGAAATGGCATGGCACCATTCGTCTCATTTTTAACTATTATTATTTAGTGTGTATGAAAGAGCGAAGACGCTTTTTGATACACTTGCTAATAACAGCTGTTGAACGCGAGAAACAATGCCAATGACAGTGACGGAGTGTGGAGTTTTTTATAATTTTTTGTTTTTAATTGAAAAAAAATGTTACGGGACAGCAAAGTGCCCATAACATTTTTTACTCCAAATGTGCTAAGGAATAGCTTGTTAAAGTTTGTCGGGTACGTGCCGATACACCCTGTATAAGCTCACGCTTTGTACTTCTTTTCTAGTAATAATTTGTACCCTGAAGATGCTTGAGTAAAGCGAAACCGGACGGTTCTAAAAATTATTAAGAACTTGTGGTTTTAAAACAAAAATTATTTTATTTCATTATTACAAAGCTTTATCTATGTATATACATAAAAATGTAAATGTTCGTTTGTTTAAAATCTTAAATCTCTGAAAGTTCTACATCGATTGCTTTGAAATTTTGACACAACGCCAACGTTGCATTCGAATACGCGTGTGTTTTTATATACCTATATTATTTAAATGTCACCTGTGACAGGTAAAACATGCCTTTTTGTAAAATAGCGTAATCTGTTGAACAAACATGTTTTTTTTTTAAACTGGGTAATCTATTGGACGTAAAAGCAACAAGCTCTCTGGTGCAGAGAGACTGACCACAGCAACGCGTGGCGGGGTACAGCTAGAATTCAAATATATAAGTTAACCACGGAATAATTAATTATAAAACAAAATGTTTTGACCGCAATTTAAGAAAAATTTATGTAACTATGTGATTTTTTTTTATTAATTATATTTATATGAAACGACACAAGAGTGAGGTGACAGTAATGTTAATACATTTGTATAATAAAATGTGTTTTTTTTTTCGTTATTACTAATTTTAGGTCAGTGTTTAGACAAAAATTTAAGGTGAGAAATTTTTAAAACTTTATTAAATTCAACATTTTAATGTTTCAAAAATTCTATGTTTATTTGTAATTAAAAGGATAGTGAGGCTGGATATAGCTTAAGAAGATGGTGAAGACGAATGTGGGGAAGTGCCTGGCTATTCAGAACTGGTCACAAAAATTTAGAAATTTTTAAATGGGTAATCCAGCAATTATGATGAACTACAAACACTCAAAAAACTCGTTAAATTATATGAATATACTCAAATTGTCAGACAGAAGAATTTTCACTGACTTATTATGGTATTTCTATTTAAAATTCTAAACGATTTAGTTGATTTAAATATTGAAGACAATATTAGTGATTTCTAAACGAAAATCTGAAAATCCAGACAGCGTCTTTTTAGATAAACCTATCTTATTTTTTATTTTTAATGTGCGACATCTGTTGACTTTTCTGCAAGTCTAGAATTGGATCTGGATTGCATTTAGTTCGGGTTGAATCTTGCGATCATACATAAAGATAGTTGCCAGTAAAAATGTGCGGTGAAAAAATGAAGACAATGTTGGTAGTTCTTATTCGAGTATGATACAGTTAAAAATGACCGAGGGGAATAGGGTCCCATTAGCTCAGTTGGTAGAGCACTGTCACGGAAAGACAAGGGTCCTGGGTTCGAGTCCTAGATGTGACCGTTTCCTTTTCTGATTTTTCTGTTTCAGATTTTCGTTTAGAAATCACTAATATTGTCTTCAATATTTAAATATTACAATTTGAGGTTTTACTCAATAAAGTCATTCCGAAAAATAAAGATTTAGTTGATATTCCGGTATTGTTATAAGCTTCCGGATTCCACAAAGTAATACTAGAAGTTAGTATTTATTTCAGTGCAGAAAATCTGGGACTAACTACCATATGTACTCCTCTTTGCCCAGAATACTAATGGAAGGAAACAATTATACCAAGTCAGAGGATATCTTCAATTTATCTTTAAACAAATATAAAATGTTGTTAATAAAGCAATTCAGTTATGTACAATAAATAATGTATATTTCTTAATATTCATGTGTAAAAGCCCAGAAAAAGGACGTAAATTAATAAATAAATAAAAACATGGCTAAAGTAATTTGAAGCAACTTTTCAGTTCTGAACGATGGTCTTTCAACAGGGCGATACTGAGAGTATATTCCACTCTGGTGCATCCAGTATATGCAGTTTGGTAGTCGTTCAACGAGTAATATTAATAACAGGTTTTTGAATATTATTATAAACGTTGATCTATTGAACTTTGATAATGGCTGTAGTGTTTGGCATTTGTACCTACACAAAATGCAGGATTATCGAATAAGAGTGATAGGCGTTGAACCTTTGCACCGTAATCCCCGTAGTGTTATCAACAAACAATTAGTTTTCAATGTGCTATTAGTGTATTGCTTCCCAGCGGGATGTAATTATCAGATAATATACACAGTAACTGGTAATCGGTGTAAGGTATCCCCGACTGCTCCCATTTAGTGTCCCGGGTCATTGTCCGATCGTTGCAACCCGTTCAGGAACCACAAATGATCGATCGGGTTACTTTTGCAGGAAAATATACGATCGTCAGCACATGAGTGCCGCACAGTGGGCTGAAAATCGCCTTTCATAGAGACTTGAATTTTCGAGGGTATTTTTCTTTGGCTAGAAATGGATTTTACTGATCATTACTATGCTATAAAATTTCGTACGAAGCAATTGCGTGTACAAATGAAGGAGTTATCATTTTTTTAAGAAAAAATTGTATGGCACTGACATTAAGGACGGGTTGTTTCGGAAAATCTGAACAATTCATCAAATTTCAACGTTCATTTTCGGGTTCTGTGAAAGACTTATTCAAGTTCTGTTTTTATTTCAGTTTTGTCAAGCACCTAGCCTACGATGATATAAAAACAGAACTTGAATAAGTCTTTCACAGAACCCGAAAATGAACGTTGAAATTTGATGAATTGTTCAAATTCTCCGAAACAACCCGTCCTAAAAATGAGGCTATCTCTGGAATCATAAGGTTGGCCATTCTATCCTTACACACAGATATACTACTATTTATTTGTATTTTTTGACATATTTCGTATTGTGGCGCAACTTGTGAGTTTTTTTTTTTAAATCCTCAAAGTTGAAAAAAGAAACTTTTTTATGTTGATTAATCTTTTTTTAATTCTTAAATGCTTTACATAAGCATTTAAGCATTAAAATGAATCATCAAAATCAGCAAAATCCATTTCTAGCCAAAAACAATACCCTTGAAAATTCAAGTCTCTATGTCTATGAAAGGCGATTTTCAGCCCACTGTGTGCCGGTGTGGCGAGCGACCAGTCAACCTACAGTACCGATCAAAGTGATCGGGTAATGGGTACTCTTAACTTATGGTGCAGCGATCTCTCTTCTCTAAAGCATTTGTGTAAAAAAAGTAACCGATCAAAGAGCGGGTACTCTTGAGTGCAGACAAGCCAGGCGGCATCCGTGGTTGAGTGTTTATGATCCAAACCAAGAGTCCGTAGGTCGTGGGATCAAATACCAGCGTGCGCAAGTAAATCAGTAATTTCATAATTATTATTTTTTAATCTTCTTCTTTCGTATGAGGTCAGAGGGGTACATCTGGGTCTGCGAGCCATTCTAGGGCCTCAGGCGTCGCCATGTGAACTTCATCAATCCCGCCGGGGAATGAATGGAGCGGGCATTCGTTGACCACATATTGGGTGGACTGCACCGCACCACATTCACACATCGCCGATTCTTTAAGGCCCCATCTGTGCATCATGTGGTCACAGCGGCTATGGATTTTTTTAAAATTAATATAAATTAAATTTTCTTCACGTTCCAAAGTGAAAGATGCTATCAGTATCGCACTGGCAAAAGACCACCACTCAAAATCAAAACATTGCTTTAATTCGCTTTAGCCGTGTTTGTTGACCGGATCTGACTAGCCAGGTACTCCCTCGCCTTACTCTTCCCCATCTCCTTCACCATACCACGATATTCATCCCCACAAGATACACTCTACTTAAGTGTTGCTATGTTCGCTATCTCACTTTCCCTAATGGCACTTAATACCTTCGGGTCGCAATCAAAAAAATGATATTCTTACATAAAACGTAATTTGCGTGTATTTGAAAATGAAATGTCATTCCTTGGCTTTTACTAGTGTTTGCCGTGTAATTGAAACACTTTCTCATCACACACGAGGGCATTTTGGCACGCTTTTTTATTCAACTTGGTTAGAGATAACACACGACCTCACGCGACGTATAGATTCTCCACACAATCCTTTCTTAGATGCCCAAACTAACTAAGAGTTCCTTTCTTAATCTTAGCTATATAAACCTGGATATTTTGACACCCCCAGAACAAATGGGCGAAGCGCCGCGTCATGTGCAACCATAAGCAAAATAGTATGAGGGATACTCAAGAGCGACGCGTATGCTACGCGCACAAAACTCAAATACATATCAAAGATATATACTCACAGACACAAATACTTCCTTTTACAGTCTTGCGAAAGTATAACATCACAACTGCCATTCTACAAATAATTCAACACTCCTCACACACCAACACTAAACCAGTCTTTAATTCTGACATACACCAGCACAAAACACGATCACAAAATCAAATACATTTATCGTCATCTACTTACACGACCAAATTTGGAATTAACTCCTTACAATACATTGCACATAAACAATATAACACATTACCTAGTAATTTAAAACTTCCGGCAACGAACAAAAAAACATTGACAAAAGCTCTTAAAAGCTATTTCCTTAGCAGTTTCATTAATGACTAACACAATCTTTCTCTGGTACTCCATAATAACATTTGCGTTTATTTATTTTAATGTATTTTATTTATTTGCCTTGTCCTTTCTAATGTTGTCTTTCCCGAAATGAGTTTTATAAACTCATTGGGAATAATACATTATTACTTTGTTATCATTTTATAATGTATTATCTTGTAATAAAAAAATAAATAAAATAAAAAAAGTTGCTCGTAAGTATCTGCATGTACGAATCCCCTTAGTTTTGTAAGGTCATTGATTTTTTTCTCACAAAGTTCCAGTCACCGTGTGTTTGCCTTATCCGATCAATGACTAAGTTGTTTTTTTAGATTGCAAATAGACTATGTAACATGAGGGGAATCACTTAGATTATATTATTTTGATAATAAATGATAACATTAATGTATTATACCTTCACAGATATTTAATTGAAAATTTTGACGTTCATATGGCCTACAGATTGAGCTTCTCTGATAAGTCAATCTTCAAAACGGCCTTGTATTATCAAAAACAAAAAAAAAATACTAATTTCGGGTTGTCCTGCGAGACATCTGATTAAATGAACTCAAATATAAATGTCATTTTCAAAATTGGAACTGATTATTCGAAGAATTCAGACAAGTGATGATGAACTTACCAATTATGAAATTTTTAACAGAAAATTATTTTATTGCCATTTTCAAAATTAGAACTTATTAGTGAGAATTCAAAAGGGACGCCATTTTTTCGGGGTGGTCAAAATTCTTGATTTTTGACAAATCAATTTTTAAAATAATATTATTATACTATGGGTAGGTACTTTTTTACTTTAATTCTTCACACAACTGATTCCAATTTTGAAAATGAGATTTTTTGTTTTTTATTTGTGTACCATATTTCACGCAAAACTAACAAATTCACGCGTAGACAATTTCCATCTCTAATGCACAGACTCAATGAAGGTATGCTATATACAGGGTGTATCGGCACTAACCCGACAAACTTTAACCAGCTATTCCTTAGCACATTTGGAGTAAAAAATGTTATGGGCACTTTGCTGTACGGTAACATTTTTTTTTAATAAAATAATTATCATTTATATTTTCACCACATGTCACCAATGTTTTATCCTTTGTCAAAGTTTGAAAACCCGTCTGGAAATATTTTGTTCGAGTTTCGTTGAATATTGTACGTACGTACCTACGTTGGCGCGCTTTTACAATCACAACGAAATGGCATGGCACCATTCGTCTCATTTTTAACCATTATTATTTAGTGTGTACGAAAGAGCGAGGACACTTTTTGACACACTTGCTAATAACAGCTGTTGAACACGAGGAACAATTCCAATGACAGTGACGGAGTGTGGATTTTTTATTTATTTTTTGTTTTTAATTGAAAAAAAATGTTACCGGACAGCAAAGTGCCCATAACATTTTTTACTCCAAATGTGCTAAGGAATAGCTGGTCGGGTACGTGCCGATACATCCTGTAGAGTTAACGAGAAACTTGTTATAAATCAGTTCTAATTTTTTTAATCTTCAATCCATCTATTAATTTTGTACCTAAAATGTTTTGTGTTTCTCTCATTATTTGTATGGAGTGAATTTATATTGCAACAAGAAAAACCAATAGCAAGAAATGTTATCAAGGTTCGTACCGTTTAGAATCATGATTTAAACGATTCGTCATTTGCAATCATCACACCGTACTCGCGAAGGTGGCACACATTTCATGTTTAAAGACCAAAAGTGATTATTAACATGAGTCATGACTGCTTATGCTTGCACAGCCATGAATAAAATATGGAGTGAAATTTATATTCACAGAATGCAATGCCAGAACATAATTCAATTAAAACTTGTGTTTTTTAATACGTATGCTTATTTTTTTATCCTTGACTGAAAATGGACTCCGATACAACGCCTTAATCCCCGGCATACACAATTTCTAACGATTTATAACAAGTTTCTCGTTAAATCTTTAAGTTTTTAAGTTCCAAAAAATATATGTTATTTTTAAAGATAATATCAATGTATTTGTTATGCCGAAACGTTAATTATATGAAAATCGCTCGATAGAAAAAAATCGCAAAGTAAGCTCCGAAAATTATTAAGAGGAAGCTACAAGCCAAAAATGTGTATATTCTTGGTATACCTTATATTGTAGGTAATATGCATTAAAATCGCTTGAAAAACGGAGTCTAGAAACGTTGGATTTCAAGCGCAAAACTGGTTTTTATTTATTTTGTAAATAATTTTATAAGAAAGCAAAAAAGTTAATCAAGTGAAACTGTCACAGATAATCTTAGCTATATACTGTATTTTTAAAGGTTGTTTCCTTTACGCGTTCATACATTTCTATTGAAAAAAAATAATTTTTGTAGTTTACATTTATATTTTTTATTGAGAATTTATTTTTTTATTTGGATTCTACTCAAACGAAGCGATAGGAAAACCTTCAATTTATCTAAAGCATATTTAAAAATAAAAATAATAATTAATGCCAAAATAGTGATTTGGCATTAAGCTTCGCCTTAAAAACACGTTTTGTTCTATTATTTATTATGTTATGGGCATGAAAAAATTCACAGTGTATCTTTAAATGCAACTAAAGTATTTGTCGAGAGATTTTAGTACTATTTCAAACGAGTCGTGTTTTATTAAATATTTTCACAATTTTCGCTTAATTGTTTTAGTTTTTTAATATTAGCGCGCTCCCTCTAACATTCGTATTTACACATCTCTCTTTTAAAACATCTTTGTACGCTTACTACGGGGTCTTGAGGCGATTTTTCAAAGTTATTATATTATTACTAACTAACCATCACGTCGTTTATCCGCTGGGGTAAGCAGAGAGGGTAAACCGCCACACATCTCATCACTATTGTCCATTAGAGAAATTTAGATGCAATTCTGCACGCAGAAGACATAATTGGAAAAACATGTTACTGGAGATGCAATTATCTAACCCCTCCTGCATTTGAGGGACATATATGACAGGGCGTCCAAATTTTACAAAAGTTTTTTTTTATCATGCGGAAATACGTAATTTTTGTTTACGTGAGAATAATAATTCTTTCCAGTTTGCCTCAAATATTTAGAATATATTTAAAAAAAAATATTTTAAATATTAAAAAAAAAATAACTTATATCATTGATGTCGCTATTCCAAATTCCTGTAATATTCAAAAATCTGTTAATGAAAAAATAAGAAAATACACAGTTTTAGGAAATGAAATAAAAAGAATTTGGCATTCTCAGACTATACAAATATTACCATTCGTTATTTCGGCTACTGGCATTATACCTAGCTCTCTCATTCAAAATTTAGGCGTATTAGATCTATCAAAAAAATTACATATAAAGATGCAAAAGTCGGTCATTTTGAATACATGTAGGATAACGAAAGATTTTTTAAATATTTATGTTGAGGGATCAGTAGGATTTAGAGGCCCTGTTAGAAGTTCTACCGAGCCGAACCCTCTGATATGAAAATATCTGGAGTCGGTGAATTTTTTTTTCCCATTTGATCTCTGGTGAGTTGACGTGTTGTTTTTGTATTGTTTTGTATTTATTTTGCTTATATAATGCACTTACATAATGTTGATTGACTAGATGATCATTTGTGGAAACGTGTGTGGAAGGGTTTAGTTTTTCCTATGGGGAAGATTTAACCCGGACAATAAAATCGGAAGTTTAAAAAAAAAATAGATGCCATTAATAAAATACTAAAAAGAGCCAAAATGAATATTTCATATTTCGCTCCGTCATCGTAACAATCATGTTGACTTTGAAAAATATTTTTCAGTACATAAACGAGAAAATTTGAAGTTACAGTTTTCTTACAAATTCCCCAAATAAAACGAAATATCGAATACTAACAGTTTTTCTACGATTGGAGTAAAAAATTAAGTAAAAAATGTGGTTAGCGTTTTTGACATTTTCACGTTTGATATGAAAATTTGCTTTTTTAGAAATAGTTATGTTTATTTTAAATGCGTACACCGGACAGATTATTTTATCTTGTTTCTAAAACAGTTTTTGTTTTTACGGAAAATTAAAAAATATGTAATATGTATATAGCGCATTTGAAATACACAGAAAACATCGCAAACTAAACAAAAGTGTTGAAAGTACTGTGGTTAAGGGTTAATCCTGGTATATATTTTAATAATATAATAATGTTTATATTTATGTTGAACTTGAAATGTGTCGTGTTGTACTTTGTTTAGTTTATTTCTCTCTCCTTTTCTATCCACTTTATTTGTAATCGAGCATAATCTATTTTTACCAATGTATTAGTGGATAAGTACCAATTTGTAAATTCCTACCTTGGCTCTGTGCTTATGCGTATATCCCTGTCTAATTCCTTTTTTGTTTCATATTTCTATTTGTGTACTGTTTTGTATGTGAAACTTATAATTTTGATATCAAAATACCAATGTAAAATTGTACTTATTAACTCCCACCTATGTATTGTAAGTTCCTCTCGTCCTACAATGAGTTTTGTAACTCATCGGGATTGCTCTAGCAAGAAATAAAAATAAATTAAAAATGAAAACTTGTTTAGGAAAGAAATAGCAAATTTTATGACGGGCGGTACAGTCAATAGTACAAGTATTCGTCCCTCGATAAGAAACAGATTGCTCAGGCCTCTGGCACATTGATCGTTACATTTCTTGAAGATGCTGTCAGAATGTCGGAGAAATTTGTGTATTTCCGCTTATCAATAAAATCAAAATAAATGGGATTTTTATAAATGTTTCCGAAAACTAAAAAGTATGTTTGAAAGGTGATGAAATAAGCTTTCAAATTTCTTTATTAGAAATAAACATACGAATTTTGAAATTGAACATAAAACGTTTTAAAAATGGATCAACGTTTTTTCATCTAAATACTGAACTAAATTTGCTGATAACAAAAAAAACACATTTTATTAGAGAAAATGTACCTATTACAGATATTACTGTCACCTCACTTTGGGTCGTTTCATATAAAATCTAAATAAATAAAAATTTTAAATGTTCGTTTGTTCAAAATCTTAAATCTCGGAAAGCTCTTTACCGATTGCTTTGAAATTTTGACACAACTTTGCATTCGAATACGCGTGTACTTTTATATTCCTATATCATAAAGATGTCACCTGTGACAGGTAAAAACATGCGTTTTTTGTTTCATATTTTTTTCTCAAATCGCAGTGGGAACCTTTGGTTTCATATACCTATATATATATATATATATATATTTTTTTTTTTTTTTTTAAAGAAAGACAAACATTCCCGGGTCACGAATAACCCAACAATGTTTGAAAATCTCCTACTACCACCACAGAAAGCCGAAAATGTTGCTTGTGTTGTGATGGAGGACTTAGCCAGCCGAGGAATCGAACACGCGACGCTCGGGTGAGACCCAAGCGCTATGCCCACTCAACCACTGACCGGTCAAATATGAATTTAACATTTAAATTATCACACTGTGGTTAACTTCTACATTTAAATATACATTGGTATTTTCTCTTTCTAACAAAGTTTAGTTCATATTTCTAACTATGACAGTAAGGGAGATACAACGATTTCTATAAGACCATATGAGCTGTTCCCAAAAGCGAACAAATAAATTGACTCTACGGGTAATACCTGTCAGTTACCAAAACCGAACAAATTAGCCCGAGGAGTTAATCCAATAAGAAAAGTGTAATTATTAGGATATACTTATAAGCGATACAAGATTGGTACTCTCAAGTATGTATATTGAATTTAATAATATTAGAGTCTGAAGATCAACTCGTAAAACTTTTTTTATTTAGTATAATGTATATATTTTTATTAACAGATGTACTTAAAATACATTTTCTTTGGTTTTATTGAGGGTTGAACCTATCTCCCCAGCGACTGGAATTAACAGAGCTAACACCTAATCCAAATTCGTACTTGACAGTATCGTTATTTATTTTGTACACTAGCTGACGTGTACCTGCGTTGCTCGGATTTTCTCTACTTTCTATAAATATATTATGCGTGTATTAGATATATAAACCTTCCGGAAAAAAATCTCTAAATGATAGTGAAAACCCAATCAAAATCCGTTGCGTAGTTTATAAGAACTAAGCACACAAAACAGACAGACGCGGAGAGCGACATTGTTTTGTACTATTTAGAGATTACCTGCTGTAAATGTTTATTGTGCAATGTGTGTGTGCAACCAAAGTTAAAATGCACTGTCATCGACAGCGAGTCTATGAGCCGAGTTTCAGCTCGATCACATATCGGGAAGTGGGTTAATTTCCACTTCTAAGATTCTACTTTACACTCATTAATTTAATCAAGAAAACAAAATCTAAATTCAAATAGATGTATTTAAAAATGTAAGCTTTTTGTTTGGACCAAAATTCTGTTGGGCTTGTTATGCATCTTTTTTTTTTTTTTTTTTTACAGTATTACCGCACAAGAGTCCCAACTGCTCCCGTCTGGAGCCAGTGAGACTATGGCATCCCCAATTGGGGTATGTTGTGAGGCTGAGGGTATTGGGGAGGGGAGGGAGATGGGGGAGAGGAAGGTGGGGAAGTACCTGGCTATTCAGATCTGGTCACCAAACACGGCTAAAGCCATTTCAAGCAACGTTTCAATTCTGAATGGTGGTCTTACACCAGGGCGATACTGAGAGTATCTTCCACTCTGGAACGTGCCGCAAATATACTATATATTATTTTAAATTAATTAATTGTGAAATAACACAAATTAATCAAATAAAATTTATTTGCGCACGCCGGGTTCGAACCCGCGACCTTCGGATCTGTAGTCAAAAGCGTATACCACTAGACCACGCCGGCCGTCAAATTCTTATCAATTATTAGAGGGATTAATCAAATCCAGAGATGTGCTTTATTTCAAATAAATCCATTTCAAATGGAAATGCAAAATGCAAAAGGGGTATTTTCCATTTTGCATTTTAAATGCTTTTGTAAAAACCATTTTGCATTTTAAATGCTTTTCTCGATGCATTTTCCATTTTAAATGCTTTTTTGCAACATTCTTTTCTACTATCTCCACTCATCTTTTGTTCATAAGCCCCAAATATCAGTCGGTCCTCAACCTCGCTATGAGAGATAATTTATATTTATCAAGTTGCTCCCTGGTAGGAGCCCTGGCAATTGAGTGATACCATTACAAAAAATACTGAACATGGGGCCATGACGCTGTAATATTAAATGTTAGATAGCAGTTTCTATGTTTTTACGTTGGCAACATTAATCCCGCGCAAATTTTTTGTGGTTTCATAATCTGTAGTCGTGGTGTTTTTGGATTTACCATCATGTAGTATGTTTGTTCTACATTGATGTCCATTATTAAATGGCAAAATTGTTGAAAAATTCTATAATTATTTTGATTGTTTGACCTCAGAAACCATTTTGCATTTTCAATGCATTTTGAAAATAGGTATTTTGCATTTTGCATTTGAAATGCTTTTCTAAAAACCATTTTGCATTTTGCATTTTCAAATGGAAAAGTTTTGACCCATTTCCATTTTGCATTTCAAATGGTTTTGGGTACCCATTTTGAACATCTCTGATCAAATCATATAACGATTCTAAATCACCACCAAACACTAAAACAGAAGTATAACCATATTAATTTAAGCCTCTGAAATACATAAATATTAGAAAGAGAAAAATATCGTTTATAATTTATTTTAAATATCTTTTATCTACATATCTTGTCCTGTTTTACTAATGCCAAATTGCGATACTTGCCCAGTTATTTCAAGTAGAATTAATTTTGAAGGCAACAATAAACTCGCTACTAATTACTCTATTATAATATTTTGCTAGATTATACATGTTAAAAAGTCACTTTTTTATACATATTAATATTCTGTTAAAATAAAATATTCTCTGTTATTATAACATTCTAGGCCTTAATAGAATTTACTTTATATTAATTACTATTCATTATCATAAACACCTCATACCTCGATTTATGTCAGGTCTTATATAAACCTAGTATTCATTCAACTATTACTACACTATTAGATATTTCTTTTAATTATGTATTGTTTAACTGCACTTCTATTAACAACTGTATCACTTGCAATAATATTTTTGTGTACACATTACTTGTTCTGTAATCACTCTATTTTAAAAGCCAGTTTATAGCGTTTAAATAAATAAATCTGTACAGTAAAATATTAAACTTGCGTAAAACGTTTTTTTCTAATTATCACAGAACTATGCTATTTGAGTTATTACACTTTGGAACTACTTTGGATAAAATTGAGTATTGCTTATTTATTAAGAATCTCTTCAAGTTATTGGTAATCCGGTTAAGACGGGATTGAAGGCAATTAACTAATGAATTAACAGGTTTCCTGATAAGCTTTTAGTAAATTACGAATGCTGAGAAGTGTTCCGAAATCGTGACAATATATTCGTAATTTACTGTTAAAGCATTCGTTTCAAGGCCAGGGCGTCGATTCTCGACGAAGTCATTCCACTCGAATAACGAGTGGTTCAATCCAAAAAAATCACTTGGCAAGTGTTGTTGACTTTTCAGATAATGTACACACAACCAAGAGATGCGAGGTTTTCTTTGACAGTCAAGTATACAGAACCATTGGCAGGTTGGTCCTACACCCAACAAAATCACTTGGCAAGTGTTGTTGACTTTTCAGATAATGTAAGCACAACCAAGAGATGCGAGGTTTTCTTTGACAGTCAAGTATACAGAACCATTGGCAGGTTAGTCCTACAGACAACAAAATCACTTGGCAAGTGTTGTTGACTTTTCAGATAATGTACACACAACCAAGAGATGCGAGGTTTTCTATGACAGTCAAGTATACAGAACCATTGGCAGGTTAGTCCTACAGACAGCAAAATCACTTGGCAAGTGTTGTTGACTTTTCAGATAATGTACACACAACCAAGAGATGCGAGGTTTTCTTCGACAGTCAAGTATACAGAACCATTGGCAGGTTGGACATACAGCAAACAAAATCACTTGGCAAGTGTTGTTGACTTTTCAGATAATGTAAGTACAACCAAGAGATGCGAGGTTCTCTTTGACAGTCAAGTTCATCTGAGTATTTTGATCGATATGATAAACCTAACATTATAACAAGAACGCCTCTTATCAAGAAACATACCTGAGGAAGTCTCACAAATTAAACAGGTACATACTGTCGAAAGACTGAAAGCAACTTGCAGTCTGTTATCAGAGATGTATCACACATTTCATTGTACGGTGGTTGGTCAAATTATTAGTTACACTACAATATCCTAAAATCACTATTTAAATCCCAAAATGCTGTAATGAATATTATTCTTAAAGTCCCTGTAAGAGCCAGGACTGGCGAAATACCGCTCTCATACAAAACTGACAACAATATTATAACATTTAAATCTCAAATAGAAAAGCTGGATAAAAAACATCGGGAGATCGGACATAGATAATATACTAACACCAAATACAGACTGAAACTGAAATCTCCCCACTGCACAAAAGACACCATGTAATATAATTATAAAAAATTCAGAAAAGCACTACATAATATATTTATAATTACTTCATATTATCCGTACCAAATATTAATATGTAAATATAATCACGGTAGATCCCAGTGAGGATATCATTATCATTATTACATGTTACAAAAAAGGAAGATAATAAAACATTTATTATTATATTACACTAAAGTTTTTTTCTTATAATTTAATAACTTGCTGTACCCCGTCACGCGTTGCTTTGGCTCAGGCAAATAATAAGCAAATGATTATATGCAAATAATTTAGTAATTTACGATCAAATGCGATTACGATCGGATGATAATTACGATCTTGTTACATACGATATTTTGCATACGATCATTTTGATTACGATTTTTTGCATGTGATGTTTTTGCTTAAGGTCTTGTTACATACGATATTTTTTGCTTACGATATTTTGCATACGATATTTTGCATACGATCATTTTTATTACGATCTTTTGCATGTGATGTTTTTGCTTGCGATCTTTTGCATAAGATCTTGGGTTCCATGATAACTCAACACAGTGACAATTCAACACACTTTTAAAAAGTGATATAAAGTCAGTAGAAACGATTAAAATAATAATAATTTAACCTAACCTACTTAACCCAGTTAATAAAGATTTTGTTTCATCACTTTCCATGACTTTATAACTTTTTAAAGATGTGATGAATTATCATTGTGATGATTTATCCGGTCACCAAGATCTTATTACATACGATATTTTGCATACGATCATTTTGATTACGATCTTGTTAGATACGATCTTTTGCATATGATGTTTTTTCTTAAGATCTTTTGCATAAGATCTTGTTACATACGATATGTTGCATACGATCTAATTAGACACGATCTTTTGCATATGATGTTTTTGCTGAAGATCTTGTTACATACGATATTTTTTTGCTTACGATCTTTTGTATACGATCTTGATACATACGATATTTTTGCTTACCATCAAAACGTCGGTAATCCTTCTAAATATTAAGACATTTTTCTCAAATGCGTATTATTTGAACATATATATATTATTTGAAATATTTAATAAATAGATAATTTAACTAAAATAACACACAAATAAGAGTATAAATTCCCGCAATGAAAAAATTTTATACAGCTTCAAACTGATGATAACGTAATTTTGGCATGTGTAAATAACATTTGGCCACCCACGGTAGCCATATTATAGCATTTCATGGCAAAGTCTTATCATAAAAACAACAATGTTTTCCTTGATTTTTATTATAACTTTTATCAATTTTATTTGGCAACAATTACACTATATAATACTCAATTAAGAAAATGCTTCCGTGTGTCATCAGATAAAGCCGTAGAAGTGTGCTGTGGGCGTGTCCGTGTGGCTAAAGCAAGCTCAACTATACATCACTTCTGGCAAAATTGATCAAAAATTGATGATATTTATACATAAAATAGTAAATAACCTATTGATAAAATACTTAACAAAGAAAAGTATTATATACAACAAGGGCATTCACAGACGTAACACGAAAAGATGAAATGAAATTAGGCTACCAAAAAGGGACAAAGCCAACACACAAAATACTTAGATTCAAGCTAGATTGTGGGAGTCATATTAATCAAATGGAAATGCAATCAAAAAAACAAAAATGTAATAATAAATTAATAACTGCTACATCATTATTAAACCATTAAGATAACATTAATGTGGGGAAAACAGACTTCAAAACACCCCCACAGAATATGAAATCTATTGTCACAATTATTTTATCAGTAAATCGGTTTAACCGGTAACAAATGATTTTTAATTGGGAGGAGGTAAAATAGAATCATATAAATAAGTCGTCTAAAGGTGGTTATAACCACAGTTTGAAAATGGCATGGAAAGTCGAAACAGCTGTAACAATAACAAAAACCAAAAAAATACTTGGAGAACTTAATAATTTTATTATTAAATTAAAATAAATGTAATAACGTACGTATGCAATTAATAATGAATTAGACATTTGTAAACTTTTATAATGATTTGTTTTTGGGGTATTATGCCGTGTTGCGCTACCTCCTTCTTTAGCCAACATGTCGGACAGCATTACACATCTGCCCTGATGATGGACACTGCAATGCTGGCCGAAACGTTGGCTAAAGAAGGACGTAGCGCAACACGGCATAATACCTCAAAAACAAATCACTATAATACTTTTGGCCGTGAAAATCTCAAAACATACATTTGTAAACTTGGATGCAGAAATGGCTAAAATAATATGAATAAAAAAAAGAATCAGTTGCATAGGTCTTTTTTTACCTGGGAGTCGAAAGGTCTTATGTCATTTTCAAATGCTATAAAAATTTGACCTCTGCTGTCGAAAATCGAAAGTCTTTAGTGAATATGTAATCAATTAATACAATAAACTCACTACTATTTGCGCTACTATAATATTTTGCTAGATTATATCTGTCGGCAAGTCACCTTTTCTGTATATTTTATCCTGTTTAAATGAAGTGCTTTCTATTATTGTAGCATTCTATGCCTTAAGAAAATTTCAGCTGTATCACATTCAATGTCGTTTTGTATACATATTGTTGTGTTCTTAAATGTAATACTAATATTCGCCTATGTACCACTGTGTACTTATAATCTCATGTATCACACTATTGTAAAAGCCTTTTATGGCGTAAATAAATAAATAAATAAATAAATTTGGCTGTGTGGGGCCTAGGAGTCGAATGATCTTATTTTAACTGGATACAACAGTTTTCTTTCAAATCGGTATAAATCACACTTCCTGAGATTCTCTATTCAGTGGTTTATATTTACTTATATTAAATATCCGTTGACTGAAAAACTGTAGCATTTGCAAATATATATTCGATGAACAAAATCATAATTAGAAAGAATACAAAGTGATTTTTTAAACATTTAACGTTCAGTGTTAAAGTAAGTATTTAACTAAATAACTTAATAATATCCAGTCAGTTTCACTGGAGGGGTAGATAGAGAGGATAAAAATTCATACTCTGTCGTTCCACACGCTCGTTGATTCATTTACATTCATACACCATCGTCTCCCAAGACCCTTCTAAAGTATGTCATTCATTTGGTTGTACCATATCCTCCTCGGAAGTCTTCAAAATCTTGTACCAATCACTTTCAGGTTATATTTTAGTTCTACACTCAATGCTTATTTACGAAAACACTGGTCTGAGGCAGTCAACTCTTAGATCAGCAACATCATCAGCTGTAGGCAGCTGAAGTTTGGTGATCGTGTTTTCGGAGCATCTGGGCCGAAGGCTTGGAATAAACTCCCTCCGGAACTAAGATCCATAACAAGTCCAACAGAATTCAGGTCTAAACAAAAACTTACCTTTTTAAGCTGTCATACCCTTAAATTAAATATACCATTCCTAAGAGAAAGTCCAGTTATATTCAATTTTTCAATTAAGTCCTAAATCCTGTATCTAAATTTCGCCAATAAACAATTAGATAATGTTAATTAAGTGTTAATCTCAAGTGACCTTAAAATATACAGTACAATACTTACTAGGTAAGTATTGTACTGTATATTTTCTCCATAAATAGTTAAGTAATAACATAGACCACTGTAGAAATGTATTATAAGTTTGTACAGCGCCCTTCAGGTGTTTTTTGCCAAAAAACGGCGCTATACAAGTCATCCAAATATTATTATTATTATTTATGAATAGTTTCTGCATAAAACTCTTGCAGACAACGAACAGATAAAAAAATATGTCAGGTTCTGGGTAATACAAATACATAATATAAAAAAAGTGAAAGATTATATCACGACATGTAAATAAAAATATGTAAAGTGACATTTTATAGATCACAGCATGTAGTTAAAAATATGTAAGGTGACAGATTATCATGTCAATAAAAATATGTAAATTGACAGTTTTTACATCACAAAATGTAAATAAAATTATGTAAAGTGACAGTTTTTATACCACAACATGTAAATAACAACATGTATGACAGATTATATATCAGAATACAATATAAATAATGTGCAAAGTGACAGATAACAGTGCCACAACATATCGATAAAAAAATAACAGAAGATGATATTACGACATAAATAAAAAAAATATGTTAAGTGACGGGAAATGATAACACGACATAAATAAAAATATGTAAAGTGACAGAAGATGTTAACACGGCATAAATAAAAATTTGTAAAGTGACAGAAGATGATGGATAGCACGACATAAATAAAAAATATGAAAAGTGACAGAAGTGACGGAAGATTATCGGAATATATTTTAGTCAGTTAATCTTAGTTTGAAAACTAGTACACAACTGTGAAATTGGTTAACAAATTCAATATGTTATTTCCGGAGATCGTAAAATTTATCAGCAATATTAAATTCGTGAAGAAATGTGATTTTTATGGGCTTTGGCGTAATATTAACACAATTTTACAACTTATTTACTATGAATATATTTATTTATCAGCTTTAAAAGGCTTTTACATAGAGGTGCATTACACAATATGAAACCATAAGTTAATATACCGTGTAAATAAGGGTAATTAACATACCAACACAACATCCTTTTTATTTTGCTTCATAATATCGAGGTCTTATTCTTATTTGACATTTTAAGCAGATACTTCTTTTTGCCATATCTAACTTTTCACAAAACTTAGCCAAAAGTTACATATCGTTACCACATTCATAAAACACAAAAGTTGGCCGAAGAAAACAAAGCATTTATTTATTTATTAATTAACACCCTTTTTCGGAGCTTTTACGTATGGATATTAAGAAATATACATTATTTATTGTGTATAACTGAATTGCTTCGTTAACAATATTTTATATTTGTTTAAAGATAAATTGAAGATGTCCACTGACTTGGTATAATTGTTTCCCTCCTTTAGTATTCTGGGCAAAGAGGAATACATATGGTAGTTAGTCCCAGAATTTCTGCACTGAAATAAATCCTGACTTCTAGTATTACGTTGTGGAAACCGGAAGCTTATCAATTCTATCTTTATTATTATTTTGGGGTAATTTCATTAAAAGCAAATTATAATCATTTTTTTTACATACAAAATGTTTAGGCGAACAGATATATTTGTGCTTTTGTTCTTCTTCACCTGAAAATGACCAAAACTGCATTTACAACCATTTGCCATATCACTACAGAGTTCTTCATGAAATAGCACTATACTTTTCTATTTCTACTAGTTACATTTATATACCTACTATGAACTTTAACATTTCTAGCAGATTCGGAGTATGAAATTGAGCATTTATTATTTTATGCCAACAGAGTAAGTTTTTTTTTTTTTTTTTTTTTTACAGTATTACCGCACAAGAGTCCCAACTGCTCCCGTCTGGAGCCAGTGAGACTATGGCATCCCCAATTGGGGTATGTTGTGAGGCTGAGGGTATTGGGGAGGGGAGGGAGATGGGGAAGAGGAAGGTGAGGAAGTACCTGGCTATTCAGATCTGGTCACCAAACACGGCTAAAGCCATTTCAAGCAACGTTTCAATTCTGAATGGTGGTCTTACACCAGGGCGATACTGAGAGTATCTTCCACTCTGGAACGTGCCGCAAATATACTATATATTATTTTAATTAATTAATTGTGAAATAACACAAATTAATCAAATAAAATTTATTTGCGCACGCCGGGTTCGAACCCGCGACCTTCGGATCTGTAGTCAAAAGCGTATACCACTAGACTACGCCGGCCGTCAAACGTTGACGTTGACGCCGGCCGTTAAAGTTGCAAACAATAAACTATTAAATATTTTTCAATAAAAGATAGTCAATTCTAAGGGTATATGTACCTCATTTATAGTAGATGAATCTCAGAAATTAATGTTTTCCTCTAATATACTGACTTATTAACTTTTTTTCAAATGATGATTTTTTAATGGATTCTTTAATGAGAAATCTGCTAATCAATAGGGTAGAATATGCAGCAATAAAATAAAGAAAAATAACTTACTAACCTTGATGCCGTTGTATACATTTCTTGCTTCATTCATATTCATACATTGTCTCTTACATACACTTCTGTTATTCTGATTCAATTCATGACACAAGTATTTTTTATTGACTTGATCGTGTCATTTCTACCATTCGTTTTAGCATCACATATTATCATACAGGTATGTCCTAACCAACTAAGCATCCCTTTCTTTATCTATTCCATTACATTTACATCATCCTCGCATTATTTTTGGATAATAATAATAATATTTAAATGATTTGATGATTAAAATCACCTCAAGGGCGCTGTATAAATATATAATACATTTCTACAATGATTTATCTTATTACTAACTATAGACAAGACAAACTATTACCAACTAACAGGCTAACAGATTGCATCCACCGATTCGTTCATCACTAATACAAACCTATATGTACAATGCATTTGATTAATGAACGTGATCCTGCGTTAGAATTTACATACATTATTATTTATTTATATTTCGTAAAGGAAGATAATATACAGGACCATACTTATCTCCACATTTGTAATAAGACCATACAGGGCCCTCATTTAAAAAATAAAACTCATTTTTAATAAAGAATAAGATTATAAATTTTAGATGAAGTTGAAATAATTAAAAAATATTCTGCATTTTCAAGTTTCTCGATTGCAAATAAAAGAAATAACAACACTCTAACTTAGAATCGTGAAGTGCAAGATGAAAATTTTCGCGAGTGCGCAAAATTCTTTCAGATTTCTTGGCATTAATTAATTTCCGGATGCAATGAATACCAATTGACCCGACACATGCATTAATTAACGATTACATCCTGGCGTCACCTGTTTGTCAATAAATAGCGACACCATTGACGTTCGCAGCAAATAGGTCGAGGAATAATTTTCGATTCGCGGGGGACATCGGACGGTCGCCTAACCTCGTTCCTACTCAAGGTTACCCGCTATTTAATGCACTACACACTATTATTAAAACCTCAATTATATCCATATTGAGTTTCCAAATGTTTATAAGTCAATAATACTGCGATACTTACGTAATAACAATGTAGAAAAAGAATTCGAATCAATCAAAATGAATCAGGATTGGTGCACTTTTTCACTGGTAGTATTTTTGACATTTGATTTTTCACTCTTATTTTTGGGTGGCACTATGATCACGTCACTTTTAAACACAGACTAAAGAGTAGAGATGAGTTTAAATGGTAAACTTTATATGTTTTTAAATGTTTTTTTATTAATTTGTGAGGGCAAAGTCGATGGTATTAGTTGAACGTTTGACACTAGCGACTAGAAAATTGCTGGCTGAAATACTGAGTTCGAGTTGGAGCAGCGTTGCCAGATGGAAAAATAGAAACTCCCTGGCAAGGACGTAAAAAATCATAGACATGCGGAAAAATGATTAGGATTTTAGAAAGTCGCGTTGGTGTATTATTATTGTTGATGTGTAATACTTAGATTATTGATTATTTATGCATATTATACAGCTATGTTTGTGAAATATCAATGCTAGAATGTCAAGCTATAGCTCTAGTACCATCTTACAATCATTTGAAGCGATCGTTAATCGTAATGCATAAAAACAATCTCACAATCTCGCCGTGAACACACAGAAAAAAGCAAAAAAGACGGACCGCCATACAACTCTGTCTTGGCACCAGAGATGTGCTTTATTTCAAATAAATCCATTTCTAATGGAAATGCAAAATGGGTATTTTCCATTTTGCATTTTAAATGCTTTTCCAAAAACCATTTTGCATTTTGCATTTTAAATGCTTTTCTCAATGCATTTTCCATTTTAAATGCTTTTTTGCAACATTTTTTCTACTATCTCCACTCATTTTTTTTTTTCATAAGTCCCAAATATCAGTCGGTCCTCAACCTCGCTATGAGAGATAATTTACATTTGTCAAGTTGCTCCCTGGTAGGAGCCCTGCCAATTGAGTGATACCATTACAAAAAATACTGAACATGGGGCCATGACGCTGTAATATTAAATGTTAGATAGCAGTTTCTATGTTTTTACGTTGGCAACGTTAGTCCCGCGCAAATTTTTTGTGGTTTCATAATCTGTAGTCGTGTAATTTTTGGATTAACCATCATGTAATATGTTGGTTCTACATTGATGTCCATTATTAAATCACAAAATTGTTTAAAAATTCAATAATTATATTAATTGTTTGACCTGAGAAACCATTTTGCATTTTCAATGCATTTTGAAAATAGGTATTTTGCATTTTGCATTTGAAATGCTTTTCTAAAAACCATTTTGCATTTTGCATTTTCAAATGGAAAAGTTTTGACCCATTTCCATTTTGCATTTCAAATGGTTTTGGGTACCCATTTTGCACATCTCTGCTTGGCACATACTCCTCGCTTCATTCGTATTCATGCATCGTAGCATTAATACTCCTCTGTTATTCTGACTCACTTGAATGTGTCTTGTCTTCTTCAGGTGTCCCGAACATCTGTCTTTCACTTTCATGTTATATAAATGTATGAACCCAGAAGAATTCCTGGCGCTCCATCCTCTTTGCCTACGCCTGCGAGAAACGGCACAATTAAAGCGCAACGGAAGTGAAAGAACACAACCTGCGTTATATAAATGTTAATTTTGTTATTATTAATATTTTTGTTATTATAAAAAAAATCTTTACAGAATTGGAAATTTAAAAGAAAACTCCCTTTCTGTCCTGGAACTCTCTTTTTTCCCTAGATATAGGGATTTCTCCCTAGACATTGACTGCGGTTGGTAATGTTGGTACTGCGATAGTGTATCAGCGCTCTGACGTGAGTGGTTCATTTATGGCTCTGACGTTTCTGTAGCCTCCTCTAGTCCCCTAGCGGTCAATTACCAAACTAGAAACGATTTATCAGTTGACCCGCTCGCCGCGTAATTTAAAAACTGAATAAAACCATAAAATATTTTCGCTGTGCACACAGTATGAGTCGACAAAAATTGCCCGGCGACCGTTGATCGAACAAAAAGATCGCTCATAATAAAATTAATGTAAGTTTAAAAAAACACAATGGCTCAAGTTCAACGCTTTGCAAGGAAGGTGAACGTGAAGGTACGACGTTACACGGAAAGGTGATTTTTTTGTATTTCTGAAATGTATTTTGGTAAACTTGTCGAATTCCGCACCATACAAAGGCTCTTTAAAAAACAACAGTCGATTTGAATTTAAATATATAATAGAGACAAGTATTAAAGTCGCACATACACTCAATAAATTTTTAGGGTTTAATCTAGGTTATTTAAATAATTTATACGTAATTCCCAACCTTCTAACTTAACTTTGAAATAGAAAAAAGTGTAACTTTAATGCATCTTTAACCACCTCCCACCACATAAATAGTTATCTCCTGTAGTAATTAAGTTTAAGCCAAGTGCTATTTATGTATGTTTTGCGTATTAAGCGTGCAGCGGAATTCGACAAGTTTATCTGTATTAAAAAAATTGCCATTTATTAGACCAATCAATTTAAAACAAAATCTTATTCACAGATCTAAATTTAAAAAATTGAATCGTTTTTCCTTATTTGTCATGAACTGTCAAACACAAATGTGACAAAATTTGAATGTGGAAAAACAAATTTCAAAAATAAAATGAGTAGCTTGATGTTGCCATAGTTAAAATATTGTCTTTGTACTAACAGAACAGATATACCGGCCCTATTCCAAGGTTTACACAATAATGTGATATTTTATAAATTGGAAATAACATTTTTGTTAAGAAAAGCAAAACTGTCAAACTATAATAAAGATTCCATCCCAAGGTTTATCTTCTAAGATCGGTTCGGCCCGGGCGTCAAGAAGGTTTTATGACTTTTACAGTTTGGCATTGGTTTTTCAACTATTTTTGGTTTAGGCCTTTTTTGAACTTATGCCAACGTTAAAAAATATAATAATTACCAATAAATCTATACATTAAATAATAATATAATAGCTTTTACCTAAATATTATTTAGTTATTTATGATGGGTATTACTAATAAAGGTATTAATTTCACACAAGTGATAAACAACCATTACTGTATCGTAAATGGTTGTTTATCAGTTGTGTGAAATTAATTTTTTTTAGGGGGAAATGTTGGGATTATGAAAATTTTCCTAATATCTTATTTCAATTTTATGTGAAGTATTTCTCTCCTGGCGAATTAAGGTAGACGTTCCACGGGTCGGTAATAAATTGACAAAAACCGTGTGCTGTAAGGACGTGAGCAGTGTTGCGCGATATATGTTGCATCATCTTTGCACACGGCAGAGAAGCTGTCGGTATTGCTGACTTCTGTTTTTGCATTTACCGCCTTTGTGATGAATGTCATTATCTAATCATCGTCAAATTGACTCACAGGTACTATTGTAACAGGTAATTTAATATAATTAAAAAAATGTAATTTGTTGTGAGATTGAGGAGACGGCCAAATTGTGTGTAAACATGTAAACAATATCAAACGGTTGTGACTCAAGTCAGTCACCAAGCAACGATGAGATTACGGAATTTTTTTGTCATATTATAAATGTGCCTAAATAATACATTCTTTAGCGTATTTTTAAATAATTTTTATCTTTATAAATTTAATTGGTAAAAATGGTAATTAGAAGTTCGATATGTGGTATCGCGATAAATGCCAAGCGCACTAAAACATGATACCGAGTAACTGATAATAACTGATAACCTTATACTAAAACATGAATACGGGAAGAAAATTGCATCGCTCTCTCTTGTCCCTCGACCCGCTTGCACTGTTTAATAAAAATGCAATGGATGAGTGGGCTCTCGGTATACCGTAGTCGGTTTTTGTCGATACTTTCCTGACCCGTGGGACGAGGTTCTAAGTCGACGATAGTAAGCAGCATGGACCTAAAAAGCTCTGCACGGAGCAATGCGAGAACAATTTGAAACCGCGGAGTGATAGGGAAGATGCATGGAAAATGCTAAAACCTACTTACATTTTTTATTGACCTATTGCATTCCTTGTCTCATTATACCCCAAAAAATTAACAAAAAACTTAATAATGATTCACTATGCATCACTTTGCGTACCAATCAGTTCAAAAGTTAGTCATACAAGATGGTTGCCAGGCAGTTTCCTCTCACCCTAGAGTTGGCTTCAATGCCATTCGTACAAAATCGCACTAATGCTCTTTCCTGGGCTTTTTATGTACATGGTAGGCAGGATATTTTTAGTACCTACCTAGTGATGTATTATTTTGAAGTAATCGTATCAAGCTTAACCCCAACACTTCGCTGACCATAGACTAAAGACTGTGTTTCTTTTTCATTTTCCTGTTTTGTCCTTGTTTCTTTGACGTTTACGAAATTGGCGCAAGCAAGCCGGTTTTGCCGCTGCCGCTGAATTCTGAAATTACTATCGATAAAATAGCATTTTAGTGTTGTTCGTAATAATTATATTTAAAACCTGTTAATTTGTTCGCGTGTGAAGTGAAGTGATACCTAATCATGGGCGATTTAAAGTCATTTTTGCACACTTGGTGTGCGAAGAAAAAACTAAATCCCAACTTCGAAGTCAGGGCCACAGGTCAGTGAATATTATTTGGTGAATTGCTTGATTATTGTCTAATAACGAACATTTCAATGGAAACCAAACAGTTGTCAAGTATTGAATAATAATTTCGGCGTATCTGTCTGTTTGCATCATCATCACGAATACTGAAAGTGTAAATTTGATTAGATGCGTCTATTTCGTATTCATGTCTTTCTGTTAAGGATATGGCTAAGTTGACCTAAGTATATTATAGATCCATTGTTGCGCATTTCTAAAGATGATGCTGATGCCTATGTGCGGGTCTCTGTGAAGCACCTGACTTTCGTTTTCTTAGGGTTTATCATTAGTCCAACTTTGGGTATACGCTGACTACGAGTGCCCAATAAAATTTAACACTTTCCCGACATAATTACTAATTCCTGATGATCTCAAACTGTGCCCGTGGTATTGTTCTCAGGTGCAAAGCTTTCACTTAGAACAAATTTCACTTCGTTTCATTTTTAAACTCAAAATAAATATGACATATTTATCAAAATATCCCACTGGTTAGGTTAGGTTAGGTTAGGTTAGGTAGTATAGTAAACTTGTAAAAATAATTACATCATTAGAAATCAACATGGCCGCTTATAATTTGTTAATAAATGTCTATCTCAAGCTATTTTCTGTATTTTTCCATGTTTTTCCTTTATTATTTCAACTAAAATGAAGCATAATACGTTTGCCCCAAGGTAAGTTCATAATTACTTCTCATACTGTCGAGATTTGGCTTAATTTGACAATTTTAGCGCAAAAACAGTGAGGGCACTGCTAGACGGCAAGTTCCAGATTAAGAATATAGATGTTTTAATGAATAAAGGAGTGCGAGTAGAATATACAAGTTGGAAGTTAAAATATTCTCAGTATCGTCCTGGTAAGACCACCATTCAGAATTGAATCGTTACTTGAAATGACGTTAGCTGTGTTTGGTGACCAGGTCTGAATAGCCAGGTTCTTTCCCCACCTTCCTCTTCCTCATATCCTTCCCCTCCACGTTACCTTCAGCCTTACAACATACTCCAATTGGGATGCCATAGTCTCACTGGCATTAGACGGTTGGGAACAGTTGGGACTCTTGTGCAGTTACACATTAAAAAAAAAATTAATGGTAGATAAAGTCAGGTCACAAGGAAGACATGGTTCAATGAAGTGAATCAAATACTTGAGTTGGTAATGTCAAAAGTCAGAATAACAGAAGAGTGTGTATGAGACAATGTATGAATGCGAGTGAAGCAAGGATTGTGAGTCATGTTGCGATCTATCCTAACAGCGTGATAGTTGGTTAGTTTGCTAGGTTAAGTTACTTTTCTTATACAGGGTATACGGGGGTAAAGGTGCTAAATTCGAGAGCTGATTCTACATGATGGTAGAAGTAAATAGAATATAACTTTTTTCGAAATTCCAATGTTTGTCTTCTCGTACAAAAATATTTTTCCAATAAAAGGACATTTATTTTCCTAAAAACTACCTTAAAACATTGACGTCAGACGAGACACAATTCATAATTCGATTGGCAGCGCTTCAGTACTGCTGCGCCAGTCATTGTATGTACTTTGACATCGGCCGGCCGCAAATATCAACGATTTTATATCTTTCATACTATTCCGAAAATCCTTAAAGTTCTGCCCTCAGCATACCCTGATGAATATGATTCATTTGTAAATAACATGAAATTTCGTTGTACTAGTATTTATTTATAGAGCGGAGACGGTTTACATGTCGTTCCGGTGAGCACTTAGGCCATAGGTCCATTGTGCTATCTCTCATTTTACCTCAATCCTTTAACAGTCACCCGGTCCCTTCTATAAAGTTCACCAGGGTTGTCATTGGATATGTGGTCTAGGTCTTCTGGTTCCACAATGTGTCTTCCCAGGTCTCGTCTCTCCTCTCCAATCCCCCTTGGTTCCCTGAAGGCCCCACAAGGGAAGAGAGCCTCATCTCTCCTCTCCAATCCCCTTGGTTCCCTGAAGGCCCCGCAAGGGAAGAGAGCCTCATCTCTCCTCTCCATTCCCCTTTGGTTCCGTGAAGGTCCCACAAGAGAAGAGTTCACAGAGGTGGCCTCATATCTCCTCTCCACTCCTCCTTGGTTCCCTGTACTATTTAGTATTTATCCTTTATTAGTCATGGAACCATCATTGAATTCAGTAAATGTTTTTTGTCCCAGGGCCGAAGCACCGCCAACGCTTCCTGTGCGAGGTCCGCGTGGACACGATCGCGTACACCGGCGTGGGGAATTCAACCACTAAGAAGGACGCGCAGCTGAACGCGGCTCGTGACTTCATCAGCTACCTAGCACGTACTGGACACGTGGCGCCCAACGACGTGCCCGACGCGGGTATTGCCGCACCGCCAGCCGAACCGGTCAGTGAGGAGCTACAGGATGCAAAACCGATGAGACCTGTTTTTCAGGTATGTTAATAATTGCGAATTAATATGCGATTGCTCGTTTTAGAATATGGTGATCTATCACCAAGTAATTTTTTTGTTAAACGGTACATACATAATAATTAATCTTGTGGGTAGATTATAAATTGTTATTATTCATACTTCATAATACCTATGTTGTGGTAGGCAATATGGACAGAAACTCACTGAGGGAACTGGTAGGACTACTAACGGCACACTGCCATCTCAATGGGTAATGAGCGGGTCGATGGACTAGCAAGGAAAGGGGCGAAAGCACTTGCGGGATCCAAGCTGGCTGTAAGAGTAGCAGCTTATTGAAAGGTGGGTTAAATCCCGGCACTGGGAGGAATGGGAGAGGGCACCTGCAATGAGACAATCCAAAGTACTCATAAACGGACCAGACCCAAGGCGAACCAGACAACTACTCATATGGACAGAAACTCACTGAGGGAACTGGTAGGACTACTAACGAGACACTGCCATCTCAGGAGACATATGCAGCTGTTGGGAGTGGAAAACACCAACAGATGCAGGAGATGTGAAGAGGATGAAGAAACTACAATTCACCTATGGTGCCAATGTCCTGCCCTGATGGGAACAAGGCTCAGATACCTGGGGAGAGATACAGTAGAACCAGAAGACATAGCCACATACCCAATGACAACCTTGGTGAACTTTATTAAAGGGACTGGGTTGTTGTTAAAGGATTGAGGTAAAATTAGAGATAGCACAATGGGCCTATGGCCTAAGAGCTCACGGGAACTTTACGTCAATATCGCCTCTTTAATGAATAAAATTTTAAACATACAGCAATATAACTTAAGACAAACATAGACATCCAAATTAAAAGACTTGCCCTAACATGAAATCTTTGTATCATTTCAACGAGCTGGAGGCCATAGTTTTGGCACCAGGAGGGTTCGAGAATGCTTTGAATAAACTGCGACATCAGTCGTACATTGACCACCGAAGAGAGCACATTGAAATAACCAGACCATGAGCAGAAAAGTACTCAAGGCAAAAGTTTGCAGCGCTATCCATTGTGACTTTTCTGCACAGGATTTGAACGTTCATTCTCAAACGAATCGCTTGGCGTAGCGACGCTAAAATTAAGTGACGTAGGAAAAAAAAAAATCATAAATAAAATTTTGGTAAACTTGTCGAATTCCGCTGCATGCAAAGGCTCTTTTAAATAACAACATTTGATTTCAACTTAAATATCTAATGGAAACAAGTTTTTAAGTCAGGGTTTTTAATAAACATGCTCAAAATAGGATTTTAGTTTATTTTAATAATTTGTGCATCATTCCTTCAAACCTTCAAACTTAACTTTCATTGAGATAAAATGGAACTTTAATGCGTCTTTTCCCATCTCCCACCACATAAATATTTATTTCTTGTAGTAATTAAGTTGCAACCAAGTGTTTTTTAATATATTTTTAGCGTATTAAGCGTGCAGCGGAATTTGACAAATTTATCAAAATTATTCTACCAATTGTTAACAAGCATCATAAATTACTCTACCAATTGTTATCAAGCATCAAAACTACTCCACCAATTGCTATCAAGCATCAAAATTACTCTACCAATTGTTATCAAGCATCCAAAATTACTCTACCAATTGTTATCAAGCATCAAAATTACTCTACCAATTATTATCAAGCATCAAAACTACTCTACCAATTGTTATCAAGCATCAAAATTACTCTACCAATTGTTATCAAGCATCAAAAATGTTCTACCATACTAGTTTTAATTCAGGTCTGAAATTGATAAACACGTCATTCGTCGAAGAGCCGCACCCAAGAGCGACAAGTGGCTCGCGAGCCGCAGTTTGCGACCACTGCCTTACAATAATAGCTATAATTTTTTTTTAAAAAGAAAAACAAACATTCCCGTGTTACGAATAACCTGACAATATTTGAAAATCTCATACTACCACCACAGTAAACGGAAAATTTTGCTTGTGTCGAAAAATTGAACACATTACGCCTGGGTAGGAGCCAAACGCGATGTCAACTCAGCCACCAACCGGTCAAATCCTATCCTATATTGTATCATTTCTCCTCGTATTAGCTTAGTGTATTATGTAATTAGACATAGTCTGTTACTCCTCAGACTGATTTGTTGGGTTTTGGGAACAAACAGTTATTACCCTAAGGGCCCGTTCCCACTTCCGTTTTCAAATCGGAGGCGGGTCCCGTTTTAAAAACGGATCCGACATTTTTTGTCGGATGGCTCGCCTACGCAGCGCGTCCGTTTTCAAATCGTGTCGGAACACGCTCGCTCATAGTGTTGTATGGAGCTGTTCACACTTGTCGTCCAGTCGTTCCGGCAGAGTCCCCGCCAAACCCCGACCCCTCCCCGCCCGCTCCCTGTCGCAAGGAAGCAGGCACGCTGCGTGCTTGTATTTGGTTATTTTGTTAAGTAAATAAATCAAAACTACAATAATGGATAAGGAAATAAATCCCGAAAATTTAATACCACTGGTCGAAGAAAGAGTATGGTAATATTTTATCTTTAACTAAATAAAAACAAAACACTTGGTGTACACAACTTTTGTACATCAAAATTTTTATTTTTATTTTTTTAAGTTTACTTTTTTAAAATTTTAAAGCTTTAATGAGATGCACGGAAGAGCGTATTAGTTAAATAAACACATAATAAAAATATTTGAGTTGTTATTGTTTTCTTACTTTAAAATATCGATAGCCTTTCTTCAGGACAAATGCACTTTCTCAATTTTGTATTTTGATATGTTAAGCTCTCTGAAACTCATTCCAGTAGATGGTTAAAGGAAGTGATAGACATTCTCTTAAGCCATTAAGCGCCCTTGAGGTGATTTTTCATGGTGAAAACGGCGCTATATAAATAATCCAATCATTATTATTCTAAAATAATTAAAGAACTTTAGTTCATCACTTCTCAACTCACCAATTAACACTTGGAAAATTCCTACAGAAAATCATTCGGCTATGATTGGGTGTACCCAAAATTTTCTTTTCACTTTTTTCCTTCTTTTTAATAAGTACAACATGACAAAAAGAGCTTCATCGTCGTCCATTGCGCACCATTACTGAAGAATGAGCAAATAACATGTTTTTTTTTAATCGACAATTATTTTTTTTCGTAGAGTATGGTCCGTTTTAAAAACGGATCCGTTTTAAAAACGGATTTAAAAACGGATCCGTTTTAAAAACGGTAGTGTGAACAGGGCCATTGGCCATCCGTTTTTAAAACGGGACCCGCCTCCGATTTGAAAACGGAAGTGGGAACGGGCCCTTAGAGTCAATGGGTTCACTTTTCTGGACAGCTCATATGGTATCATAGAAATCGTTGTATCTTCCTTACCGTCATAGTTAGAAATATGAACTAAACGGTGTAGCATAATTAAAATGTACACCTCTATGAAATCAAAGGTTCCGACCGCAATCTGAGAAAAATTTATGAACTTAGTGAATTTTTTACTATTTTTTTTTAATATAAAACAACAAAAAGTGAGGTGTCAGTAATGTTTATAATACATTTGTCTAATAAAGTAAGTGTTTTTTTCGTTATCAGTAATTTAAGATCAGTGTTTAGACTAAAGAATGTAAGGTGAGCAATTTTTAAAACTTTTTATGTTTGATTTCTAAAATTTTTATAAGAGAATTTCACCGATTGTTTTGAAATTTTGACACAATGTTGCATTCGAATATGAGTGTTTTTTTATATACCTATATTATATAGATGTTACCTGTGATAGGTGCAAACATTTTTTTTTAAATAGCGCCATCTTTTGGATGTAAAAGCAAAATGCGCTATTGTTTCTCTATCTGCACAGACAGACTGAGCCGAAATTTGGAGGCGTATTTCCTCACTTTTCAAAAACAGTTATTAGTTTTCGGATATCTTATTTATTTGTATTTTATTGAGAAGCGGAAATACACACAAATTCTCTGACTTTCTGACAGCATCTTTAAGAAATGTAACGGTCAATGTGCCAGAGGCCTGTAGGTTTAATAAATCTATATAAATAAAAATTTTGAATTTTCTTTTGTTCTAAATCTTAAATCTCCAAAAGTTCTCCACCGATTGCTTTGAAATTTTGACACAACAGTGCAATTGAATACGCGTGTATTTTTATATACCTATATTATATATTGACAGGTAAAATCCTGCTTTTTTGAAAAACATTGTAAACTGTTGGACAAACATGCATTTTTTGTAAAAAAACATCCATCGGACGTAAAAGGAACATGCACTATTGCTTTTCTATCTGCGTAGACAGACTGTGCCACGGCAACGCGTGGCGGGGTACAGCTAGCAAATATATAATGAATTTATATGAAATGAAATGTTTTTGTTTACAGCTTTAGATGTATTTATTGAACAGTTATTGTAATCTATAACGATAATATTGGGTGAAAGGAATGTTAGGATCGTATTATGAAATGTTAGGATTAAAGAAGGAATGGAAAGGATATTTTTACTTTGAAGGTTTTAGCAGTCCAGCGACGGTATGTTGATTTTTTTTATTGCAGAACGAAAATACTAATCATCTTGCCAACTTGAGAAAACCTCCGATCCCATCGCCGCTAGAATTGCGGGAGCTATGTTCCAGTCGGAAGACAAAGTCCTGGCTTTGGCCAGGGGGTACGCCGAGAAGCTGCGGAACTTGGAGCCAATGCAGCTACTTTTTGCTGACCACCTAATTCACCAGGTCCTTCTAGAAGGCCAGCTAAAAAACTTGAATAAGAATTCTGCTATCAGTGTTTATGCTGGCGTTTCAGATTGGAGTATAAACAATTTAAATTATAGCAATAAATTAAATGTTTCAAAAAGTACTGTTGATGTGTGTCCAAATTGTAACGTTTCTTCAGGACCGTTGACCCTAACGAATATAAGTGATGCTGATTATTTGTTTCAAAATGTTGAAGATTTTATTTCAAGTCCTGCGATTCCCGAACCCATGGAAGTCGAATAGATTAGCCAGATATTTTGCAACCTTCCTCTTTCCCATCTCCTTCCCCTCCCCACTCCATTTATTTCATATTCAAATTACATTGTTACATCTATTAAAGACCTTGGTGTCTCTCTTGATAGCAAGCTTTCTTTTCGGGATCACATAACTGCAACCGTTAATAAATCCCTCAAACTACTTGGTTTCATCACTAGAATCACTTCGGACTTTAAAAACGTAAATACCCTTAGAACTCTTTACTGCTCCTTGGTTCGCCCCCATCTTGAATATGCTTGTGTTATTTGGTCTCCTTTTTATGCTGTCCACATTTGACGCATTGAATCTGTTCAACATCGGTTCTTAAGAGGGATTGCTAGGAGGCTAGGTTTAGAAAAAGGCAAATACTCGTATGATGAAATTGAACTAACTCTAAACCTCTCTCCTTTTGAAGTCCGTCGGGAAAGAAATGACCTCATTTGCTTCTTCAAAATTATAAATGGTATTATTGATTCACCTACTCTACTGCAACTCATTCCCTTCAATATCCCGTCACACAGACTCAGAAATAATTAACTGCTCTTCCTCAACCATCGTTCGACAAATTATGGATATTGTTCACCATTGTCCAGAATGTGTAGACTGGTCAACTCAAGTCAAAACCTTAACTTTTTTGGGATAAGTCTGAATGATTTTTGCCGATCACTAAACAAGTGACGGAATATTATAAGTGTCCTGTGGTCCTGACCCACGGTGTAGTCTTGACTTGATTCGACTTGTCACTTTATTTTCTTATATTATATCTACCATATGTCTTTGCTTTCATGTACCTTTGTCTACTCCTGTATTTTTCATTTTACTTTATTCGTGTTATTATTTTGTAATTTGGACGATGTCCGTTAATAAATAAATAAATTGGTGATGCCATAGCCCTGCTTTGTTCCTGGGCAGTTGGGACTCTTTGGCGGTATTCACAGAATTTATTTTTCAAATAATTATCCACATATTTTATTATTATGTATGCTGTTGTCTGTCTGTTCTCAGTTTGTAAATTGTGCGTATTGACTCGTTCCAACTTCTATTCATTTAAGGCCCCGTAGTAAGAGTTCAAAGATTGGTTTAAAGGGAGATATGTAAATACGAATGTTAGAGGAAGCGCGCTAATAATAAAAAACGATAATAATTAAGCAAAAATGGTGAAAATATTTAATAAAACACAACTCGTTTGAAATAGAATAAAAATCTCTCTACAAATGCTGTAGTTGTATTTAAAGATACACTGTGAATTTTTTCATGCCTATAACATATTAAATAACAGAACAAAACATGTTTATAATAATTTTCATAGCTTACTAGCGATTTTTTTCTATCGATGTAATTTAAAATAATTAACATTTTGGCATAACAAATGTATAGATATTATCTTCAAAAATAACATATATTTTTTTGGGTTCTTTAAAACTTAAAGAGTTAACGATAAACTTGTTATAAATCGGTTCAAAGTTTAACCTGTTGAAGGCTGGAGCATAAAATAGAAAAGTGTTAGTGGAACCTAATGTTTTATTAGCACAAAAAATGCTGATTTTGTTTTCATACATTTTTCGAAGCATTAAGGTCAAAATCGCATCTCAAATTATTCTAATAAGAATCATATTAGAATGCTTGAATGTTCTCCTGAGACCCATCGGTGTTCCACAGGTTAATAAAATAAGTTTATTTTAATATTTTTTTGTATTTTTATGATGTATAAGAATTAATAGCTAATAAAGGTTCCTTGGCAATTCATGACACTTGCATAACAGGACACTGTTGAAAAAAGGACTGTAAACCTAACCTATTTAACCTAGTTTTTCACTTTTAAATGACTTTCTATCAATTTTCAAAAGTGTGTTCAATTGCCATTGTCCTGAGTTGCCCTGTTACCCTAATAAAATATTGAAACCTGTAAAATGCTGTTAAATAAAGAATAATTTAAATAATAAACTTGATAACATGATTGTATTTCTTCTTCTTAATTATAAAACAATCTCCCCCCAAACCTTTGAACTATTAATTATTTATAAAATAATATTAACATGTTCAGAGAAAGAGAAAAGGACACTAAAAATATTAACAATTTATTATAAGCAATAATTATTAGCCTGAAACACAAATATAAATTGAAAAAAATCTTCCGAGAACAAAATAAATAGGTTCAATTTCCGTCGGCGGCATTTATTTGTTCTCGGAAGATTTTTTCAATTTATATTTGTGTTTCAGACGAATAATTATTGCTTAAAATAATTTTTTATCCTTTGTGCTTTGCATAAAACCTTGTCTTGTAAAACATGTTTACCTTTAATAAATATTACTAAAAATATTAGATTGTGACTCACACATCCTCGTTATATATTCTTCGTAGATTCCTTTCTCTGTGCATCCGCTCTATGTGCCCAAACCATCTAAGCACCCCTTTTTTAATCTTATCCATTATGCTTATAAGGGGTAACAGATTACGCTATAAGTTCAATGTGTTTTATATAACTCTACACTGCTCGCCCATACTATCCCATACAAACCTGTCACACCTAAAAAGATGATGTGTTGTAAGTGTGGGCGTGGCGACGATATGCGCTGTGATCTGCTAGCCAGGCTATATTTGAAAATTATGTACCTACGGTAGGAGAAGGGGTGAGACAATTTACGGAGCATCGTAATTAAGTGGCTGTCATCTGTCTAAGTGACAGATCCCATACAAAGAAATGAAATTCGGCGGCAGTTCCCCAATTGATCTGACCCCCTCTCCTGAGTAAGATTATAGTGTAGTGTGACATTCCAACACATAATACGTACACATGCCACGCCCAAATTATGTGCGCATAATATAGCGTAATGTGTCTTAAGGCCTCTATCAGCCTTTCATTCTTTCGAAATCTCCACAGCAAGTGGATGAATTTGTGTTTTTGGGAAGTATTTTTACGAGAGATGGAAAGAAATGTTGATAACGATGTTGAATGAAGGGGAAATGCAGGAATTTTAAATAACAGAAAACTGAACAAAGTTGGCAAGTGATGTTAAACATGAGATTTCTGAGATGTGTGATAAAACCATGTATAATTGTGTAAAAAAAACTTTACCTAATATAAGTATTTTTGTGTATTACAGGAGGGCATGGGCCCCAGCGAGATGGGCGAGGCGTACCGCGCCTACGACGGCGGCAACAACCAATCTGGCGGTGGCGGGCACGCCTTCACGTACATGGACCGATTGCAACAGGCGGCGCGCGTGGAGGAGGCGGAGGATCTGGATGTGAACGCCGCCATCCACGGCAACTGGACCATCGAGAGCGCTAAGAGCAAGCTGCACCAGTTCATGCAGTTCAACAAGATCAACGCAGACTATTCCTACAAGGCCGTCGGACCGGATCACACACGGTTACTTTACTAACTAACGCTAAATATATCATTGTTTTCCTTTCGGCCTATCTGTATTACCAACAGATAAATATCCCATAAACTAATGTTTATAAGACAAGGTTTTTGATGCATAGCACAAAGGATAACAAATTATTGTAGGAAAGTCGAAATATTTCACCAACAAATGTAGATATAATATGTCTCAACGCCATCTAGTGGGAAATTTAGCAATAACAAAGTTTTTCCTACAAAAATAAAGTTGGTTGTTTACAGGTGAAAAAATATAGTGAGCAGTAATTATTGATTGAAGTACTAGTACATATTGAATTATTTGGCATGTTGGGAATAAGCCGACGTAGCTCAGTAGTCCAGAGCACCTGACCAGATATCAGTAGGTGCGGGTTCAATTCCCGTCGACGACATTTATTTTTACTCGGGAGATATTTTCAATTTGTATGGATATTTCAGGCGATTAATTATTGCTTATAATAATTTGTTATCCTTTGTGCTATGCATAAAAAACCTACCAAAGTGCCTACCAAACAGATTTGAATGGAAACAAATGTTCCATTTAGCCTAATAGCCCAGCTTACTTACTTACACTTGCCTGGAATTGTAGATCTCCGTCCCATTTGAATTTCGTAAAGACTGTTTTTGTACTGGAAATTCAAGCCTCGATTAGGCAAATATTTGGATCACAAAACACGCCCACAAGACACTTCTTGTGTAATTATTTATTCTATGCCTTCAAGTAAAATAATTAATAAAATTAAATTCTTGCTTACGTACAAAATAGGTCTTAAAATTATTGATTAAAGTTAAAATATCTTATGGAATTTAACCTACATCCTACATTTATGCCAACTGATTTAAAAAAAAATGAATATGGATATTAAATCTCAACAAATTATCGCTCGCTGACAAAATGACTCATGAATTTATTCTTTGCAGACAAAATACCTCAGATTATATTATTTGTTCATGCACACAAAATACCTCATAAAGTGATCGCTTGCAGATAAATATCGCAGACAAAATACCTCATTAAATAATTATCTCTAGCTCATGACCACCTACAGACAAAATACCTCATGAAATGATCGCCTTCAGTTGAAATATCTCATGAAATTATCACTTACAGACAATCTCATGAAATTATCTCATGCTCATGAATTTATCACTTACAGACAAAATACCTCATGAAATTATCGCTTACATTTAAAATAGCTCGTGAAATTATCGCTTACAGATAAATACCGCATAAAATAATTATCTCTTGCTCATGAATTTATCACTTTCAGGCAAAATACCCTGTGAAATGATCGCTTTCAGATGAAATAGGTCATGAAATTATCGCTTACAGACAATTAAACGAAATTATCTCTTGCTCATGAATTTATCAATTACAGACAAAGCACCTCATGAAATTATCGCTTACAGACAAAGCACCTCATGAATTTATCACTTACAGAAAAAATACCTCATGAAATTATCGCTTATATTCAAATTACCTTACGAAATTATCGCTGCCGTTGAACATCGAACCATATTTTTTTCCAAAATTTCAGTTCAGTTATAATCTGAACTGTAGTTTTGGGTTATTTTTATCATAACTGAATTTACAATAATATTGTAGCAAATTGTTTATTCAGTGCCTTAAATCTCATGCCAATTTCTTGGGGAAAGAGGAACGAAATCTTTACAGTCAAATGTGAATTCAGCTTAAACAATCATTCAACAAGCAATTATGTTTTCTGTCATTGTAGAAAACACTAATGCTGAAATAAGCTATCATGTATTTTTCAACAATTTAGTCATTTCATGCTATGTGTTGATATTAATTTAAAACAGTCCATTTTTAAGATTGGGGTATTTCAAATCCCATCACAGTTGATGACCATCAAATCAAAAATCATCGTCATTTTGACTTTTTGACATTTGAGCAGTTACCGTCAAAACTCAGACCTGGGCCCATTTCTGCGTTTGATTTCAATTGTGATTAGCCGACAGTCATTCACAATTTGATCGAAAGCTAAACCGGGCCGAGAATTGGCATTTAACTGGGACTGTAAAATTATTATATATTTTTTTAATTTCACCATATCTTCGATTTGATGGAGTTTAAAATAACCTAACTTAAGTTCCAGTTGTTTTGCAGATATTCAAATGTAACATTTTAAGGTTCGCGTTTTGAACAAATTGATGATAATGTTACATTTGATTTTCTGTCTCAAACAACTGTGCCTAAGACTGTTATAAATTAATACGACACGCAGAAATAAATTAAATAATACAACATTAAAAATAACTTCAATGGAGTAGTTATTCAATGAAGTTATTTGACAAAGATGTTTTGTTTTCGTTGAAGCTGAATTTTCATGATGACATAATGTGATTTTGTTTTTCTTTCCCCGCAGGCAGTGAAGTGATTGCGCGTCACTGACAAATGCAGTATCTGATGCGGTTAGTACTGCAGCCTATTATATTGTATTTATTTATTTGTCTTACTGATGTTGGGAGTAAAATGTGATTACCACACAAGAGTTGCAACTGCTCGAAGCCAATGGGACTACGGCATGCCTATTTGGGTTATGTTAAGACCAAATTTATCATATTCCGCCAATGACGTTACATCTAGACTTGCTATTGTCTCACAAATTCGAGATAAAATCTGGCAAGTAAGAAACACTCTTATGTTTCCATTTAATATTTAAAGCGATGCACTACGTAGTAATGCAAAATCACGTGGTTTTGGTTTGAAAATTTGGTCGCCTAGAAATGTTTCAGATGCTTTAATTAAATACTGCGAATAGAATACATCCTGGCCCTTGAAATAATCGAGTATTTTTATAAGCCCAGAAAAAAATAATGTATAAGGCCAATCAAAACTGTTTAAAGTTCAAAATCTCCTACTTACGAACCCATTTTCGGTTATAGTTTTATTGTATAATGTGGCAAATTAATTCATTTCTAAAATGATCGAAAAATATTTAAATATTTAAGCCTGAACATCCACAAAATAAAATAAAAAGCACTTTTTGGCCATGGTTTTTTCTTGCATAAATCAAAAACGGTGGATGGTGTTAAGCGGGAATTTAAACCTTATCGCCATCTACGTAAGGTGTGTTATTGATAGCGGCTTGATTCAAAATATTACACGACGTAGTGCATCGCCTTAATTCAAATGTTGTCCATGTATAACATAGACAGAAACTCTCAATATTTGCGTATAAACGAAATAAAGTATACAAAATGAAACAAACACTTAGTTTTAAACCACTTTATTTTGAGGTATATTCGTCGACCGGTTTCGATTGGACTCAATCTTCTTCAGGACAATAAAATATATTTTATACATATTTTACTATATTTTATACATATTTTTGGACATATTTTATTGTCCTGAAGAAGATTGAGTCCAATCGAAACCGGTCGACGAATATACCTCAAAATAAAGTGGTTCAAAACTAAGTGTTTGTTTCATTTTGTATAATGTCAAGCCACAAAGTGTTTGCTTTCTTCGGTAATGAAATAAAGTATATCGGGTAGCGTTATCGTATTTATTATAACTACATTCTACATCACGGGTGTGACTGAGATAACAAGATACACTTACTCGCTTACACTAAGATGAACACAGAATACTGTATGCGACGACCTACTGCTTTTTGGTTATCCTTCTTATACTTATGTGTTGCTAATGGCGCTGAAAATATTTGGGAAACAATCGAAATATTTGTATTTTTTATAAATAATCATAAAATTTGTGTGAATTACTTGGCTTTTATTAGTGTTATTTTTGTTATTATTTTTATTACATAGTACTAAAATAACCAAACACAAATCACTACAATTGACTTACTTTTTGCTTGCCACTACAGCATGTCTATATATATTGTAATGTCATTGTAAAAACTATTAAAAAAATCCTTACCAAAATCAAGGAAAAAAAATTGCTACAGGCTTTCTCTCTTTATGGACAGCATTAAATGTGAAATACCGCATAATGTTTAATTAAATTAAAAGTGGGTGCAGAGATGATTTACAAAAATACCAAGAGCTTTGAAAAACCGGCAATATGAAGATAGACTCAAGAAACTGAAATTACCAATATGAGAAATAAGACAAAGTGGTGACTTTGAGACTTTGAAAATTTTATCTGGACATTATAGTTGTCCTGGTATTCAAGAAATCTTCTCCACCGACAACAATATAAATCTCCGCGGACACTCGAAAAAAAAGAAAAAAAAACACCTCTGGTATCCAGTCCTAGGAAACACTTCCTTGCAAATAATAGAGTAGTGGATGCATGGAACAAACTTTCACAACATGTTTTTGATGCTACTAATTGTTGCATTGTCCATTGTCTATTATACATAAATTGTCAATGGTAACAATTGTCTATGTAAAGGAGAGCTTCCGTTTCCTATCTCTCTCAAAACAACCTCAGGCTAGAATAAACGCATTATTATAACTTGTAAATAAATCGGTCCATCCTAAAGTAATCGAAAGTGTTTCATTTCTTATATCAATGAACCACATATAAACACTAATATAAATCAATTTAAAGCTTGATTGGATTATTATTTGGAGAGAAGTAACTTATTTTAAAATTTAAAAAAATCAATTACTGTTAAACTTATTGTGACATCAGATAACTCATTGCTTATGCCAAAGAGGTCATTCTATGTTCTAACATGAAAATAGCAAAACAATATATAATTTATTACCTTTTTCAAAAACCTCAGATTACAAAATTTCACTTTTCTTCAGTGTTCTGTGTTGTCAAGGAACCATATAATAATAATAATAATTCTAATCTGATCCTCATCGCCAATAGGAGCTTCTGCGCCGAGATGTCTCTGTACATCAAAAAGCTGGGTCGCACCATTACGGGGCGCGAGACCGCCTCCAACAAGCAAACAGCCTCCAAGTTCTGCGCCCTGTCGCTGGTGCGCCAGCTGTTCCACCTCGGCGTCATCGAGCCCTTCAGTGGCACGCTTAAGAAGGAGCGCACCGGCGACCAGATGAAGGCATACCCCGTCAGGATCGCGCCGCAGTTGGAGAGCGAAGTGCTCGACGCTCTGGGGGGTGAGACCGTTATTTCATAAAATTGTGTTTTTTTCCTTTTAAAAACTTCTTTCAATGTGCAGTGTTTCTGCTCTTAATGCAGGAAAACACTTTATATCTTCTTCCAAACCCAACTTTTCGCGTCGACGCTCATGTGCATTGAGTGAGGTGTTCGGACGAAGCTAATAATTAATAAAAGAATAAGGGGGGTCCAAGGTCAGATCCCTGGGGAATCCCAGAGTTGATTTTATATTTCAGAAAAAAAATGGTGTCCGTAACTGACGACGATTGTGCAAGTAGTTGAAAGCTAGGAAACTGAGAGAAACCGGCTTCATTTATTTTTAAAAATAAAATATGGACGACTTTGGCTAAGGCTTTCTCAGTGCAGTGGCGGTTTTTGAAGTGTTTTGAACTCCAATAATAAAAGGAAACAACACAATCTTTTATTACGATTTTACCAAACTTTAAACAGCGTGCCATTCAAATTCCGTGCTACAATATCCACTGGTCCTAAATGAATATCAAATTCCATAGGTGCATTGTGAATGTCGGCACCTATTGGACCTCCTGTCAGAATTCTTAGGTTCATCAAAAATGCAAATAGTGCCATAGCTTTTCACCTACAAACCTTGGGAATCTACTAGTTGCCTGATGAAATTCCTTTAGATCAAGGGAAAATATTTATCTATATATTAGCAGACGTGTACCCGGCGTTGCTCTACTTTTTTCTACTTTTAATAAATTTACTATCCATGTATTATATATAAAAACCTTATGGAAGAAATTCTCTAAATGATAATGAAAACCCTATCAAACTCTGATGCATAGTTTAGAAGAACTAAGCACACAAACAGACAGACGCGGATAGTGATTTTGTTTTATACTATTTAAAGGTTATTCATTATTCCTTACTACTTACTATGTAATAAAATCTTCCTACATGAATGAAATATTTCTTAAGAATTAGTAGATGCTTTTGTCTGCTGATAGAAATGTAAAATGACTATTCCAGCGACTAACTGTCTCGATTTAATTTTCAGCCCTCGGGGTAGAACCCGTGCATGTGAACGGGGACGCGCCCGCCGGCTCCCCCGCTCAGCCGCTGGTGAAGCCGGTCGTGGTGGAGCAGATGCTGAACGCGCGTCCCGAGCCCGCAGGCGTGGTGCCGTGGTCCCCCCCGCAGCCCAACTGGCACCCGTGGGCCGGCTGCAATATCGACGAGGGCCCTCTGGCTACCGCCACCCTCGAGGACCTGTCCGACCAGCTGCTGGAGGAGCACAGGAACAAGATCCAGAACAGTACCCTGATGGCTGTGAGTACTATGCCAAAAAAATCCGTAGTGTGTATGCTGGTAGTTCATCGCTTGCCCCAATTTTATACGTTAAAAAATGCTCCTATGGCAATATTCTGTATCTCGAAAAAGCTAGTTTTGAGATAAATGACTTTAAATTTTTTTTGCAATTTGGCATTTTCCTCACAAACTAGTTATGATAATAATTTAAAACTTTGTGAAAGGTTCGATTGACCCTTCTTTTGAAAATCATTATATGTATATTTGTATTTTTTGCATTCTGACAAGTCTCAGGTGGGAATGCTGTCCTTTTTCTACTGGTATTTCAATGGAATTGGCGTCATTGATCCCTTCGCCAACATTTGCACATGGTTGACATTTGTCACATGAGAACAGTTGAACAGCTTGGCTGTCGAACGATTTGTCAGCTTTGTATTTTCATTGTATGACCAGAGGGAAATTATTTTAAACCGTTTACAAATGATATAATTATATTATTTCATAAAAATCAAATTGCTTTGACTTGATTTCCACATAAATTGTGGGAACTTTTGAATGGTTATTAATTATCCTTTAAAGTTTCCCATCTTATTGAATTGTTTAAATTTGACTAAAGGTTGTTAAAGTAAGGTGTTTCCAAATGAATAATTTGACTAAAGGTTGTTAAAGTAAGGTGTTTCCAAATGAATAATTTGACTAAAGGTTGTTAAAGTGAGGTGTTTCCAGATGAATAATTTGACTAAAGGTTGTTAAAGTGAGGTGTTTCCAGATGAATAATTTGACTAAAGGTTGTTAAAGTAAGGTGTTTCCAAATGAATAATTTGGATGACTTCTTCCTCTTGAGGGGTTTCTCATTAGTAAATGTATAAAAAAAAGAATGCATTGTAATAATTTGTATGTTGGTTGCATCATACGCATTTATTTATATTTGTTTACATGTATTTGTTATTGTCAGGAGAGCATCAAAAGTCGAGAAGAGCTGCCAGTCTTCGGCATGAGGAATATCATCATGGAAGCCATCAACGAAAACCCCGTCATCATCATCCGCGGAAATACTGGATGCGGAAAAACCACTCAGGTAACAATATTACTCTCTTAAATTCTTAGTATTCCAGGGTGGGATTAGGCTTTCTCCATAAATGCTCTCAACTGGCTGCGGTCCCTGTCATCTGGCATTCTCATCATGTGCAGCCCATCGCAGCAATCTTTGGAACCTACAGAATCTTACGATAGCTTAGTTTTTGAGTTCATGGTTCATTTTAGAACCGTGTGAATCATTTTCTAGCATTTTTAAAATAGTGCTAATTTTGTTTCTTCATTTTGGTTTAGGCACCACAACCATCGATTTTGTGGTATGTATAACTTTTTTAATTTGACTTTTTGTTTTCGAGTCTGAAGTAGAATTTTTTTAGTTAAAATTTGAAAAAAAAAAATCAGTTGCTGCAGGGTTATTATTAGAGATGTGCCGATTATGACTTTCGCCGACTAGCCGACTAGCCGATTAGTCGGTTGTAATAAGACCGACTAGTCGGCTAAGCCGATTACGGTTTGAAGCAGAAGCTTTAGTCTTCTTACATCATAATTTACCCTTAATTAAAAAATATAAGGAGATTATGATATTTTTGGTTGTCACAATTGTGACTTTGATTTGATTAGATTATGTAGGTATGGTTATAAGAAATATGTTTTTTTCATTTTTTTTTTGTTTTTATCAAACAGTTCATGTTTAGAATTTTTGGATATATATATATATATAATATATACATATATTACTGTGCATCTTGTACATACAATCTTGCTTTAATACATATAACTGAGTTTGTTAATTTAAAAAATCTACTTTTTATTTTAATAATAAGAAATACTTATAAATGTTCATTGAAGATAAGAAGATATTATGTTGTTTTTTTATGTTAATTAGGATAGGTACTAATTTTGTTCAATAAATGTCATAATTATGTTTTCTTTACAAGCAAGTAATTTTAAAAACTGATTACCAAAGGAAAGATTGCTTTACATTTTTAATGTATAAGACTGATTATAAAATAAAAAAAATAATATATAATCAAGGTTTTTATTTCATGTAGTTCCCCGCATTCATATTATTGAGAAATACATACAACGTAAGAAGCCGGATAGTCGGCGCTCTTTGCCGATTAGTCGCCGACTAATCGACGACTACAATAGTGGCCGGATAGTGGCTCTAAAAGTTTTTTTAACCCTTTAAATGCTGAAAAAAAAGAACACCGGTTTCCCACTTGTACCACTAGTTTCCGGACACCGTGTATAACTAATTCTTATTTATTTCTTGCCCTTCTTGTTCCTCCTTGTTTCTTCTTTCTTCTTTAAGCTTTTCTTGCTAGGGGTAATCAATAAGTATTCTTGTGGGTAGATTATAGAGTGGTTATTATTAGCACAAACATAGTTTCTCAAAAGGTATGTTTGTAAAGAGAGACAAAACAGACACGTCTTACAATGTATGTTGTTCCTGTGCAGGTATGCCAGTTCATCCTGGACGACTACATAGCCAGCGGGCAGGGGGCTTGGTGCAACATCTGTGTGACGCAGCCACGGAGGATTTCTGCCGTCTCCGTTGCCGAGAGGGTGGCCAATGAACGCTGCGAAGATCTGGCGCAGTCTATCGGGTAAATCAGATTTGTATTTTTCTACGATTTATGAGGTGCTGTGTGTGCAATCTCGGGTGAAACACATCCAGATTTATGAAAATTAGTTGAGCCCCTATGCGGCGAAACAGCATTGTGCATGTGAAGACAGCATGTGAAAAAGTATATTCTGAAATATTGGCTATAATTTGCATATACATATTGAAAGTCAAATAAATTTTTGTGCATACACATCTGCATACACATTTCAGTTAGTAGACAACACATTTATATCAATCGATTTGACCAAAAGCAGTGTACAATATCGGTGTTTCTTGATTTCCGACGATTATGCTTTTGATACAATAGACAGGAACATATAAATATCCAAATTAAATTATATGGGAATAGTTGGCAAAGAACTAGAATGGTTTAAAGACTACCTGAGACAACAACAAAACCAAGATTGGAGACACCATATCGGAGGAACACCCAGTGAACCTAGGAGTCCCACAAGGATCTGTATTGGGGCCATTACTATTTATATTATTTATCAACGATATAGTGCAGGGCTTAAAATACTGTTTAGTCAAACTGTTTGCAGATTATACTCTTTTATATAAACAGAAAATAATTTAGAAAAACTCAAAATACAGTACGACCTGGATCAAATATCTATGTAGTTGTGACATTTTTCCAATATCAATATTAATTTGCGATTTATTATTGTTATTTTTCCATCAAATCGATTTATTCAGTGTCAGCTTCACTTCTGAGTTTATCAGGATCATTTTCATTAGTGATTGATAAAACTGCAATACATTTTTCAGCACTATTTGACTTCACAGATAAAGTTAAAATAATGACAAATATTCTGCTATCCATACAAAACATCAGTTTGAAGTTGACATGACTTGAACGTTGTGCTGAAAAGGAATCTGCGGTTGCGATTTTAAAACAGTTTTTGGTGTGAACTTAGATTGATTTGAAAAGAAAACAGTGTTATTTTGATAACTGATGATTTAACAGGATTTGTTTTGTTTGGTTGTCTATTTTCATGTACAATATATTCTTTTTGTGATCAGTTAAGTGACCTATTTAACACTGTTGTTTAAAAAAGAGACAGGCCTAGAATGCGATTTGCAAGCGATTTGAACTGCTATCTTCAGGGCTGTAACGCATTTGTTCGGCCAGAGCGGTGGAATATCTAGAGTAGCCCACCGCATTCACTAAATACCGTGCTATTTGAAATACTAGTTAACTTTTGTTTCGTTTGTTGTTTGCAGGTACTCTGTTCGCTTTGAGTCAGCTTTACCCCGCCCGTACGCCTCAGTGCTGTTCTGCACGGTGGGCGTGCTGCTGCGCAAGCTGGAGGGCGGGCTGCGCGGCGTGTCGCACGTGCTGGTTGATGAGATCCACGAGCGCGACGTCAACACGGACTTTGTGCTCGTGCTGCTGCGTGACATGGTGCACACCTACCCCGACCTGAAGGTCATCCTGATGAGCGCCACAGTGGACACCACGCTGTTCGCCAGCTACTTTGGAAACTGTCCCATCATCGAAGGTACCCACTTAGAACTACATTCATCATTAACTAAAATCTATTTTTAACGGTATCCTGGCATGCGTATAAGTAAATTTTATTTATTTAATGTGTTGTTTCACAATTATAAAAAAATATATATATACAGTAGAACCCTGTTAATTCGAACCTCGATAATTCGAAAAAACGCATAATTCGAAATTTTCGCTAAAAAAATATACACAGAAATATTTTTTCTTACAAAATGGTTTTTTAATTCGAAATTCGTTAATTCGAAATTCGTTAATTCGTAATTCGAAATTTATTTTTGTCCGCGCACGAAAATTTGTTCGTGTAATTCGAAAAAATTCGATTTTTGCGAAAATAAATCATAAAATTTCGTAAATCTGAATTTATAAAAAACAGCCGTGACGGTAACACGCCGGAAAATGTATTTTTACATGGTTATACATCGTCCTAATTAGTATTATTATTTTGTAAATCTGAATCGATTTACAATGGAATGTTAGATTTTTTCCAATTTATTTCGAATATCTGAGTTCGAAGGGCCGAGAAAATACGTTTTACGCGGAAATATGTCATAGTTACGAATTTACACCAAATATCTGAATTTAAAGGGTAAATATTTGAATTTCAAATGGTCCGCGGCGACGGAAATCGGCCGCAAAATCTCGATTTACGAGTAAATATATTTTTACGAATTTATTTCGACTATCTGAATTTTAAAGGGCCTGCTGTGACGGAAATCGGACCGCGAAATTTCAATTTTTAATTTGCGTGGAAATATATCGTATATTTACTAATTTTACTTCGAATATCTGACTTAAAAAATCCGGCGCGACGGAAATGGGACAAAAAATTTCGATTCACTCGGATATAAAGGCCGGCCGCAGCGAAAATCTGCCGAGAAAATTCGATTTACGCGAAAATACTTCATGTTTTTACGAATTTACATCAAATATCTGAATTTAAAGGGTCGGCCGTGACAGAAATAGGCCGCGAAATCTCGATTTACGCGGAAATATATCGTATTTTTACGAATTTATTTCGAATATCTGAGTTTAAAGAGCCGGCCGCAACGGAAATCGGCTGCGAAATCTATTTCTTTTAATTTTTTTATAGTAGATGTGTTCAACTGCCCGGAATATAGTTACAAGAAGGCTATAATAACATACCTCAGTAATAACAACAATAAAGTTTAGCATAATACCATTCTTTTGTATGGGTTCTGTATAATATTAAAATGCAAATTGTAATATTGATTACTGTTTCACTGATTTGTTATGTTCATATTGTCAAATGTTTGTAAAAGCTCTTATGGGCGTATAGTAAACAATTTGAAATCAACTGTATTTTATCGCAAAGTGCATCTATAACAATAGAAGGAGTATTCCAAACCTTTTCTGAACCGTCCAATTTAAAATAGACTATTATTTCACACGTGACAAGCGTGCAATATCTCAAACTAACCTACCTATCACACCATCTCTTTCAAACAATGTTCTTCGCTATGACCGAAACTTTCATCAGTATGCCAGTGCATTTTTATTTAGATGGTTGGACGACACAGTGCCTTCTCGTTTATTGTATGGCACATATAGGGGCCGAAGATGATATTATAGCCGTGGACATTTTGTAAATTGACCCAGCGAGGCATAGGTACGTGGGAATGGGAGTTTCTATTTGAGACGTCATTGCTCTCCACTCGTCGCTGCCCATGTCCGCTATTTCGTCGTACATTTCAAATTTATTAAGAATAAGACCAATTGTTTAAATTTATTTGTTAATTTTCGGGAAATCGACAGTTTACATTTATTTCAGTTTGTACGTAAGTATTATATAGCCAAAATAAAACCAATTATGGATTTCCTCCTTGTGACTGTACCTCTACTGAGACAGTAATAAGTAAATTTAATTTGTAAGAAAGGAATATGAATTCAAAAATTTATACAAAACAAAAGATTATATAAAACGAAAAATTACAAAATAATACATTTATAGCCATGGAGAGAGGTGTAGATATAAATCAAATCATAATAGAAACATGAACAATAGAGACATAACATTATTCACAAACCATCGGAGAAATATTCTTTTATGGACCTCTTGTATTTGGTGAGTGCGCAATTGAAAATATCCACCTTGGATAATAGGCTATTGTAATTATTGCATAGTCTGTTCAGGCAAGAATTCTGGTTATAGTTCGTTTTGCATTGATCCACCCTGAACAGGACAGAAGAGCGTGTTGAATGCACAGGTACATTTAATTGAATCTTGTTTAGCAACTCTGGGCATTGAATGTAATTAATATGAGTAATATTCATTTAATGTTGTATCTCTGGGGGTTTTCCACCAAATTCTCTTAATCAATAAAAGTCCAGCTTCAACAAAACACTTTTGATTGACAATGACTCTGATAACTGGAGATTCTCACCTTATTATCCTATTATTCTCAACAGCTAACGACATCTATGGGTAACCTAATAGGCTAATCTAGTGCCATCTATGGACTATCTTATAATTTTGGGGGGTCGTTTACTTTTTGACCGAGGGTTGCCGTTGAGTACCTCTTAATCCTTGCATCGTGTGTTCCAGTTCCCGGGCGAATGTACCCTGTTGACCAGCACTTCCTGGAGGACTGCGTGCAGATCTGCCGCTTCGTGCCCCCAACTGACAGCCGCAAGCGCAAGGGGGGAGCAGGAGGCAGGGGGGGCGATGATGACGATGATGAGAGGGGGGGTGGAGGGGAGGAAGAGGAGCAGGATCTGAACAAGGCGCCGCTGGGGAGTCAGTACGACGAGTGCACCAGGAACTCCATGGCCAGGATCAGTGAGAAGGATGTAAGAATAATGAGTTTTAAATGTACAACAACTTTAAACAACAACAAAAATATCTGACTACTCCACTGCCAAACATAAATAATAGGGCAATAAGCTAAAATATACTTGTTATTTCTAGTTTGAATACATCTTATGGACAGAGAAATTTCGTGGTACAATACTACATATATATGAAATGATTTACCAAATCAAACAAAAATCACAGTTAATAAAAAGTTAATAATAATAATGGATGGTTTTTTATAGCACCGTTTTTGTGCAAAATCACCTCAAGGGCGCTGTACAAATATATAATACATTTCTACAATTATCTATGTTATTACTAACTATATATGGAGATTATATACAATACCATACTTACCTGGTAGGTCACTTGAGATTAACACTTAGGACGGGTTGTTTCGGAGAATCTGAACAATTCATCAAATTTCAACGTTCATTTTCAAGTTCTGTGAAAGACTTTTTCAAGTTCTGTTTTTATTTCAGTTTTGTCAAGCAACTAGCCTATAATAATATAAAAACAGAACTTGAATAAATCTTTCACAGAACCCGAAAATGAACGTTGAAATTTGATGAATTGTTCAAATTTTCCGAAACAACCCGTCCTTAATTAACATTAACTAATTGTTCATTAGCGAAATTTAGATACAGGATTTAGGACATAATTGGATATAACTGGACTTTCTCTCAGGAATGGTATATTTAATTTAAGGGTATGACAGCTTAAAAAGGTAAGTTTTTAGTTTAGACCTGCAACATGAACATTAACATTTTATATAACATAATATGAACATTTAAAACTAAAATAAAAACATGACTGAGAGAACAGCGTGATAATCAACTAGCAAACATTATAAAGACAACTAGAATTAAATATGAAAATATAAGAACTACAGGGCGCCTCAGAACAGGAAACCATGAGTGAGGAGGACTGAAAACTGTGACATTATTCTTATATTTACACTATTTACAAACTTTGCCATGAAACTAATAAAAAAATTAACTTATGACTAGTTGGATCAAAACAAAAGACCGGAATGAAGCACCATGCAAGCCACCAACGAACACTAGCAAACTACTAATAAATCATGCCCTTTCTGCGCATGTCTAGAGACGTACATCTGTGCATTTTTTGCTTGTGGTCTAACTACATATATGTACATCAACAATAATGTTTTTTTTCCAGGTGAGCTTTGAGCTGATCGAAGCCCTGCTGAAGCACATCAAGTCCACCAACATTCCGGGTGCCGTGCTTGTGTTCCTGCCTGGCTGGAACCTGATCTTCGCCCTCATGAAGCATCTGCAGAACCACCCGGTGTTCGGAGCCGCGGACTATCAGATTCTGCCGCTGCACTCTCAGCTGCCCCGCGAGGACCAGAAGAGGGTGTTCCACGTGCCGGCGCCGCACATCACCAAGGTGCTGAATACCGATAACTCCATTACCGAATATTAATTACTCTTTGTTTAGAAATAATTCACTTATTTCAATATCTCGGTTTTGAGAGATATGTGGTGAAATTAAAGTATGTAATAGTTTATAATACGTTTATTCTGTTGCCGGGATAAACCGGCCGTGAATACATTCTAACAATATTTTATATACCAAACAAGTAATTAATCACAACAAAAACAGCAAGATCATTTAAGTAATCGCGGCGCGAAATGATTAAGTTTTTTTGATTAGCGCGTTAAAAATATGAAAGTAGTAGACTGACTTAGTAAATACCTTCATGCTGTCGTCTATATAAGGCGCGCATGCATCGAGTAGGTAGATGGGCAGTACCTATGATATTTCGCTACTAGGTTCTAATGTGATTCAAGTTGCACCTAAGAACGTTTCCGAACATTCTAGTTATTACAGCTACAATATGTTGCCGCCCGTTACGCCGAAGATTCTAGCGGTACCTGTAGGAATAGCGCGGTAGTTTTTGTCTCCCTTGGTTTCTACTATCTATTATGTATATAACTCGTTGGCTTGCGGGATTCCAGGTCATTCTGTCCACCAACCTGGCGGAGACGTCCATCACCATCAACGACGTGGTGTTTGTGATAGACTCGTGCAAGGCGCGCATGAAACTCTTCACATCGCACAACAACATGACCAGCTACGCCACCGTCTGGGCTAGCAGGACTAACTTGGAACAGGTGGGATTATTTCATACTCTCTCTATGACTACATAAACTTACTACTTAACCTAACCTAACCTAGACCTTCTTGACTAACTACCGTTAATATGAAGAAAGACTAATGATTGATTCATGTCTCCAGCGCAAAGGGCGAGCTGGCAGAGTGCGACCGGGTTATTGCTTCACTCTCTGCTCCAAGGCCCGCTTCCAACGTCTCGACGAGCACCAGACTCCAGAGATGTTCCGGACTCCGTTGCATGAACTGGCACTGAGGTAAGCACCTCTCATTTTATTTACATTACCATCATCGAGGTGGATCAGATGTTCACCATCATTTTCTTGCTAAGGATCGGGACCCCATAACCAACTTCTATAGTAACTATAATGTAGAGCCAAGGTTACCCACATTATGGACGCCTGTGATACTTGATCACTCCAACGCATTAGTAATTTTCCTCTGCTTCTCTTGCTTTGTACCAGCTTATCCAGGTTTGAGTTCTCAGTTTAGCGGGCAACGTGCCCGAAGTAACTTATGATACGCTGTAGGGAACGAAGGAGGAGTGGAGAGGAGAGACAAAGTCCTCTTCCATATTGGGGCCTCTAGGGAACCAAGGAGGGGTGAAAGGTGAGAGACGAAGGCCTCTTCCATCGTGGGGCCTTCAAGGAACCAAGGAGGAGTGGAGAGGAGGGATGAGGCCCTCTTCCCTCGTGGGGCCTTCAAGGAACCAAGGAGGAGTGGAGAAGAGTGAGAGGCCACCTCCGTGAACTCTTCCCTTGTGGTGCCTTCACGGAACCACGGGGGATTGGAAAAGAGAGATGAGACCTGGGAAGACACATTGTGGAAGACGTAGCCACATATCCAATAACAACCCTGGTGAACTTTATTAAAGGGACTGGGTTGTTGTGAAAGGATTGAGTTAAAATGGGAGAATGTAAAATGGGCCTATGGCCTAAGTGCTCACGGGAACTACATGTAAACGGTCTTTTTTTTAAATTTTTTTATTGTGAATACCTCACAAGAGTCCCAACTGCTCCCGTCTGGAGCCAGTGAGACTATGCATCCCCAATTGGGGGATGTTGTGAGGCTGAAGGTAAGTGGGGAAGGGAAAGAGCAAGTTGGGGAAGTACCTGGCTATTCAGATCTAGTCACTAAACACGGCTAAAGCCATTTGGAGCAACGTTTCAATTCTGAATGGTGGTCTTACACCAGGGCGATACTGGTAGTATCTTCCACTCTGGAACGTGCCGCAAATATACTATATATTATTTTAATTAATTAATTGTGAAATAACACAAATTAATCAAATAAAATTTATTTGCGCACGCCGGGTTCGAACCCGCGACCTTCGGAATGGCAGTCCAATGCGTTACCACTGGACTATGCCGGCCGTCTCCGCTCAATAAATAAAAAAATAGTATACGCTGTAAGCATTCAGTTGATTACATGGTTTTTCTAAAATGAATAGTGTTAACGCTCTGATGACAATAATAAATGGACTGAAAACTACGAGATGTTACCGAAGTTATTTGATCATGTTCGTAGGAAAAAAGCAGGAACGAAGAAAGCTTAGAGCCTTACCGTAAAGTTTGGCCTCATGTTAAACATACAGCATCAGCTCGCGGTAATCCATTGACTGGTTGAAGTTTCTGGGTATACACCTCATTTGATATTAAGAAATCCACATTGTTGCTGTTAAAAAACTACATTATGTCGACTTTAATTCCACTCCGAATCTCATTCCAGTGCAGAGATAATGCGGTAAGTCTTTCTCGAGCGTCCCCCACTTCTTCTACCTTTCAAACCACTCTTAACACTCCTGGCACTAATAAAAACAAATTTTCAGCAATATCCGTCTACTACTTTTCGATTTGCGAGCCCAAACATACAGGCTAAATTTTTATATATTAACCACTCGGAACATTAGAACGTCAAAAGACGTAAATATGATAATAGCGGTCAAGACATTAGTACGTCTTTTCACGTAAACGCGCTAGATTTTACAAAAATCGATTTATTTCCATCACTAGTATACGGATTGCCATGATTTAAAAAACAGAGTATCGATAATGAATAACGCTACGCGTCTGTCTTCAAGAATATCTATGGAATTTAGAGGTGCATTATCTAAGTCGATTGAATCTGTCATCTTGTTCGTTCATAATTTATTGCGTTTCTAAATAATTTATTAAAAAATATTTTAGTTTGGACGGTTAATATTTTGAGGTGACTAATAGTTTTTAATTATATTTCTTCAATATATAAAATGTTATTTCTTTATGATACTCAGAAAAAAGTACATTTTTCACAGCTTTGAAATAATGGTCAGCGATTTTTACATATTTTTGACGTTTTCAGAAAATGTATATTTAGAAACGCAAATATTTACGTATAACAAAACAATACGATAGTGAATTTCATAATCTTTCCAAAACATTTTTTAGAATGAGGCTACGTTTCCCAAAACGTGAGTTAAGAAGCTTTTAACAAAACTCGTGAATAACATAAAAAATTTTACGTTTTGACAGTTCGCAAAGGAACACAAAGTAAATAAAAGTCTTTTTCTGAGAGGTTTACGGGCGATCCATTCTCAAGTACGAGGATAATTCGAATGCGTAATTGGAACAATGATGATATAGCCCACAGCTATGAAATTTATAGTTCTTTCTTCATATCAGTCTATATTGAGGAAGAAAGTAAAAGGAAACCACAACCCTTTAAAGCTGTGTCAATATTAAACAAATGGATAAGTGTGCACATGATATTCACATGATTTCTCTGTTTCCAGTATCAAGCTGCTCCGCTTGGGTGCCGTGGGCCAGTTCCTCAGCAAAGCCCCAGAGCCGCCGCCGCTGGATGCTGTCATCGAGGCGGAAGCCGTCCTGCGGGACCTGCGCTGCCTGGACTCCGTGGACCAGCTCACTCCGCTGGGAAGGATTCTGGCCAAGTTGCCTATTGGTTTGTTAATGTGATCTTTCTTCTGGTTCGTGAGCCTTCTGGCGTTGGCGTCCATCTTATATAGCGTCGCTGGATTCTTGGGGTGACTGATAAGTGATACAGGGTCCGTCACGGAAACTGCATGTTTTGTTGATTGGCTAGCACGGCCGAGTACTTGGCCTCAGAGAGTGGGGGTAGCCTTGATTTGTCTGTTAGAGTGGGAAGTTTAATTGTCGCAATGTCGTGTAACCTAGAGAACATTGATATCGAAATTTCGGTATATCTACCGACTTTGGCAAATGTTTGTGAATTTGCGAAAATCAACTGAAATTTTTTGAAAACTACCGAGTCAACTGCACACACACGGCTGTCTTACAGGATCAGTTTCGAGGTAGCCTTATCTCCAGATATGGCAATATTCACTGGCTTCCTTGCTCCCCTGATCTAGGATTATGTGACTTCTTTTAGCGGGGATATCTCAAGTCCCGAGTATATGTTGAAAAGCTAGACTACCTTGAAGATCTCAAAATGGAAATCCAGGAGGAAATAGTTTGAATTCCACGTCGAATATATTAGAATTCCTTATAGTATCATCCTTACAGTGAGAGAATGTTTCTTGTGTAATGACGGAGGACTTGGGTAACAGAGGAATGAACCCGAGACGCCGCAGTTAGAACTCATGGCTGCGGACCGCTCCACCAACTAACTACATTATCTGTTCTGTGTGTATAGAGCCCCGCCTCGGCAAGATGATGGTGATGGGCGCCGTCCTGAGCTGCGGAGACGCGCTGGCCACCATGGCGGCCAACAGCAGCACCTTTCCGGAGATCTTCACGCTGCAGCAGGGACACCGTCGCCTCTCCCACCACCAGAGAGCCCTCGCTGGGGACAGGTGCTCCGACTACGTGGCTATGCTGGTGGCTTTCCAGGTATAATACATTACCACATCAGTTCTCTGGCATCTCCCAGCTTTGGCTTAAATATTTTCCATGGCACGCATTCAAATTTGAATCATACATTTCTACCTTTATTTCTCATTTGCTTCATTTTGGGTTCTGGATCTGGTTTACTGATTTGCGAAGGAGATCCTTTGTGGTTCATGGCTCCTTACTAAGCTGAAGAATAAATCCAGTTGCTGCGTAATAGTCGTTGACTTTAAATGGCAACAATTTGATTATTTACTGTTGTCTCCGGGGTTTCTCACAAACTCGCTTATTAAATAAAACTCTGTCTTCTCTGATAGAATGTTAAAATAGACCCTGACCTTGAGGTTCCCACCTTATTTACTATCCCCTTGTTCTCTACAATACTCAACATCTATGGGTAACCTAATACACTAATCTAGTGCCACCTATGGGTGACCTTATACACTAATATCAAAAAACATTGCAAACGCGATCAAAAATTTTAACAGAAAATATAATAGTATAGTTATGTAAATAATAGAGTTAAAAGTTAAAGGATACTTCATGCTTAGTTGTTGAAGGACATGTGGAAAATATCCACATTTCCTGCGAGGCTGTTAATTAACCTAGTAAGTCTTCTCAGGGCCTCAGCATTGGTAAATTAGTTCTGCACTTGGGGAGAATCAGAAGCCTGCGTTGGCGAACAGAATGTCTGGTATTGCTAAGGAACTGTTCAGTTTAATGCAGTGTGTATTTATTGACCGAGAATTATAATAAATGGTGCCTTTTATAGAGTGAAATAGTTGCACTCACTATACAATTGGTTAGATTCTTGAACTCTGTAGCCACGTCAGCGGTTGTGGAAATTTCCCCAACTTCGCTGACATCAGACCATCACCAACTCTGAAAATTTCACAAATCAGCAAATCAAGGCCATGGCTTTTTGAATTTGGTAGAGTCGTCAGAAATGTAGCGGTATCTGATGTTTTCTTTGTTTATTTCTAGTTGTGGGAGCGCGAGCACGAGAAGGGAGAGGACGCAGAGACACGCTTCTGCGAGTGGAAGGGCCTGCAGCAGACAACGATGCGCATTACGGCCGAGGCCAAGTACCAGCTGCGCTCCATCCTGACGGCGGCCGGCTTTCCCGATGAGTGCTTCGCGCAGCAGCACTGGGAGGCGCGCGGCCCCGAGCCACGTCTGGACAGCGTCATGGCGCTCATGTGCATGGGGCTGTATCCCAACGTGTGCTACCACCAGGGCAAGAGGAAGGTGAGTGAGACCTGTCTGACATTCATTCATCACTATCCTTCAAAGGATAATATAATTGACACATTTGCAATGAAATCTTTTGTTGTGATGACTCCTTTTCAACAGCACGGTGTCTTATTATTAAACTGAAATACTCCTTGTAATGGTTACGAGTGTACTGGACAGCCATGAGGCTAATGTTCATTCTCTAATAATGTTAAAGTCTCTCTGATCTTGAGATGCCTATTTCAACTGAAGAACTAGCAATCTACTTTACCAACTAGTTACTTCTTCTGTCACCAGAGCCATCTATGGACGAAGACGGAAACTAAGATCTCAAATATCACATCTTCTAATGTAAATTGTTTGTATATAGGTGCTGACGACAGAGAGTAAATCCGCCCTGCTGCACAAGACGTCGGTAAACTGCAGCAACCTGGACACCAAGTTCCCCTCGCCCTTCTTCGTGTTTGGAGAGAAGGTGCGCACTCGCGCGGTGAGCTGCAAGCAGACCAGCATGGTGACGCCCATTCATCTGCTGCTCTTCGGCAGCCGAAAGGTGGAATGGGTAAGTTACACCACATCATCATTATGACATTACGACATACCCTCCTCCACAAATGCTCTCCACTGAATCTGGTCTCTCGCCATTAGCCTACAGTCCTTCCTGTCCTGCTCCAGTCCTCTTCCACCCAGTCTATCTGGCGGGGACTGTACCCACTGTGAACAATCACCACTCCATAGACTCATATCATAGATAAATGGCTTATTTTCATCCTCTTCACATTTCCCACATTGGCGATCTCTACTTCTAACAGTTGTGAACAAGAGTTTATAATGTGTTCCTCATTGTTTGGTAATGTGTTTCAGGTGGACGGCGTGGTGAAGCTGGACAATTGGATCAACCTGGAGATGGATCCGAAGCAGGCGGCTGCAGTGGTGGCCCTGCGCCCTGCCATCGAGACGCTGGTGGACAAGGCTGCCCACGAACCCGAACTGTGTCTCGAACCTGACCCCGTCGATGCCAAGGTAATGTTACGTCTATTTTTTTAATATTTATTCAATTAACTAGCTAGACCTCGCCAGTTGTTGCTGTGACTCAGTCTGTCTATGCAGATAGAGAAGCAATGGCGTATGTTTCTTTCACATCCAACAGATGGCGCTGTTTTAAAAACATCCTCTTTTGACCTCACAACTGAACTATCTCAGTAACAATCTTTTGTATATAAATTGAAGAGGTCCACTTAGAATTCTGTGGTGAGGAATACAAATAATAGTTAGTCCCAGAATATATGCATCTTTTAAATTTAAAAAAAAAAACAATTGTAATGATAGGTTATACATATTTATTTTTTTCGCAGGTATTGGATGTTCTGAAAAAATTGTGCCTCATGAATGCCGGTGACTTTGAAATCCCCCGAGACGCTCCGGCGACGACCTACTTCGACAACAAGAGGCCGAGATTCTCCAACCGAGGCGGCTTCGGGGGCGGCGGGGGCTTCGGCGGAGGAAACTCCGGCTTCGGGGGCGACGGCGGCGGATTCCGCGGCAACCGGGGATTCGGAGGGGGCGGCGGTTTCAGGGGAAACCGTGGTGGAGGTTTTGGCGGTAACAGAGGCGGCAGTTTCGGCGGTAATAGAGGAGGTGGCGGTTACGGAGGCGGTGGTTACCAAGGAAACCGCGGCGGGGGTGGTTATCAAGGTAACCGTGGTGGGGGCGGATACAATGGGGGGGGAAGCAACAATAGAGGAGGAACAGACTACCGTGACTATTAACTCCAAATACCAAATTAGTCAATCTAATTATTTTTAATGTATAACCGTGATTATGTTAATATCATAGACTTGCCCTAGCCAAAAATAAACCACGTGACCATCTTTTTACACCAGAAGGGTTCCAGAATGTTATGAACTAAGGCCTCAATCGTACCTTGACTGCTGAAGAGCGCACATTGACATAACAGTCCGCGTAAAAAATTAAATTACTTAACTATCGTTTTGGCACCAGGATGGTTCTAGAATGCTTTGAATATACTACGACATTAGTCGTACGTTGACCGCTGAAGAGCGCACATATTGAAATAACAGACCACGTGCAAGTTAATTTCACTAAAGCAAGGTAACGGTTTGCAGCGCAGTCCATTATGGGACTTTTTTGCACAGGGTCTGAATGTTCATTTTTAACCAAACCGTGTACAGATGTGTAGTGATGATAAAAATGTAAATTATAATACATTTGTAAAAGAATCGTAACAAAATATTAGATTTTGTAAACAAGCCCACACTTTTGTTTACCCGATTTGGGATTTGTAGTTAAGTTTAATGCAGTTTTTAATGCAGCCACCAATTTGCGTGTGTTTGTGAAAAAGACTTGCCTGTATACTGTCAGATTTGTTTATTCACTAATCACAGAAAGGGAGACGGTCCACCCCGCTCCTAACAACTTGGTTTGTTCCCCTTTCCTGATGGGCCGGTCTATCATTTTGGATATCTATGGTCTAAAGTGAATACGTCTAGAGATAAATTAATACAACTGTTAGGTTTCTGTATCCTATCTTTTCACCTCTTTATAATTCCATGGTATGTATCATTTTTATGGAATATTACCACAACCTTTACAAAAAATAAACCTTAAAAACAGTGGCTTCATGTTGTATAGCAGACAAATATTGCCGCTTTTTATTTAATGTACAAGACAAAATAAAACTATGTTATTTTAAGTGTTCAAACTGTGATTCAAATTAAATATAAATATTAAATAATAAATGTTCTCAATTTTATTTTTCACAACTCTAACCCTTTATACCAGTAGCAGTTCTTCCCTTAGGTCAATTGGTGTTTGACCCCCAAAATTATAAGACAACAATAATAATCAATTATGTGCATCGAAACAACTGGCCTTATTCTTAATTTATTTAAAATGTAACGCGAAACAGCGGCGGCGGCGAGTGACGAGCAGTGACATCTGTTGTCTCTAATAGAAGCTTTCATTCACAAGTCCACACGATTCTCTGGGTCAATTTAAAGAATGGCATCTTCTGTCCCTATGCACGCCAGAGAATAAACGAGATGGCACTTTATTTTTTGTCAAAGTACAAATTAGGTACCGAAGAAAGCTTAGGGACGCTTAGGTCATGACCGTGGGGAGTAAAAATATGTCTGTTTTTCTTTTTACACGCTTGTAGTGTGTGGAACAATGGTTGTTTTTCAATTGGTTAGTTCGGGAAAGGTTGGAATAATTAAACAAAAAACGTAAAATATCATTGTCAAATAGAATCAAACTCTTATTTTATTTACTTTAATATTGTGCCCAACTACATCAAAACTTAATATCTTAAAAATAATTTGCCGTAAGTACATGGATTGTGTATTTATTTCCAATTTACTAACTAATTAACTATCACGCCGTTTCCCGCAGGGGTAGGCAGAGAGGAGGGACCGCCAAACAACTCGGTCTTGGCACACACTTCTTGCCTCATTCACATTCATACATCATCTCATACATACTCTTCTATTATTCTGACTCTTGACATGGCCCGACTCAAGTATCTGATTCACTTGGTCGTGCCATGTCTTTCTCGGGCGTCCCCGATTACTGCTACCATTCACATTTGCATTGTATATTCTCCTAACACTCCTTTCTTCGCTCATTCGCTCTACATGCTCAAACCATCTAAGCGTCCCTTTCTTGATCTTACTCATTACGCTTTCATCAGCCTTGCACTCTTTGCGGATCTCCACATTCTGCACACGATCATACATGGTTTTACCACACATACGCCTCAGGGATCTCATTTCAACAGCATTCAATCTGCTTTCATTCTTTCATTGCCAGTTCCATGCCTCACTTCCATACATCAGGGTAGGTACCAGCACTCCATTTTGGACTGCTAGCTTCGCTTCTTTGGACAATATTTTGTTAGCGCCAACTGCGTTCAGTCCTCCATTAATCTCTCTTTCAAACACCATTACTTTAGACTTACTTAAATTCATCATTGACTCATTCTTCATGCATACTCCGTTCATCCTAGACACGAGAGACTGCAGATCATCCATACTATTAGCAATCAGCACCGCATCATCAGCATAAAACAAGCAACATACTTTCAGATTACTCAAATTCGCGCCCAATCCCACCTCTTTTAATTCATTAATGGAGTTAACTGTTATAATATATTTCTACAATGCTCTATCTTATTCCATTAATAAAGTTACCTGCATTTACCCTTCTTCCAATTTACTATATTAACGTAATATGTATGTATTTAGAGTCGCAACGATCGTTTTACAACGATTCCTGATAGCATTCCCATCGTCGTATTTGTGAGCGTGGATTTAGTGCTGTAGCAAAAAGCTAACTAAAAAGAGAAATCGGCTGTAAGTTACGGAACGTGGCGACTTACAGCTGTTTTTAAGTGAATTCAAGCCAGATATAAACAAACTCGTCGAAATGCATCAGATAATCCTTTACATTAGGTAAGTTTTAAATTCAAAGCCTTCTTTTAATGTTAGTAAAAATACTTCTTAATTAGGACACGGTAAAGTTGTGGCAAAACCATTGCCGTACTGTAACGAAAAATAACTAAACAAAATGAGTAAAACCTCAAATTGTAATATTTAATTATTGAAGACAATATTAGAGATTCCTAAACGAAAATCTAAAACAGAAAAAGATACGGGCACATCTAGGACTCAAACCCAGTTCCCTTGCCTTGCCGGGACACCATTCTACCAACTGAGCTAACGGGACCCTATCTCCTTCAGTCATATTTAACTGTATCATACTTCAAATAACAACTACAAACAGTAATGAAAATAGTTTATTGTTTAGTGGCAATATGATGATTTTATGTCTAATGACTACGAATGTGTCATTAGATATAATGCATTACGTAAAATTTATGACAACTACATTTTAATATCCCTCCCTAAACACGAGTTTTTCTCAATTAACAATCTCAATTTCAACCCTTCAATACTGGGAAGGACATTATTAGCCACAAACATCGTAGTGCATTAGAGGCTCTGAAGGACAGATCTGACCGGGGCGTCCATACATTATAAAAGTATTTTTATCTTTTTTCTATTATGCATAGATATGTGATTTGTTCGTCGTTGGAAAGATAAATTATTGTTCTTCTCAGTTTATCTCTAATATTTCTACATGATTACATGGCTGTGTATGACTACAAATTGAAGGGATTTTTTCATTGACAATTAAAAGATAAAACTTACTCATATGTTTTTATTGTATTAATGGCATTAAAAATGGAGTGACCGTTTTCTTACTAATTCTCTACACAAAATATGTTTTCTAAATATCGAATTCTTTCAAAATTACGAATGTTTAGAGTCAAAATGTCATGAACATTTTCATGTTCGATATTAAAATAATTTTTTTTAGAAATAACAATGTTTATTTATCTAGATTCTAAAATGGTATTGTATTCAGGTAAACTTTAAAATTTAGACATATGCAGAACATTTTAGATACCTCGGAAACATTCCGAAATTCTATGAAATTTTACCGTGTTGTTGGGACTTGTACTAATATTTTAAAACCTGAAGGGTTAACAGGTTCACTGCCAACCCTGGACAGTGAAGGCTTGGAGAACTCCAATACGTAACAATGGAAAACTCTTTCACTTGAATACAACACGCCATAACTTTAAAATTAGTAGTTATTGAAAAACCGCATCTGGACAATTTTTTTTTTTTTTTTTTGAGGTGATTCTTCATGATGGTAGAAGTAAAAAAGGTAAATAACTTTCGAAATTCTATTGTTTTTTTTTCGCATAGAAGAATATTATTTTCTCCATATGAACAATTCAACTTTTGTACCTGAAAACTACCAAACATAAAAATTAAAAAAAAAAATATTTATATTTTTACTTGTAATATCATTTAGAATCACTTCTTTTTAATGCAATTTGCCCCCAGACACCCTGTATATTTTTGTATTGTTCAATAATGAGTTTTGTCCGTATAAAAACTCAATTCTTGCAAGAAAGGTATTCAAATACAATATTGTATCAATATAATTCTGTATGGATGTGCGCAAACAAACTATTCATCGTATTAGCATAACTTGCAAAAGGTGTTTTTCCTAAAATAATTAAATTAGCGCCATCTATGAACAAATAGTTTATGAATAATTTTAGTTTACTCAATTTGTAAAATGGACCTAGTGGCGCCATCTACCCTCGAGCTATGATAATCCAAGCAGTAAATCCAATATGGCAGCGATTTCTCCAAATTTGGCCATGACAGTTATTGGTGGTGCTTTAAACAAAATAATTTCTTTAGTAAAAATAAAGTGCTCTTAGAGCATTTTAGTTTTTAGTTTTCCTTAAGGTGCCAAGTATTGGGTACTTCATCATACATACAAACAACAGACAATCTCATAGAAGGGTGTCCTCTTCATTATTTCCCCGGAGGCAAATCTGTGCTGAGCCAAGTGACTCCTGATGCCGTCGAGTGACTGAAAAACCTCAGCTTTGACCTCCACCATTCGAAGAAGAATAAAACAAAACAATTTAAATGGAAGAATCAGTTTTATTTGGCTTTTAAACATAATATAACAATATAAAACACACCGAGGAGATTGTCTATGGGTGGAAGGATGCGAGGTGCAGCACTAGAGCAAGTATGGGCTCTAGACGGGTCAGGTCTAGAACAGGTCGAAGGAGTTGTCGTCAAACTGCGCGGCCTGCTGCTGCTGCGGGGGCGCGGGGGGCCTAGGAGCCCCCAGCCGGTACTGCGGCTGCTAGGGACGGAAAATACTGTTAGTATACCCACGACAAAACCCGCAAACCTGCTTCCAACCAACTAAGACTGGTGGACACTGGTTTTTTAACGCGCTGCACTGCATATTTGACGTGGATACTACAAACTCAGTTATAGTGTAGTGATGTATCATATAACAGTAAAATAGGTTCCACTTTTTTCCTCCAGTTGACCTCCAACGCTGTAACTAAAACTACCCAATCCGGTCTACGTGCACTACTTGTTGCATTCTAATATTGGAAGACGTTTCGATGAGATATTAGTACGCAATAGCACCTCTAAATGTATGGCTCTATGGTCACACGGAAAGATTTTGCGATTTTTCATCTGCTGTAGCCGCTAGCGGTCACACGGAGCTACTGGAATTGTAAGTAGTTAGTAGGAAACCAAATGTATACACTGACAACTACAGGTTGACAAATAGCGATTTGAAATTTCAGACTGACCGCCAATTTTACCCACTTCTGCAGACGAGATGACGTGTGTCCTTTCTCCTTCTTTTGCCAAAGTTTCGGACAGCGTAACAGTGTGCATCGTGAGGGAGGATGTTCCCTGTCATCTGATTACATCTGCCCTGATGGTGAACACTCTCGGAAACCTTGGCTAAAGAAAGAGGAAGAGCAACACGGCACGGCCATGAAAATCTCAAATCATATCCTTTATTCAATTATGTTTCTTACTGAAACTTCACAAGCATTGTTTGAAATGACTTCACCCCTGTTTAGTGGTTAAATCTGACTAAACAGATCCTCCCATCTCTGTCCTGCTTCCCATATTTACTGCCTGAACCTCTTGTACAATATCACATCTTTTCAATTTTTTAAACAAAATCTCATCAATAAAATAATTAAAACACTTTGTTTTCAACCCCCCCCCCCCACACAATACTTCCTTTTCTACCCACACCTGTCTCTATATACTTGAAAATTTAGTTTTTAGTACATTAATTGTCCTGATGAAGAGAACATCGTTTTCGAAACATGTTGACTTTATATAAAAAATAAAGATTATCGTGGTAAAAACAAAGTGTTTTAATTATTTTATTAATAAAATGGTGCCACAAAGTGAATTTGCAAAATTTGAAGAAAAAATCTCATCACATTATTATCAGCCGCTGTTCAAATTTTATAAATATTATTATTAGAAGAACCAACTTGACTCTGAATGTCAGAGAGATTACATGTAATCTCGTAATACTATATTACATCGTAATACTATACTATTTCAGCTTATGACTTTATTTCCATCATGAACTTTTAAATATCCATTTAACTGCAATTTTTTGTTCCCAATATAAAGAATTTGTAGAAATATAAACAATTATTTTTGGCAGTTAAAATCTCCATAGCTAATGATGGAGCGACGTTGCGAACTTAAAATAGATGTGGCCACAAAAAACTGTGCAAACTTCATGATGCCAGAGTACACACTTTGAGAGCTATCTTGCGCAGACAAAAAGATTTTTTGTTTATGGTGAGAGCAATACATATAATATTTGGTCAATTTTTTTTGAAAAACAGTCCATTTTTTCAAGTGTTTATTTTCCTTACAAATAAAAGTTACAAAATATTTTATTTGATTTTATCATTCGCTTACAAAATTTTAATAACATTTTTCTCGAAACTTTGACTGTTTTTCGAAGAATACTGACCATATGTACAGGGCCGGCCCTGTGCAAGCACAATTGAAGGAGTCCGCTCCAGGCGCTGATAATACCTAATACAGCGCTCTTAAAGTTTTTACTAGCGCCAGGCACGGTCTTTCCCAGGGCCGGCTCTGCATATGTACGTATATACACGCTTCTTACTGATTTTCAAATCTATGGAAACTTAGTTTCTATATCAATGGTTTAAAGCCAAGATATTATACATATCACCATGATTAATTTATTTGAATACAAGTTGAAATATATAAATATCTTTGAAATGTTATTGTGATTGATTTTTAGGTTATTATTCCTTCTTCTTTAGCCAATGCTTTGGACAGTGTTACAGTGTCCATCATCAGGGCAAGCGTGTAGATTGTGTGTCTATATGTAGAAGCGATACCTTTTTGCACGCTCCAATCTCTGGAACCTCTAAAACTCTGGAAAACCGTTCATGCACCAGTGACAAGAATTTTTCCCGCCAACAAACCGTTCATGCACTGCTGGCATTGGAATTTCACCCTAGTTGGAATTTTTTGATATACGATTTAAACCTGTATGCCATGAGAAAGTGCATTCATTTTTTTAACAGAATCGCTTACACTTGAAACACTTCACCGAGTTCATCTTTGATTCCAATATTGATTTCCCTCAAAAAGTTTCTGGTGTTCCACAGGTTAAAACCGGTATTTCTGAAAGATGATTAGTTAAATTACCAACCATAAAAGGATTAACGCGCGCAACACGATATCACTTCTAAATACATAAACACACACTTCACCACAATATACACATCTGCCCTGATGATGTACTCTGTAACACCGTCCAAAACGCTGGCTAAAGAAGGAGGAAGCGCAACACATCATGAGAACTCAAAAATTAATCATAAAAATACTTTTGGTTGCAAAATTATCAAAGTCTAAGTTTAGAGATGCCATATTTTTAAATATACGAATTTGGGTTCTCCTTTAATAGGGTTCACAAATCATTTTGCTAAATAGTGAAGACACAATATCTTGGCTATATAGTAAGTAGGGTTGTAACAATACCTGGTTTTTCCTGATACGGATTATTGTAGTTAATTACCAGAGATACACCAATATACCTTGACTCAATTTACAAAAGTACTCTTCATTGTATGTAAGTTAGAAGAAGAATATAAACGAAATTTTGATTTAACCTTATCTAGGCGGCTGTTGCATATTTGCATCATCAGCAGAAAGTACAGTACGCGGATGTTGCATATTTGCCTCATCGGCAGCTAGCCCAGTACGCAGATGTTGCATATTTGCATCATCAGCAGCCATCACAGTACACGGATATTGCATATTGTTAGTTAAGAGCTACAAGTGGTTAACTGTGCTCTTTACAATGTCCTTAAACACATTACGCTATTTTATGCATGCATAAATTGTGCGTGGCATGTACGTATTATATGTTGGGGTAACACACTACGCTATAATCTTCCTCAGGAGAGGGAGTCAGATCAATTGGGGCACTGCTGCAATCTTTTCTTTGTATGGGATCTGTCACTTTGACAGATGACAGCCGTGTAATTACAGCGCTCCGTAAATTATTCTAACCCCTAGGGGGGTCGCATAATTTTTAAATATAGCCTGGCTAGCAGATTACTGCGCATATCGTCGCCACGCCCACACTTATAGCACATCATCTTTTTAGGTGTGACAGGTCTGTATAGGATTGTATGGTGAGCAATATGGAGATATATAAAACGCTTTGATCTTAACGCGTAATCTGTCACCCCTTTATCATGAATGCATGTGAAAAATATGGTGAAATAATAATTTGAATATTAAGTTCTTGATGGGCGACGCAAAATTTTCGCCGCTGATTCTATTGTCGTAAAAAGTTATTTTTGTAAAGTGCACCGTCTTGCTAGATAATGTGTTTATTTATTTATAAAAATAGTATATAGTCTACCATAAGTAGTTTACCCAGAATATCTAGTTATATGCAGAGAAATGATTTTTTAATAGTATCTCTAAGGATACACTGGTGCACGAGAGGTTAAGGGTAAACGAAATCCAAGTTATAATTGTTGCGTTTATAGATGGCGCTAATTAAAATATTTGAGAAAAAAAACCTTTTAAGGAGAATTGTTTTTTTGTCTGGTGTCATAGAATAAATAAGAAAACTAGAAGTGCAAATTTTAACGGAAACACTTGTGCCATTGATTTAGTACTTTTTGGTTCTAGACCATTTAGCACGCGGTCTGTCTCTCTTACACTCGCCTGAAATTGTATATCGCCATCCAATTTCGTAATCACGGTGAAACACAGTTTTGTTTGGAAGTATTGGGCTTATATTTGGATCTTGTGTTATTCTTTATCCTATGGTGGGCAGTGGCGGATCCAGGGGGGGGGTCACGGTGGTCATGACCCCCCCCCCCTGGGCCCCAGCCCAGGGGGGGTCATGACTACCTAGGTCCTGGGCCCATCCAGGACCTAGGTGGACCACTAATTAAAATTGTTAAACATAATGTTTTTATATATTTTTTGTCACAATATAAATTTTATTTAAGTACTTTCAATATTTAATTAATTTAATATAATACTTTGTTTGACGGCAAACGCATTATTCGGGAACGAACGCATCGAAAATTCGAATGTTACCGCGTCACCGCGCACCTCCACCGGCGCGCGCTTCGGCCGCCACCTTTCATATTATTATGACACATTTCGTGTAACCACGTGTGACGCTTGCGCGCGCTTTGTTTCGACTAACGTCTAGCGTCTAGCAAAACCTAACCTCAATCGGAACGACTAAACTTTATTAATGAAGTGTTTACTTTTATTTGTTTACTAAGTTAAAAAAAAATAAGTTCCAATATAAGTAATAGTGTTCTTAAAAATTGTTGCTGCAAATTCAATTCATTACAAGAAATGGTAAGTAATCCAATCAGTTTCTTCATTATGCCAGTGTATGTGTGTTTAAACTCAAATGTTATTTGTTAATGTTCTAAGGCTGGGGTTAGACTCGTAAGTTTTTTTCCTGTAAATCGCTCTACCTACTTTTTACTTGTATATATTATTATCAAAATTAAATTATAACTTCTTGTAACTGTAACTGACCGGACCTAAGTCCTCCATCACAACACAAGCAAGCATTTTCGGCTTTCTGTGGTGGTGGTAGTAGTTATTGTTGGGTTATTCGTAATCCGGGAATGTTTGTCTTTCTTTAAAAAAAAAAAAAAATTGACCACGACTACGTGACCCCCCCCTGGCGCCAAAGCTGGATCCGCCCTTGATGGTGGGTGTACATACGGAATATGAATAAATAGTTTTGTTGATTCGGTTTTTGATTACCAGACGAACGATGGTTACCCATATTTAGGTCTCATCGCTCTAGGCCTTAAACGATAGCTGCCTAAATTTAAGTAGATGATTTTTTCGAAATTATAGAAAAAATTTACTTGGCAAATCCAATATATCGTTAGGTATTTGTATTGTTACATCCTTAGCTTTGAACCATAAATACGGAGAATTCTTACACTTGGGATCCTATAAAGTGCCTAGAATTTGAAATCACTGAATGATGCAGTAAGTAGGAAGTTCCAGTCCAGCATGCAACTGGAGAATGCTTATCTGCAGGCTGCGAGTTACAATTATGATTATTATTATTAGTAGAAATCAGGCTATAATATGATTAGGTAGGTATTATGTAAATTGCATATATTTACAACAGAAAGTTAATAATTGTTGCAATTTCTATAGAATACAATTTTAAAACTGTACATTTTTAAAGACAAAACACAAATTGTTATCAAAATCAATTTAAAATTATAAATAAAACAAATTTTCACGTTAAATTTGACAACAGTTAAATCGACGATTAACACAATTTTGACATTTGAATGGTCCCCGTTGAGCTGAAACGGGCAGGGAATCGCCGTGTTTAACGAAAAGCATTCAAATATCAAAAATTCAAAAAAGTGCTCATTGTTTGATAAACAAATGAGTTTTAAACATCCTGACATTATTTTAGTGATATTAATTATTGTGATAATATTAACCCTTTATGGTCCCTAATTAATTGATTTAATTGGTTTTGAATTTTTGGAAAATACCGAAGATATAAGCCATCAACATGTTGATATTTGCGGCCGGCCGATAAACGTGTGTAAACTCGTTACAAGCGCGGCGATGATGAAGTTCTGCCATTCGAATTATGAATCGTACTGAATAATGTCTCGTGTGTCATCACAAAAGACCATTGCACATCGACAGTCACGAAGAACTGTCAGATGTTCGAATTTGTGGTTTTGCATTAGAGCTGTTTAAAGTTTCGTTTCTGCATTTTTACGGTTTTTGATAATATGTACAAGTATATTAAATAAATAAGGGTTAATGCAAAATATCAAACACTACATTTCTTGATCTCAAAAACAGTAAAAATGCAGAAACGAAACTTTAAACGGCTCTGCTGCAAATATGCACATTCCACATTGTTCTTACCGAAAGGGACCGTCGAAATGATTTAACTTTGAAAATGATGTAACTTTGTCATTTTTGGAGATATTGCAAAACTAATTTCACTGTCATTATTAACTCTTTAAATACAACACATTTTATTAATAAATTTTTTAAAAAAATAGGAGACAACCTCTTTAATTAATTAAGATAATTGTCATTTTCAGATCGTATCATCAAGAATTTTGAAGAAATAAATCAGATTTCATAATTTTTTATTAAATTATCGAAGAAAGCAAACACTATGTGGCTGGACATTATACAAATGAAAAAAGTTATTTGTTTAAAACCACTTTATTTGAGTTATACACGTCGACCGGTTTCGGTTGTTCTCAACCTTATTCAGGACGTCGACCTGTATAACTAAAATAAAGTGGTTTTAAACAAATAACTTTTTTCATTTGTAATTTTTTATTATATATTTTAGAAATTGCAATGTTTAATGTCAAGTTAGAGTCGGCAGAGGAGTTGACGGAAGACATACAGTATGTCTAGACATACTAGACGTAAAACCGAAAAATTTTAAGAACAATCGTAAAACATGAAATATTTTCTGTGTCTTTTTATTTCATATTCTTTGATTGTTATTAATATTGTATCAATAATAAATATCACAATGAATTTAAACTTATATTTTAGTCTTTAAAAATGTAAAGTTCGAATGTTCCTTGAAAAATAATATGATACAGGCAAGCAGCAAAGGAAAGAAAAAAGCATGTTAAAGTTTTTATAATTTATTCACAAAAATACAGATTTTACGTTAGACAATTATTAATATTTTAGCCAAAGAAATATGCGATAACAAAGCAGGGTGTGTTATTTACAATATAGGATCAAATAGGAGAATATGTATAGATAGGATTTAGAAATTACACTCTCAGACCACAAAGTTTCTAGGAAATCCTCAACCCCTTCTTTAAAACAATACAACTGTGGACATATACGGTACCACTCGTATACGAGTCCCTACTGGTATACACCTATATGGCAAAACTCATATATGAATCCCTTTGAACATAATATACATGGTATAAGTCATATTAAATCCGATATGGACATATACGGTACCACTTGTATATCGATGGGTATGTACATATACAATATGACTCATATGAGTCTGTGGACGTATACAATACGACTCATTCTTGAGCCCCGTTGACATATATATACTATTCGTCAAGTGACTTGAAAGGGTAAAAATAAAAATAGCATAAGAACTGAATTGAATTATTAACAAATTTATTTTTTAAATATTGATTCTTCAATAAAAATATATTTTACAAATTTGTGTAATTTCAATATGTACTTTAAAAAAATATTATATTAAAAATAAATTAATTCTCGTATTGTTCTATTTTAAATGGCTTTTTTTTTAAGTCTAATTTTCATGGCAAGACAAAAAATACAAAATTATGTTATTTTTCATTACATAATTCCTATTGAGACTTAACTTTTAAAAATAGTAATAAATATTATTTTCCTCAAATTAAACTTTGAAAGTCTATTCTAATAATTATTGAACTATATGGAATGATTAATTTTAGTGAAATTATTCCTAAGATAATTCTAAAATACTTTTTTTTTGTTTTTAAAATATCTGATGATTGAGATATTAACACTTTGCAACTCAACTTAAAATTTAGCTCTCAAAGGGTTAAAAATTACTACAGTATAGTCTCTACAATTCAAACAATTAAAAACCGAGACTGTTCGATTTAAGGAATTTTTAATAAACAGATGGATTTTCGGAACATTTGAGAGTTTGACGTTTTCGGAAACCTTTCAAAGTAGATTCTAGTTGAATATTTTATCATTTAAAAAAAATCTATTTGAATGCAAATTTTGAAAGCGAAAATTAACCAACTTCCCGACATCCGATCGAGCTGCAACTCGGCAGATAGACTCCTTATTGATCACAATACATTCTATCAACTTTTGGTGGCAATCATGTACACGCAGACATATATACATTTCTCTGAAATCGTATGACATTATAGCAGTTAATGTACAAAATAAAGTCAGTCCTACCCGATAGGCATTTCACATGGTTCGTAAAGCTGTCGACTCCAATTCCTGTGTAGGAAGTTTTAATCCTTAATCTACCCAAATTAATTTTTTTTTTTTTTAAGACATTTTAAAATAAATATATTGTAGCAAAAAACAACTCACAGATTGGATATTGTTGATTTACCAACATTATATTCCTCGCTAACTTTTTACAACTCACTCCACTAAGGCCCAGTATATCAGTTACTTTTAAGCTCAGCTCGGTAGGACTGTCTAGCTTAGCACATAAATCCATACACAGGTCGTAAGCGTAGATATCATAAATATTACATCTTTTGTCTACGATTTTAATAGAGAAAAGTATTTATTTTTCTTTGCAAAATCAAGCTACAGTTTATTTTTTACAAAGTTGATGTTATATGCCAGGATACTAATATTGTAAATAGTATTTGTTTTGTTTGAGTCAGTGATTCATGAAATCACCACGAGCCGAAAACATTATTTTTTTAATGGTTAACGTCTTGTCTTTCCCACGCAACCGCCCCGCCCCTTCACCCGTTGGTTTGGATTACAGAGACTATACTGTACTTGGAATAACCGAAGAGATAAGCTGGTAGAAGTGTGATGTGGACGTGTACATGTGAACAAAATAAGCTCAATTTTTCCTTACTTCTAGCAAAATTTAACAAAACAAATCGAAAAACATTTTCAAATTATTAAATTCTTTCAATCCAATTCACCAATCGGCGCCATTTTGTTTTTAAATACAAATTCTTTCAATCCAATCCACCAATCGGCGCCATTTTGTTTTTAAATACAAATTCTTTCAATTCAATCCACCAATCGGCGCCATTTTGTTTTTAAATACAAATTCTTTCAATCCAATTCACCAATCGGCGCCATTTTGTTTTTAAATACAAATTCTTTCAATCCAATTCACCAATCGGTGCCATTTTGTTTTTAAATACAAATTCTTTTAATCCAATTCACCAATTGGCGCCATTTTGTTTTTAAATACAAATACTTTTAATCCAATTCACCAATCGGTGCCATTATGTTTTTAAATACAAATTATTTCAATCCAATTCACCAATCGGCGCAATTTTGTTTTAAATACAAATTCTTTCAATCCAATTAACCAATCGGCGCCGTTTTGTTTTTAAATACATATATTTGAATTTCACTTTTGTTTTCAGGTATGAATGAATGCAAATTTTGGAAGCGGAAATTAACCCACTTCCCGACATCTGATTGAGATGAAACTCAGCAGATAAACTCGTTATAGATGACAATGCATTCTATCAACTTTTGGAGGCAATCATATACGCATTTCTCTGAAATTGGATGATGTTACAGAGGTTAATATACAAAATAAATGTCGGTCCTACCCAATCAGCATTTGGCGATGTTGGTAGAGTTGTTGACTCCAGTTCCTGGGTAGGTTAGGTTAAATCCTCAGTCAAACCATAAATTTTAAAACCTTTTAAAATAGATGTATTATAGTAAAAAAATATATATTTTAATTTGCGGGTTGATTTTTTTTGACATTTGAAAGATCAGTGTTATACATGGATTCTACATATGTTTCAGTTTTCTATCAAATTGAGACCAGCTGATAAGCATAACAAGTCGTTGGCTACGTTTGGTGACTTAGCAGGGTTGCCCGGTTGATGAGAGGTTGGTTGAATGAGATCACACACTGCCCCAAATTCATACCCATCCCTCATACCTTCTCAGAACTTTCTCTCCTTAAAATGACCCTTCACACAGCATCCTCAAAGATGACATAGGCCCCCCATGTCCCAATAAAAATAACATGTTCAAAAGCTGAAGCGAACCTACAATCAGTGTTTAATGAGGACCTTTCAAATGTAAAAAAAACAAAATGGCGCTGATCTGAAAAAAACAAAATGGCAATTTGATGACTATGTTACAATTGAATTTCTACGAGAGTTGAAAGGCCTAATATAAATTGGAAACATCGGTGTTCTGTATAGATCACACTTCTAGAGAATTTCTGTTCGGTGTTCGGAATGTTAAAATACTACAGCTTCTATAGCCTCTTTTATAATAATATTAAATATTTCCATTAATATAAATATATTCCTACACACATAACTTACCCTGTCAGCATTGAGATAAGAAAATAAATAGTTTAAGGATAAACAGAACATACGTTATAATCCATGCGTTCATAGATGGCACTAATTTAATTATTTGTATCGGTGATTCAATCCATTATTGTATTTGTACACCTTTCTTGAAAGAATTGATTTTTTATGCGTACAAAACTATTTAAATTAGCGTCATCTACGAACACGTAGATTATAACGTTCGTTACGTTTACCCTTGATGATAAAATTTAGAGAAAAGATGATACATACCTACTAAAAATGAATACACCCTAATATTAATATTTACAAATAAATTATAATAAAAGGTGAAAATATAATTATATTATGTAACTCTATTAGGAATTTTCCTGTCAAAATTGTTATCAAATAATGGGAATAAATTGTGGATATTGTGATGAATTTTTGGGTTATTATGCTGTGCTGGACTTCCTCCCGCTTTAGCCAACGTTGCGAAGAGCATTACAGTGTCAATCGTCAGGGCAGATGTGTAGATTGTGATGAAGAGTGTGTTTATGTTTGTAAATGGTATCACTTCTACATACGCCCTGATGATGAACACTGTAACGCTGTCCTAAACGTTGGCTAAAGAAGGAGGAATCGCAACTCGGCATAATAACCCAAAAATGAATCACAATACAATTGGCCGTGAAAATCTCAAATCATGTCATAAATTGTGGCGATTGATTTTTGTATCAAACCGTGTTACGCTTTCTTTTCCTTTCGCCAATGTTTCAGACAGTCTTACAGGGTCAGTTATCTGCCCTGATGATGGACATTGCAAGGCTGTCTGTAATGTCGGCTAAAAGAGGAGGTGCACCATGGCATAATACCCTAAAAATCACCTTAGTGATTGATTTTTGAACCCTGATCTATTTAATTTTCTGCATCTTTTTCTAAGGGATAAAACTCCTTCGTCTTTCCTCCACAGGGATACGCAAGTATAAGATACTCGGCGATCAAAGTATTTTGGTGACTGCCGTAATACATCTGCGCGGAGATTTGTACACATTTTGTAAACTCGTCTGCGACGCCAGTCCCCCGCGACCAGCCGGACGAGGTTGTTCCGACTCACTGCGTCGAAACTTTAAACATCGCGTCAGACATTTTTTTAACAATGAGTCTGCTTTAGATCAATACTAGGAACAAAACAGTAAAAAAAAAATGACAGCTACGGCAACTGGTTCTAGACTTTTTGTTAATGAATATATGACATTATTGATGTCAGCTAAAACATCAATTATGTCTTTTTTTAAATCTTACCACCGTAGCTCACTGAAAAGTCACGGACCGCCACTGCTGAGGTCATGAAAGCATTCTAGTTTTGATGATTCGAGAATTCACAGTGGATTGGTGGCAACGCGATTCTAGTGATTTCACAAACGATGTGTACGGACTTGCGTAGTCGCATCTTCCCGTGGAAGAGGAGCTAAGTCATATTGTTTGGATATAATTAATGTTGTTTGGGTATATTAATGTTGTTTGTATATAATTAATGTTGTTTGTATATAATGAATGTTGTTTGTATATGCTCTACATGTGGTTGTTGGGTGGACGGATGGCTCCGGGGGCTGGGGGTCTGCCCCTCGCTCGCACCTGCTAATGGAGGAAGTCACAAATAAACACCAGAGAACAAAGTGGCACCATTTTATCAAGTTTTTAACAGATATTCAACGGCTGTTTAATATTATTCACAAATAGAACATAATTTATACATTATATTATGTCTATCTAGACAAAAAACAAAAAGAGTGTCCTTTTTGTTAAATATTAAAGATATTGTGAAACTATTGTGTTCGGGGGTAAGTGCAGTAACTTCGGGAGGTGATTCTATACGATGTACAGGGTGTATCAGCACGTACCCGAAAGAGTTTAACTAGCGATTCCCGAGCATATTTGGAGTAATTTATTTTTGACGGCCGGCATAGTCCAGTGGTAACGCATTGGACTGCCATTCCGAAGGTCGCGGGTTCGAACCCGGCGTGCGCAAATAAATTTTATTTGATTAATTTGTGTTATTTCACAATTAATTAATTAAAATAATATATAGTATATTTGCGGCACGTTCCAGAGTGGAAGATACTACCAGTATCGCCCTGGTGTAAGACCACCATTCAGAATTGAAACGTTGCTCCAAATGGCTTTAGCCGTGTTTAGTGACTAGATCTGAATAGCCAGGTACTTCCCCACCACTGTACCACTGTAGTGGTACAGTTTACTCTTTCCCTTCCCCACTTACCTTCAGCCTCACAACATCCCCCAATTGGGGATTCCATAGTCTCACTGGCTCCAGACGGGAGCAGTTGGGACTCTTGTGAGGTATTCACTATAAAAAAAAAAAAAGATCAAACGTCGTCACTGATCACACTACTACAAAAAGCAACAGATCACGTGATACACGCTCTCTCTCGTCTGTACGGTGCTGCTGGAACGAGACCGGATGCGTATCAGGTGATGTGCTAGTTTGTAGCCAATGGTGACGAGTGATTTTACGACGGTTTTATATTGTCTTTGGACAGCAAAATGATCCACATTCTGTACTTCAAATATGTTCAGGAATCACTGGCTTGGGTATGTCGTGTACTTCCTGTATAAAAGTTATACCTAAAACTAAACTAAAAATCTGTAACGTAAGGTAGAACTTACCCGATAAATACATCGGGAGGGAAGAGTGTAACGTCTCACATCTATGTGTGATCTGTCTTCATAGAAAACACACACAAAAAATGAGTTTTAACATTAAAACAATTGCACAATTTTGTATAAAATCACATCCTGAAGTTAGGTCACTTAACCCTTTGAATCTTACGGGCCTCAAAACCGGCCTCATTTGAATAAATTTGTGAAATTCAAATAGTCCTTTTTATTTATTTGAATTCACCTTTGATATTTGTTAAAAACTCGAACTGTATTCAATTCCACCAAGTATATATGTAATAGAGAGATAGAAGGAGTGTGTTAGAAAAAGCGCGGCATGCTCGTTCCAACAAGAGGCATGTTAAGTATATTTCATGCTAAATCCCATGCCATCAAAAATATTATTGCATAAATAATATAATAACAAAAGAAAAATACATATTTACAAATCTGTGAACTTAGGTCAATAGATAAGTGCAAAATTACAAGCCTTCCATACTAGTGACCAAAATATTAAAAAAAAAAAAAAAAAACTCACCAGAAACCAAAAGTTCATTTACCTTTTTTAATCTAAATAATGTCAGGAATCACTGGTTAAAGTAAGTCAATTACCTCCCTTAACACCCTGTATATATATATATATAGATTCACCAGTTTTCCACTTGTACCACTAGTTTCCAGACACCGTGTATGTGCATAAATTTAATCTATAAATCATATTATTTTCCAACTGATTTTAATGGTCTAACTTATACATTACATAGAACATGTTAACCTGCTTAAATGTTAGTATTTTGATATTTGCAAGTAGAAATGAAAACATGGAAACTGATGTCGAAATTGCTTGCCAAAATATGCCAAATTTATAGAACTTACAAATATGGGATAAATAGTGAAATCTATATAGATTCTTTGGCTTTAAACTGCAGTATGCAATTACATATGTTTCTATATTAATATTTTGAAGAATGATATTAATGAAATAATATGATAAATGTTTATATATATGACACCAATCACACGAGTAGTAGTATAAGTAGTTAGTTTGTGATTTATAACTATCTTCGATTGAATCTTAGATTGGGCAATTCTTTTACAAAAATTTGGTCGCTAGTGTGGAAGGTAGTCAGTCAGCTATGCATGATGCCATTTCATTATGTCCTATTTCGATTCATATAACTATTATATAAATAAATCCCTTAGGCTAGAAGAATTAATATCTAGTGAAACAATCTTTTTACAAACTGCAGTTGTAAATACTCAAATATTATATAATTAATTCAAAGAGTCAAATAAAGAATAAATTAATTAACAATATTAATAACTTTCAAACAATATGAAAAAAATAGTATGTTGTAATAATTGTTTTTGGTCACATCCTAAAGTGTATAAATGTTTTCTAATTCATATCATTTTTAAATAATTAATATTGTTTCAATTAATTGAGAGGAATGGCTGCGCGTTTTTTTCATAGAAGAATTTATTTTGAATTTGAGGCCAAAATACCCAACATACGAATTTTGAATTTGATGTCAAAATTTGCAACTTACGAATTTTGAATTTGAGGACAAAATAACATACAATATACAAAAATAAAAAATAAATTAAATTTGCTTAATTAAATATTTTGATTTTTCATGATTTTAGAGGCAACTTTAAAACATTCAGTTTGGTTGAGATTTTTTTTGACTCAAATCCAAAATTGAGTTTTGTATGAAAAAGGATGCGCATGGATTCTTCTTAATTAAAAAGCAAATTTGAAGAATTAATTACCTAGTATTACAATAAAATGTAACTAAACTCATTTTTGTGCAATTCATACTTAATGACAATTCAACAAAACTTCAAAGTGATATAAAGTCTTTAAAAGCGATGAAAACATAATAACCTATAAACCTAACCTAACCTAGTGTTAGTTTCATTACTTTTCATGACTTTATATCACTTTTTAAAGATGTGTTGAGTTGTCATTTTGATGAGTTTTCCGGTCACCATTTCATGAATGGTTAACAATAATGTATTCAGACTCTGACAAGTCTTAAGTGAGATTCACTTGATCGTACCATGTCTCCCAGTCTAGTTCTTCCAACTTCATCCACTTCACATATTTCACAGACACTACTTTCTACACACACACACACTCATGCTTTACTGTAAAATGGGGTGACTTCCTCAATTTTCAACATTGAAATTAAAAACTGTTTTATAAAATCGTTTGTGTTGAAAACTTTCTATGTAACATTATTGCACATGTTTAAACTATCTAAATACATGTAAAAAAAATGTATATGCGTCTGAGGAGTCAAAAAGAAACAGGAAAGTGGGGTTACTTTGATATACATGCAGCAATGTGCAAATTTAAAAAAATTTGTAAACCCAAAAAAAAAATGCGAGTTTGAATATTTATGTAACTAGTTAGATATATTGATAAACGAACTTTACAATATAAAGGACACACAACTATTATGATCATTGAAGAATTTATAAAATGTATTTATATTTTTCTGTCTGAAAATATCTACAAAAAATAACAGCTTTACAATTCAACTATCTATATGTTTGAATAAAACTAGAAACCAACTATTTTGACACCTAATATAGAAGCGTCATTGTATTCACTAAAAGAAGCAAGTAATTTCTTAATGGTAGTGAGAATAATGCAAATATCAGCGATGATCAAAGTCACCCCCGATTCAAAAGTCGCCCCATATTACGGTACATGTCCTAATCATATAAGTGTCTTACATCCTTTTTCATTTTATAAGTGACTCGTACAAGGATCTCTTCCACAGTATTGTATATGTTGTATGTTTTCTCTATCCATTGTACAGTACAGGGTGAACTTTATGTCTCGATACCATGTTAATGGGTTGCCATTTTGTTTTGCTGTATGTTTTACGGCACGTAATTGACATCCAAACTAGCGCCACTAGCGGAAGCCTTCCTGAATGCAATTATTAACCACTCGAGGGATAGCTACACAAATTTGGGTAGCACCGCTAAATCCAAGAAAAGTTTTTTTCCTTTTATTTTATAGATTTTTAAACGTTAAAATTTTCGACTACCATACTCTAGGATAATGCCCGTGTTATGGTAGTCATACAAATTATAAAAATATATTAAAAATACACTTCTTAGAGTTTGTAGGTCTAAGATGGATCTAAGAGAGCAAAATATAAGGCAGAGCCTACAAAGTCTTTTTACTGTGTCACTGAAATGTGCTTCCCAAGGTAGTTGGCCATCTACGATTATTCCCAAATATTTAACTTCCTTCGATGATTGATGAGGATAGGACATGTGCAATTAATATTAGGTGAGGTTTTGGACGAGTGTATAGTATATTGAGTGAACACGAGTGAATTATTGGTTCAGGGCAGCTGTTGGAAAAATTATGTTTGCGTATGGAAAATGTGATATATTGTGTTTTGTCGATATTAAGTGTGAGGAGGTTTGTGTCTAGCCAATGTTTTATTTTGATTAGGCCAATATTAGTTTTGTTAATAACTGATTGCCGTGTATCATCGGCAAATGATAATGTCTTACCTCCAATATCCATCGTACATAGTGAGTTGATGTATATAATAAATAGAATAGGTCCTAGTACACTGCCTTGAGGCACACCGTACGACATTGATAATTTTTTGCTCATATGTATTTTGTCAGAGTTTATTTGAGTTCGGTTTGTTAGATAAGTCTAAAGTTTTTCATTAGGAATAAAAAAATAATTATTTTTGACTCCAGACACGCAAAGCATGTATTTTCAAATGTGTTTGGGACACCGGTATCCTATTAAAAATCCATGATTTTAACCATTATGTATAAACATAAATATATTTGACGGCCTTGTGTTATCTCACAAATTTGCCCTGGTGTAAGACCACCATTCAGAATTGAAACGTTGCTGGAAATGGCTTTGGCCATGTTTGGTGACCAAATCTGAATAGCCAGGTACTTCTTCCCCACTACCTTCAGCCTAACAACATATCCCAATTGGGGATGCCATAGTCTCACTGGCTCCAGACAGTTGGCAATCTTGTTTTTTTTTTTTTTTTATATTAACTCCACACAGGAGGCCCTGAAGAAAATAATTTCCCTCAGGGCCTATGTCATCTTTGGGGATGCTGTGTGGAGGGTCTTTTTGTGGAGAGGAAGGAGTGAACATGGGTCTTGAAGAGTCCCATGTTGTAGGAGGGAGGAAACACAGAGGCCGGCAGTTCGTTCCACAGCCGAGCTGTTGAACTTAAGAACGAATCGTAGAAGCGACCCGTTCTCATGTGACAAATGTCAACTGTGTACAAATGTTGGGCGCGCGTTTGGCGTGTATCCCGACTACGCACCGGTGCCGAAGGGATCAATAACGCTAGTTCCTTGGAGCATCTTCCATTGTAATACCGATAGAACAAGGACAGCATACCTACCTGACGCCTGTGCTCTAAAGATTGCAGTCCGTTTGTTAAGATTGGGGAATCTATCAAACGGACCGCCCGTTTTTGCACAGAGTCAAGGGTTTAAAGCTTGTGCAGTTTCATATTTAAAAAATAAATATATAAAGGAACTGTGTGAAGGACAAGGTCAGAATTGCTTTCGCTAAATATCAGTTTAAAAACTACTACGAATGTTTTCTTGCGAAATAAATTATATATGATTTTTTGGGCTGCCGAGGTTCCACAGTCAACATACGTACTCTTCTGTTATTCTGCTATAATCTCTATACATACGATAACTCCCCGCGTCAAGACATAAAATTCACCCTGTTGTATTCTAACGGCTGCACGTCAGAGTTCACTTGGACGAGAGTTGTTAGTGCCCGCTTCCTCGGAGAAGGTGTGGCATATTTACCTGCTGCAGAAGATGCCTCAGTCCCGGGTTGCTCGACATTACGGGCCGCATTATCCGGCTACCGGGACCTCCGCCCATGGGACCACCTTGTAACAACAAAAAAGTATTACAATGGCATCTATATACAGAATTATTCTAAGGCCATGGTTGTTTAAACATTTGTCACATTGTATTTGGCCGTTAATTTAATATTTTTTCATGTGGCCAAAGTTCAAAAAACATTAATAATATCTCAATTGAGGAGATGATTGCAATAACCACTTATGAAAATTATTGTAGTTTGTGATGTATGGTAATTAGGTTGAGTAGTTAATCGGTAGATGGTGGTAGACATAAAGCCTACGCCAGGGCCCGCCAGATGACGCTAGCGTATAGCAGGTACTAGCGATAGATATTATCGGCAAGGCAAGCATCTGTGCATCCAGAGATTTACCTACCCTCGGGTAACGAACAGTTGTAGCTAGCCAGACAGGTTATTGTAACGTAAATAAACAGTATTATATGAAGAACCTTTTACTGATTATAAGGGTTCCCAACACCCGAAGTCTGCTTAAGTAAAGGCAGATATATTATATATTAGTAAAATGCGTAAAAAAATTTTTGAAATGCGTTTTTGATAAGTTGTAAGTAGTGTTCAAATTTTTGCATGTAGCTCCATCTGTGTAAAACTTTCAGAAGTAATATTTACACAGCAGATGAAGAAGGGATTGGACATACCAGAGAGGTGAGCTTGCACACATGGAAGTTGTTATTGCATCAAGCTTCTACCTTCAGTACACAGCGATTTCCAGAGAGTGTTGAATAGTATTCTTTTAAGGTTTGTGCTGCAAAAATGAAAATGCCTTGACAGCATAGCAGGTGCTCTAACGGAAATCACTCTTCTTTGTCTTTCCCTATCCTCGATACCTTTCAGGTTGTCTGTTATAATATCCCAAGTATTTTAAGCTACGACTAACATCCGATATTCAGAGAATGCCATAGTCCCACCAGTTAGTACTCTTCAGCGGTGTTCACATATCGACCTACCTGGTGGTCCAGGCTGCTGCTGCGGCCCCTGCGCTGGCCCCGACTGTCCCGGCTGCACCATCATGGCCCCACCCTGCCCCATCTCCCCGTGGCCCATTCCCCCGCCCATCCCTTGCCCCATTCCCCCTCCCTGCCCCATCCCGACCCCACCCTGCCCCATTCCGACCCCACCTTGACCCATCCCGACCCCGCCTTGTCCCATCCCGACCCCGCCCTGGCCCATGCCGCCGGCGGGGCCCTGGGGCACCTGGCCCTGCCCCATGGAGCCGGGGCCCATGGGCTGGCCTTGCCCCGGAGCGCCCCCGCCGCGGCCCATCTGCTGCATCTGGGCTTGGATCTGTTTACGCTGTTGCTCCTGAAACAATCACATCAGAAGTGAAACAACTACTGGATACGGCGTGTAATACAAATTTTCAAAACGAATGCGGCCCACTAATTGTGATGACGGCCAAGTAAATTTATATTGTTGATAGGTAGTAATAAATACTCGGGTGGGTAGAATATATATACAGGTTATTATTTGCACTGTAATACGAGTTACTATCTCAGAAGGTAATGCCGGGAGATATTCTTCACAGACATCAAACAACTGTAGTCTTTTTGGGAGATATATCTCCCAGCCTGACACGGTCTCATAAAAGTTATGCTATCTCATTTTGTATTATGGTGAGAAGTATGAATTAGACAGTGTTAGAAAGTGAGAATATTGCACTTTAAGTTTGCATTAAAAAGTTTTCCATAAACGCTCCAGAAATTTTTTAAATAATTCTATAAAAAAACATTTAGCAAAAAATATTTGTCAAGGTTTACAAATTTTTAAATAAACATTTTTATTAAATGAAAAAAAGTGTCTTTGTCCAATTGAATAATTTTTTTAATTTCGTGTAAAGTAAAAATTACAGTTTACACAATAAAAACCATCGGTAGGTGACTATAAAAACTTTATCTTTGTTTGCGTTCAAAATCTAAATATTTAGATTTGTAATATGTACTAAAATCGTCTTTCGTCTGCTTTCAAAAACAGTATTTTATTTTGAAATACATTAAAAAATAGCGAATTTATCTGGTATCAAATGTAATGCAAAATTATTTTCTGTGGAATTTTTATTCTGACAGTTCTACTAAGGGATGTAGGTTCTTATTCTGACAGTTCTACTGAGAGATGTATATTGCAAATTGTCAGAGGCTTTAGGGGTTGAAGAAGATGAGAGACAAAGCAGACATGCCCATTTATAGTTTGGCATGATCATGCTATCTCATTCATACCTTTAGACACACATTCCTTACATTAATTTCATAATGCTACTCCCTTTTTTTTTTAATAGTGAATACCTCACAAGAGTCCCAACAGCTCTCGTCTGGAGCCAGTGAGACTATGGCATCCCCAATTGGGGGATGTTGTGAGGCTGAAGGTAAGTGGGGAAGGGAAAGAGGAAGGTGGGGAAGTACCTGGCTATTCAGATCTAGTCACTAAACACGGCTAAAGCCATTTGGAGCAACGTTTCAATTCTGAATGGTGGTCTTACACCAGGGCGATACTGGTAGTATCTTCCACTCTGGAACGTGCCGCAAATATACTATATATTATTTTTAATTAATTAATTGTGAAATAACACAAATTAATCAAATAAAATTTATTTGCGCACGCCGGGTTCGAACCCGCGACCTTCGGAATGGCAGTCCAATGCGTTACCACTGGACTATGCCGGCTGTCAATATCCCTATCGCTTAGAAAGCTTAGTTCTTTCAATAGATGCTTCGTTAAAAAATAACGCAGAGTACAAAGTTAACCCCAAATCGCACGATGTTATTGATAATTTTTTCCGCAAATCGGTGGTCAGAAAGATACACGAAATTTGGAGATTAAACATAATACGACTTCACGTGCCACGCCGTATGCAAAGTCATCGAGTTTGTGATAAAAGTAATGTTGTAACTTGAACACACAAACTCACACATTTGCACACAACGACGCATTCTGTTTACTTGGAAGAAATTTAAAACAATTGTTAGTTTTTTGAAAACGCCAACTGGAATCAATCGATAGACGGTAAAATTATCAATGATAATAAGTAGACGGTAATCCCTATCTAAAATTCTAAAGAAGAACTGGTCACTTGAGACTGTGTTGGACAGTACCTCCATCTGCTTGAAGTGATGCTCCTGCTGCTGGGCGACGTGTAGGCTGTTCTGTATCTGGCGCACACTCGTCAGCTGCGACATGATCTCCATCTGACTCTTGTACTGCGCTTCTTGCTGTTGGGCCGCCTCCAGGGTCTGTTGCAACTGTCATAACAAAATGCATTTCATTATTAAATGGGCTTGGGTGCAAATATGAGCAATAAGTATATTGCCTATTGTATGCTGATGATGCACATATTTAAGGCGATGCCATACGTAGTAATGCAAAATCATGTGTTTTTGGTTTGAAAATTTCGTCGCCTAGAAATGTTTCAGATGCTTTAATTAAATACTGCGAGTAGAATACATCTTGGCCTTTGAAATAATCGAGTATTTTTTAGATAAGTCTTTTTATAAGCCCAGAAAAAAATAATGTGAAGGCCTATGAAAACTGCTTTAAAGTTCAAAATCTCCTACTTACGAACCCATTTTCGGTTATGATTGTATTGTATAATGTGGCAAATTAAGTTATTTATAAAATGATGGAAAAAAAAAATTTATGCCTGAACATCCACAAAATAAAATAAAAGGCACTTTTTGGCCATGTTTTTTTCTTGCATAAATCAAAACAGGCGGATGGTGTTAAGCAGGAATTTAAACCTTATCGCCATCTACTTAAGGGCTGTTATTGATAGCGGCTCAATTTAAAACATTACACGACGTAGTGCATCGCCTTAAATGTATGAATATAAATAAAATCTTATGCACCTAGGTACTTATTAGTAGATCGTCTTTATTTATTTATACGTGTTCTCCATAAAACGGTTGTACACTAATATATTACGGAGAAGATTACAATTTTTTGGGTACATGTAAGAATAAAAGGTCATGGATACAATTTTACTATTTCGAGACATGGGTCGAAAGATAGTATAAAGGATAAACTGTCTGTAAGTGACGTTAAAAATATCGATGGTTAATGTAGAATCGTTAAGCAGTTGAGTCGCTCTGTAGATTGGCGAGTTCTGATAGGCAGAAGACCTGTTTTCGCAGTATAAAAGCGTGCATGGGTTCTCCCATGAGTATACTTGTTAGCGACATAAGTTTACCTCTTTCAATATAAGTGGATTAAGCATAGTTCCAGAGAATAGTTGTAACGTATGCAATGTTAGGTAGGTACATTCCAATGTTTAAAAGGAAACGGTAGAGCTGAGATCTCATCTCAAGATTGTGGGAATAATTTCCTGTCAAGTAAGTTAAGTGATCATAAATAAAAGAGTGAGTTCTTAATGGAAAATATATTGAAACATCAAAAGCAACTACAAAGGAGTACAGATGATAAACATGTAATCATAGAAATAAATATAGGCACATACCCGATGGACTCTTGAATTAAACTAAACTAACTTAACGTGAAACGAAAGAACGACAACGAATGGCGAACGAAAACTTGCTCTCGGCAGCGGGGAACGGACCCGGGACGGAGGCCAGGACATCCTTCTCTTAGTGGAAGCAGGAGGACGCATCTCCTTCAATGGACGCCTGCAGGGGCATCAGGCCTGCAGCACGTGGTAGTCGACCAGACTCTTCAACGGAGCCAAGACAGCAATCCGTTTTCTTAGTGGCAGCGGGAGGACAGCAACTCCCTCAATGGACGCCTGCAGGGGCATCAGGCCTGCAGCACGTGGTAGCCGACCAGGCTTGTCTTACAGACTTCGGGAACAGCAATCCGTTCCTTCGCGACGCGGGAAAACTCAGCCATCAACTACTAGCCATAGCTAGGACCGATCCATTTACGGTTTCAGTTCCGAAACACGAGTATACAAATATGACCAACGGCCAACACTGGATGAAAAGCGGGATTCCATAATCCCCACTAGAAATAATAATCAACACGAACTATTCGTGAAAGGATAAACACCCCGCGCCTTTTTTTAAAGAAATAATAACTCCTATTCACATGATTAACTCAGATTGAAGCCCCTTTGAAGGAGAGTGACTGGCTCCACCGGTCAGCAGCCTTGGCTGACCGGGGAGGAAGTGACCATAAACAAAACTCTACTTTCTTCCTTCAAAATATTGCCAAAGTTCGAAAAAAAATACCCATAGACAAAATAAACCCAACTAAGCAAGAACTTCTCTTGTCACAAATATTTATGTGACAATTCCCCCCTTCCCACAAAATGTTTGCCCTCAAACATGAACAACTAAGACCACTAATAAACTAAACTATGAGTCCAACAGGTGTCTAGAAAAATGAAAACATAAACAATAATTAGTAGTTATAATAACAACTTAGAATTAAGTTTCTTAAAAACTAAATTTCTTAAAAATAAATTTCTTAATAATAAAGAAAAAAAACAAGATCACTTTTCCTTGCACAGGAAATCAAGGCCAATTTGGCTTCACTTTAGGGTGGTTAAACAACCCTCACTTGCACTGAATTTACGCTATAATTAAATAGCAAAATGAGAAACCTATCTAACTAAGTCCATCCGGTTTAACAGTCTTATGACAAAAATCTTATGACAAAACTTAAAATTAAACAATACTTAAAATTAAACAATCATAGATAATGAAAATATCTTTATAGATATACATTTTTTTTCAATTCAGAACAATGAAGTTCAAAGTAGGCAAAATTAGTACACAAGAAAATACTGTTCTGTGTTATTAGTAGTATAGAATCAGTTTACAAACTGTCTATTAGACGTGACCAGAGTAGGGGTTTGTACTGGATTATTTATCCATCATTTTTTTCTTATCGTTCGTTATTGAACCAGGATTTACAATTCCGAAGAAATACCAATAAGTAACAGAGTCTTCAAACAAGAATAATATTCAAATTATTCTTTTTGCGAAAGTCAAATCAGGTCAGGTTTATAAAACTATAAATACCTGCCGATCAAGGTGGACAGAATAGGGTTTACATAACACAATACCTATCTATTTATCAATCAGTTCATGACCAAAGTCAAATGGTACTAAAAAGCAAAACAGAAACTAGTAAGTTAAGCTCATACCTTAGGATATACAAAAATCCATATAACAACCTGCAGCAAACACTCAACAGAGTGACATTGATTGTAAAAGAAAAGAGACCAAGGCAATACCCAAGCTGGCATTCCTTAAAAGAACACTCCAAGTGTAGACAAAACGTCAGCATTTCTTGTACAAACAAAACAAAATTGTGTGATCAACTATGGCTTTCAGTGAGTTGACACTATTCGAGGGGTGATCAATCCAAAATTTAATGAATGACACTAGTAATACTTAATTTATAGTCTAATACTGGTATTAACAGTAAGACACTAATGTTTATCACATTTAGACTTAAAAACTAAACAGAAACACATTTTCCTGTATTAGAGGCAAAGTGATAATTCCAAAGGAATTAATTACTAGTTAAGCACGCCAAAGCAGTACTTACTTTGTTAGAGACAAAACAACTTTCTTATGAACTAAGACTTATTTAAAGAACTTTTAGGAAAGCAATACCATACTTAAAGTTTATGAAATACAAACTAACAATAAAAGAACTAACAGAACTTTTGTGCATCAGAAAGTAGCTCAAGTCTCTGAAACACAAAATTCCAAGATATACATTCTCAAGTTCCCTGGAGGTTCAATGGGCCGATAAAAGGGCCTCCAGTGGACTAAAGAAAGAAGGGCTTAAACTTAAAAATAAAAACATTACAACATAATCCGTTATACAGACGGAACCAAGAAATAAATCAATGTGTGTGCATGTATATAACTAAGTGTATTATAACCAATATAATCAAATATTTGAAACTACCAAAATCTCGAAACTAGTGTATGTCATTAATAACAAGAAAAAACATAGTAACGAAGAAAAGAAAGACTTAACTAACAAAATTTGGGCGCCAGTGACCACAAGGATCACGTTCCAGTTTACCGAGGGTAAATAAACGGTTTATCGTCGATAAACTAGATTTTAGTGTCCGTACTGAGCACAAGAAATGAAGGTACCAAACTCCAAATCATGAGAACAGAACAGTCACAAAAGAAACAAATGCCATAATGTGAAGGGTTGGTAGGCCTACACACTAAAACATTAGCTTCCTTAAAGGAAAAAAAAAACAAAACTAATCTACCCGAACAATATCTTTTACGTGAAAATTGCCTACAATTTTACCTTGCATATCTGCCAAGGTGTATACTAAATCTGAAACTTTATTTTTTATAACATTACGCACGAATCTTGGTGCCAACTTATGAGAAAAGTAATCCGGACCACTGGATTGAACAAAATTCTTCCTCCAAACGACATCACCTATATCATAAACCACGGATTTACGGCGTAAATTATAATGTTGGGCATTCTTTTTAAAGGCCTGTACTAATGCATTTGAAACTTGTTCATAAATAGGAACTAAGTCTTCCAACTTCTTTGCAAAACCGGCTCTAGACTGATCTAAAGGTATGTCCGTGGGACTAGAAGAAACATTAAATTTATGTAAATTACCGTCAATAATTTGTTCCCTGCCGTGCATGAGGAAAAAAGGCGTGAAGCCTGTAGCAAAATTAACAGAATTATTCAAGGCTGACTGTATCTGAGGCAGAAATCTAGACCAATTACGATGGTCAGACTCGGTCAAGATAGACAAAGCAGTCCCGACAGTTTGGTTATACCGCTCGACTACATTGTTTTGCGGGGTGTAATACGCGTTATAAAAAGGCATAGGAACATTATAATCGGACAACAATTGTTTAAACTCTTTTGAAATAAATTGTTTACCATTATCACACACAAAGGTTTGAGGAACACCGTGAACCAGAAAAATGAATTGTTCAACATTTTTTACAATGCTTTTAGCAGTAGCATTTCTTAGCGGAAAAATCCAAGTGTATTTCGAAAAGACGTCAACAACCGATAAAATATACATAAATCCCGCGTAACTGCGTGGAAGAGGACCAACAAGATCGATAGACAACATTTGCATCGGTCTGTTGACTATTTTAGGATTCGTAGAAATACCCGCCGGCGCTGATGTATTTATTTTATGTGCTTTGCAATTTATTAACAAATTTTTTGACATCATTGTACAAACCCGGCCAAAAATAACGTAGTTGGACTTTTTTATATGTTCTGAATACACCTGGGTGGCAAGAATTAATAGACTCGTGTTCTTTACTTAAAATTGCGTTACGGTCCTCAAAAGGCACAACCAACTTCCAGGCTGTATCCTCCTGCAAATCGAAACGAGATTTAGAATGTCTAAATAAACAATTATCTTTAATTTGGAAATTATTGAATCGTTGTGGATTATTCATACAATTGGAAAACAAATTATTATACCAACTATCAGAAATTGTAGGCGTAGAATCTAAGGCAGCAACGGTAAAATCATCTTTACGAGAAAGAACATCTGGAACAGTATTCAATTTTCCTTTTCTGTGCACCACATCAAAAGAATACTGAGAAAGACGCGTAGACCAACGAGCTAGTCTACCAGTTGGATTGGACAACGAAACCAACCACTGCAAACTGGAGTGATCCGTTACCACTGTGAAATGAACTCCTTCTACGTAAGGCCTGAAATGATTCACCGAGTCTAACACCGCAAGGAGTTCGCGCTCCGTAACGCCATAGTTTCTCTCGTGAACATTTAAACACCTAGAGAAAAAAGAAACAGGATGTTCTTCACCGTCGAACACCTGGGTAAGCACGCCGCCGATTCCAACGTTGCTCGCGTCGCAATGTATAGTAAAGGGCAAAGAAAAATCTGGGCAGCTAATAACGGGAGCAGAAGTAAGAGCTTTTTTTAATTCTTTAAACGCGTTTTCTGCTTCTGGAGACCATGAAAAATTACTTATTCCCATTCTAGAACCAGTGAGTTTAGTCAACGGGGCCGCAATAGTAGAGAAATCTTTAATAAAACGCCTGTAATAACCGCACAGACCTATAAAAGCTTTAATTTGTTTAGAATTTTTAGGGGTAGGGTACGTTCGAATACATTCTAATTTAACGGGGTCTGTACGAAGACCTTTCGCGTCTACGATATAACCTAGATATTTCAACTCTTCTTTACAAAACTCACATTTTTTGAGGTTAACTGTTAGGCCCGCATCTCTTAAACGTTCATAAATTTTAATCAAAATCTTCAAATGTGATTCAAAATCCTCTGAAATAATAATCAAATCATCGAGATAGCAAAATACGTTCTCGTCGAACTCAGGACCAAAAAGGGCATCCACAAGACGCTGCAATTCGCTGGGAGCATTCTTAAGACCAAATGGCATCCTCACAAATTCAAATAAACCGTGGCCTGGTACAACGAAAGCCGTTTTAGGACAGGATTCCTTATCCAAGGGAATCTGCCAAAACGATTTGGACAAATCTATTGATGAAATAAAACGAGCACCCCTAAGTTTATCTAAAATACGTGAAATATACGGAAGAGGATAGGAATCAGCCAGAGTAACGCTGTTCAAGCGCCTTGAGTCCAAACAAAATCTGACAGAACCATCCTTCTTAGGGACAATCAAAACTGGGTTTGACCAAGCCGAACGAGAACGACGGACAACACCTAAATCCAACATTTCTTTTAATTGAGCTTCTAGTTGCTTCTGACGAGTTTGAGACAAAGGATAGTAACGCTGCTTAATAGGATCCCCTGTTGTCTTTATTTTATGACGTACCAAATGGGTTTTTCCTAAACCTCGTTCTTCGAAAGAAATCGACTTGAACTTAAATATAACCGAATTTAACTTTAGATTGTCTTGAGGGGACAGCAAGGAAGCTGATGTTAATTTACGAACCTCACTGACAACATTCCCAAAATCAACATTGCTGTCAACTTTTGGAAACAACTGAGGGGCCACGTCAAATTGCTTCCAAAAGTCAACTCCCAAAACAATTGAAGAGGACAGAGACGGAATTATAAAAAAATTAATATATTTTTTAATATTATTATAAAATACCAATACTCGCATGGTACCAATTATATCCTGACGTTTGCCATCCGCGGTGGTAACGTAAGAATCTAATTTCTTTAACTTAAATCCTAGACTTATGAAAAAATTATAAACAGAACCCCCGAAACAACTGACAGATGCTCCACTGTCCAAAAGTCCTGAAAAAACCAAATTCTTAATTTTAATATTAACATGTGGTCTAACATCTTGTCCACAATCAGCTAACGGCAAACATGCGTCCATGTTGCGCGTGGAAAACTTAAACTTAGATTTATTACTAGAAACTGCCGACGACCCCTTATCACCCTTGTGCACAGAATGCAAAAGATCGTTGGCTAGTTTTTTGAATTATACTTATTTGCGTCATTATGCTTAAAAGAGTCCCTTTTCCATTTTTGACAAAATTGTTTCGTATGTCCCTGTTCTTTACAATAGAAACAATTAAAAGTTTTCTTACTATTAGAAGAAGAACTTGAAGAAGACGCGCGTGGAGAAAAGGAAGCCTGATTATACTTAACACGTGGAGAAAACGACCCTTGAGCTTGAGGCGGATACGACGGTTGAGAATACGGAACCCGATTCGAATACGACGATTTATGAAAAGAAACTCGCGGAGAAGGATTAAAGTGTGGAGCGGGTTTTTCTACCGAAAGTTTATCAAATTTACTGCACACACTTACTAGGGCTGAAAGACTCTTATCCGAGAAATAAGCAACGGCCAAGGCGTATTTAGGTAGGAGACTGTCACAGACTAAGTCTACCAATTGTTCTTCCGAGAGCGGAACATCCAACCTCAAGTTTGCTAATTGAACATCTTCAACATATTCCACCACAGCTTGATTAAACTTTTGCTTCATAGCGAACAAGGCTTTTAAAGCTTCCGTTTGGTTGGTACAAACGTCAAAACGGGAAATGAGGAGCTTTTTCAAAGTTGACCAAGACAGAGAGTCGTCAAAAATAGTCCTAAACCAGTAAAGAGCTCTTCCCTCTAGGAGGTCAGAGAAAGCGGTAACAACCGAGGACAACTCCACCTTCCGGCTTCTAGATAGTTCTTCAATTCGTAAAATGAAATCTCTGACGTCCGAAGACCCAGAAAATTTTAAACCCCAAGAATGGACAGAAGAAGAAGTTGAAGGAATAGCCGACTGATAATAATTATTAATTATAGTTTTAGTATTTTCTGAAGAAACTGTATTATCATCCCCCACATCTATATTAGAACCACCCCCAACTTTCAGACTTTTATTAAAGGAGCGAGCCTGTTCGCGCATACTGGATAGAGTAGCTTCCGGAACGATGTTACGATCCGATAACAATTTAATCATTTCCTCCTTCGTCACCCCATTAATATCCGAAATCGCCATCTTTGTTAAACTGGAGAAAATGATAATTAGAAATTAAATAATTATTCTTTAATAAGAATAATAACTTAAATGTAATAATGAGATATAAATAATAATTTATTTATAACACATCAATTACCAAACCCCCTGTACAAGTCAACTCGACAAGTATAAATTGTATACATTAACACGAGACACAACAGTACCGTCAAAGTATCCTCCTAATATTTCAGTGCTCACCAGGCGACGGTATACAAGTACGATTATATACTAGAACGCCAAGTACAATTACGAATCAAGGACATTTACTTTATTGTAATTTAATCAAAAAAAAAAAAATTATCCAAATTGTTATAATAATTGATAAAGAAAACAATTAACCAAATTGTTATGATAATTGATGTAGATGATGATGATGCTCTTTATTAAAAAATTACACGTCGTTATTTTCGATTAAATAAACCGCAAAAAAAAAAATAACGAAGTCTTGTGCAGACATTGACAGTTATCCATGTTTGTAAACAATGTAGTATTTACTAGTGCCTAATGTCAGATGACACCACAACAACATATTCAATAATGACAGAAGTGCGCTGTCATTGAAAAATAACCATGAAAAGTCTCGTTACAGTTTTTGTATATGAAATGGTAATATCATATAAAAGATTCTTTGAAAAAGGTATTTCATTATAAAATAACAATATTGAACATTATTTGCATGTTTATGTTTCATCATGATAGATGACAAATGTCAATGTACACATTTTGACAGATAGTATTTTTAGAATGTAAACAAGTTATTTGTTTTGATAGTAATTGTGATAGTAATAAGGTAGGTAATTTATTTTTGACAAAGTCGTAATTTAAATGTGTACTGGATTCATAAAAACTTGAATATTACTGTGCAAATATATTTAAAAAGTAAGTATTGTACGTAGTACATAGTATTATGTTTGACACTACATTGATATTACTATCAATAATTATGATTTACTTACGAATAACTTGTAACAAAGTATTTCGAAAGTATCAAAAGGATATTTAAATTGTGTTTACGTTGGAATTTGTATTTACCCAGGAACGTAAACAAAACTACATATTATGATAACACAGAATATACCGAACTATATTTTGTAGCAAATAATAATGAAAGGTTTTACTAATCATTATTCAATTCGTATTGCGTATAAACAAAGATGTTTAATCAAGTTATTATTAATCAGTATGACAGGTACGAAACAAGTTTTAACCTTCAAAATTTTGACAACTAATCTTGTTCATAGATCAACAAGAGAATCATAGACAATCGATATTATATTTTAAGACAAAATAATAATTAATTTACTCAAACACTCGAAAACTTCTAACTTCATCAGTAATAAGTTGTCTATGATCAAACAATGAAAAGTTCTTTGCAATACAATGACATTTCAAAATGCAAACAACATAATTATTATAGGTTATGTATGAGGATACATGAACATAACATTAATATTAAAGGTCAATAGTAGACATTATGATGTGAATGTAAGTATGGAAATGCTAAGTGCACACACATTGATTCAACTCTAATATTATCAACTAGTATTAATGAAAACCCAACTTGACATGACAGAAAAAAGGATACTGCACCGAAAACGAAATATTTTAAACGTTGAGCGCCAAATGTAACGTATGCAATGTTAGGTAGGTACATTCCAATGTTTAAAAGGAAACGGTAGAGCTGAGATCTCATCTCAAGATTGTGGGAATAATTTCCTGTCAAGTAAGTTAAGTGATCATAAATAAAAGAGTGAGTTCTTAATGGAAAATATATTGAAACATCAAAAGCAACTACAAAGGAGTACAGATGATAAACATGTAATCATAGAAATAAATATAGGCACATACCCGATGGACTCTTGAATTAAACTAAACTAACTTAACGTGAAACGAAAGAACGACAACGAATGGCGAACGAAAACTTGCTCTCGGCAGCGGGGAACGGACCCGGGACGGAGGCCAGGACATCCTTCTCTTAGTGGAAGCAGGAGGACGCATCTCCTTCAATGGACGCCTGCAGGGGCATCTGGGTCTCTATTCCCGAACAAAGAACAATAGTTACTCGTTATGCTCCTCGCAGCGACCAAAAATTACTCGTCGTCGCGACCAACTTTGTCGAATCCTTCAATTTTACGTATTCTTGAACGTCGAACGATCGAAGAGATGATTATATTGGCAGCCCTGTGAATATTGTCTATGTTCTTGATGTTATTCAGATTTCTATGGTGTGACTGTCAAACTGTCAAACAGTGAAACCAAACAAACAGATATGGCCGCGGGTTACGTTACTAATAATCAAAAACAATTACTAATTCAATTGGTAAGTTCAGATATTGAACTAATGCGTGGCAAATTTTCGTCATCTTTTACCTTTTTGCGGAATCCCGACGGAGATGGCAGGTGATTGCCGAACAATTGAATGCCATGGCAGGGGCAAATAAAGATTTCAAACACTGGAGAAAGGTTTGTTTTATTTCCATTAATTTGTGTGTATTGTACACTTAAAATGTCTATTTGTTACCCTCATACTACGTTCAAATGAAGCTCTGCCTATGACAAATTTCTATTCAACAAAACGAGCACCGTGCTCACATCTAACATGGATTCCATGCCGAATCAAGTCCTCTTTGAAAAGTCAAAGCTATGAAAAAAATAATTCTAAAATAGCCCCCCTAACCTAACCTATTTTTTATCATCACTTTTCCGAAGAGATTCCGAGTTGTCCAGTCACCGCTCACATAGTGTTTCGTTTAGCCTGATTTCTATGTTAAAATCATGATATTGAAATTAATGATGATGGGGCTACGCTACATCAAAGCCGATTGCTTCAAAATTCAAGTAAAATTGTGTGATCTTGACGTTGTCCCTCTTTTTAAATATTTTAAGTTCTTATAAAGTCTCTTTCCACTAATATTTTGTGCAAATAATTAATATAATTCCAAAATATTTTCAGACATGGCAAGACTTAAGGTCGAAGGCCAAACTCAAGAATGCCTCCTTGAGGCGGCATGCGGCCGGGACGGGAGGCGGACTACCAGCGCCAGCAGTCAGCCTCAACGCTACTGACGAGCTCATTCTCCAAGTGATCAACCCAGTGTTGATTACGGGACACACGGAAGTTGAAGGGCCTGTTGCTGGCTGCAGCAGCTGGCAGTCTGTTGAGGTGCCACTGCTCTCGGAGGCCACACCTCCCCTTGTGGAACTTCCTACCCATGAGCCTCCACCCGCACAGACTCCGAGGCGTACTGCGGCATCTCGGAGGTTCACAGATTCCCAGAATCTATCCTCTACACTCGTCGAGCAGGGGGAGAGGCGTTTGACGAATTCCACAAATTTTTCAAATGGAATGTTGACTGCAATGACTAGGCTGACAGATGCAGTTGAATCTGTTAGTTCTCTGTTAATTATGGTGGTTCAACTATTGGAAGAAATAAAGGCCATCGGACAATGTTTTTTATTTTAAATTATCCAAAGATGGTTAGCATACAATATATTGTGATACTATTTAGTAGCATTTTAGTCTTATCTGTTTTTTCTTTAAAATTATCCAAAGATGGTTAGCATACAATATATTGTGATACTATTTAGTAGCATTTTATTCTTATCTGTTTTTTCTTTAAAATTATCCAAAGATGGTTAGCGTACTATTTAGTAGCATTTTAGTCACAATGTGATATTGTGATACTATTTAGTAGCATTTTAGTCACAATGTTTTTTCTTTAAAATTATCCAAAGATGGTTAGCATACAATATATTGTGATACTATTAAGTAGCATTTTAATCTTATCGGACAATGTTTTTTCTTTAACATTAACTAAAGATGGTTAGTATACAATATCAGCGTAATGAAAGCGTTGTAATTAAACAACTGAAACTGTAATGTTTTCTGGGTTATATGATAAAAATTATGATACTATTAGAAGCATTTTAGTTTTATCAGAGATAAATAAAATGTTTTTTTCTTTAAAATTAACCAAAGAGAGTTAGTATCAGCATAATGAATGCGATTTTTATTTTTATCATGGATAATTATAATGTGTAACTAACTAACACCAGAATTGTAATTTACTAGAAAATATCAGACTTGATTGGTTCCATCAGTGTACTAATTCTTTATTTTTAGCTTGTAGTACAAAATATGTTAAAATGATTACAATTGTAATCGAACAACTGAAACTCTAATGTTTCCTGCGTTATATAAATTGTGATACTATTTGGTAGCATTTAGTTTTATCGGAGATAAATATAATGTTTTTTCTTTAAAATTATTCAAAGATATTTAGTAGACAATATCAATATCAGCATAATGAATGCGATTTTTACCATGGATAATTATAATGTTTAACTAATTAACACCAGAGTTGTAATTTATTAGAAAAATATCAGACTTGATTAGTTCTATCAGGGTACTAATTATTTATTTTTAGTTTTTATTACAAAATAAATTGTCATTGTATATTGAAAACTGTGTTGTTTCTGTATTATTTGATTAAAAAAATTATGATATTCTTAATGTTAAATACATTTTTTTATGATCACACCATTGTTTTCTTACATTTTACATTACTATATTATCAGAAAATATATAAAACTTTTTGAAATTATACAATACTGAACGTGGGGCGAGACCCACCCAAAAGAGATGGGGCTTATTATTTTTTACAGCAACTGGATTCAAAATAATGTTTAAAATGTCTAGTTTCCAACATAACCTTCTTTGTGTCAGGTAATCAGCCACTGCCAGTGTAAAACATAGATGGTATTATGTCGGCCTTAAATAAATTAGTTGGCTTGCAACCAAAAAATGGTGATGCTTTCAAAATCACTTATTATAATCACGTGTAAATATTGTATTTGAAATGTTTGTTGTAACGCAGCCTCATATAGCCTCACCTCACCACTTAATATTTGTGTGTAAAACGTAAGAACGGGATGGGGGTGGAATAAATGGAGACACAAGGACTATCAGCCGACGCACTAAGGCTTTGTTGAGCCTAAAATTCCTTATGAAGGCTTCATCGGTCGTATTGGCGAAGGAATCTACCCTCTGATGAAACGTTCGTGGGTCTCAAAGCAGCTGCTTCAGCTTGCTCAACATCGTGAATCACAGCCAACATCGCTGGTAAATCAGCCATTATAAATTGCAAAATGGCTTTACAAAAATAGACGATGTCTTTGCGGGTGCGAAAGTTCGCGCGAGAAAACTATAATGCCAGATTTTGACAGCTAATTGCATAGATACGCTAACAACCTACCGCTCGCTGCCCGTTTCGACTGGTTTACCCCACTCGTTGTTATGTGGAATGACTTTTGACGTTTGGCGTCTAAGAATCTTCCTTCGACCAAGCTCAAGAATAACCAAGTCGACCAACGGACGTACTTTCGACGGCGATTACGAGCGACGACGCTTCCAGAATAGAGCCCCAGGCCTGCAGCACGTGGTAGTCGACCAGACTCTTCAACGGAGCCAAGACAGCAATCCGTTTTCTTAGTGGCAGCGGGAGGACAGCAACTCCCTCAATGGACGCCTGCAGGGGCATCAGGCCTGCAGCACGTGGTAGCCGACCAGGCTTGTCTTACAGACTTCGGGAACAGCAATCCGTTCCTTCGCGACGCGGGAAAACTCAGCCATCAACTACTAGCCATAGCTAGGACCGATCCATTTACGGTTTCAGTTCCGAAACACGAGTATACAAATATGACCAACGGCCAACACTGGATGAAAAGCGGGATTCCATAATCCCCACTAGAAATAATAATCAACACGAACTATTCGTGAAAGGATAAACACCCCGCGCCTTTTTTTTAAAGAAATAATAACTCCTATTCACATGATTAACTCAGATTGAAGCCCCTTTGAAGGAGAGTGACTGGCTCCACCGGTCAGCAGCCTTGGCTGACCGGGGAGGAAGTGACCATAAACAAAACTCTACTTTCTTCCTTCAAAATATTGCCAAAGTTCGAAAAAAAATACCCATAGACAAAATAAACCCAACTAAGCAAGAACTTCTCTTGTCACAAATATTTATGTGACATAGTTTGAAAGGTCCCGTTAATTATAGCAAAATGATCACTGACACCCATCAATATTGTACCAAGCAAGATACGACATGCGTCCCATTGGAATGCTTCATGATGACGTACACACGAGGTCTGCCTGGGACTACTATACATACTCTCGTATCTAGAATGCATGACGCACGTGTGAGAATGAGTTAATGATAAATGTCCAAACAAAAGTCATATTATTAAAGAGAGATTATGAAAACAGCGTGCAATATAGTTGTAAATCAAGAATACTGGAAGTAAGTGTGTGAGTTTGTATTTGATAAGTACAGGGTTTTCCAATAAGAGGTGTTATTTTGAATAGCCCGCTATTTCGGTAGATGTTACTTTTGAAGCTGTCATTTTTTGACATTTGACAAGTAGAAACTACGCCATTAATAAAATAGGAACGATACACGCTTCAACAACGCATTGAAATTATTAAAATTCACTATTATTAATTATTAGAATTCCATCGAAAAATCATCTTGAGTGATGAGGCCCATTTCCACCTCGGTGGCTTCGACAACAAGCAAAATTGTCGTATCTGGGGCTCGGAAAACCCAAGAGTTATTGTTGAAAAGCCTCTCTATCCTCAACGTATGACTGTTTGGTGCGGTTTATGGTCCGGCGGAGTTATTGGACCTTACTTTTTCGAAAATGAGGCTGGAGCAACAGTTACGGTGAATGGATTGCGCTATCGAGAGATGATTATGATGATGATTTTTTATGGCCGGAATTGGATGGTATTGATCTGGACAACGTTTACTTTCAACAAGACGACGTTACGTTCCACACAAGCAACGAAACCATTGATCATTTACGATTGAATATCAAAATAACACCTCTTATTGGAAAACCCTGTATGTTTACGAGAGATGGAAAGGCTGACAAGGATATTGAAATAAGGGTTAATTTAGGAAACTCATTAACGGAGGACTATAAGCAGTAGTCGCTGATAAAGTTGTCGAAAAAAGCAAAGTTAGCAGTCCACAATGAAGTACTGACACCAAACAAATGGAGGTAAATAACACAAGATACCATACGGCAGAACAGATGTTCTAGCACAGCATAAGCATGACAAGATGAATGCTGCTATTGAAGAAAATTTCTAATAAAGTAAATATATCTAATCATTCTACATGGAATAAAGAAGAAAACTAGAAGTGATTTCCATAAAAAAAATTTAATGGAAAAAAAAGTGATCACTGACTTTAAGTAAATTTTGGTTTTAGACCATTTAGCAAGCGCTCTGTCTCACTTACACTTAACTGACTTTGTAGATCTCCATCCCATCATTTGAATTTCGTAAACACAGTTTTGTGTTGGAAATTTATGGTCTGATTGGGCAAATATTTAGATTATTATGTCAGAGATATTGAAAGAAGGGTAAATGCAGGTAACTCCATTGATGGAGGACTGAGAGCAGTTGGTGCTAACAACAACTCGTCTAAAGAAGCGAAGCTAGCAGTCCACAATGGAGTGCTGGTACCTACCCTGATGTATGGATGTGAGGCATGGAACTGGCAAAGAAAGGATGAAAGTAGATTGAATGCTGTTGAAATGAGATCAACAGCGTATATGTGGTAAAACCATGTATGATCGTGTGAAGAATGTGGAGATCCGCAAAGAGTGCAAGGCTGATGTAAGCGTAATGAGTAAGATTAAGAAAGGGACGCTTAGATGGTTTGGGCATGTAGAGCGAATGAGCGAACAAAGGAGTGTAAGGAGGATATATGATGCAAATGCGAATGGTAGCAGAAGTCGGGGACGCCCGAGGAAGACATGGCACGATCAAGTGAATCAGATACTCGAGTCGGGCCATGTCAAGAGTCAGAATAATAGAAGAGTATGTATGAATGTGAATGAGGCAAGGAGTGCGTCCCAAGACAGAGTTGTTTGGCGGTCCGTCCTCTCTGCCTACCCCTGCGGTGAAATGGCGTGATGGTTAGTTAGTTTAGAAACACGTCTACAAGGAATTTCTTGTGTTCTTCTTTAGGAATTTCGTCATTAGGAATTCTTTCTTCGTTAGGAATGTTGAAATAAGAAATCTTGTACTGCAAATGGATGATTAATCTATCGTACAGTAATTTAAATAAATACATTTAAAAAAACTCACATTCATGATCTTCTCCAAGTTCTGTTGTCGGGCGGCCTCAATGTGGTCGTACTGGGGCCTCTGCTGTGGAGCGCCCCCGGGCCCTGTGCCCGTGCCGCGCCCTGCTCCACCCGCGCCCCCACCACCAGGCAGCATACCCTGCACATATCATTAACATATGAGGTGATTTTTCACAAAAACAGGGCTATATAAATTACCCAAATATTATTATATAACTAGAAATTTCAACAATATTAAATCTTTAATCATTGGCGACAATATTAACGAATGGTGTTAAACAGATAAAACAAAAAGATTCTGCTTCTAGGAATTGAACTTTTAACCTCTTCTTTGATGGGGAAGTGCTCTGACCACTGAGCTAATCAGACCATATACTTCGTCTGAGAGCTACAAACATTATCTTCATTTTCTTAATGCATATTTTTTGGCTGCTATCTTTATGTATGACTGCTAGATTCTACTTAACTAAATGCAATCTAGACAGCGTCTTGGATAAATAAATCCATTTCAATTTTAATGTGCGACATCTATTGACTTTTCTACAAGTCTAGGATGAATATTTTTGGTGACCGGTAACTCATCAAAATGACAATTCAACACACCTTTAAAGAGTGATATAGTCATAAAAAGTGTTAAAAAGAAAAACTAGGTTAGATAGGTTACGTAGGTAACTATTTAAGTTAGTTTTTGTTTCATCACTTTTAATGACTTCAAAATTCAAAAAAATATTTATTGCACAAAAATACAGAGTACAAAGGGTATAGCTTATAGGTTACATCCTATTTCTTCCAGCTAACCTAACAAATACACATTATATTACATAACCCAACAATTACATGTTAACAAATGTATGTAAATAATAAATAAAAAACAGAGGTATTTAATTTATGTAAGATATTCATTTGAGGTGTAGTGACATTTGTTTAAAAGAAATGTTTTTAGTGATGATTTAAATTTGAGTATGTCGGTTACTTGTTTGATGCTACGTGGAAGGTTGTTATATACTTTAATGGCCATGTAGTGTAGTCCTTTTTGAAATATAATTTTGTTTGCTTTTGGGATTAATAAGTTTTCTGTGAACCTTGTAGCGTGTTTATGTGTTGAGTTTTTTTGTGGGAACTTTTCTGGAGATGATCTAACTAACAGGCATAACTCCATTATATATATATCCGTCACTGTCAGAAGTTTGACATTTTTAAAAATTGGTCTAATACATAGACATATGAATATTAGTAGACCTGCCCTAAGTGATTAAAAGCGTATTATCCCCACTCCCCATACCGGTTCCATTGGAGCCGGCTGTGCTCGCGTATGGCCTCAAGTGAAATTTGAAAACGTGACGTCATCATTCTTGTGCGAACTATGGTCGAGGCATCATCGGTTCATTTTACGAAATAAAACGGCAAAATGTTGACTTGTACTATGAAAACTTGTAAAAATAGATGTGAAAAAGAGAATAAACCCAATTGCCGTATTACATTCCATATATAAGCATTATTTTACTTTATTTTAAGCATATTCACATCGTATAACATGAATCAGTTGTTACTATCACATCGAGAAACGTCTGGACGCGAAACACAAAGCTGGTTGGTTGCTGGGAAGTAAATTATGAACATTTATAAAAGTGTCTTAACTAAATACTTAAACGAAATATTCGACTCTGAAAATACAACCGAATTTTTTTGCCGAATTTGGACTTCGCAAATTTGTTCATAACGTAGCGAGTAATTTGCGCTCCCATGTAAAAATGTCTATTCATTCAAGAGCAGATTTTACTTTTAAGAAGTAAATGGTGATATTATAATGCGAGATGCCTATTTACTGTCAGATTGATTTATTGACGAATCACAGTCAGCTTCACCCCCTTCGTTCTTCAACAGTTGATTTTACCCCTCGCCATTATCTTCTCGTCTATTAATTCCTATGTCTGTGGTCTAATATAATATTTATATCATTTTTTAAAGGTGTGTTGAATTGTCATTTTGTCGAGTATCATGGAACCAATATTTTTTTAGTGGAATAACTAAATGAGTAAAACGTCAAATTGTAATATTTAATTATTGAAGACAATGTGTATTAATGACTCTCCAACAAAAGATGTGAAAAACAAAATACAGAAAAAGATTCGTCGCATCTACGTCCACAGCTGTAACAAATTAATGCTACCTAAGCTGTTTATAGAAATGATTTCCCAAATAAAATAAATATGTAAATCATACCGCCATCTGCTGTGGTTTTCCCTGCAGTGCCTGCTGCCCAGCTTGTCCCATGGGCCCCGCCTGTCCCATCTGCCCAACCTGTCCCATCTGTCCAGCCGGCCCCATCTGTCCAGCTTGTCCCATCTGCTGGGCGCCGGGTTGCCCCATCTGTCCGGGCTGACCCATCTGACCGGCCTGTCCCGGTTGGCCCATTTGCCCCATCTGGCCGGCCTGCCCCATCTGGCCCCCGAGCATCCCCATGGCGCCCCCGGGCTGGGGCTGCGCAGTCGGGGCACCCTGTAAAGCGGGAGGCCCGGTGCCAGATGTGCCCCCCTAACAAACATACAGAACATACTTTTTTACTTGCACTTTAAAAGAAAGACATACATAGTTACGAATAACCTGTCAATACTTGAATTCTACTGATATTATACATAGTGGAAAAATGTTGCTTGTACAATGATGGAGGATTTAGCTAGCAGAGAATTGAACCGCGAGGTTGCAGTGGGAATCTGTAGCTTCGAATCGCATAGATAACATGGTTTATAAGCAGATCTTCAACGATTTATTTAATAATTTTTTACAACTTTTGAAAAGAATGTGACCTTTCTGGGGTACCCCGTTCTAAGGTAATTACAGTACAAATGAGCGGCGGGGGCTCAGATTTTTAGTCACCGGGGGGCGTCGCAAAAATATGGCAACTTCCCAAGGGCGTCACAGTTGAAAAAAGTTTGGGAAGCCCTGGTTTAGATCATATATATCACTATGTCAGTAAGGGAGATAAAGATTTCTCTGAGACCACATGAGCTTTTCCAAAAAGCAAACAAGTTGACTCAACGGTACTGTTTGTTCGCAGAACTGAACAAATTATTCTGACGGGTTAATGTACTTTATTGATTAATACACTGATTTACACAAATGTTTTTAACGTGAATACCGCACAAGAGTCCTACCTTCTGGAGCCAGTGAGACTATGGCATCCCCAATTGGGGAATGTTGTGGGGCTGAAGGTAGTGGGGAGAGAAAGGATATGGAGAAGAGGAAGATGGGGAAGTAATTCAGATCTAGTCACAAAACACGGCCAAAGCCATTTCAAACAACGTTTCAATTCCGAATGGTGGTCTTACACCAGGGCAATACTGAGTGTATCTTCCACTCCGGAACGCGCAACAAGTATAATATTTATTATTTTAAATGAATAAATTGTGAAATAACACAAATTCATCAAATAAAATTAACTTGCGCACGCCGGGATTTGAACCCGCAACCTTCAGATTGCTAGTCTAAATGCTCACCCCTCGGCCAAGGAGGAGAATACCATTATAGCGGACTAATGTCTAACTTTGATGATGGTTTGGTATAGAAAGAGGTTGAGTGCGATTGCGCTACACTATATGAAGGCTCATCTATTGTTGTCTCACTCTACACTACCAAGCTTATACCAAGCCCATATCGAAAGAATTCAAAAAAAAAATTTTAATCACGTAAATTATAAATTAAACTTACATTTCTCAAATTATACCGAATCCATTGAATTTCATAATTTTAACTCCCTCCAAACACGACGTCTAATTTTTGATCAAATCTTATTGTTTAAAATCCTAAATAATGATCTGGACTCACCAGAACTTACCAATTTAATAAATCTTCATATTCCGTCTAGATCAACCCGACAATCTGATTTATTTTATCTACCCTCGTGTAGAACAAACATTCGAAAAAATTGCCCAATTCCTCGTATATGTGCACAATATAATATAAATTTTTACAGCATTGACCTTTTTGGTGGAAGAAATATCGATATGAAGTAATGCGTACGATCGATTATATTAATATTAGAGTATGGAATGTATTGGGAGCATCTCCTATCCTCTTCCTATTTTCCTCTTCCTCTCCCCTTCCTTTAACACCAAATTAATTTTAAGATATTAAAACTTCATTTCCATAAGAAACTCCTGTGGCTTGACTTCAGTTAACTTGTATATTTATATCTATCATTGTATATTATGTAAAAGCTGTTTGTTTCTTACAAATAAATAAAACAACTTAACTTCTTTCTAACCTCACATTGATTAACTAGCATTATTCTATTGTAGGATGCAGTATTACTTTAAAAAGGTATATTTTTACCTGTTTGCTCATAGTCTGAGACAGTTTCTGCTGCTGGATGACCTTCTTGAGTCTATCCACGAAGGTGGCCTGGTTGTTGGGAATGAATCCGAGGTACGCCTTCTTCTCAGCCGTGTACAGCAAGATGAGCACTTTAATATCGCACGACGCTGGCGAAACAGGGGTAAAGTGGACGCATCCAGCCTAGAAAACAACAAAACCACAGACATAGGAATTAATAGACGAGAAGATAAGGGCGAGGGGTAAAATCAACTGTTGAAGAACGAAGGGGGTTAAGCTGACTGTGATTCGTCAATAAATCAATCTGACAGTAAATAGGCATCTCGCATTATAATATCACCATTTAGTTCTTAAAAGTAAAATCTGCATTTAAATGAATAGACATTTTTACATGGGAGCGCAAATTACTCGCCACGTTATGAACTAATTTGCGAAGTCCAAATTCGTCAAAGTAAATTTCTTCTGTTTGCAGAGTCGTAGTTAGTTTCAGAGTATTTAGTTAAGACACTTTTATAAATGTTCATAATTTACTTCCCAGCAACCAACCAGCTTTGTGTTTCGCGTCCAGACGTTTCTCGATGTGATAGTAACAACTGATTCATATTATACGATGTGAATATGCTTAAAATAAAGTAAAATAATGCTTATATATGGAATGTAATACGACAATTGGGTTTATTCTCTTTTTCACATCTATTTTTACAAGTTTTCATAGTACAAGTCAACATTTTGCCGTGTTATTTCTTAAAATGAACCGATGATGCCTCGACCATAGTTCGCACAAGAATGATGACGTCACGTTTTCAAATTTCATTTGAGGCCATACGCGAGCCCAGCCGGCTCAATGGAACCGGTATGGGGAGTGGGGATAATACGCTTTTAATCACTTAGGGCAGGTCTACTAATATTCATATGTCTATGAACAAAACAAAAAAAATCAACCCCATAAAAACAATAGTTTTTTTTACTATAATACATCAATTTTAAAATGTCGTTTAAAACTTAAAATAAAATAAAAAACTTTTGTTTAACTGAGGATTGAACCTTTCTACCCAGAAACTGGAGTCGACAACTCCACTGACCTCGCCAAATGCCGATCGGGTGGGACCGACATTTATTTAGTATATTAACAGCTGTAATGTTATCCGATTCCAGAGAAACGCATATGTCGGTGTGTGTGTACATGATTGCCACCAAAAGTGAATAGAATATAGAATGCATTGTCATCGACAACGAGTGTATCAACCGATTGGATGTCGGTAAGTGGGTTAATTTCCTCTTCCAAGATTTGCATTAGTTCGTTACCGAAATCAAAAGTTAAATTCAATTTATCAGAACAATCTGAAGCAGCTGCTTTAAGACAAACAAGAATGTTCCACCAGAGACTCAATTCTTTTGCTAATTTGATAGACAAACACTTTGTCGAGAATTTTAGGCTTAACAAAGCCTAAGTAAGTCAGCTGGTAGTCATTGTCTCTCCGTTCATAACGAGGTGAATAAAAGAATGAAGCGGTGAAGTTTCTGACATTTCAAATTATCACCATAGAAACGTTAAAAACAACAGAAAATATTCACAGGGCAGCCAATATAATCAACGACAAAGTTCGTTAAGACCATATGTAATTTTTCATTTCTAGATGGCGCATAATGAATAACTCTTGACCGCTATTGGAGAATTGAACCTCAGATTAATATATTCATTCCCTCAGAGCTAAGGAGGGATCCACAATAGGCAATAAACTGTCGAAACGTTGCTCGCCAAGGAGAAGCAGAAGAAGTTCCACCGATGTGTTGGACAGATCAAATAAAACAACAGGCTTCGGGAACGTCAGTGTCCTTGGCTCTACGAGCAGCGCAGGATCGTGAAGTGTTAGGAGCCTGATTCATCAGGGCATTGGAGTGAGGGATGAGGCAACAGCTAAAGAAGATGTAAGGACTGGCTGGCTATACTCACGTATCCTCCAACCATGACCTTGGTGAGGCTCTCCAGGGCTTCGTTCTGCTGCGGGTGGAACAGCACCGACTTTGAGTCCTTCAGGTAATGGCCGCCGATGTTGCCTATCAGCGGCTTGGGCATCAGCTGCATTATCAGCTTGGAGGGCCACGAGTCTGCTTTGCTGTCAACATACCAGGGATATTGTTAGAGGAATTTACCATTTAGAAATACTGGCTATATACTGAAAACCATTATCATCAAAACCAGCAAATTCGACCGATAGTAAAATATCGGTCGAATCGGAAATTAGTTTTCCTAGAGGCCTGTCATCTTTGGGGATGCTGCGTGAAGGGTCCCTTTAAGCAAAGAAAGGAGAGGAAGGTTTGGGAAAGAAAAAGATATGAGGGGTGGGGAGCTAAGTCACCAGACATACTGAATTGGGGTGACCAATGGCAGACGTATTGGTTCCCGGGGCGGTGGAACCCATGCCCACCTCCCAATTGTATAACTAGCTGAAGTTCCTGACGTTGCACGGGCTCTCCTTTCAAAATCATGTTTAGAAAGTAATTTTCTTGTTATTTTGAACGTCAGTGTGCAAAACTTCATGGAGAAGTATCAACATTCTGCTTTAAGTGTAGGAAAAGGAGATAAGGGTGGTTCTTCGAAATCTCATGTAGACAGTGACATTCCTCTTATTTTAAAGGTCAAGTGTGCAAAATTGCATCAATCTCGGAATAAAACTGCAGATTCATATAAAAATCAAATCCACGCTGCCCGCCACAGACACTCTTCTGCTCTGACTTTTAACAGGTTAAATTGATAAATAATGAACCATCACGCCATTTACTGCAGGGGTAGGCAGAGAGGACGGACCGCCAAACAACTCGGTCTTGGCACACACTCCTTGCCTCATTCACATTCATACATCGTCTCATACATACTCTGACTCTTGAAATGGCGTGACTCAAGTTTCCGGTTAACTTGATGTCTTCCTCGGGTGTCCCTGACTTCTGCTACAATTCACATTCGCTTCATATATTCTCCTTACACTCCATTCTTCGTTCATTCACTCTGCATGCCCAAACCATCTAAGTGTCTCTTTCTAATTACGCTTACTTCAGCCTTACATTATTTGCAGATCTCCACATTTACACATGGTTTAACCATACATACGCCTCAGGGATCTTATTTCTACAGCACTCAGTCTACTTTCATCCTTCCTCTGCCACTTCCATGCCTTACCGCCGGCACATCAGGGTGGGTACCAGCACTAGCTGCTAGCTTCGCATCTTTGGACATTTTTTTGTTAGCGCCAACCCTTGTTCACTTCTCCATTAATGGAGTTGCTGCATTTACCCTTCTTTCAATATCTCATTTTAGCCTTTCCATCTCTCATAAAAATACTTCCCAAATACTCAAACTCATCCACTTGCTCCAAGTATTCCTCATTCACAACTATATTGCACACTGTTTTCGTACTACCTCTTTCAAACACCATGACTTAAGACTTAATAGGCAATCATTTATTCTGCTAGTTTTACCAGCAACTACATATCTTCCACATGACCTTAGCTATCTTTGTGTGACCGGATACTCACAGTTCGGGCTCCCCGTCTCTGCAGCTGGCGGACACCTGGCAGGGCACATGTCTGGTCGTCTTGCTCTGGTCTGAGGGGCTCTTGCCCTTCTCTATCCACTCCAGCACGCCCTGCCAGATGAAGGCCCGGGGGGCGTTGCCTCCGCCAGCCCCTACAGCGCCCCCAACGGCTCCTGCCACTGCTCCCACACCCGCCACAGGCCCCGAGCTTGGACCCTGCTGCGTGATACCTGCAACCAGAGAAATACCTACTTATTCGAGTACTAGGCGTCTAAAACAGGCAGTCAATAAATGTCTATTAGGTCATAGCATAAAGTATGACAAGAAATGCTATAATATAAAAAAAAAAAATAACATACGCATTTCTTGACTTTTGCGGTCATAAGTTTTACAAATCTTTCACGTTTCTGTCTTTTACGAGATGTGTCTCTTTCAAGACCCTGCTTTATTGGTTCCTTTCCTTAAAATGTAAAATAATAAAAGTGTAACCTTGTTGTTGCTGGCCTGGTTGCTGTCCAGGTTGCTGCTGTTGCTGTCCTGGTCCTCCTTGCTGTTGCTGTTGACCTGGCCCTCCTTGTTGCTGTTGTTGTTGTTGCTGCTGCTGTTGTTGTTGCTGTTGCTGCTGCTGTTGTTGCTGCTGCTGTTGTTGCTGTTGCTGCTGCTGTTGTTGCTGCTGCTGCTGTTGTTGTTGTTGAGCTCCGAGTAGTTGCTGCATTCTAAGCTGCTGGGCATGCTGTTGAGGTGCCATACCTGAGAAAATAATACATTTATTCATTTACAAAAAGATTGTTTGATTATCCAGATTAAGTCATAAATTTTTGTTTTTAGTCAATATCTGTTTTTACATTCTCCGTTGTCCTCATTTACCTTTTGCTCTTATTTTGTGGAGTCACTTTTTCTCTTTGTTTCACCTGTTGTCCCAAAATTTCCATCCAACAATATTTTGATGATATCTGACCAATTCCCATGCAATGGACGGAAGTTGCTGACGTAGCTCTGAACACTTGGAGGCTCTTCGTGGATGGTATATGTCTCCGACTCGAATAGGACAAGGGGAAGAGTTAAAGGAAATGGTCTTACCGTCCATCCGCTGCTGCTGGTGCATGAGGTGCTGCATGGGCGGCTGCGGGGGCGAGGACAGCTGCGAGAGCAGAGCGCTGGTCTGTCCAGGCCCCGTGGGGCCCCCTTGTCCTGGCCCGGGGAAGCCCGTGGCTCCCCGCCCCGCTCCGGGAGCCCCAATCCATCGAGGGGGACCACCTCTGACTCCTGCCTGTCACAGATCAATATAAAAATAATTTACTTGACAAGTATAATGGCAAAAAAATTGAAAAAATCGATATATTATTAGTGCATAAATTACGAAAACAATAATGGACACAACAAATTAGAAAATAGGGGTCCAATGGGTAATCCTTGCAGTATTACTGAGGTTGATGTCATTTTGTATCACTGGCATACAGAGCTCCGGGCCAAAAAGGCACCTTTCTCTTTCATCGTGAGTTTAAATTGGTTGTTGGAAAATTATTTTTGGTTTTTTTTTTTTGTGAAAATTTTTTTGCAATTGGGGGGTAATTTACGTAAGATTTGTTTAGGTTTTTTAAATTAGAGTTTTGGCATTTGCGTCGTACTGGGCAAGACAATTAATGGATAGGTTAGTATGGGTTGGAATGCCCATAAAAGGATTCCGCGAGACTTATGATGTGGTCTTTGAGGAGGGGGACTTCGGAGTCACGGTGGAGCTGGGAGACCCTCATCCACTTGGGGAGGTTAATGTAGAAAAGTTACACACATCAAATATTCAAGTTTAGTCCATGTCTATGATCTGCAGATCCATGAAAGAGAATTTGTCTCATAATGAAAGCAAAAAAAAGGCAGACACATTAGAGATGAACATCAACAGGACAGAAAAAAGATTCAAAAAGAAAACACTAATAATGCATACAACATATTCACTGTTTAAAAATAAATAACAAAAGTGGTCCCAGATGAGAGCCTTGTGGCATCACAAATAATATTTTACTTGAAGTGCACTGAGATAATGATTTTTAACCTTGGTGAGTGTCATGTTCTTAAGAATTACTCCTGTCATAAAACCATTCATTATTTAAAATTAATAACAAAAGGGGTCCTAGTTGAGTGCCTTTTAGTATTCCTCATATTCTCAGTAAAGGTACAGGAAGGAGTGAGACCTACCTGATGCTGCGGAGTGGGATGGTAGCCTGGGGGGGGTCCCTGGGAGAATTGTTGGGGACCGGGGGCCATGTGGCCACCCATACCGCCGCGTCCCATCACCATGCCCATGCCTGGAATGGGAACACATAAGTAATAGCGGAGACAAACCTTACGCAATAAATTTTCCAGAGTTATGACAATGTTGAAAAAAAACCTCCTACCATCAGTACTTGACCAGTATAAGCGGAAGATATTGCTTATGCAATAATGTAAGACTTAGAAAGCAGAGGAATTGAACCTAGATGCTGCAGTGGGAACCAGATGCATTAGTCCACTCAACTACTAACCGATGAACAAAGGATTTGGACGTCATCACTATCATTGAATAACATCATCATCACGGGTCCTTATACCCCATCGTCGGATTTGACACAACCATGTCTTGGTAAATACTCTGTACTTCATTCATATTCATACATTGTCTCATACAGGTGGGAGCAAAAGTAATCACCCGATGTTCTTTTGCTGTAATTTTTTTTTTTTATGATAAACTTTGGTACCGCTTGTGAAATTTGTTCAATTGTTTGTAAACCGATTCATGTCTTGTCGATTTGTATTTTGCGTTTGTTTACTTCACAAATGTCAAAACCGAATTGACATTTGGCGCAATTTGCAAAAGTTATAGCGATTTCCAATAGGGTGAGTACTTTTGCCCTACCCTGTACATCTTCTGTTATTCTGACTTTTGACATGGCCCAACTCAAGAATTTGATTTACTTAATCGTGTAGAAAATACACGGGATAGTCTGAAATCTTAACAAATAACTTCCAATTTTTAAAACAAAACTTAAAAATAATTTATAGGTAGCTACATTACCGAAATTAGTATTTTTGATAATTTGTTTACTTTGGGGTGACTGTCCCGGTCGGAACTGCATCCCCGGTCCCTGTCCAATCGGCATCATTCCCCCCGGTCCCATCTGTCCGGGCCCCATCTGTCCCGGCCCCATCTGTCCGGGGCCCATCTGTCCTGGCCCCATCTGCCCCGGTCCCATCTGCCCCGGCCCGCCCATCTGACCGCCGGGCCCCATCTGGCCGGGCCCCATCTGCCCGCCGGCACCCACGCCACCCATTTGACTCAGTTGACCCTGGTTAACGGCCATCTGGTTGGGCACCATCTGGCCCTGTTGGTTTGTTTGGTTGATCATCTGGTTAGAGTTGACACCCATTTGGTTCGGGTTTGTCATCTGTAAGAAATAAAATCAAAAGTAATTAGAAAATGGGTTCTCCAGGTTTGAGCCTTTACACTAGCGAACTAAGGACAAGGTACACACAAGGCGTCATGAACACACTCCAAGCACAGATGTTCACAGAGGGAAGGGTGCATGGGTTCGCTGCTTTCATGCGCCACAGGAGATCGGACAACGCTCTTGTACACGCTGTCGCCCAGTGGTAAGGCTCGCCCTTACACCATAGATGGAGAATTTCACCACCGTAGTACATGTGCTAAATATGTATGCAATTTTATTTTATTTTTTATTTAATATCATGTAATTTATTTAGAGGTATGCTTTTATATGGCAGACAGAGTATTGCACTCGCTGCTCTGTTCAACTGAAAAAACAAACATTATTATTAATAAATTTGAAGTAATTCGTCATTCCGAGAAGATATCTCCACTAGATATGTATTGAAATGCATGAATTATAATCTGCAGGCAGCTTTTTGAAGGGCTTCACCCAATTTAGTAAAATTCTCTGATAGTAGAGTTTTACCTCTTTGTATGTACAACAGCAATTATAGATTGCGTCCAAAATTTTACTTATCACATAGGTACCTATTCATTTTTCTATCCAACTAAAAACCATTTGTGAATGGTTTGAGATCTCTCAAATTTCATTTTAGTTCATTGGCACGGTCAAATTTTCGAATTTTTTTAAAAGCTAAAATGAACCTTTTCAAAAAAAGCCAGTTTCAATGGAAAAATTATATCGGGCGATCCAGTGGCAGCAAAGTTACCGGGACAAAAAACCGTGACAGGAATATCGTCGTACATAGAGTTGGGTTCATAAGTTACATTGTTTTCTTTTCAATTTTTATTTTTGACTGTGGAAAACGTTATGTTTGGTTAGATTTTTATCGTTGCTTTGAAATTTTGCTGAAAAATGATCGGAAAATTGTTAGAGAATTTCCAAGTTTGGTAGAAATAAAATTGACATTTCTCATCATGCTGTTTAAAACCTTCAACAGTTATTTTTGAAAATAACAGAGGGCGCCACTTTCGTCTACAAAAATCAAAACTGTACAGGCATTCAGATACTACTACTATCAGATAATTCAAAAGAATATTCCTCGGTGAAGACGTTAAATAAAATTCAATTTGACGGTCACAAATTAAAAACTTAACCCCCTAGAGCGAATTTCTTTCAGGCTGTATGATACATATATACCATATATACCATAGACGCTCCCGAAAAATTGGAAATAATTCTGTGTAACGTAAGTGTAAGAGAGAAATTAGTGTACAATGAATTTTCCCACGGGAATGAAATGTTTTTCCGGGATGAAAAGCAACCTATGTCACTTTCCAGCCCTCCAACTATCCCTACGCAAAACATCATGTCGAATGGTCGCTCCGTTGCGTTGTGAAAGAAGGACAAACAAACAAACAAACACACTTTTGCATTTATAATATTAGTTAGGATAATATCTGCCTTTGTCTAATTAAATATTTTTTAGTTTTCGCGCACATCGGCGGTAATTACATTTTATGCTATGAAATCACCAGCAAGCGACTTAAACCTTGTATATGTTGCCTTTCAAAATTTCAAAATTTTTAATTGCATTTGTCGAGTTGTAATACTAAAATCTGAAAGAGTCTTTCGTCTGCTTTCAAAAACAGTATTTTATTTTTAAATACGATAATTGCGAAAATATTTCGGCTTTGCACTAAAATTCAAATATAATGGGATATTTATGAATGTTTCTGAAAACTAAAAACTGCTTTGAAAAGGTTATAAAATAATCTTTCGAATTTATAAATGAATAAATAAATTTTTTATATATTAAAATTTTTAATGGGAACATAATTTTTATTTAAATGGCTCACCTTACATTTTTTGGAACTAAAATTACTGATAGTGAAAAAATATATTTAAAAAAACACACACATTTTATTAGACAAATGTATTACAATCGACACCTGACTTTTTTGTCATTATTTAATATAATTAATAAATTTAGTTTAATAATTTTCTTCAAATTACTTTCGGAACCTTTGGTTTCATAAAGGTGCACATTTTAATTATTCTGTGGTTAACTTAATATTTGAATATAAAGCATGGTGTTTTTTCTTTCTAACACCTTTAAGATCATATGTCTCACCACGAGAGTAAGGGAGATACAACGATTTCTATGAGACCATGTGAGTTGTTTCCAAATGCGAACAAATTAGCCTGATGGGTTAAGAGAAATACATTGCCAAATATAGAGGCTCAATGAGTTAAATAATTATTATGTTATGCATTTAAGTCTTCCTTATCTTGATTTTATCTATATGCGTACTCATAAATTAAAGAAGAACATAAGAAATGCCTCTTGGACGTGTTTCGATATCAAATTATTCGTCCAATCGGGCCAATATATATCCAATACAAAACTGTGTTTTTGAAATTCTAATGGGATGAAGCGCTGGACTTTTGGGCTAAATTTATTTCCATTCAAACATACCTGTTGCTGCTGCTGTTGTTGTTGTTGTTGTTGTTGCTGCTGTTGTTGCTGCTGTTGTTGCTGCTGTTGTTGTTGTTGCTGTTGTTGTTGTGAGGAGATGGACTCTGACATCTGAGTGGTTTGAGGCGAAGGCAAGTTGACCCCCGTGGGGGCCCCTTGCATGGAAGCCACTGGACTGAGAGGTCTCTCCTTCAAACTGTGTGCGACAATAATTTCATTTCATATTTCCCATCGACTACCATTCACCCTGTTATAAAGTTACTCCAAGAAAATTATTTTGTAAGGTTTCCTAACACAGTACTAAAGAGATAACCCAATACGAGCGTGTAGTTGACGTGTCCGCGCGTCCGAAAAACAATATTTTTTCATACTTCTGGTGAAATTGATCAAATATCAAATTGGACCATTTCCAGGCCTAGGAGTCGATATACTTAATTACGAAGGTCTTATATGTTTGGAAGAGAGTTAGCTAAGAGCTTCACAGAAGTACTCATAGGGGGCAGTGCAAAGAGCTTGCTTGGAAGTCCGCAAGATGGCAGCTAGTAGTCAGTAATCGCTAGGGCCAGTTAGGCTGCTTCCAGACAAACTTGGTGTTTGCAGATCTCATTCAGCCAGCTCCTAGTTAGGTCGACCATCAAAGTCACTCTTGAATAAATCCCTGATTTAATATAAAGAACTTATTCTCTAAAATCTCCTTCCACAACGAGTTGGAGAACTGTTTGTGGGGACACAACACTTATACAAGCATTATTATCCACTCGAGCAATTTTTGGCATATTATGGCCAGTTTTCAAAAACGTTTTGAGCAATCGCTTGTCATAATGAACCAAATTTATATAATATAAAAATATATTCATATACTGAAGAATGATAATAATGAAATAATATGGTAAATGTATATATCAACCAATCATTCTAGTGGTTATAATATGTGTTGCGTTTGATAGATTCCCCTGTCTTAACAAACATATCGCAAATTTTAGAGCACAAGCGTTAGGTGGGGATTCGACAGTCGTCTTGCGTAGTCGATAATTCACAAAATGTGCGCCCAGCATTTTTACACAATTGACATTTGTCACATGAGAACGGGATGTTTCTACGACTTGTTCTTGAGTTCAACAGCTTGGCTGTGGAAGGATTTGCTGGCCTCTATGTTTCCTCCCTCCTACAACAAGTACACTCTTATATCTCCTGAAAAAGACCCTCCACAAATCCTTGGATACTAAAAAGTCTTACAATGATCTATTTTTAAATCATTAGGACAATAATGTCAATGTTTAGTGTGTGAGAACCTCAAAGCGACCCAAAGTAAAAATGGATAGACTATGTGGAAAAGGATTGGAGCAGGACAGGAAGGACTGAGGACTGCCTGGAGGCGAATGGTGAGGGACCGCACCCTGTTGAGACGTATCGTATCACACCCTCCGATATTCATAGTGATAATTATGAGGATAATATTGATTTACCTGAATCCTTTCAATAGCACCAGATGTCTCGGGTCCTTGGCGTAGTTTTTGGTCTGCGACGCTGTCAGATCGCCTCCCGCTTTCTCAAACAGCCGAAAGAGCGCCGGAATCTTCCGCGGCGACAGAATTGACAAACTGATTCCACGCTGAAACATGTATTTCGGAATCAAATATAAATAATACAATGGCAAACAGAGAACAAAACTGATAGAAATTCAAATGTAACAATGTCATCAAAAGGCCAATTAGTGCTATTCTGATTTTTTACATTTGAAAGGTCTTCATTAAAGGACGAGTCTGGGTCCGCTTAGCATTTAAAAAAAATTTTATTGTCCTAAAAGTACAACCGTGATGTTGTTATTTTTTTTTATTTTTTTTTTACAGTATTACCGCACAAGAGTCCCAACTGCTCCCGTCTGGAGCCAGTGAGACTATGGCATCCCCAATTGGGGTATGTTGGGAGGGGAGGGAGATGGGGAAGAGGAAGGTGGGGAAGTACCTGGCTATGCTTGTCAGCTGATCATAATACGATAGGAAGCTGAAGCGCACCTCCAATCGGCATTCAACGGGGCATTTGAATGCATTAACCTACAACCCCAATGTAATAAATGTTTGTCTGTTCAAAATCTTAAATCTTTGAAAGTTCTTCACCTATGCTTTGAAATTTTAACACAATGTTGCATTCGAATTTGCACCTATCTTTATACGTATATTATACAGGGTGTCCGGGATTAAAGTGCAGTAACTTCGGGAGGTTACATGATGGTAGAAGTAAAAAAGATACATAACTTTTTGGAAATTTGAACTTTTAGATGTATTTTTAGCTACAAACGAAAAATTGCGCCGGCGTGTGCGTACTGCATTATTATTGCTTATGGAACATTTGAAATGGATCGTCCGATCCTAGAACCCGCTACCCCCCCTTCCCGCGCTTTACAGCTGGTAACAGAACAGCTGTGATTTGTTTACTTTAAAGAAATATGATAAACAAATACCTCACATGTACTCACTATACATGTGGGTTACATAACTCGATAATGGGTTATAGGGCCTGAAGGCCGAGTTTACTTTACGTTTACATACTTGCATGCAAGCTGAAGGTGGACATTTTGAAAATCTGTTAAATTAGCAAAAAAGCGATGATATTAGTTAAGTGTTTAATAAGTTATTAATATTTTTTATATCGAAAGGTTATATAAGGAATAAATTCGTATTATTATTTTAGTGCAGTTCTCTTTGTTCTTTGAATTTTGTTTAAAACATCATAAAACAGACGATTTTGAAGCGCATCGTTATAACTTCGAACTCTCGGTTTACGCGTCACTGGCAAATAATAAACAACGTCACCAGTCTCGCGCTCGACAAGCATACAGCATATTTATCGGGTAAGTGTGTACCTCCACTAAGCAGGTGTGTCTTTTTGTATGGAAAAAAAAAGTTGGAATTTCGGAAAAAGTTATTTATCTTTTTTGATCCTACCATCATGTAGAATCACCTCCCAAAGTTACTGCACTTTGACCCCGGACACCCTGTATAGATGTCACCTGTGACAGGTAAAAATGCTTTTTTTAAAAACAGCTCCATCTGTTGGACGTAAAAGCAAAACGCGCTATTGTTTCTCCATCTGCACAGACCGACTGATCCACAGCAACGCGCGGCAGGGTAAGGGCTAGTAAAAAAATTACATGGAGATGGGTTAGGATAATCGATAAGTCCACTAAAGATAACAGTTTGCGACCCAGTCCATTGTAGGACTTTCTGCGTGGGGTCTGAACGTTAGTTTCCAACCTGACTGGCAGCTGTTCACTCATCGTTCACATGTTCGTTTACTGCGGTGAGTAAATTATAATTTTTTTTTTTTTTTTTTTTTTTTCATGTTCTCCATGAAACGGTTATACACCAATATATCATGGAGAAGATTACAAATTAAAAGGTTTACACAGGCAGTTTTACTATTTTGTCACATGCGTTATAAGATAGTTACTGAATTGTCTGTAGGTGACATTGAAAATGTCGATGGCTAATGCAGAATCGTTAAGCAGTTGAGTCGCTCTGTGTATTGGCGGGTTCTGATAGGCAGAAGTCCTCGCTTTCGGAGCATGTAAGAGTGCATGGGATCTCCCTCGAGTATAATTGTTAGGCACATAAAAGTTAACCTCTTTCAACATAGGCGGATTATGTATTGTACCAGAGATTAACTTAAAAAAGTGTTTGCCTAAAAATATTTTTCTGCGGGCTTCTAATGTATTGAAATCGAGCATTCCTGTTAAGAACAAGGATGGATACAGGAATGGATAGTATGTATATTCCCTCATATACAGGTAACGCATAAACCTTTTTTGTACTTTTTCTATTTCTAAGATATGGTTTTGTTCAGAAGGGGCCCAAATAATGGAGCTGTATTCCAGGATGCTGCGGACAAGTGCTTCATATGTTCTTCGTATTGCAATTCCATTAGTAAATGATCTCGCATTACGAAGAACAAATCCAAGCATTTTGTTAGCGCGGGAGACAATGTCATATATGTGGGATTTGAAAGAGAGATTTGCTTCGAAGATCACCCCAAGGTCACGAATATACTGTTACTGTTACACGAAAATACGTAAATACTGTTACAAAATATTCGATTTTGAAAACAAGCTGAACTTTTTCCACCCGATTTGGTATTACGCAGCGAGGAATTCCCGCACCACAGTAAAAAAAAACTACTTATTCATAAATATATATATCATTTTCAAAAGCTAAAATAGTTATAATAATAATATTTGGATGATTTGTGAAGTGGACACCAACGCTAGTGACATCGACTGTAAAATGCCGGTTTCATCTCGGTGGTACCTTGGGGGAGGATTTGCAATGAAACAGATCATCGCGAATGTCGTCAGACAACTAACTGATTGGGCCAGTTGTTTGCATATTTATTGAAACAGTTTCTAGATGTGTTAACGGGCAGCAATTATTCTATCACTAAACAGATGCATGAGAGAGAGCATTAAGGAACCGAGAAAAATAACAGAATTTTAATTACTATGGTTAAATCCCTTTTGACACATGATTCATGTCCCGTGATAAGCCTCAAAGGATTCAGCATCGTAAAATATGTGATATCAGATAAATAAATATTCATTTCCATAATTATTTAGGTACATCCATCTGCTGTCCGGTACAATTTGTATAGCGCCATTTTTGTGTGAAATCAAGATAGTACAATGCGACATGCCTGTAGAATGTCGGATTCACTTATTGACAAAATCTAGATCACCTCCCTGCTCTGCGCACTTGGCTTGTTCCCCTCACTCTTATGGGCAACTCTGTATCTTAGTTACTCTGCGAGGTTAAGTAAAGTGGGATTAGGTTGTGTATTACCTCGTGCAGCATGACAGCCAGCTGGTCTGCCGTGTTGCCAGCATATGCGTGGCACTCCTGCGCAGGCATGGCGTAGGGTGGCGAGGAGGCTACCAGCAGCGCGTGGCGGTGTGGCGCGCGCGGGGCGTGCTGGGGAGAGCCGCCCCCCTCCCCTTCGCCGCCCCCGAGCTCATCGAAGCAGGACAGGGCGGCCGCTAGGCCCTCTGCGATGGATGCATGTGATTCTCCACGACCTCCAATCAGTCTGCCATGAAGACAGGATAATGTACATAAATTAGTTGCAAAACAAAATAAATTAAGAAGAGAAAACAAAGCGGTAAAAATTAATTAAATTCAGTCAAATTGACAATAATGTTTAGTCAAAGAGACTATAGTGGATTAGAGTCAGGCAAAGTGAAATTCAATTAAAAACAGACCAAAGTGGCAATAATGGGATCAGAGACAGTCAAAGTGACAATAGTGGGATCAGAGCCAGTCAAAGTGACAATAGTGGGATCAGAGCCAGTCAAAGTGACAATAGTGGGATCAGAGCCAGTCAAAGTGGCAATAATGGGATCAGAGACAGTCAAAGTGACAATAGTGGGATCAGAGCCAGTCAAAGTGACAATAATGGGATCAGAGCCAATCACAGTGACAATAATGGGATCAGAGCCAGTCAAAGTGACAATAATGGGATCAGAGCCAATCAAAGTGACAATAATGGGATCAGAGCCAATCAAAATGACAAAATCAATTGATTAAGAAGAGGCCAAAGTGGCACCAATAAAATACAAATCATCAAAAGTGGCATCGATCAACAAACTTAAAAGATGAATGATTCTCACTCTAGTCTGTCCAGGGCCGCCAGCAGGCGCTGCGGGGCTGCAAAGGGCCCCAGTGAGGAGACGGGGGGCGCCGGGGGGCAATCTGCAGCCCTGTAGATCACTGCCCCGAAGGCCGCCCCCCCTTCCGCACAATCACCCTCACCGCTGCCCTGCTTGAAGTATCTGGAAGAATAATTCATTGCATACATCATGCCAAGAGTCAGAATAGCAGGATAGTATGTATGAATGTGTATAATGCAAGGAGTGTGTATCAAGACAGAGTTGTGTGGCGTCTGTCCTCCTAGCTAAGCCCTCCGTTAGTGTACAAGTAACATTTCCGCTTATAGTTATGTTATTATTATAATTAGTGACTAAAGCCAAATGGGTGGAAAACAACCTTTCATGTTAGCAATTGCGTGATAATCTTTTCGACGACCCGCGCCGTAAAGAAAATTTCGCTAAAGTATGGTAGCAGTTTGCAGAGCAGTTAATTGTGGGACTTTTCAACACTCATTTTTCACGTAATCATTTACTGAAGATGAGTAAATTATAAAAAGGTCTACTTCCCCGCTTCGCGCAATTTCATTTGTACCCCGTCTATGGTTTCTTTGATCTGTCTACGGCTTTCACCCAATTCCATCAAACAGCATTGTCGTTAAATTTTATTGTTTTACAGTCCTTTTACAAGTTTATCTGAAGCTGTATAATTTGTACGCAGTTTCGGATGTAACACAAGGAATGTTTGTCTTTGTTTGATTTGAACCCGCAACCTCTGGATCCGTAACCGAGAATTATAACTGTTCAACCAAGGAGGTCTTCTGAATAATGAATAAAACTTACTCTAATGTTGGAATGATGTAGTTTGTCTTCAGGTCATTGAGGTAAGCCCCGTTAATGGCCGTTCCCTCAATGACAAATATAACTTCCGACTGGATAGCTTCCGGCATTGAGACAACCATCTTGCTTTTGGGCAAGTCCTACCTGAAAATATAATAATACAATTTATTTAACAAATGTATACTTCCAGTAGTAACATTCGGAGCCGGGTAAAGAAAACCAGACCAGCAAATTGGCCCCCTTCAACAGACTTGTATTAGTGTATTTGTGCTGGTAAAAGCCTGAAGAGCGCTGTATTAGGTGTTATCAGCGCCTTGGCTCCTCGGCAATTTGGCGAACAGAGTGGACAATTCCAAATGCGCCTGCAGTGTCGGCCCTGAGCAAGTGTATACTGCCAGTATTAATATAATCAAGGTAAGTCTATAGGTCAGTTGTTACACTGAACTTGAACAATTCATCAATTAAAGAACAGTGAAAGTTCTGTAAATTGTACCGTCTCACCAGATAATGTGTTGGACTCAAGTTCCGACTTTAGGGAATTTAAATTAGGCTGAGGAATATTCCTGGCTGCACATCAATAGGCACGACTAACAGATGACTGATGTTCGGAAAGAAAATGAATCGTACAAAGATTCCTGCATTTACCTTATTATCTTTTATAACTAGAAGTACCTTGATAAATTCTTCAATAGTTGCAAAATTTTCGCCAGTACCTGTGCCAGATTGGGTAATTTGAGTTGTATCAGAAAGTACTCTAAAATCTTCTGTCTTTAACCTCAGGCTAATTTTTTGAGTTTTGGGAATAAACAGATATTATTCGCTGAGTCAATTTGTTTGCTTTTCGGAACAGCTCAAATGGTCTAATAAAAATCAATGTATCTCCTTACTGTCATGGTGAGAAATATGATTTTAAATGGTGTTAGTAAGAGAAAACAAAACTATAAGTTACCGACAAAAGAATTTAAATGTAATGTCAAAGGTGAGAAAAAATTATGAAAAAAAAATTATATTTTTATATGAAACAACAAAAAAGTGAGTTGTCAGTCTACATTTGCATTCAAAATTAAATAAATCAAATATTTCATTGTTTTTTAAAGTTAAACTTTGTAACATGTGGGTTATTATTCAATTGACACACGACAACACACCCCTACTGAAGCAATCACTAGATGGAGTTTGTCGAAGGTGTCCGAAGTTAAGTTACATATATCGTGGTCACGAGAACTCCGGATCATTAAAAAATATTCTTAATAAAGGCGAGCCGAGCCGAGAGTGCACCCCCCGCTGCCAGCGCCTTCAGGAGCAAGCTCAAGAAGATGGTTCATTCCTAAAATCAGAAGGAAGAAGAAAGGACGTGACTCTGGGAGGACTTGAAACAATATACTATTCACTGATGAATGTTTGGGGATCAGGTGGTGAGAGGCACGAAAGAAAAGGCGTGTCGTGAAGTTCACTGTGTTTTATTGATGAGTCAGTTGCCGTGATGAAGAGATGACGCTGGACTGATGTATACACCGGATGCTGGCTGTGATAGCAGGTCAAGCGCGGGTCAGTGAGTCGACGCCGGGCGCTGGTGACCGGGACTCGATGACTGTCGGCACTGCAGGCAGGCACTGGCGATCTGGGGAATCAATACTCCAGTGCTGACGGGAAGGCCGAAGGTGTGGCGGACCTTGTAGGCGGTTGAGCGGGAGCTGCGTATACCAGTGAGGATGCTGCGTGTCCTCGTGGTGGTCATGGTGCGTGGATGAAGCGCTGGTCAGAGACGCTGGAACCAGGGCGCTGTAATCCGTGTAGCGCTGGCTAGGGACGGCGATCTGGGCCAAAGCGCTAAGATGATGTCCCGATAGAGTCCATGATTGTACGGGCGAAGCCGGGTGCGTTGTCCTTCGCGCAAAGGTGCGCGGATTATCACTCGTGAAATTTGTCCACGGACGGCAGATTGTTGACTGACTGCCTGACTCGCTGCGTCGGGCTTATTTATACTGTTCAGCCGGTGGCAACAGTAGGTAGATGAATGGCAACTAAATCGAAGCCACTCGCTCGGTCTGGGCCTTTCGCGAAGTTTCGGCGGTGCGGCAATTATGCATAGGCGGTAGACTCGAACCTTCTGGCGAGTTGTCGTAGTGTGCCAGACCGACTGCGACGTAGGTAGGTTCGCATTGTTTTGATTTCGGCTGCAAGTACGTACCTGCAAGTACGTACCTAAGTAGCGTCGAGCTGTCTATTATTAATGAGACATTCTGGATGTTCTATTGACGCTACAAATGTTAACACTAATCTTTTTTTATAATCGCTTCTGTTTGAGGAACGAGGACTTCGCCATACCGCACTACCGTCATTGGGATGATGCGGCATGTTTCCGGAAATGACGCAGCGAGTTATGGATGATTTAGGAATAGACCTTTGAGACACACACAGGAGAAAGCAAGGATTGGGACATCGAGCATCAAGTCTACAATTGCTGCACTCCAGGCGCGGTCCGTCCATACATGCTGTGGATGCACCGCATCCCTTTCATTTTGGAGTAAAAAGATTTGGACTTCTAGCCAAAAAACAGCAATTTAAATATTTTAATATTTCTACAGCGACCTTAATGTGATTTTTTTTACAAAAACGGCGCTGTAAAAAATCATACAAATATCAAATCGTGGATATTATCATCCCGTTACTGTATACGCACAACGAACGACACGATACAAACAACGCGGCAAGTCTAAATACACATGCATTCTCAAATACTGTGAAACGCGTAAAACACACGTATACATGCAATAATAGAGTGGTGTGGAAGCGATCTGTAAACCGTATCCAAGAATGCTAGAGCATACATTCTTTCCGCGCATGCGCTCTGAGACCCGCAAGCCAATATCTTCGTCAATTTTATACGATATTAATGACAGCATCCAACGTACAAAAACCGTCTTTAATGTTCATAATATGTATAATGCACAGAATCGTATACTCTATTACTAATCCATTGGATTGTATGCGCGCGCTGCTTTGACAGTTTGCTTTGAGCTTGAATACTGAAGTCGAATTTTTATTGAATATTATTAACCTGCGATTTACTTTTTAATCATAATTTAAATAAAAAAAAACAAATACTCAAAATAAGATGGAGACTTCGCCAACGTGTTCTAAATGGTAATAGTAAATTGTGTGGTGGTATTCAGAGATGTGCTTTATTTCAAATAAATCCATTTCAAATAGAAATGCAAAATGCAAAATGGGTATTTTCCATTTTGCATTTTAAATGCTTTTCTAAAAACCATTTTGCATTTTAAATGCTTTTCTCAATGCATTTTCCATTTTAAATGCTTTTTTGCAACATTCTTCCTACTTTCTCCACTCATCTTTTTTTCATAAGCCCCAAACATCAGTCAGTCCTCAACCTCGCTATAAGAGATAATTTACATTTGTTAAGTTGCTCCCTGGTAGGAGCCCTGGCAATTGAGTGATACCATTACAAAAAATACTGATTCAAATACTGAACATGGCCATGACGCTGTAATATTAAATGTTAGATAACAGTTTCTATGTTTTTACGTTGGCAACATTAGTCCCGCGCAAATTTTTTGTGGTTTCATAATCCGTAGTCGTGGTGTTTTTGGATTTACCATCATGTAATATGTCTACATTGATGTCCATTATTAAATGACAAAATTGTTTAAAAATTCTATAATTATTTTAATTGTTTGACCTGAGAAACCATTTTGCATTTTCAATGCATTTTGAAAATAGGTATTTTGCATTTTGCATTTTCAAATGGAAAAGTTTTGACCCATTTCCATTTTGCATTTCAAATGGTTTTGGGTACCCATTTTGCACATCTCTGGTAGTATTATTGAATCATTAATGCACAAAGTTTTGTGTCTCGGCCATTTGCGGAAAAAAAACTTATTCTGGATACTGGAAATATTGAGTTATGGAGATAATTTTAGACGGTAAATTGTATCTCGGTCGGTGGCCGAGTTGACATCGCGCTTGGGTCCCACCCAGGCGTAGCGTGTTCAATTCCTCGGCTGGCTAAGTCCTCCATCACAACACAAGCAACATTTTCGGCTTTCTGTGGTGGTAGTAGGAGATTTTCAAATATTGTCAGGTTATTCGTAACCCGGGAATGTTTGTCTTTCTTTTTAAAAAAAAAAAAAAAAAACTTGTTTGTGGGCTAGCGTCTAGATGTGCATATTTGATATCAAGTACGTAGTAAGTAAGAGTATAAACATTGGATGTCCAGCATCCCTTCTACAACAAGTCACCGACTGCCACTGCTGCATTCCTGTCATAATTCGCGTATGTTACCATAAAATTCAGTCGAAATGATTTGCACTCTCTCTCTCTCTTATTTGACGTAGTTTTAAGTTTCATCAGCTATACTAATGTATTTTAAGATGATTAAATTCACAAGTATTATTTTTTTAAGAACAAGTGAGAAATTTTTTATTATTCTTGAATAATAAAAAAATATTGTCCAATTGTCCAATAATTCTTTCCAAGAAAGAGATCTCAAACTTAACACATTGTTTGCGGGAGACGCTTAAAAGCGTCTTTTGCGTACTGTTGGTAGAGAGCGGGAGACGCTTAAAAGCGTTTTTCGTATTTGTACACTATTGGTAAAGCGCGGGAGACGCCAAAATGCGTTGTACACTTAGAGTAACAATATATTACGAGTAACGTATGATGTTGCTTACTCTGTGAAGTAAAAATTATGCATCAGCTCTCGTGAGACGTGTACTAGGTTCCTGGCAATTCGTGGAATTAGGGTCGGGTGGCCTGCCGACTGCGGTCATAAAACATGCACTTGAAATAAAATAACTGTAAGATAAATGTTACGGTTTTTTTTTAATCTTTACATTTCTTCAGTGTTAAAGCGATATTGTTTCGTTTAAGACGTTCTTTATTTTCTTTTCTGCCTACATTCCGCTTTAAAAATTTCTTACAAAGTATTTGTGTGCTGTGCTCGAAAAGTTATTTGTTAAATATTTGTTAGTTATTTTTTACATAATAAAGGGATATTTTTTCATAAAAAATACCCTATAAAATGGACTACGGTAATGATAATCGATTACAATAAATATATGAAAGGCGTTGACCAAGCAGACCAATATCTTTCGTATTATTCTATTTTACGAAAAACCACTAAATGGACAAAAAGGCTAGCGATGTATATAATAAATTGTGCATTATTAAACTCATTTGTTGTGTACAACTCCGTAAAAGAAAGGAAAATAAAATATAAACATTTTTTTAAGGAAATCGCAGAACATTGGGTGGCTGATCAGATTTCGTCAGATAATAGTCAAGACCCGGAACCAACACCATCAACATCTGGTATCCGAAAAAAATCTTCAAAATCTGATCCTCCAGGAAGACTATCGATGGATATGAGAAAACATATAATGGAAAAGATTGAAGGCCCTGGTAAAAATAAGAATCTACGAAGGCGATGTCGTGTGTGCGCGGTACACAAAATACGTAGCGAAACCCGGTACATGTGTAAATTCTGTGATGTACCTTTACATAAAGGGAATTGTATCCAACGATTTCATACTTTCAAACAATATTAGTGTTTTGTGGTGTGTATTTTACAAAATATATATACTACCTTGAATGTGCATAAAATGACTAAATCGACAATACGACAAAAGTGCAGTTTTTTCAAAATTTTTTAATTTAAACTTAAATATCGTAATTGTTTATCCAAAAATATAACAATTTGTGACCAGATCATAATGAAAGATTTCAAATAAGGTAAAATACTGAAAATTTTATTTAAATTTGATCAATAGTTCAGAAGTTATAGCTATTTTACATGAAACGTAATTTTGCGCGCGAACATGATAAAAAATGCCCGCTTTACGGCGTAGATTGATTAAAAAACCCCCACAAACATTGTGTTAACATCTACTAAACTATAACACGCTACATTTTAGCACACAACGTAGTATGTAACACCTTTGTATGCCACTATTATATTATATAGCACAAAGGATAACAAATTATCATAATTATTAATTATTTCTCTGAAATACCTCTACAAATTGATAAAATCTTCAGAGAAAATATGGGCTAGTGCACCTGAAGGCTGTGGGTTCGATTCCCGTTGGCGACATTTATTTTGTCTCAGAAGATTTTTTTCAATTTATTAAAATTATGTTTATTTCTAATAATAAAATTTGAAAGCGTATTTACAGCTATTAGTTTTCGGATACATTCAGAAATATTCCAGTAATTTTGATTTTATTGCAAAGCTGAATACAAACAAATTCTCCGACCATCTGACAGCGTCTGTTTTATGATATCTTCGGTTCCTATTTTTTTTATTTTATCAACAAAATATTCCGATTTGGGGCAATGTGACATTTCAAATCGTAGTCACTGGCGTTAACGTTTGTGTAGTACAAAAGGTGAATAATTACGTACCTTTGAATATGTATCATTCGCAAATTAAGATATTCTCTAAATCATTTAACCAACTACGGTATCACTGTCGATAAGATTTTATAAACATTTTTATTCAAATGGAAATGTCAAACAATGTCAGACAAGAAATGAAAAAACGCCGCTTGACGCGGATTTCGTGCAATGTTGACGTTAGTGATGGTTGATTTTCTTGTGCCAGTGATTTTGGAGGATCTTCTGAAGAAACGGCTATTTTTGGAACCGGTTCCTTTCGAAACGTTTTGAATCCTTTGCCTTTGCGAAACTTTTCAACTACCCCTGGATATAAAAAAAAATCGATGAAGACAGTACTCCAGAGATTCTCTAGCCTTTCTCCGATTAAATAAAAAAAAATCAAATCCGAACATTCCGTTTAATCTTCCCGCCTCTGGGAACCAGTATCAAAAGTAACGGGATAAGGAGCCAGTTCCATATCGTTCTCGGGTAGGAGCAAAACCAGGTGGACAGTGACGGTAGGGAAGATAGATGTGAGTCGTACCTTGGAACAACTAGTGCAATATGAATAAATACCCGTTCCCTAGTATTTCGCACTTGTACTTACTTTTACAAGTAATGGTATGCCAAAAGGAATAGTTGTTTTAATAATAATAATTATATAATTAATAAGTAATAGTTCTCGGTGCTGGATTCCCTACAATATATTTTCATATCCATGGGGTGGGAGGGGGGGGGGGGGGGGGTTGTTAGAGAAGTTCTTCAAATCCAAATCCATGGGAGGTTGTTTTCTGTCCCCGATGATTCCCCGCAAATATTTTGCGTAAAATTGAAAATTGGTTCCCCACAATAATTCTTCAAATTCGTGGGGGGGTGGGGTTGTTACAGAACTTCTAAGAATAGTAATTGCCAACAAAAAAATTTCCAATCTATGGGGGGGGGGTGGAGAATTTATATAAATAATAATTCCCCACGAAAATTTCTAAATGCACGAATCCAATTTTTTAACAATCTAGTTTTTTATTTATTTAGTTAGGTACACATTTGAATTCTAACTGTACCCCATTCACACAGAGCGATTTTAGTTGATCAAGTCGGAGTTGAATGACATTTAAAAGCTAATCGACAAGTGTGAATAGCCTTTCAACAACGTTGATCAAGTTTTCAGTTGAACGACGAAAGTTGAAAGCCCGTCTACTTTTGTTGTCAAGTATGAGTCCCGCCGAATCGAAACGTGTGAACATATGTTTCAAGGTTGACCGGATAAATCGTCAAAATGATAATTAATCACGTCTTTAAAAACTTATATAAAGTCATGGAAAGTGATGAAACAAAACATCTCCTATAAATACAATATTTTCTCTGGGTCTTATATTAGACAGAATGGAAGATATTTCATTGAGAAATTGAACTTTGTTGGAGTTGCTGGGGCGGTATATTGCTATGATGTTTAAAATATTCTTGTTTGGAAGTGTCATAGAGCCAAGCACACATTCAAAATGATTTGTTTCTATTGACTTCGGTTGAAATGTGAGTTCATCTCGAAGGTACAACAATATACCTCCACCCGATTTTTTTACTTCGGCAATAATTGTAACATTTAAATCCAGGAATATTATACAGACAGACTAGCTCTGGGGGCTGACTCTGTATCTCTCACAAGCGTCCGTTCCGCGGGTTTACGACTGACAAACCCGTTTTCACTGATTTTGGTACTCTTTAGCAAGTCGTAAACCCGAATTTAATCGACAACTCAAAGTGACAGCTCAACGTTTCGCTTTAGACCGACGTCTGCCGCCGCTCCTTGTATTTTGACAGTTCTTGTTAACTTTGGTACTCTCTACCTCCGAAAGCTAGAAACATTATAGCTCCAAAGGCTTGATTGTCGGGTTTATCAAAATAGGTCGAACTACCTCTGGTTTGGGACCGTTTAGAGCTTTATATCGCCCAACGACATATTTTTCGAAGTTAATAAAATCGAATTTACTAGTTTTAAAAGGCAAGTAATTTGTTTTATTTCGAATTAAACAATACCTCAACCGAATTGATAAATATATACCTAACCGATGCACTTTTAGGCACAGATTATGGAAATTACACTTCGTTTCAACAATTACTACAAGAAAAAACTATTTACATAAACAAATTAGATTATTAGGTTCTTAATTTGGGTTATTTAAGTAATTTGTGCGTAATTTAGATTGGAAGGAAACTTTCGCAAACGTCCAACGCTGCAAAGGGATAGTTTTATAAGGAAAATTTTGATGTTGACTAAAATAAGAACCGGAGTGCCCTTGGAACTTAAGGTGAATACAACATTCAAATATGATTTAAGATTTTCACGGCCAAAAGTATTTTTGTTATTTGTTTTTGGGGTATTATGCCGTGTTGCGCTAACTCCTTCTTTAGCCAACGTTTCGGACAGCATTGCAGTGTCCATCATCAGGGCAGATGTGTTATTTGAGGTTGTGTTAAAATGTGAGCTTAAGTATGAGGTTGTGATACCGTGTTGCCAGCTCCAACCCTCTGAGCTAACATTAATGTATCATTTTTTTTATTTTTTTTATTTTTTATTATTTAAAATGGTTTTTCTTCGTTTAGCTCTGGTGTATCCGTCAATTACCGGATACCAAGAACTATTGAGCTTAGCTCCATCGTCTCTATTAATGTTTACGGGATTTTTATGAATTTCAATGGCTTCCGTAATCAGCCGTGCTCTATAAGTTTTGGGTCTCCCCAGGATTTCAGGAACAAATCCAAAGTAATGCCCGGTGTCAATCAAATGCTCGGCAATTGCCGATTTGTCAGGATGGCCAAGTTTACAAGCTCTGAAGTGTTCTGAAATCCTTTTGGAGATAGTCCGCTCTGTCTGGCCTATATAGACTTTGTCACATCCGGAACAGCTGAGTTTATACACCCCATCTGTTTCCAGAGGAAACTTAGTCTTTGCAGACCTCAGTAAGTCCTGTATCTTAGTTGTTGTTCCGAAGACAGTCTTGATATTTTCCTTTCTCAATAGCCTGGCAATTCTGTCTGTCACATTGTGCACATAAGGCAGGAAGGCACAGCCTTTCGACTCTTGTTCAATTCTGTCTTCGTTTGGTGCAGATTTGGCTCTTATGATTTGCCTAGTCTGACTTGCTGGGTAACCGTTACGCTCCAGTGCATCGGTCAGCTTCGTAAGTTCCGCTCCGATTTTATGTTCTTCACATATTCTGGTCGCTCGGGTCACCAATGTATGGATAAGTCCTCTCTTCTGCGCTGGGTGGTGGTGTGAATCAGCGTGTAAGTACCGATTCGTATGGGTTGGTTTCCTATATACAGTATGCCCTAGGCTACCATCGTGTTTACGCATCACCTCCACATCTAGAAAAGGCAGGATTTTATCTTCGTTTTCCAGTTCCATTGTGAATTTAATTTTGCTGTGGAGAGAATTAAGATGGTCCAGGAATTCGTTTAGTTTCTCCGTTCCATGAGGCCAAATAGCGAAGACATCGTCGACGTAGCGCCACCACACTTTAGGGACAGCCAAAGCTGTGTCGAGTGCCACTTCTTCAAACTTCTCCATAAAAAAGTTGGCTAGTACTGGCGATAACGGACTGCCCATCGCAACTCCCTCCAATTGCTCAAATAGTTCACCCTGAAACGCAAAGTATCCCGTTTTGAGGCAGTGTTCAAAAAGTTTGCAAATGTCTTCCTCATATATCTCCCTGAGCATTGTCATGGAGTCTTCTAGAGGCACATTTGTAAAAAGAGACACGACGTCAAAGCTGACCAGAATATCTCCTTCCTCAGTCTTAACTTTCTTGAGCTTACTAATCAGATCTATTGAATCCTTAATCCACGATTCGGTTTTCCCAGTTTGCATCTGCAGTAATCTCGAGAGGTATTGGGAAAGTTTGTATGTAGGAGCACCAATAGCGCTGACAATCGGTCTCATTGGGATTTCCTTTTTATGTATTTTTGGGAGACCGTACAGGGCAGGAGTACAGGGCGTACGTACAAGTTTCCTCTGGAAACAGATGGGGTGTATAAACTCAGCTGTTCCGGATGTGACAAAGTCTATATAGGCCAGACAGAGCGGACTATCTCCAAAAGGATTTCAGAACACTTCAGAGCTTGTAAACTTGGCCATCCTGACAAATCGGCAATTGCCGAGCATTTGATTGACACCGGGCATTACTTTGGATTTGTTCCTGAAATCCTGGGGAGACCCAAAACTTATAGAGCACGGCTGATTACGGAAGCCATTGAAATTCATAAAAATCCCGTAAACATTAATAGAGACGATGGAGCTAAGCTCAATAGTTCTTGGTATCCGGTAATTGACGGATACACCAGAGCTAAACGAAGAAAAACCATTTTAAATAATAAAAAATAAAAAAAATAAAAAAAATGATACATTAATGTTAGCTCAGAGGGTTGGAGCTGGCAACACGGTATCACAACCTCATACTTAAGCTCACATTTTAACACAACCTCAAATAACACATCTGCCCTGATGATGGACACTGCAATGCTGTCCGAAACGTTGGCTAAAGAAGGAGTTAGCGCAACACGGCATAATACCCCAAAAACAAATAACAAAAATACTTTTGGCCGTGAAAATCTTAAATCATATTTGACGAACCTCTATGGGGAGGAAGTTCACACACTGGTACGACGATTGGAGAATCTGAGAAAGAGAAGGAACCATTTGCTGGGCAGCCTTGCTTTTCTCAAGAGGTGTAAAGAAGAATCGATTGTACCAGTACACATCCAAATAAAAAGACACATCACATCCCGGAAAGCAGATAGAGTATTCCAAAGAGCGGAGGCTGCACTATTAAGGGAGAGGATCCACAATGTGCGAGGCGAGCTGGATGGAGTATCTCGGGACCTTTTCGCTCTACATCTGCACCTAAGTGCAACCCTTACCGAAGAAGACTGGAGAAAAGTTGACAACATGACTTACCAACAAGCAGTAAGATCTAAGCAGTCAACAGATGCGAGACAGAAACAAAAGTTTGAAAGGCTCAACCGAGACAAAAAAGGTGATCGAAAACAACTCGATCAAAATAAAGTTGTCATCAACATTTCGAACCTTGCGTTGAGCCCAGACGCAACTTCTGTGCTGGCAAAGGGGATGAATTTTGCAGTGGCCCCCAAAAAGATACCTGTGGAATCCATCGTATGTGGTGTAGAGAATGCACTACATACAATGATGAAAGTACACAAAATGTCAGAGGTGCAAGCAGAGGACATCCGGCAAGAGACTTGCCATATTTTGAAAAGGGCTGAAATACCCCGCCCCAATATCACGAAAGGAGAGTTTGCGGCCCTAAAAGAATTACGCGCCAATGAGGAAATCTTGGTTCTGCCAGCCGATAAAGGAAATGCCACCGTCGTGATTAATACGGCAGACTACACAAAGAAGATGGAAGACCTTTTGTGCGATTCAGGCACCTATAAGAAGATTAAAAACAACCCCACCAACAAGATTGACATAAAGACAAGGGAACTAGTGAAAGCTTCTAGCATCAGGAAAGAGGATTGGTCTAAGCTTTTTGTAAAAGCCTCTAGAACTCCTGCCCTGTACGGTCTCCCAAAAATACATAAAAAGGAAATCCCAATGAGACCGATTGTCAGCGCTATTGGTGCTCCTACATACAAACTTTCCCAATACCTCTCGAGATTACTGCAGATGCAAACTGGGAAAACCGAATCGTGGATTAAGGATTCAACAGATCTGATTAGTAAGCTCAAGAAAGTTAAGACTGAGGAAGGAGATATTCTGGTCAGCTTTGACGTCGTGTCTCTTTTTACAAATGTGCCTCTAGAAGACTCCATGACAATGCTCAGGGAGATATATGAGGAAGACATTTGCAAACTTTTTGAACACTGCCTCAAAACGGGATACTTTGCGTTTCAGGGTGAACTATTTGAGCAATTGGAGGGAGTTGCGATGGGCAGTCCGTTATCGCCAGTACTAGCCAACTTTTTTATGGAGAAGTTTGAAGAAGTGGCACTCGACACAGCTTTGGCTGTCCCTAAAGTGTGGTGGCGCTACGTCGACGATGTCTTCGCTATTTGGCCTCATGGAACGGAGAAACTAAACGAATTCCTGGACCATCTTAATTCTCTCCACAGCAAAATTAAATTCACAATGGAACTGGAAAACGAAGATAAAATCCTGCCTTTTCTAGATGTGGAGGTGATGCGTAAACACGATGGTAGCCTAGGGCATACTGTATATAGGAAACCAACCCATACGAATCGGTACTTACACGCTGATTCACACCACCACCCAGCGCAGAAGAGAGGACTTATCCATACATTGGTGACCCGAGCGACCAGAATATGTGAAGAACATAAAATCGGAGCGGAACTTACGAAGCTGACCGATGCACTGGAGCGTAACGGTTACCCAGCAAGTCAGACTAGGCAAATCATAAGAGCCAAATCTGCACCAAACGAAGACAGAATTGAACACGAGTCGAAAGGCTGTGCCTTCCTGCCTTATGTGCACAATGTGACAGACAGAATTGCCAGGCTATTGAGAAAGGAAAATATCAAGACTGTCTTCGGAACAACAACTAAGATACAGGACTTACTGAGGTCTGCAAAGACTAAGTTTCCTCTGGAAACAGATGGGGTGTATAAACTCAGCTGTTCCGGATGTGACAAAGTCTATATAGGCCAGACAGAGCGGACTATCTCCAAAAGGATTTCAGAACACTTCAGAGCTTGTAAACTTGGCCATCCTGACAAATCGGCAATTGCCGAGCATTTGATTGACACCGGGCATTACTTTGGATTTGTTCCTGAAATCCTGGGGAGACCCAAAACTTATAGAGCACGGCTGATTACGGAAGCCATTGAAATTCATAAAAATCCCGTAAACATCAATAGAGACGATGGAGCTAAGCTCAATAGTTCTTGGTATCCGGTAATTGACGGATACACCAGAGCTAAACGAAGAAAAACCATTTTAAATAATAAAAAATAAAAAAAATGATACATTAATGTTAGCTCAGAGGGTTGGAGCTGGCAACACGGTATCACAACCTCATACTTAAGCTCACATTTTAACACAACCTCAAATAGATAAGAAGAAGAAGAATAGGAAGATGCCACCCAAGACAAGCGGAAAAGCAGCCAAGAAGGAGAGATAGGATAGAGATAAAGATAGAGAGGAGATAGAGGAGAGAGTTTTTGTGGTTTGTGACACAACCACACAAGCGTTTTTGTCTGGCTTGTGCACTCAGCCAGGCCCCGCTACTTTTGCCGGCCGGAGGAATCCCGCCGGCCCACTGAACAGGCGCCCGCGCCCACCCAACTGCCTTTATCAAGGCAATCTTTCACGCAAAACACTCAACTTACGAAGATCCACGCTGGCCCCCACAAACCGCCCGCAAGCACCTGAGACGTGCTCCCTTTTTAAGAGGAGTCACCGCTCGACACAGATGACCATGTTCCCGACCCGGATGCTCCCCATTGACCACGAGGACTCCCCGGTCGTGGTACCGCCCGGCGCTCGCCAAATTGCGCATCGCACTAAGACCGGGACCGTGCGCTATACGGTCCCCGCACCACAGCCCCGCCCCGAGGACCCAAGGACCCGGAGACCATCCACCACCACGACTGCCACCACGCCCGACGCCACCGAGATGACGGAGCCCGCAGCAGGCCCCTCCTGGGCAGCAGGACCCAGTTCTGCCCCCACGCGCCCCCCGATAGGCCCAGCGTCGGCCTACGTGGCGCCCCCGAGACCGCAGCAGCCGATGGAGACGGCTGCCCCCCAGGATGGAGGCTGGACGAGGCCGTCCAACCCCGTGAAGAGGCCCATGTCCCCACGGGGACCACAACCGCTCCAGTGTGGCAACCGTTTTGAAGAGTTGCCCGAGGTAAGCGAAGGCGCTGGCGCGCCGCGTATAAAGCGTGCCAATACTAATACATCTTTCTCTCCCGCAGGTACCGGCAGGAGAGACCGCGTTCCCCCGGTTGTGATGACCCTGGGGAACATGACGCACGCGCAGATCACAGCTGCGGTGCAAGGACATCTGGGAGCTGGTAAGCCCTTCACTTTCAGATACAACAGGGGCGGCACGGCTAACATCTTCGTGCGCACGATGGAGGACCACCGCGCCCTTACCAACGGGCTGCGAGCGGAGGCTCGCGGCTTCCACACGTTCACGGCCGAAGCGGAAAAGATGAAAAAGGCCGTCATCAAGGGCCTGCCGCTCGTCGAAGTGGAAGAAATAAAGGCAGATCTGGAATCACAAGGATTCCCAGCAGTGAAGGTGGTCAAGATGACCGCCTCAATTGAGTATCCCCTATACTTAGCGCACTTCAATAAGGAAGTCAACATGGGACAGCTGCGTGCGGCCGTCAAATATCTGTGCCACTGCCGCATTCGCCTCCAGAAGCACAGGAGCAACCATTTACAGCACGGCACCCAGTGCTACAGGTGCCAAGACTTCGGGCATGGGTCCCGAAACTGCTCGCACACAGCAAGGTGCGTAAAATGCTTACTGGAGCATGCTTCGGCAGAATGCCCCAAGAAGACAAGAGATGAGCCCGCCGCATGCTGCAACTGCTCAGGCCCGCATCCCGCCAACTACAGAGGCTGCCCCAAGCGGGTAGCATACGTCGCCTCAATACAGCAGCGACCTGCCAGAAGGGCCCAACGACCGCCGGCAGAACAGAACCCGAGCAGGCCACCTCCTCAGCCGAGGACGGATGGACGCACATGGGCCAACGTAGCCGGAGGCACCGCCCCCGCCCAAGAGCAGCGCGAGACCGCGCCGCCCCCACAACCCCGCCCACAGCAGGAGCCCGTGCGCGCGTCCACCTCTTCTGAAGACAACCTGGACTTGATGGCCCTGCTCCAAGGCCTCCTGAGGATGCGATCACAGCTCGCCCGCTGCGCAACAAGAGCAGACAAGCTCGTCATCCTGATTGAGCTCCTAGACACCCTCGATGCCTAATACCGAGACGGTGAAAGTCCTCGTATGGAACGCATTTAGCGTGCGCAACAAGACAGACGAACTGCTCGCTTTGGCAAACGAATTACACACCGACATTATTCTCCTATCAGAATCTCACTTGAATCCAAGCGTACCGCTGAGAGTGCAAGGTTTCGAGATTTATCGTGACGATCGACAAGGAAGATCAGGCGGAGGAACCGCAATATTCGTTCGGCAATCTATGACGTCCACAAGAATACCTACTCCGAAGTTGAAGCACGCTGAAGCCACGATTATCGAAGTCACCATAGAGGGTAGAGCGCATACCATCATCTCCGTATACTGCACCCAAAGTAACCTAGTGAGAGAAGATCTCAATAAATTGCTCAATCTGGGACCAATTGTTGTGATGGGAGGCGATTTGAACGCCAAACACAACTACTGGAATAACTACAGAGGTAATGCGAACGGAAATACGCTCTTTACACACATGCAGACGAATATCTATTCGATAATGGCGCCCGACAGACCTACGTACTACTCGCGACTATCTAGATATCCGAGTACATTGGATATAGTACTCGAGAAAAATGTTAAGACAATATCTCCACTGCGCACATTAGACGAACTGTCTTCGGACCACCTGCCCGTGAGCTTTACTATAGGCGGCACAACTTCAAGGACCCCCAGAAAACAGCGCAATTACAAGGATGCGAACTGGGAAGGATTCAAAAAAGAAGTCAACGAACGAATTCATCTCACTTCGGGAACTCTGCGCTCGCCACAAGAAATCGACGCAGCTACAAGCACTCTCACAGAGATTCTTCAAACAGCACAAGATACACACATTCCTCTCAAAGAAATACACCCATACACGATCAAGCTTCCCGAGTACGTTCTATCGCTCATCAAGGAGAAAAATCGCCTGCGACGCATGTTTCACCGCACACGCGACGAATATTTCAAGACAGCGTACAACTGCATGCAGAGGGAAATCAAGACCGAAATCGCAGAACTCAAGCGCGAACTCTGGGACAAAAAAGTCGCATCACTCACGCCGAAGGATAATTCCCTATGGAAAATGGCAAGCGCGCTGCGACATAAAGACTTCACAATCCCCCCGCTACAGAAATTGAACGGCCCCGGGACGGCGCTTTCGCTACAAGAAAAAGCTGAAACACTCGCCGACGGGTTCGAGAGAGCCTACGCCGCTACAGACGGCCTTTCCGACCCGGCTACGGACCGGATCGTAGCTGACTCTCTACGAGACTTGAACGCAGCAGAGCAGACAAACGCTGAAGATATTCATTTCACAACGCCGAGCGAGATTGCGGTCACAATCAAGCGACTCAGAACGAACAAGGCGCCGGGAAGCGATCAAATACACAACATTTTACTCAAACATCTTCCTCAAAAAGCCATCATCTACACAACAAAATTGTTCAATGCCTGCCTCATAACCGGGCATTTCCCCCAGATTTGGAAATCGGCGACCGTGCTGCCTTTCGCAAAGCCGAATAAAGATAGAACGCAGCCGACAAGCTACCGGCCGATTAGCCTATTATCTACGCTGAGCAAGGTATTTGAACAAATTATACTCAACAGGCTTGTACCACACCACGACGACAACAAGACTTTGCCAGACGAGCAGTTCGGCTTCAGAAAGAGGCACTCCACGACCCATCAACTCACCAGAGTAGCGGAATTTATCGCAAGAAAATTTAACGAACATCGCTTCACCGCCGCTGCGCTCATCGACCTAGAGAAGGCATTCGACACCGTATGGATAGACGGGCTCGTGCATAAGCTGCACCGCACTAACACGCCCATATACCTAACGAGACTGATACAGGAATACCTAAAGAATAGATCGTTCAGAGTGTTCATAAGGAACGTGCTATCTTCAATGCGTGAGATTCCAAAAGGCGTCCCGCAAGGAAGTTTACTGGGACCATTTCTCTTCATTCTATTCACCTACGACATCCCCCGAGACGAGAGATGCAATCTGTCTATCTACGCAGATGACGTCAAACTATACGTTTCTTCGCTGAAAGCGAACATGGCCGCGATTTACCTGCAGAGGGCGCTCGACGCGCTCGTAGAGTATTACAAGAAATGGCGCCTGAAACTGAACGAGGCGAAAACCGAAGCCATCATGTTCACGAGAAAACGTATAAATAGAACACCTGACTTCAACATCGAAATGGGAGGACACAGCATAGAATGGAAAGATGAAGTGACATATCTGGGCCTGACCATGGACTCCCGCCTCAACTGGAAATCTCACCAAGCGAAGATGCACACGCGCACGCGACAAGCGATCGGCATGATGAAGCCAATTTTCAATAGACTGAGTCCGCTACTTCCCAAAACCAAACTCCTCGTCTACTACTCGCTCATTCGTCCAGTACTCTCTTATGCGATTCCCGTATGGAGCAGCATCTCACACTCAGACCACAAGAATCTACAGACACTTCAAAATCTCTGCATTAAAATCACATACAACACGAGACTCAGAACAAACTTGAAGAGATTACACGAACGAGAACAAATTCCAACTCTATACGAATTCACACACAGACTGACTGAACGCTTTTACAAATCACTCACACTTAGTAAAAATCAACTAATACGAGACATAGGACAATACAATGCTCCCAGCGACCTGACATTCAGATACACACATAGACTACCTAAACACATCCTCATGGACCATGACCACATATGGCACATACCAGAACTAGACGCGGACGAATAGCGAGCAGTAGGTATTTCCTAAACTCCCGACCTTCCTCCCAAATATATAATGTTTATATATCTATTTATATATTTATATAATATTTTATAATTTGTATGTATATGTATGTTTATTTTCTATCTTCCCATAAGTATATATTAACATAAAAACAGACACACACACACACATCTCAAAATGCAGGACATCATATACCGATGTTACTGAAGGCCGCATACGTTTCAAGTTGACGTTCGGCCGCTCCTTCCTGGGTAAGGTTTTCTGCGATTTTCCTTACTCCCAACGGCAAATGCGGAAGGATTCCAACAATAGGGCGCAGCCAAAATTTCCCCTTCCCATTCCCAACACAACACAAACAGACACGTATGTAATATATGGCCGCTGTAGGTCGCCGCTGGTGCTGATGCTGGATGATGATACATGCAATTTTAGTAGGGTTTTTAGGTAACAAATTTTTTCCCTACCGAGAAAAATACAAGGCCTCTAAGTCTATAAAAGCCAGGTAATATTTGAATAAACCCATATGAGGTAAAAATTGTGAGGCGCATATGACGCCGTTCTATTTGTATAAAGAACATTAACTTTAAATTCAGTTAATTTAAATGATTCACCACTTCATGGAATATAAGAATCTAGAAAATGAAAAAAAAAAAAAAACAACCTCAAATAACACATCTGCCCTGATGATGGACACTGCAATGCTGTCCGAAACGTTGGCTAAAGAAGGAGTTAGCGCAACACGGCATAATACCCCAAAAACAAATAACATGAATACAACATTATTTAATTAATCATTTTTTCTTGCAATATCTGCAAATCCCCAACAGCACTTTCCGGTGGAAATTACAATTAGAAATTAAAAATAATTCTCTTTAGTCCATTACCTGTACCTAGGTACTCTTTCATTTATACAGTTTGTATTGTTTCTTTCTGCCTATCTTATCTTCTATTGCCGTGTATTTGCCGTACTAATACATTATTTATTTTTAAGGTTCTAACGACACTCTTATTTCTTGCGACAGGGTCATACCAAAAAATTGTGGGGATTGATTTTCACTCAAGCCTGTCGCAACAAACAGTGAGCCGACACTTGAACGAGATTGTGTCGGCATTAAACAGAATAATGCACCGGCACATCAAATTCCCAGGAACACAACAAGAAAGGAATTCCGTCAAACAAGGGTTAGTTTTGATCTATTGTATTTTATTGTTACTTATCTTGTTTACCCGAGGATTGTGGCATATTCAGATGACAGACTATAACGTCTCCACCAATGAGGAATGAATGCATCAACATGGATATTATATTGGTATACAAGCGTAGTCTAAGGCCAATTTAAATAAATAATATATCATTATCGTCATAGAATAGAAGAACTGTAAAAATGCCATCCATGTAGATTTGAATGGAAACCAATATCGCCACTGACTTGGTACCTTTTGGTTCTAACCCATTTAGCACATGCTCTATCTTTCTTTCACTTGAATTTCATGATGAAACAGTTTTTTTTGAAATTTAAGCAAAGAACGGTCCGTCTTAGCGATTAAAGTAATATGAATTTTATAACATGTTGTCTGTATCGAGGTTGAAGGAAGGAACAATAAGAAATACAAAAAACAACTAAATTACATATGTGGTGTAGGTAATATTTTATATTTGTAGATTTATAAGAAAACAACAGATATTCATCTTTTTACAGCCTCCATACAGTTACCAATGTATTACAGAAAAGATTATGCATTTAGAACACGTACAGTAAATGAGAAATGGTAAAAACATATTTAGATAAACAAGTAGTAGCAATAACAAATGCATGATACAGTAAGTACATGTGTATATTATTACATACTAATCCAACTAAACGAATCATTATATTGATACTAATCCTACTGAAATGTTGCACCGCTTACGAAAAGTAAAGCCATTCAAAGAATGTGTGTACAAATGAAATAGTTATGTGAACGGCCCTCTAAAGTATTGCCACTTAGTCAAAGCACGTTTGTCTCAGTAACGTATCTACACTCTATTCATATCATCTACGGTATATTGAACATTTAATATAACTCAATATGAATAGTGACGTTACTTTGGAAAAATTGTGTAATTTGTCATTTGAAATAAAACAAAATGTTACACTAAATTTATGGTTTACAATGAAGTAGGGAAGTATTTAAGTACAAATCTTATGACTTCAGAAAAAAATTTGGTTTTGATTTATTAAATACATAAAACAAAATCAGAAACATACTTTTTCAGATGCGAGATCAAAAAAGTAGATCATAAAACTTATAGCGATAAGTTGGTACAACTAGAAATGGTTGATAGGAAATAAGTAAGAGTTATAAAAGTACCTTTGCTACAATGGGTACTAAATGGTAAAAAGTGATGGTACATGTGCCAGAATCGGCTGTTAATTAGTCATATTTCAATAAGGCGCCGCATTGTCGCGTCTCCAATACATAGTAGTGCTGCAAGCACAGCTCTCAGCTTGTTGTCCTGAAACCATAAAAACAACTAAATTATAAAAACTGTATTGATAGTTCAGTATCTATATCGATTTTAATCATAAAACTCTATATATGTTTCAGGTTTATGAGAAATATCAATTTCCGGGTATAATTGGATGCATAGACGGAACCCATATAGCAATAATAAAACCCAAAGTCCACGAAGAGGCATATTTCAACCGAAAAGGTTTCCATTCGATGAATGCTCTCATGTTAAATAAATATAATTTTTTTTAAATATGGACAAACTAGCTGATACACCCATCATATAAAATATATCATGCTATTTTTCACCTGTAGATATGCGACTCAAACCTAAAAATAATAGCTATATGTGCGAGGTATGGGGGTGCATCACATGATGCACACGTATGGGAAATGATGGCAATAAAACCACACTTGGAAGAAGCAAATAATCAAGAAGCTTTCTGGCTTTTAGGTAAATTTCATTCATGTTTTTAATAAAGTGGGCTATTTTTAATGTATTTGTTCAAATATGTATATCAAATATTATAATATTTCAGGAGATTCAGCATTTCCGCTTAGGCCATACATGATGACCCCAATCTTAAATGCGGTACCGGCATCACCAGAAGAGCATTACACGAAATTGCAATGCAGGGTTAGAAATTGTATAGAACGCTGTTTTGGGATTTTAAAAGCAAGATGGCGCTGTCTTCTAAAACATCGTGTGCTTCATTATACCCCAGTAATGGCAGTGAAGATAGTGAATGCATGCGCTGTTCTTCACAATATTGCCATTGAAGCTCAAATGCCAGAACCAGAGGATGTTATTATTGAAGATGATTTTAGAGAGCTGGTCAGAGATATTTAACTGTAATATTAAAACAAAATCGGGAGAATTTTCGCCTAAAAATCGGGAGAAATTTGAAGAAATCGGGAGATGACTAGAACTATTATAATAAAAATTCTCCCTTGTCAACAATCCGAATCCCGTTTACTATTTCCGAAGCAGACCATTAACAACGATCTAAAAAATCAAGAAGCAGCATAATTGTAGATGTTGCCCATGGAATGACGCAATTTTCCGTATCATTCGATGGAGACTTATTTTTACGTCTGTCAACACAGAACATTTTTTGTGAAATTTGAAGACGTCAAAATTTATTGAATACCTATCTATGTACATAAAAATTGAGCGGCATTCAAACAAGTAACGATTTTTGTCCTCGGGATGTGTCTACGATTAAATGAAACTAAACAATCTTTTTATTTTCAATTTTAATAAGCAACCATCCAATCACCTCATGAGCTTTTTCTTCATATCACCTGGCTTCACATGTAAACGTGGACAAAAGAGATCTCCTGCTTTTTATATGCGATTGTGAGGACGAATGCCTTGTCAACGCATCTCTTCCTGAACAAAAATTTATATCCTTGTTGCAACTTGGATAAACTTTCCCACTCTTTCTTATAATATTGCGAATATTTTTTTAGCACTGCTCCTACTCGTTCCTGCACCGCGATCAGAATCTGAATTCGAACTCGACATGTTAAAAAAAAATAATATGTACGAGGAACCAAGAACCAAAAAAGCGAATCGAGGCGTTACGTAATAAATTCTAAACTCTCGCTCGTAAAATTCATAGATTATCGGTTTGTATAGGTCTAATTCTAATACATAAATATGCTTAGATAATCAGTATTCTCTAATTATTCATGTTAATACCCTATTCAGGGGAATTTTCTTTTTGCCTGTTGAGCAGACCATAAACAAAAAATCGACGAGTGACGACGATTCGCTGCTTGCTTTGAAAAATCGGGAGATATTGATGCCATTCCGGTAGATCGGGAGATGAAGTGAAAAATCGGGAGATCTCCCGAAAAATCGGGAGCTTCGGGAACACTGTATTTATTAGCGCGCTGAATTTTGACGTTTCCGCTGAATTTATATCACATATTGACAACAATTGATTCATTTATCACTCAATAAGGAAAAATGACCGTAAGTTGTATTATTATTTATAATTTTCATGTTTATTCTGTATTTTTTTACGTTGGTAAATGTATTTCGTAAGGTATCGTAACCTTTCCAAGAAGTAAAGGACTTTATAACCTCAAATTCGCTTTGAAGGAACGGTGTTTTATACGCACAAATGACATTTATTTGTAGATTTCTTTTCACCTCTTTTCTTTTTATTGCCATCATTTCCCATACGTGTGCATCATGTGATGCACCCCCATACCTCGCACATATAGCTATTATTTTTAGGTTTGAGTCGCATATCTACAGGTGAAAAATAGCATGATATATTTTATATGATGGGTGTATCAGCTAGTTTGTCCATATTTAAAAAAAATTATATTTATTTACCATGAGAGCATTCATCGAATGGAAACCTTTTCGGTTGAAATATGCCTCTTCGTGGACTTTGGGTTTTATTATTGCTATATGGGTTCCGTCTATGCATCCAATTATACCCGGAAATTGATATTTCTCATAAAACCTGAAACATATATAGAGTTTTATGATTAAAATCGATATAGATACTGAACTATCAATACAGTTTTTATAATTTAGTTGTTTTTATGGTTTCAGGACAACAAGCTGAGAGCTGTGCTTGCAGCACTACTATGTATTGGAGACGCGACAATGCGGCGCCTTATTGAAATATGACTAATTAACAGCCGATTCTGGCACATGTACCATCACTTTTTACCATTTAGTACCCATTGTAGCAAAGGTACTTTTATAACTCTTACTTATTTCCTATCAACCATTTCTAGTTGTACCAACTTATCGCTATAAGTTTTATGATCTACTTTTTTGATCTCGCATCTGAAAAAGTATGTTTCTGATTTTGTTTTATGTATTTAATAAATCAAAACCAAATTTTTTTTTGAAGTCATAATATTTGTACTTAAATACTTCCCTACTTCATTGTAAACCATAAATTTAGTGTAACATTTTGTTTTATTTCAAATGACAAATTACACAATTTTTCCAAAGTAACGTCACTATTCATATTGAGTTATATTAAATGTTCAATATACCGTAGATGATATGAATAGAGTGTAGATACGTTACTGAGACAAACGTGCTTTGACTAAGTGGCAATACTTTAGAGGGCCGTTCACATAACTATTTCATTTGTACACACATTCTTTGAATGGCTTTACTTTTCGTAAGCGGTGCAACATTTCAGTAGGATTAGTATCAATATAATGATTCGTTTAGTTGGATTAGTATGTAATAATATACACATGTACTTACTGTATCATGCATTTGTTATTGCTACTACTTGTTTATCTAAATATGTTTTTACCATTTCTCATTTACTGTACGTGTTCTAAATGCATAATCTTTTCTGTAATACATTGGTAACTGTATGGAGGCTGTAAAAAGATGAATATCTGTTGTTTTCTTATAAATCTACAAATATAAAATATTACACCACATATGTAATTTAGTTGTTTTTTGTATTTCTTATTGTTCCTTCCTTCAACCTCGATACAGACAACATGTTATAAAATTCATATTACTTTAATCGCTAAGACGGACCGTTCTTTGCTTAAATTTCAAAAAAAAACTGTTTCATCATGAAATTCAAGTGAAAGAAAGATAGAGCATGTGCTAAATGGGTTAGAACCAAAAGGTACCAAGTCAGTGGCGATATTGGTTTCCATTCAAATCTACATGGATGACATTTTTACAGTTCTTCTATTCTATGACGATAATGATATATTATTTATTTAAATTGGCCTTAGACTACGCTTGTATACCAATATAATATCCATGTTCATGCATTCATTCCTCATTGGTGGAGACGTTATAGTCTGTCATCTGAATATGCCACAATCCTCGGGTAAACAAGATAAGTAACAATAAAATACAATAGATCAAAACAAACCCTTGTTTGACGGAATTCCTTTCTTGTTGTGTTCCTGGGAATTTGATGTGCCGGTGCATTATTCTGTTTAATGCCGACAAAATCTCGTTCAAGTGTCGGCTCACTGTTTGTTGCGACAGGCTCGAGTGAAAATCATTCCCCACAATTTTTTGGTATGACCCTGTCGCAAGAAATGAGAGTGTCGTTAGAACCTTAAAAATAAATAATGTATTATGAGTACGGCAAATACACGGCAATAGAAGATAAGATAGGCAGAAAGAAACAATACAAACTGTATAAATGAAAGAGTACCTAGGTACAGGTAATGGACTAAAGAGAATTATTTTTAATTTCTAATTGTAATTTCCACCGGAAAGTGCTGTTGGGGATTTGCAGATATTGTAAGAAAAAATGATTAATTAAATAATGTTGTATTCACCTTAAGTTCCAAGGGCACTCCGGTTCTTATTTTATTCAACATCAAAATTTTCCTTATAAAACTATCCCTTTGCAGCGTTGGACGTTTGCGAAAGTTTCCTTCCAATCTAAATTACGCACAAATTATGTACTTAAATAACCCAAATTAAGAAACTAATAATCTAATTTGTTTACGTAAATAGTTTTTTCTTGTAGTAATTGTTGAAACGAAGTGTAATTTCCATAATCTGTGCCTAAAAGTGCATCGGTTAGGTATATATTTATCAATTCGGTTGAGGTATTGTTTAATTCGAAATAAAACAAATTACTTGCCTTTTAAAACTAGTAAATTCGATTTTATTAACTTCGAAAAATATGTCGTTGGGCGATATAAAGCTCTAAACGGTCCCAAACCAGAGGTAGTTCGACCTATTTTGATAAACCCGACAATCAAGCCTTTGGAGCTATAATGTTTCTAGCTTTCGGAGGTAGAGAGTACCAAAGTTAACAAGAACTGTCAAAATACAAGGAGCGGCGGCAGACGTCGGTCTAAAGCGAAACGTTGAGCTGTCACTTTGTGTTGTCGATTAAATTCGGGTTTACGACTTGCTAAAGAGTACCAAAATCAGTGAAAACGGGTTTGTCAGTCGTAAACCCGCGGAACGGACGCTTGTGAGAGATACAGAGTCAGCCCCCTGGGGGCTGACTTGGCTGCATCTCATTGGCTCAGAGCAAAAATTGTAGTTTGATCTCTCGCTCTCTACCATAGCGACTTGTGTAACAGAAAGAGAAGCATTGGCCGTTGTTCCCAACATTTCGAATGATCAATCTCAGGGTCCAATCAGCCAAGTGATTTATTCAGTAACGTTCGATTTGCCTGTTTCCAAACATCTTTACTGTTGATTACCTTAAGTGGCCATGCCTACTATCATAGACAATAAAATGACATCAAAGTTAAAACTTTCAATGCTAAATTAACATTGACGAATTAATTATTGTGTTTATTATTAATGCATATATTTTTAAGTACTGTAATACGTAAACCGATATTTAATATTTAAGCGTATGAAATATGTAAAAAATAAAGTATTAGCTTGACTTTAATGCCACCGTGACTTAAGCTGCTGCCACACGCAAAGCTCACATCAACAGATAATATAAAGCACAATAGCGCTCGCCATACAATCCCATACGGACCCGACACACGTAAAAAGATAACGCGCTATAAGTGTGGTTCTGAACTTCGCTAACCGAATTTATTTTACGTAACCGCTCCCGACGCGATATTTGAAAAGTTATGCGTCCCCCTCTCCGCCGTAAAAAGGAGAGGGGGTCATTTTAATTACGGAGCAACCAACTAAGTTCCGTGTTCCCTTTGACAGCCATGACATAAGCAGCCTAATAATGCATTTCTTATTTATTATGTTAGCTCATATCGTCATGTGTGCTCATAGACATATGAATATTAGTAGACCTGCCCTAAGTGATTAAAGCGTATTATCCCCACTCCCCATACCGGTTCCATTGGAGCCGGCTGGGCTCGCGTATGGCCTCAAGTGAAATTTGAAAACGTGACGTCATCATTCTTGTGCGAACTATGGTCGAGGCATCATCGGTTCATTTTACGAAATAACACGGCAAAATGTTGACTTGTGATATGAAAACTTGTAAAAATAGATGTGAAAAAGAGAATAAACCCAATTGTCGTATTACATTCCATAAGTAAGCATTATTTTACTTTATTTTAAGCTTATTCACACCGTATTATATGGATCAGTTTTAGAAACATATACTATCACATCACAATGTAGCGATTCTCAAGTGTGCTCATCGTTGTTTACTGGGGTAAGTAAATTATGAAACATTTGTAAAAGTGTCTTATCTAAATACTCTGAAACTAACTACGACTCTGCAAACAGAAGAAATTTACTTTGCCGAATTTGGACTTCGCAAATTAGTTCATAACGTGGCGAGTAATTTGCGCTCCCATGTAAAAATGTCTATTCATTCAAAAGCAGATTTTACTTTTAAGAACTAAATGGTGATATTATAATGCGAGATGCCTATTTACTGTCAGATTGATTTATTGACGAATCACAGTCAGCTTAACCCCCTTCGTTCTTCAACAGTTGATTTTACCCCTCGCCATTATCTTCTCGTCTATTAATTCCTATGTCTGTGTGTGTGCTAGTAAATTTAGAAACATAAAAAAAAACTTTATTTCGCAAACATACTTAACATATATTTAAAATATAAATATTATCAATATTTGAATTTGAAGTAAACAAATTTTCGCCCTTTCAAAATCAATCATATTTTTAATCTCAGTATGTTTATATGGTAATATCATTCGGTTTTTTTGATAAAGTTGGACGGCCTGATACCTACATAGAGAAGCTTCTAGTTTGTTCGTTTGTTGATTGTTTTCAATTGTTTTCCTGGGTAATCTGGTTTGCTCTCGTCAGCTCTCGTGCTCTCTTCTCGTTCCCTGCCCTGGTGTTGGTCCTTGCCGCCTTTGCCATCGACATTTTTGGAAATCCACGTGAGCTTATTTTACAACAATTTATTATATGTCGCTTTCGTCGATCGGCGTGCGAACTGCGAATTTCCTGATTCGACGGAGAGGTTATGTCAGGTTATGTGAAAATGCGCTATTTACGCGCAGATTGTTTAAAATCTAAAAAGTTTATAAATAGCATTTATAATTATATAGTGAACTGAGCACTGCTGGCGGCATCATCATCTGAGGATGAGCTGTCCAACAGATCCAGCAATAGGCGACAAGTAGCATCCATTTCGAAAACGTGCCCAAGCTGTCAGTAAGTAAAGTTGTCACTTTGACAGATGAAATTATGTTCCTCGGCCGCTCTCGAATTCAACTGACCCCCTCTCCTACCATAGGAAGAAATATTTGATAGCGTCGTGTGTCGGTAGAAAAGATGATGCGCTGTACATTAACTTTTGATGTGAGCTTTGCGTGTGGCAGCAGCTTTATGGTGCTGCCACACGCAAAGCTCACATCAACAGATAATATAAAGCACAATAGCGCTCGCCATACAATCCCATACAGACCCGACACACGTAAAAAGATAACGCGCTATAAGTGTGGTTCTGAACTTCGCTAACCGAATTTATTTTACGTAACCGCTCCCGACGCGATATTTGAAAAGTTATGCGATCCCCTCTCCGCCGTAAAAAGGAGAGGGGGTCATTTTAATTACGGAGCTACCAACTAAGTTCCGTGTTCCCTTTGACAGCCATGACATAAGCAGCCTAATAATGCATTTCTTATTTATGTTAGCTCATATCGTCATGTGTGCTAGTAAATTTAGAAACATAAAAAAAACTTTATTTGGCAAACATACTTAACATATATTTAAAATATAAATATAATCAATATTTGAATTTGAAGTAAACAAATTTTCGCCCTTTCAAAATTAATCATATTTTTAAGTAGTATGTTTATATGGTAATATCATTCGGTTTTTTGATAAAAGTTGGACGGCTTGGACGAAAGTTGAGCTTATTTTACAATAATTTATTATATGTCGCTTTCGTCGATCGGCGTGCGAACTGCGAATTTCCTGATTCGACGGAGAGGTTATGTGAAAATGCGCTATTTACGCGCAGATTGTTTAAAATCTAAAAAGTTTATAAATAGCATTTATAATTATATAGTTGACGGCATCATCATCTGAGGATGAGCTGTCCAACAGATCCAGCAATAGGCGACAAGTATCATCCATTTCGAAAACGTGCTCAAGCTGTCAGTAAGTAAAGTTGTCACTTTGACAGATGAAATTATGTTCCTCGGCCGCTCTCGAATTCAACTGACCCCCTCTCCTACCATAGGAAGAAATATTTGACAGCGTCGTGTGTCGGTAGAAAAGATGATGCGCTGTACATTAACTTTTGATGTGAGCTTTGCGTCTGGCAGCAGCTTTACTTGGCCTCGCAAATATGTTTCACTCTGTTGACACTTTTTATAAGTAGTCATTTACCGAGGCAAGCTTCAGCGTTGCCAGGTCTAGGGAAATTTCCCTAGATCTAGGGGAGAATATAAAATTCTAGGGAAAAGGGAAATTTTCACAAAATCAGCACAAATCTAGGGAAATTTCGTACTTTTTGGCAAAAAAATTTTTTACATGACAATATTATTGGGATTGCCAGTGAACATAAATGTATTTTTATTTTTGGGATTTCCAGGAATCTTAAATAATATTGATGCACATAAATGAAGCAATGTTATTTTTAACACTGACAACTCAAAATTATATTTATGTTCCTAAAAATATTAAAACCGGGAACTTCTTAAAAGTTTCAGATTACGGCTTTGTCTATGATCATTACAATAAGAAATTATCTTCTCTCAGCTTTTCACTTTTGGCTTTCCACTTTCGGCAATTTCGGTTGGTTTACAGTGATTTTTATTAAGATTTCTGTTTTGAATTCAGTGGTTAGTACTTTGAAATTATTATTATCTCTTTCCAATTAATTAACATGTAAAACAGGGTTAGTGTCCCACAAAGTTCAGCGTTCAGCTACTAAGTTTTTTATTAGCTACTTTCCAATATATTCAGTGTTTAGTTTAACACAACTTATACTATTATGTGTTTGGTATAAGTACACCCTGAATTTATAATATAGTATTTATTATAGGTCAATACGATGGATATACCTTCGACTTCTGGCGCAAGGAGGAACCTTCCGGATGAGGATAATTCAACTTCGGCCAAAAGGCCTAAAAAAATGTACGCGCAGAAGTACCAGGAGAAATGGGAGAGCGAACAGGTTTTTAAAGGCTGGCAAGAAGAGCAATAAAGGACCTATTTTTTTTTCTGCAATACTTGTAGGAAAGATTTTGTGTGTGGAAAGTCGGAGATACAGAAGCATGCAAAGGGGGCTAAACATGCTGATAATATCCGAGCTGCTGCTTTTCAGCCTACAATACTCGAAATTCCAGCAATACGGCAAAGGGCGACAGAAGTCTCTGCCTCGTTATTATCATTAAAATATGTTATTTGACAAATTATTACTGGCGTTGTAATCTTCTAATTACCCGGTAAAACACAAAATATCAGATTAAGGCATCGCTATGTTATGTATTGCTATTATTTGACCTTAACAATTTACTCCATGCACATGTATTTTCGTAAATATTGCCTATTCCGTCACACTTATCTAAAACAATACTTCGATTCAATTGAATTAAGAAATAATGAATATGTGAATGGGATAATGAATAAATTCATGTTAAATAGTAGGTATTTTGTGTGTCGGAATAGCCCATAATTACCTGATCTTTGTAAATATCATGTAAATGTTATGTATCTTAAAATCATCATTTGAAATGATAAGTATTTAAAATTATCATTTGAAATGTCAATGTCAAATTTTTTGTGTCAGTGTTGCCACTGTCGGCCACTGTTGCCATATAAGAAAGAGAATAAAAAAAACAGTGACTACGTACTGGTGTATATGTGGCGTATTTGGGTATTCGTGTATTTTTATTACTACAAATAATATATGAAAGTTATCAACAAAAACCAAGTACTTTTTTTCAAAGCTCCCCCCCCCCCCCGACCGGACAGACGTTTTTAAATTGCCAAGGTGGTACCCCCGGAATCTAGGGAAATCTAGGGGAATTTAGACTCCCAATCTAGGGAAATATTGCAATCTGGACCTGGCAACGCTGGCAAGCTTAATCCAGTAGTTTGGCTTCCTTTTAAATTGGTTGATCACTCAGTTTATGACTCAGTTCGACTTATGAGTTCGACCATAAATATACCACTCTCTAGATCGATATCTTCGGGCTTTTTGTATACAACAGAATTATACAGTACTTAACCACAGATATACAAGCAGTACCTACCGTGCGGAAAAGAGCAGTAGACAAGATAGAAAAAACTCAAGGTCATCTAAAAGTAAGATGCAACCATAGACAATATAATTGCTCTCGGCCTACTCCATTCATTCACTAGCCCAAAAAAAATATTTTAAAAATAAAAATGTCCTTGAAGCAGAAAAATGTCGAAATGTTTTCCAAGGGCAAGGTTCATCTGACTAAGAAAATAAACTTTTACAGTGCATTTCCTTGAGATGAAACTTGTAAATCTGAGAAGAAGAAACCCAAAATGACAAGAAATTTGCAAAAACACTGAAGAAAATTTCCAAAACATGATTGTCCGACAGTATGACGAAGAATTCCGACATTTTTCAGCCTCATGAACTCATGGTTACATATGTTTAAAAATCTTTAATTTCACCAAAACAATAAGATAATACAGGATAACACTAATCAATAACATGAATAAGTTTATCGATATAATAAATAACATTTATACGTTGTGGAGGAAGACATAATGTCAAGTATGAAGCATTGTTCAAAAAACCGAACGAATAACCTAAAACTGTTAATTCACTTTAAACTTGAACTTACGTAGGTAGGTTGAATATAATATGTTTGTAACTCGCTAACACTATACTGGCTTATATTGTATTTTTATCACGAACAACTTTAACACGCAATATTTTCGACGGAAATGATAGTATTTCGGCAGAAAATGACAACCCGCGTGTATAAATAAACCACTGTCATTTTGTTTGAATGATTTGAAATTGTCAAACGTCAAAATTCCGTCATCTCTTTCTGTTACACGAGTCATTATGGTAGAGAGCGAGAGATCAAACCAATCCTTCTGTTCTCACCAATGAGATCTGAGCTTTTAGCCATATTATTCGTTTTCTATAAGAATTTTGAGGTGGGCGTGGCGGTTTCAAATGAGTTTCGAGGCCAAAGCTTAGTTAAATGCCCCTGAGTTCGACTCAGTTGTCACCAGTACTCACCAGTTGTCACTGTCACATTCCGTTGGAAAGAGCATAGTTGTGCGTTTGAGCAGTGTTGAGCAAAAATTTCGGATCAGTAGGATTGGGAAGAACGGCCGTAAGCATGTGTTATCCTGCGATAAAAATTAACGGTAATTTCCAAGACGCCATTTCGAAAGTTCAAGTCAGTTGAAGTTTTTAGCGTAAATATTTTGAATTTTTAAAATCGTCTAACCCATCTAAAAATAATGTTGAGTGCTAGAATTCTTCAAGGTGATAAATTAATGCCGTGTTGTGCTAAAGGTTGCTCAAACGGATTCGATAATCCAGTGCTAGCAAGAAGCAGCAAGAAATACGTTTGTTTGTGGGTGTCATTTCGCGATTGAAAGCATACGGTACTTTTGGGATTAAAAAATAATGCGTTGCCAACGCTTAATCTTCCAATCATCATAAAATATCCGGTCTATCTCCACCAATTGAAATAAGGACCCGATCCCGTTGTTAAATACAGGTACTAACCTCTCGTTCTTTGATACAATGTTCCTTATTCCTGAATGTACTTCATTGGCTAATAATTTGATTAATTTTCCCTTTCAGACCTATCCGTATTCCGACGCGATCTTATACCACGTATTAGGATGCAAAAATTGTTAAACAAAGCCACGATTACATCAAACAAGGTCATTTAAACCTCTCCAGAACTACATCATGTAAGTACCTTATTCAGATTTAACCAGTATTTTCAATGATGTTTGCTGACGACAAAGCTGTGGAAATTATATGAAACCCTTGCAGGAGAACTTGAATAACTTCTAGTGTTGTGGCAATAATAATTAACACTTAAATTTGTTATTCTTTAACTAATATTTATAAGATGTAAGTCACCTACAGTTTGCTTCAACAGTGTGGAATCCTCATTTGAAGGAATATTCTGAAGGTATACACCTAATTTATATTACAGTGAAACTCGCTCAAGAAGTTTTGTTTTCGGTCCCTACAAATTCTGCAGAAACTGCATAAAACACGATTTTTTCCTATATAAGAAAGTTCGACAGTGAAAATCCATCACCATAAATGTCCCCTTTTTCTTAAAATATGTTTAATTAATTTTATCCATGAAATTTATTAAATATGTGTACAATACTAGAATAGTGTAATCATTGGCCTCAAATTTTGTCTTTTTCTAGGTAAGACGAAGGGCATTTTGAGCTGCATTTGTCCGACGGCAGCCCTTTCTCCCGGGAAACGGAAGACGCACTTGGAGATTTTGGGGACCAGACGGCAGCTGCGATATGTATAACATTTGGATATATATAACAAACTTTTATGTAGGTCTTTTTAAGGTATACAATTCCGTAGTACATTATTTTGATATTCTCATAAGGTCTCGCCAGCGTTAGCAATGCAAGCGGCCAAAAATAATCTTTATATCGACCTTTCTCTGCTTTTTATCAATATGTGTCAATGCATGTGTTATTTATCTAAACCTTCCGGAATAAATTCTCTTAATGATAGTGAAAACCTTATCAAAATCAGTTGCATAGTTAAGAAGAACTAAACGCACAAACAGACAGATGCGAATGTCACTTTATTTTATACTATTTAGAGATAATGGATTCCACCACGAATTGTCAGTATCCAAAATGGAAATATTGATTTTTTTTTTTTGTTTTTACTTTATTTATTTTCATTTCTTTACATATATTATACATAATAATAGACAGTAAATAATAACATAATATATATTACCAAATTGTATACACAAGAAATGAAAACCCACTAAGGCACTGCCTGAGTGTGGGTAATATAAAATCATTTCTATATTTCAAGTACCTAAGTATAATATATACATATAAGTAGAAAAAGTTTTTTTTTTGTTTATAGTTATTATAAAAGTAAAGAGAAAACATTATGTACAATAACAAATTCAAAATCCCAAAACTTAATACAAAGCACACACAAAATACCCATCTCTATCTAGGTATAACATATTTTAACATCCTTCCATTATATCTAAAAAATATTGAAGATATTCAGGAATTTAAAATAAAATTAAAAAATTACCTAAAACTACTATAAAAGTCCATATCTTACTCTTATTATTATTTCCTTCAAATCTTGAAACTGTATTATTGATAAATCTTGCCTATTTCTTACTTATCCCTTTGGTTTTGCAAATATATTATTTACTTACTTACATGATTCCATTTGTCTTAGGATTGAGCTAGGATTCACTCACCAAACACAAGAGCCTTGTCTCTTTATGGTGAGGAAAAGCTATTATTATTTACCTTGATAACACTGTATAATATGTATAATTGTATATTTATTGTAAAAAACATACAAATATTAAATAAAAAAAAAATAAAAAAATAGTTTATAAAGTTTCAGCAAGTGAGTTGTAGAAAGGATCAATAAATTTATATAAAAAGCGTTTCAATATCTGCGTCATTCAGCCATAATTTTACCTCCTTAACATATTCTATTGTTTTATTTATCATTTGAGTTTGTAGTGGTAGAAGGTTAAATGTACGAGGACCAATGAAACTAATATGTGTCTGCATTAATTTAGTATTTGTTTGGGGGGTGTAAAATATATTATTTGTTCTTTTGCTCATTCTGTTTTCATTTATTTTGAAATTATTTTTGTTTTTAAATAAATATTTCATAGTTTGTAATATAAATAATTTATGAATGTTAAATAATTTAGATTCCTTGTATAATAGGTCGGTCGAGAATGTTTTATTTTTGTTATATATGACTTTAATTATGTGTTTTTGAATTATTTGTAGGGGATTAATAAATGTATCAGGTGCACCACCCCATCCTATTATGCCATAAGTGATTACAGAGCACCAGGGAGAAGTAGATCATTTTCAATTTTTCAGCGTTTAAAATTTCCTTGAGTCTATAAAATATGTAGGTAAGATATCTTAGTTTAGAAGTGGTTTGATTAATATGTGATTTCCAATTAAGATTAATATCTATTGATACTCCTAAATATTTTATATTTTTGACATTAGCGAGTTCGTTGCACAGGAAGCACATGTCTTGATTGCAAGTAGCATTATGGATTCTAATTTTAAGGTTGTCTTTTGGTTTGTTTTTTATGTTTTTGTAAAAAGGTAAGTAAAATGTTTTGCTGTAGTTTAAGACAAGTTTGTTGTATTTTAACCATTTTGAAACAAGTGAAATACATACAGTTGCTTTCGAAAAAGTTTCTGTCCAATTATTACCATCCACTATTATTGCCGTGTCATCGGCGTAAGAAACAATTTTACCAGGGATTACAAAATTACATAAATCATTTATATAAATTAAGACTAAAATCGGGCCAAGCACAGTTCCCTGCGGAACTCCGTTTTTTATCTGTGTCTCTGAACTATAATTATTCCCAATTTTTGTTTTTTTGTGTTCTGTCTTTAAGATAGTAGTTTTAGTGTGTCTTTTTTGAAGCCCAGTCGAGTTACTTTTTTAATGAGTAAATTATGATTAACGGTGTCGAAAGCTTTTCTTAAATCTAGGAATATGGCAAGACATTTCTTTTTTTTATCGATAGAAGTGTAAATATTTTTTGTCAATTCATATATGGCATCCTCAGTGCTTAGATCTTTACGAAAGCCTTTTTACATGTTACTTAACCGATTACATGATCTTAACTTCTATTTCATAATATCTTTTGTTGTTTTACAAGCTATATTTCTTTACAAGCTTTTATTATGTACACGATTTTTATTTCTTATATTATGGTTTATGTATAATGATTTAAATTATACCATGTAAAAGTCAAAAGGCGTTACTATTACTTGACACAGCGCCCTTGAGGTGTTTTTGCACAAAAACGGCGCTATACAAGTCATCCAAGTATTATTATTATTATTTGACATAATGAATATCTTTCAACACGTTGAATATGTATTTTGTGTATATATTCTTGTATTTTTGTGCAAGGTCAAATTAAATCCTATTGAGTTGTTGCAGCAAGACAGAAATCCTGGGTTCGATTCCTAGTTGAAACCGTTACTTTTTATTTTTCTGTGTCTTGTTCTGTTTCATGTTTTGTTTAGATATATTAGTATTATCTTCTACTTCAATAATAAATCAATGCTCAATACATCGGTGGTACTGACCCTGTTTTGTATTACTGTCCATTGTCTTTATGAAAATAAAAATTATTTATATGTGTGCATAGCTGTAGGTTTTTTTATTTTCCTTTTCCTGCATTCCAATATTTTTATTTTTAAAATATAATTTTTTTGGGCTAGTGAATGAACGATGTTAGCTGGGTGCAGTTATATTGTCTATGTTTGCACTTTTTTTAAATGGCCTTGAGATTTCTTTATGGTCCACGATATATTTACCTGTCTGGACCAAACGACCGTTTTATCTGAGGTCGTCTGTGGTTAAGGGGGTGACAAAATGGGGCCATACAAAAAGCCCGAAGATATCGATCTAGAGAGTGGTTTATTTATGGTTGTGTTTCATTGCCCATGCAGCACCTCATGCACCAGCAGCAGCGGATGGACGGTAAGACCATCTCCTTTAACTCTTCTGCTTGTCCTATTCGGATCGGAGAATGTAAAAACAGATCTTGGCTAGAAACAAAAATTTATAACTAAATCTGGAGGATCAACAAACAAATTTTTTTGTAAATGAATAAATGTATTATTTTCTCAGGTGTGGCACCTCAACAGCATACCCAGCAGCTACAACAACAACAACAACAACAACAACAACAACAGCAGCAGCAACAACAACAACAACAGCAGCAACAAGGAGGGCCAGGACAGCAACAGCAGCAACCTGGACAGCAACCAGGCCAGCAACGACATGGTTACACTTTTATTATTTTATATTTACTCCACAAACTCATTTTAAGGAGAGGAACCAATAAAGCAGTGTTATGTTTAGCTATTTCGCCCAATGTTATGATAATAGGCTGGGTTGTGTGATAGGTTTTTAAGTACATTATTGACTGTTATGATGATTGAAAAGTGGGTGGCCAAGTTTGACTTTGTTGGTCTTAGAAAGACCAAACGCGCCAGAGTCCCTTCCAGTGGTTGAACTGGAAAAGATCTCGCCAAACCGACCAACCGACGGTAGAGCATAATTCTCCATACAGGGCGGGGAAAAATATATCCCATCTACAAGATGTTTGAAAGGAAGTTGCAAGGTTATAAAATGAAAGTATTCTGGTTAAACTTTGGACTGACCGTAACAAGTTATATTGTGATAAATTTCACAGAGATACCTATACAAAAAGGTGAAAACTTACCCCCATCGACCAGAACGTAGAATCTATCTACCCTGTCTAAAATAATATGAACGTATATAGTTATGAGGAACGAACGCTGAGTGCCGCGAATGGCGGACTAGATGAATCAGCCAAGTAGCTAGAGGACGACGGCTTCAGATGTGACTGGTATCGGCCCAGTGAGTACCAGCCAGGTTGAGGAGTAGACGACAGCTTCAGAATTTGACTGGTATCGGCCCAGTGAGTACCAACCGGGTTGAGGAGTAGACGACAGCTTCAGAATGTGATTGGTATCGGCCCAGTGAGTACCAGCCAGGTTGAGGAGTAGACGACGGCTTCAGGATGTGGCTGGCCAACGGCCCAGTGTGGTCCAGCCATGTGCCGGTTTCACGGATAACCCATAAGTTGCCCTTCCATGAGGCGAGGTGGGACTTAAAAATGCTCACGGCGAAAACAGTCCATCGGCAGAAATAACCACCGATCACTTGGATAAACTCTGATTACCTCCACGGCCGCACATGGCAAAATACGTTTTCATTATCCACGCCACCCGTGGCGAATTCCACTCGCGGGAAATATTATTAAACTTCTAAACTTGAAGCACAAACCGAACATTTCGGTATTAATCACAAATCCATGAAATATCTTTCGATCAGATCCTCAGACCCCCAGAAATAATAATTGACCCCCGACCGGACGCGCACACTCCTCTCTGTCCGGCCGGGAAGTGACGCCCTCTTCAATTTTAGTCACTTCCTGTTATTGCGAGAGCATAAACAATAGACAAGAAAAATCACAGATTTGACAGGTTCTTACTTACTACAAAGTAAGAAAAATAATCCTATGTTATTTACATAACAGCAGGGTCTTAAGAGACACATCTTGTAAAAGACAGAAACGAGAAGGATTTGTAAAACTTATGCCGCAGATGTCAAGAAATGTGAACAGTAAATTTTTTTTTTAATAAATTCTTTCTGTTTCAGAAAGTTGACGCACCTTCCAATGGGTGACCGCGAAACTCATCAAAATGACAATTCAACACACCTATAAAAAGTGCTATAAAGTTATGAAAAGTGATGAAACAAAAACTAGGTTAAATATGTAACTATTTAACCTAGTTTTTGTATCATCAATTTTTATAGGTGTGTTGAATTGTCATTTTGTTGAGTTATCATAGAACCCTTCCAATGACATGTCAAAAGAAAGTTTTGGAACATCTTTAAACCCAGGACTTTTTTATTCATATTTTTCAAAAATTTGTGGTTTTTTTTCACATACATATTTCTTATTATTATATATTTCTTTCTGTTTCAAAAAAATTGACACAAATTCCTATTACTCAACATGTCACAAAGAATGTTTTGGAACATCTGTAAACACGGTCTCGTCCGAGACCGTGTTTACTCGGATTTAAAAAACAATTTTTGTATATTTAGAAATGGTTAAATTTGTATTTTTTCAAAATTTCTTTCAGTTACAGAGAGCTGTATTGCCAAATGATTGATATGTGACAAATAAAGTTTTCGAACATCTTCAAATACAGGACTTTTTCTAAATGTTTGTCAAAAATGTGTGTGTTTTTTTTTTCATAAATTCTTTGTGTTTCAGAAAGCTGTTGTCATGTTTTCAGACAAAGGTGAACTTCGGCCTGTCTAATCAATTAATGTATTTTCCGCATTACACTCACCCGACATCGTATATCGCCTTCCCTTTCAAATTTCATAATGATGGTGAAACACATGTATTTATGTATTTCATCTGCACATGAAATCTAAGCGAAGAATCTTCAGACTTTTAGATCACCAAACACGCCCACATGGCATTTCTTATCATTCTTTATTCTATGACTATTAACTGCCTGTTTTGGACGCCTAGTACTCGAATAAGTAGATATTTCTCTGGTTGCAGGTATCACGCAGCAGAGTTCAAGCTCGGGGCCTGTGGCGGGCGTGGGAGCAGTGGCAGGAGCCGTGGGGGGCGCTGTAGGAGCGGGAGGAGACAACGCCCCCCGGGCCTTCATCTGGCAGGGCGTGCTGGAGTGGATAGAGAAGGGCAAGAACCCCTCAGACCAGAGCAAGACGACCAGACATTTGCCCTGCCAGGTGTCCGCCATCTGCAGAGACGGGGAGCCCGAACTGTGAGTATCCAGTCACACAAAGATAGCCAAGGTCATGTGGAAGATATTTGGTTGCTGGTAAAACGAGCAGGATAAATTATTGCAGGATAAGTCTATAGTCATGGTGTTTGAAAGAGGGAGTACGAAAACAGTGTGCAATATAGTTGTGAATGATGAATACTTGGAGCAGGTGGATGAGTTTGAGTATTTAGGAAGTATTTTTATGAGAGATGGAAAGGCTGAAATGAGATATTGAAAGAAGGGTAAATGCAGCAATTCCATTAATGGAGAATTGAACAAGGGTTGGCGCTAACAAAAAAAATTGTCCAAAGGTGCGAAGCTAACAGCTAGTGCTGGTACCCACCCTGATGTGCCGGCGGTAAGGCATGGAAGTGGCAGAGGAAGGATGAAAGTAGAATGAGTGCTGTAAATGAGATCCCTGAGGCGTATGTATGGTTAAACCATGTGTAAATGTGGAGATCCGCAAATAATGTAAGGCTGAAGTAAGCGTAATTAGAAAGAGACACTTAGATGGTTTGGGCATGCAGAGCGAATGAACGAAGAATGGAGTGTAAGGAGAATATACGAAGCGAATGTGAATTGTAGAAGAAGTCAGGGACACCCGAGGAAGACATCAAGTTAACCGGAAACTTGAGTCACGCCATTTCAAGAGTCAGAGTATGTATAAGACGATGTATGAATGTGAATGAGGCAAGGAGTGTGTGCCAAGACCGAGTTGTTTGGCGGTCCGTCCTCTCTGCCTACCCCTGCAGTAAATGGCGTGATGGTTAATTATTTATCAATTTAACCTGTTAAAAGTCAGAGCAGAAGAGTGTCTGTGGCGGGCAGCGTGGATTTGATTTTTATATGAATCTGCAGTTTTATTCAGAGATTGATGAAATTTTGCACACTTGACCTTTAAAATAAAAGGAATGTCACTGTCTACATGAGATTTCGAAGAACCACCCTTATCTTCTTTTCCTACATTTAAAGCAGAATGTTGATACTTCTCCATGAATTTTTGCACACTGACGTTCAAAATAAAAAGAAAATTTCTGTCTAAATATGATTTTGAAAGGAGAGCCCGTGCAACGTCAGGAACTTCAGCTAGTTATACAATTGGGAGGTGGACATGGGTTCCACCGCCCCGGGAACCAATACGTCTGCCATAAGTCACCCCAATTCACTGTTTGGTGACTTAGCTCCCCACCCCTCATATCTTTTTCTTTCCCAAAACTTCCTCTCCTTTCTTTCCTTAAAGGGACCCTTCATGCAGCATCCCCAAAAATGACAGGCCTCTAGGAAAACTAATTTCCTCAGAGTGTGAGGAGGGAATTGTAAAAAAAAAAAAATAGCTAACATTTTTTCTAACATTTGGTGGTTTTGATTATAATGGTTTTCAGTATAACCAGTATAAAATCTAAATCTAAATTGTAAATTCCTCTAATAATATCCCTGATATGTTGACAGCAAAGCAGATTCGTGGCCCTCCAAGCTGATAATGCAGCTGAAGCTTAAGCCGCTGTTAGGCCCAATCAGCGCCCATTTCCTGAAGGACTCACAGAGAGTGCTGTTCCACCTGGAGCAGAATGAAGCCCTGGAGAGTCTCATGGATGGAGCGTACGTGAGTATAGCCAGCCAGTCCTTACATCTTCTTTAGCTGTTGCCTCATCCCTCACTCCAATGCCCTGATGAATCAAGCTCCTAACTCGTCACGGTCCTGCACTGCATGTTCCCGACGCCTGTTGTATTATTTGATCTGTCCAACACATCGGTCTAACTTCCTCTGCTTCTCCTTGGCGAGAAACGTTTCAACAGTTTATTGCCTATTGTGGATCCCTCCTTAGCTCTGACGGTATGAATATATTAATCTGGGGTTCAATTCTCCAATAGCGGTCAAGAGTTATTCATTATGCGCCATCAAGAAATGAAAAATTACCTGTGGTCTCAACGAACTTTGTCGTTGATATATTGGCTGCCCTGTGAATATTGTCTGTTGTTTTTAACGTTTCTATGGTGATAATTTGAAATGTCAGAAATAAAACGTCACCGCTTCATTTTTTTATTCACCCTAGTTTCGACGTCTAGAGCTGAAGAACGGGCTGGGGGTATTATGAACGGAGAGACAATGACTACCAGCTGACGCACTAAGGCTTTGTTAAGCCTAAAATTCTCGACGAAGTGTTCGTCTATCAAATTAGCAAAAGAATCGAGTCTCTGGCGGATCATTCTTGTTTGTCTCAAAGCAGCTGCTTCAGATTGTTCTGATAAATTTAATTTAACTTTTGTTATCGGTAATGAACGAATGCAAATCTTGGAAGAGGAAATTAACCCGACTCCCCGACATCCCATCGACAGATACACTCGTTGTCGATGACAATGCTTTCATTATCAACTTTTGGTGACAATCATGTTGTAAGGGACGTTGTTGGCCATATTTTTCCATTTCAAAAATATCTTGAACTTTTATAAAATGTGCCAACTCCACGCCACTGGCAAATTCCTCACTCCCCGCCACTGCTCATTTCATAGCCCGTTTCGGCCGGAATGGCCAGAAATTTCACACTCCGAAAAGTATCGATATCGCATCGCGCACGTATCCCGGCCGAGCGGAACGATGTTTAGTTTTGTGTATACAAATTTTTGATAACTAATTATAACTTTACAAATATGTTGATAATACCTATTTTAATTTGTACATCTCCTCAGCGGTAGTCAAATAAAAACTATTTGCGATATGCTACCACCGGTTAGGTATTTAAAAATGCTATTTTAACAAATTCAATGTAACCATTTTTGTCATTAATTTTCCATATTTGCCTCTACAAAAATCCAGGGACCTCGTAGCATAGTGAATCTTTCCTCTTTCGGAGCGCTTTGTTACTAGGAACTTCGAAAAAATACTGTTCTAACCAATTTACACATTTGATCGCTTCAAGATCAAATTTACAATTTTAATATACAAACATTTTTTATTTTTTGTCATATCTTGACATCGACCGCGGAAGTGGGGGGCAGAGGGGGCCAAATGCCCCCCTAAAATCAAATGAGGGGGGGCCGCGCCCCCTCCAATTTTACTACCTGGGTAAAGATTATCTGTATCCTTCACAGTGCTTTTTTTCATAAATGAAAAAGTGTTTGTTGTATAGAAGAAAAATTGTCAAGAGATAGCATTAGAGCTTTGATTATTTAAATAATCAATACTGCACGTGCATAAGGCGGAAACATTTAGTTTAGATGTAAATGAAATTATTAGGGAATTTGCTTCAAAGACGGTTGAGAGACGCAACGTTTTTGGTATCGTTCAATGAATGCAATAAAGCAATATTTAAAAAAATAAGTTTTTATTCAGTGAACCTGTTATTTGTTTGACCTAGTCATATCCGTTTTGTCTTATTTATAACTAGTTGATTGACTGGAGAGGAGACTGAAGGAAGAGGGTGACTAAACAAGTTTGCCCCCCCCCGTCATAGAGTACTTCCGCGGTCCCTGTATCTTGACAAACTAAAAATCTGGTTGTCAAGATACAAATTGTATTAACTATTATGTCATTAAACAATGTAAATGTAATACAGGCGAGTTTGCAAAATCTTTTGCAAGGCTCAAATTTAAGCGTCCGCCTTCGGCAAGCCCACTGCGAAAATGAATAAGCAACATTTTTCGGTAGCTTATGTACTCTCATGCAGTGGCGGCTCGTGACTTTTGGGTGTACTAGAGTGCTAATATTATAAAAAATGGCATTTATGACGTTGTTATAGCTGAAAATGATTTTTTTTTTTTTTCGAAAATCGATTTTTTGTATGAAGATTTTCAGGAAATTTCAGTATAGCCGTGCGCCGCACGGAATTCCTGAAAATCTTCATACAAAAAATCAATTTTCGAAAAAAAAATAAAAAATCGTTTTCAGCTACAACAACATCAATAAAGCCATTTTTTGTAATATTAGCACTCTAGTAACCCAAAAGTCACGAGCCGCCACTGCTCTCATGTAGCGTGGGTAAAATACCCCACCTCTTTTCGATTGGCAGCGTCATGTCGCATAAGCGTCGACCGAATTGGACAGCGACATAATTTCCAAGAGTTTTACTACTTTCTACAAAGTAAATCCTGCCCTTCACCTGCCTCGCCCCGCCTAGTCTCTGCTCCAAATCTTCTGGTGTTTACCTCTTGAAGATCCTGGCGCGGCCCTGTTAGGCAACCGCCAAACGCCACAAGCGAGCAGAGACAACAGCGCACCCAGTGCCCAACATTCACCGAGAACCGGGTGCGGGAGGCAGACTGCAATAACATTCTTCAACTTTAACAACTATCATCACTATCGACCGTAAAGGAGCATCACTATTGGCTGAAGACACGGTCTGGACCCGGCGCCCAAATGTACAGTCTTGTGCGGATTCACAACATATGCGTTTCTCTGAAATCGAATGACACACAGGTGTTAACATACTAAATAAATGTCAGTCCTACCCGATCGGCATTTGGCGAGGTCAGTGGAGTTGTCGACTCCAGTTTCTGGGTAGGTTCAATCCTCAGTTAAACAAAAGTTTTTACTTTTTTTTTTTAATTTTTAAATGACATTTTAAAATTGATGTGTTATATTTAGTTAAAAAAAAATGTTATTTAGGGGTTGATTTTTTTTGTTTTGTTGTTTTTTAGGCTGGATTCGTCCACTTTACCCCTGTTTCGCCAGCGTCGTGCGATATTAAAGTGCTCATCTTGCTGTACACGGCTAAGAAGAAGGCGTACCTCGGATTCATGCCCAACAACCAGGCCACCTTCGTGGATAGACTGAAGACGCTCCTCCAGCAGCGGAAACTGTATAATCAAACAGGTAAATATACCTTTGTAAAGTAATGCTGCATCCAACAATAGAATAATGTTAGTTAATCAATGTGAGGTTAGAAAGAAGTTAAGTTGTTTTATGTAGTGTAGAGTGAGGCAACAATAGAAGAGCCTTCATATAGAGTAGCGCGATCGCACTCAACCTCTTTCTATACCAAATCATCATCAATGTTAGACATTAGTCCGCCATAATAGCATTCTCCTCCGTGCCAGGGCACCGCAGGGCAAGGGTCCTGGGTTCGAATCCTAGATGTGACCGCATCTTTTTCTGATTTTTTTGTTTCAGATTTTCATTTAGGACTTTATTATTAACAAACAGCTGTTTACCGTTGAGTCATTTGTTTGCTTTTTGGAAAAGCTCATGAAGTCTTTGTCTCAAGAAATCATTGTTTCCCTTACTGTCATAGTCAGTTATGATCTAAACGGTATTAGAAAGAAACTACACTTTATATTAAGGGGTGAGAATAATTTACGGAGCGTCGTAATTACGCTGCTGTCATCTGTCAAAGTGACAGCTCCCATACAAAGAAATGATATTCCGCGGCAATCCCCCAATTGATCTGACCCCCTCTCCTGAGGAAGATTATAGCGTAGTGTGTCACCCCAAAATATAATACGTACATGCCACGCCCAATTTATGCTCGCATAAAATAGCGTAACGTGTCTAAGGCTTTAAGGACATTTTAAAGAGCTAGAGAGGCAGTCGATTTAAAATTTACTTTATAATTAATGGGAATTAATTTTTTTAATATACAAACATAATACATGAATTAATTCATTTTTTAATATATAATGACAAAAGAGACATCTCTGATCAGATTAGGATAGATTTTTCTCTGCAGGTGAATGATAAACAAATTACAGTCACCTTTTGCATTTGATCAGTGGATTCATCTGGAATTGTGTCATTTTGTCAAAAGAGGTCTATTTAAGACAAAAATGATTAAAATATATTTTTTGTCACAATAAATGTCACAAATCTTGGCAGTGCGTATTATTACAGATGAGGGGTAAAATCAACTGTTGAAGAACGAAGGGGGTAAAGCTGACTGTGATTCGTCAATAAATCGATCTGACAGTATATAGGCATCTCGCATTATAATAATACCATTTAGTTCTTAAAAGTAAAATCTGCTTTTGAATGAATAGACATTTTTACATGGGAGCGCAAATTATGAACAAATTTGCGAAGTCCACATTCGGCAAAATAAATTTCTTCTATTTTCAGAGTCGAATATTTCGTTTACGTATTTAGTTAAGACACTTTTATAAATGTTCATAATTTACTTCCCAACAACCAACCAGCTTTGTGTTCAGACGTATCTCATTGTGATAGTATATGTTTCTACAACTGATCCATATTATACAATGTGAATATGCTTAAAATAAAGTAAAATAATGCTTATATATTATTATTATTATTTTTTTTTTTTTAAAAGAAAGACAAACATTCCCGGGTTACGAATAACCTGACAATATTTGAAAATCTCCTACTACCACCACAGAAAGTGGAAAATGTTGCTTGTGTTGTGATGGAGGACTTAGCCAGCCGAGGAATTGAACACGCTACGCCTGGGTGGGAACCAAGCGCGATGTCAACTCGGCCACCGACTGGTCATATTACATATGGAATGTAATACGACAATTGGGTTTATTCTCTTCTTCACATTTATTTTTACAAGTTTTCATACCACAAGCAACCATTTTGCCGTGTTATTTCGTAAAATGCCTCGACCATAGCTCGACGCTAGTTCGAACAAAAATGATGACGTCACATTCTCAAGATTCACGGGAAGCCATACGAGAGCCCAGCCGGCTCCAATGGAACCGGTATGGGGAGTGGGGAATAATACGCTTTTAATCACTTAGGGCAGGTCTACTAATATTCATATGTCTATGGGTTTAAGTTATTTTCTCCCTGCAGAGTGAATTTATTAATCAACAATTTTTTTTCATAGGGATTTAAAAATATTCCCTGATGGTCTGTGTTATTTACACGCCAGATCATCAACCAAGAGCACTTTATTATTAAAAAATCAATTTTGAAAAATATTAGTTAACCACTTGTCGCTCTTAACCGACAATATACAACACCCGCTTACTGTGCTAGCTGCCGATGATGCAAATATGTAATAACCGTGTACTGTACTTTCTGCCGATGATGCAAATATGCAACATCCGCGTACTGTGCTAGCTGCCAATGATGCAAATATGCAACATCCTAGAAAAGGTTACAGTAAAACTCGCTTAAGAAGTTCCCACTTAAGAAGTTTTCACGCTTAAGAAGTTTTGATTTTTGGTCCCTTGAAAATTCCGTACAAAAAACACGATTTTTTCCCACATAAGAAGTTTTAGAGCTAAAACTGCTTCCCGCTTAAGAGGTTTTAGAAATCCGGCGGTAAAATCAACACAAACGAAATATTGTGTCGCAAAATATCTAAAATGAACCTTTTTCCAAGTCATAAATTGAAAGACGTTGACTGAAACCCATACCTAGTACCTGAGACCATAAAACCCTTTGTCGGCCGCCGGGCCGTAAGCCGTAACCTGCCGTAACCAATAAATAAACCAAATACCCCGTCTCCTAATCCCCTAACTAGGTAAAATAGCAATGGAACGAATAAACAATGCGGAATTATGTAACAAATATGCAAGCGTCTTTAAGGCCCAAATAACATGAAAGATTATATTAAACTCAACCTTAATGACAACGTGGGCTAGATCTACATTTGCATACATTTGACGCCTCCTTCAATAATCTTCCCTTTGATAATGAACATAGAGATGTTTCGTAATATTATTGTATAAAATTTTTATTCCATCGAATTTGTAAAACACAAAAAACTTTTGATAATCTATCGGATCACGGTTAATACGGAATATTTCACCTTTAAATACATAACAACATGATTATATGGCGGGGGAGTAAAATATGCATTATAATTACGTTTTTTTCATTCAAACATCAAAAATTGCCGTGCATCATGTTTCATCTGACATTTGTCGTAAATTAAGTTTGAAGGTTAGGAAATACATATACATAAATTTAAAATGTAGATTGAAACGCATGATAACTAGAAGATGTATATATATATTTTTTTTTTTGACCGCTTGGATCATATGAGCTTGTTTTCACGACAATTTAACATAGGTAGACATAGGAATGACGTATGCCCCGGACTCGAGTTATTAAATAGCTAAAATTGAATCCCACTTAAGAAGTTTTCCCACTTAAGAAGTTTTTTTTCCCCGGTCCCTTGGAAAACTTCTTATGAGAGTTTCACTGTAAATCAAAATTTTGTTTATATTCTTCTTCTAACTTACATACCTCCTTTTTTATATTTTCACTCTTTTGTGAGCAATGAAGAGCACTTTTGTAAACTATTGAGTCAAGGTATATTGGTGTATCTCTGGTAATTAACTACAATAACCCATATCAGGAAAACCAAGTATTGTTACAACCCTACTTACTATGTAGCCAAGATATTGTGTCTTCACTTTTTAGCAAAATGATTTATGAACCCTATTAAAGGAGAACCCAAATTTGTATATTTAAAAATATGGCATCTCTAAACTCAGACATTGATAATTTTACAACCAAAAGTATTTTTGTGATTAATTTTTGAGTTATCATGATGTATTGCGCTTCCTCCTTCTTTAGCCAGCGTTTTGGACGGTGTTACAGAGTACATCATCAAGGCAGATGTGTATATCGTGGTGAAGTGTGTTTATGTATTTAGAAGTGATATCGTGTTGCGCGCGTTAATCCTTTTATGGTTGGTAATTTAACTAATCGTCTTCTAGAAATACCGGTTTTAACCTGTGGAACACCAGAAACTTTTTGAGGGAAATCAATGTGTTTCCAGTGCAAGCGATTCCGTTAAAAAAAGTTATGCACATTCTCATGGCATACAGGTTTAAATCGCATATAAAAAAATTCCAACTAGGGTGAAATTCCAATGCCAGCAGTGCATGAACGGTTTGTCGGCCTTAAAAATTCTTATCACTGGTGCACGAACGGTTTTCCAGAGGTTAAGGATTGGAGCGAACAAAAAGGTATCGCTTCTATACATAGACACACACTTTTCCATAATCTACACGCCTGCCCTGATGACGGACATTGTAACACTGTCCAAAACATTGGCTAAAGAAGAAGGCATAATAACCTAAAAATTAATCAAAATAACATTTCAAAGATATTTATATATTTCAACTTGTATTTAATTTGAAAGTAAAAAAATTATTCATGGTGATATGTGTAATATCTTGGATTTAAACCATCGATATAGAAACTAAGTTTCCATAGATTTGAAAACCAGTAAGATGCGTACATGTACGTACATATGCAGACATGTCCCTGAGCCAGACGGTGCCTGGCGCTAGTAAAAACCTCAAGGGCGCTGTATTAGGTATTATCAGCTCCGCGGCGCATTGGAATTTTGGCGCCCGGAGCAGACTGCTTCAATTGAGCTTGCACAGGTCCGGCCCTGTACATATGGTCAGTATTCTTCAAAAAAACAGTTATGTTCAAAGTTTCGAGAAAAACATTTTAAAATTTTGTAAGCGAATGATAAAATCAAATAAAATCCTCTGCAATTTAAAATTGTAATTTTTATTTGTATAGATTAAAAACAAAAGTGTATTAAAAATAAACACTTGAAAAATGGTCTGTTTTTCAAAAAATACTGACCAAATATTATATGTATTGCTCTCACCATAAACAGAAAATCTGTTTGTCCGTGAAAGAAAGCTCTCAAAGGGTGAACTATGGCATCATGAAGTTTGCAGTTTTTTGTGGACACATATATTTTAAGTTCGCAATGTCGCTTCCATCATGAGCTACTGAGATTTTAACTGTCAAAGAATAATAGTTAAATAAGAAATTCCTTTATATTTCTACAATTTTTTATATTGAGATAAAAAAAATGCAGTTTAATGGATATTTAAAAGCGCCGTAGCTCATGATCGAAATAAAGCCATAAGCTGAAATTGTATATTATTAGATGTAATCTCTCTGACATTCAGAGTCAAGTTGGTTCTTCGAATAATATTTATAAAATTTGAACAGCGGCTGATAATAATGAGATGAGATAAATATGGCAAACAAGACAGAGATAGGACGATCTGGTTAGTCAGATTTAATCACTAAACAGGTTAAAGTCATTTCAAACAACACTTGTGAAGTTTCAGTAAGAAACATAATTAAATAAAGGATATGATTTGAGATTTTCATGGCCGTGCAGTGTTGGTCTTCCTCCTTCTTTAGCCAAGGTTTCCGAGAGTGTTCACCATCAGCAGATGTAATCAGATGACAGGGAACATCCTCCCTCACGATGCACACTGTTACGCTGTCCGAAACTTTGGCAAAAGAAGGAGAAAGGACACACGTCATCTCGTCTGCAGAAGTGGGTAAAATTGGCGGTTAGTCTGAAATTTCAAATCGCTAGTTGTCAGTGTATAAATTTCGCTCCCTACTAACTACTTAAAATTCCAGTAGCTCCGTGTGACCGCTAGCGGCTACAGCAGGTGAAAAATCGTTCCGTGTGACCATAGAGCCATACATTTAGAGGTGCTATTGCATATTAATATCTCCTCGAAACGTCTTCCACTATTAGAATGCGACAAGTGGTGCACGTAGACCGGATTGGGTAGTTTTAGTTACAGCGTTGGAGGTCAACTGGAGGAAAAAAGTGGAACCTATTTTACTGTTATATGATACATCACTACACTATAACTGAGTTCGTAGTATCCACGTCAAATATGCAGTGCAGCGCGTTAAAAAACCAGTGTCCACCAGTCTTAGTTGGTTGGAAGCAGGGTTTGCGGGTTTTGTCGTGGGTATACTAACAGTATTTTCCATCCCTAGCAGCCGCAGTACCGGCTGGGGGCTCCTCCTCCGCGCCCCCGCAGCAGCAGCAGGCCGAGCAGTTTGAGGACCTGCTCTGGAACTGACCCGTCTAGAGCCCATACTTGCTCTAGTGCTGCACCTCGCATCCTTCCACCCATAGACAATCTCCTCGGTGTGTTTTATAATGTTATATTATGTTTAAAAGCCAAATAAAACTGATTCTTCCATTTAAATTGATTTTGTTTTATTCTTCTTCGAATGGTGGAGGTCAAAGCTGAGGTTTTTCAGTCACTCGACGGCATCAGGAGTCACTTGGCTCAGCACAGATTTGCCTCCGGGGAAATGATGAAGAGGACATTCTTCTATAGCGTTGTCTGTTATCTATGGTAAATTACCCAATACTTGGCACCTTAAGGAAAAAAAAAACTTCATAGACTGTTAAACTTTACTATCATAGTGACTAAAATGCTCTAAGAGCACTTAATTTTTACTAAAGAAAATATTTTGTTTATAGCACCAATAACTGTCGTGGCTAGATTTGGAGAAATCGCTGCCATATTGGATTTACTGCTTGGATTATCATAGCTCGAGGGTAGATGGCGCCACTAGGTCAATTTTACAAATTGAGTAAACATAAATTATTCATAAACTGTTTGTTGATGGCGCTAATATAATTATTTTAGGAAAAACACCTTTTGCAAGTTATGCTAATGTGATGAATTGTTTTTTTGCGCACATCCATACAGATTTACCTTTCTTGAAAGAATTGAGTTTTTATATGGACAAAACTAAACAATACAAAAATATACAGGGTGTTTGGGGGCAAAGTGCATAAACTTCGGGAAGTGATTCTACGTGAACAATAACAACAAGTAAATAAATTCTTTCGAAATTTCATTGTTTGGTAGTTTTCAGGTACAAAAGTTGAATTGTTCGTATGGAGAAAATAATATTCTTCTATGTAAAAAAAAATTTCGAGAAAAGTTATTCACTTTGTTTACTTCTACCATTATGAAGAATCACCTCCCGAAGTTTGTGCACTTTCCCCCAGACACCCTGTATATTCTACAATGTCGCATGTTATTTTTGCTTGAGTTATTATTATTATTTAATGACCAGGCAGCATTCGGCTGATGTGCTCATGTCTGATTTCACAATAAGTAATTGAGTTGTTTTAAATTAATAAAAAAAAAATTGTTCTGATGCGGTTTTTCACTATCTACTCATTTTAAAGTTATAACGTGTTGAATACGAGTGACAGAGTTTTCCATTTTTACATATCGGAGTTCTCCAAGCCTTCACTGTCCAGGGTTGGCAGTGAACCTGTTAATCCTTCAGGTTTTAAAATATTTTTAAGTACAAGTCCCAACGACACGGTGAAATTTCATAGAATTTCGGAATGTTTCCGAGGTATTTGAAATGTTTAAAAGTTTTCCTAAAAAAAATACCAAGAATAGATAATTATCTTTGAAATAAACATTGTTATTCTAAAAAAAATAATTTTAATATCGAACATGAAAATGTTATCAAAAAAACTTACCGGGACATTTTGACTCTACGTTCGTAATTTTGAAAGAATTCGATATTTAGAAAACATATTTCTTTTGTCTAGAGAATTAGTAAAAAAACGGTAACTTCACTTTCTATGCCGTTAATACAATAAAAACATATAAGTAAGTTTTTATCTTTTAATTGTCAATGAAAAAATCCCGTCAATTTGAAGTCATACACAGCCATGTATAAATATTTGAGATAAACTGAGAAGAATAATTATTTATCTTTCCAATGACAAATCACATAGAAAAAAAAATCTTTTATACTGAATGGACGCCCCGGTCATATATGTCCTTCATAGCCTCTAATGGACTATGATGTTTGTGGCTAGTAATGTATGGACTCCCCGGTCAGATTTGTCCTACAGAGCCTCTAATTGAATATGAAGTTTGTGGCTAGTAATGTCCTTCCCAGGATTGAAGGGTTATCAAGAAAAGTGTTAATTGAGAAGAACTCGTGATTAGGGAGGGATATTATAATAATAATAATAATATTTGGCTAATTTATATAGCGCCGTTTTCGTGAGAAATCACCTCAAGGGCGCTGTACACATATATTTCTTAAATAGTTAATACTAGAACTACTGACTTATCTCTAAGACTTATATCTAGTTACTTACGGCTAAGGCCTATAACTACTATCTTAACGACATATATACGAGTATTTACATATTTAGCAACTTACAACTAAAATTAATATTAACAATCTAATCTTACGAACGCCAGAAGAAGAAGGAAATTCTATTATATTAGGGTGGTTTTATTGTTAGCTGGATATATATGTTAAATAAATGAAAGTAATGAATAAAATCAATCAATCATTAATCTTAAACGCATTTAGATGATTCATCTACCAACAATTAAACCGATTGACTTGTTATGTTCCCGCTGATATTGTCCATTGTCCATTGGTAAGCAAGTCAATAGCAAAATTGAATGAACGGAATCGCTAGATAATGTAACAATTACGGTATAAAAAAAAAGAAATATTTGGATATAATGACGTATTTATGGAAATGAGTGTCTGAAAAAGTGAGTTTTTAGTTTGGATCTAAATTCTGTTGGGCTGGTTATACATCTCAATTCCATAGGAAGTTTATTCCAAGCCTTAGGGCCGGATACTCCGAATGCACGATCACCAAACTTAGTGTTCGGTGTAGTTGTCGTAAATTTTACGTAATGCATTCAAATTCGTAGTCATTAGACGTAAAATCATCATATTGCCACTAAACAATAAACAAATCATTGCCAGTAATGAAAATATACGTTAGATAATTTTTTTTGCAAATGCAGTACCACAATGTAGCCATACCAATGTATCGAATTTTTGTGGTGTGTCAACACTTGTCAGCCCTTTCTTCTGAACTGCCCATCCATGCCCTGGAGAAAATATTATCTGAAAGAAACACTGCTTTAACCCTTGGGACCTTCTAAGACCCAAACAGTCCCAAATGCCGTGCGCGCATTATACTCTCCTAAGACCATATTTGTCCCAGAACGACCGCACATTATTAAAATGCATATATCTCTCTTCCTCTCATCTAAAAATTAATTATTTCTTTTATGTCAGAAAGAGAAAGAAATAGTGCTTGTTATTATCTTTGAAAAAATGGAAGCTTGGAGAATGTTCGATGTGTGCAAATCAACAACGTCTCAAGGGTTAAGCGCTATTTGTGTGTGTCATATACGCACATCGACTGTAGCTGCATCAGATGTGGTTTAGTGAAGTTCACGTCTTCCGAGGGAGAGAGAATACCGACAGTTTAATAGTGGGATCCACAACAAGGTACTTGTTTTTCACATCCGAAGTCTGTCACCGAGTTCACCACGTTTCTTCAGGAGAGTGAACTGAATAAGACTACTGTCTTCAATTCAAGAGGGTTTTAAATTTTAAAAGAAAAAGTAGCGTCAAATTTACATGCACTTTTTATTGACTTCAAATATTACACAAGTTTAGTTTCAACCTTCTGTACATTATAATCTCATCAACTTGTTAACCTTTCCTTATCTGTGGTGTGTATTTACTACACATTGCTTCTAATAACTTTAATGACTCTATAAATATAATAAATTCTGGGTTCAGATTTTAGGTATTCCTCCGTTATACATTTATGCACTGAATTAAAAAATAATATTTTACATAGTTTTCAAAGTCAATTAAAAATCAGAGATTTTTGTTAAAAATCGGGATCAAATACAACAATACAATCAACCGTGTGACACTGCTACGCGAAGAGCGTGCGAGGAAATGACACGCTATTGATTTCCCGATCTAGTTCGAACCTGTCTGCAGTTGTATTAAATTTAGACCATCGATACCTACGACCGCGTAGCATCCAGCGCTGGTCGGTCGTGGGCCGTCGTAAGATATGGACTCCTCGCACGTTTTTTTAGCATCCGCCGATGGTTTTTTCATATTTTCAGCAATTAAATTACAATTATTATCACTTTTGATATAAAATATAATAAAAATAACCGACTAGTTATGAATATTCATATTTTTTCGATATTAAATAGTTTATTTTGAGATGTGTATTGACTACACAGCACCGGAACGCGTGGCTTTTTTAGCACAGTAAGGGAAAGGTTAAACTTAACATATGATCTCTTAATTGATAATGACTTGTACATATATCTATCCACTGTATCATATATAATACCGATTTTAAATGAAGTAATGTTGCCAAATTGTATAAGACCTTCAAGCAGGACATTATGTAGTTGTCTCCAGAGGGGCTACACAAGGCGCGATAGCCGGTCCCATTTAGCAAATAAATAAGCAATCAAAAGGGCAAAATAAAGTGTATGAAATGAATTGTGACTATAATAGTGTATTGGGACCTTCTTATTAATGTTCAAGTATTTTATTAACTTACTTGCTAGTTGGGAGCGGCTCAAGTGCGTTGTGCGGCTCGTCTGGAGGTAAATAATGAAATTGTTTATCTGGTCAATTTTGATATTTGAAAATTTGCCAATAAATTTGAATAATGAAAAACTGAGCTTACTTTAGGCATATTGACACGTCCATAACAAACTTCTATCGGTTTACCTCTCCAGTGGCAGAAATATATACATTGAGAAAGGGTTGTTTCAGAAAATTTGAACAATTCTTCAATTTTCAAGTTCTGTGATTGATTTTTTCAAGTTCTGTTATTGTTTAAGTTTTGTCAAGCAACTAGCCTATAATGATATAATAAAATAACTTGAATAGGACTTTCACAGAACCCGAAAATGACCGTTTAAATTTGATGAATTGTTCAGTTTCTCCGAAACAACCCGTCCTTAGACCCATTTGTTTCGCAGAAATTCAAATGTAACATTGTCATCAAATGGTCATTCAGAGCCATTTTGTTTTTATTTTGACAGTTGACAGGTTCCTGTTAAATGAAGATTCTACTGGGCTTTACAGAGGGGCCAATTTGGTAGAGCAGTTGTTATCAATCATAATAAAGTTGAACCGTGTGGAGGTGCGTTGTATGTGATAAGGTTAACTCAACGGTTGAACCTGGGTTGAAAGGCCCATAAGTTTTTTTCAGCTTTTGAACAAATTGTGATCAGCAGAAGAGAGGACAACTACACGTGAATTTCCTCTAAACAATTGGGCCTAAAACTAACAAACGTAAAAGTTAACTGACAGATTTATGGAAATTATCATTAAAAAAGAAATTAATCTTAATAAGTGGATAAATTGCAAGTTCACTTTTACATTATTATTATGGCCATTCAACTTTACTAAAAATAAATACAATGTTTTATAAAACACAATAATAATAAACATATGTAATTTGTTGCCAATTAATGTCAAAAATTGCTTAGAACATTTAATATCCACTATTTATCTAATAATTATATTAATTTAGGTATAAATTAAACTAACTATATTAGTTAATATAATCCTATTTTAGCCTTCTGTTCTAAAATAATAATTTATAGAATCAATTACATTACAATATTTAAACTATTATTTTTATAATAATATTAAAAAGAATAATAATAACATAAATGCAATAGAATAAGTATTTCAACCTTTAGTTTAAAGGTTAAGTAAAATCAGCAAATAAGTACGCAGTAGAAAGGTATTCACAAAAGCAATATTTCTGTTCAGTTGCTCTAATGTACGCTGTATTTTCCCACAATTACTGGGAAGAAGCGTTCCAGGGTAAAATGGGCATTTTACAATGGTTATAGATTATAAACGGGTATTTTCTGAAGGATACAGGGTAGAAATGAGCATTTTCCAATGATAATAGGGTATAAATTCATATTTTTTGAAGTACATACTGTAGAAATTGACACTTTCTGATGGTAACACGGTATAAATTCACATTTCTGAAGGATACAGTGTAGAAATGGACATTTTCCGATGATAACATGGTATAAATTCACATTTCTGAAGGATACAGGGTAGAAATGGGCATTTTCCGATGGTAACATGGTATAAATTCACATTTCTGAAGGATACAGGGTAGAAATGGGCATTTTCCGATGGTAACATGGTATAAATTCACATTTCTGAAGGATACAGGGTAGAAATGGGCATTTTCCGATGGTAACATGGTATAAATTCACATTTCTGAAGGATACAGGGTAGAAATGGGCATTTTCCGATGGTAACATGGTATAAATTCACATTTCTGAAGGATACAGGGTAGAAATGGGCATTTTCCGATGGTAACATGGTATAAATTCACATTTCTGAAGGATACAGGGTAGAAATTGGCATTTTCTGAAAGATACAGGGTAGAAATGGCCATTTTCCAATGATAACAATTGAATCCTATAATTTCTATACCCGCTATATCCGATTTTTCGACAAAATGATCTGAGTATGACATCTTGTTCACATTTTTGCGAGCAACAAGAGGAGCCTAAAATTGAGTTTCAAAACCCTCCTTATCATGACCAAAAACCATGTTAAAACTGCGAGTGAGAAACCAAATCCGCTATATCATACAGAAAGTCACTATCAAAACCCGCTATATCGGATTCAACGAATCACAAGCAGTTATTTTGCCAAAATACAATATGGCCGCCGCTCTGACGCCACGCTCGTGTGTCAAAATGATCTACGCGTGAGTTTCTAAACCCGCCATGTCGCCTCAGTTGACTTTCAAAATCACGAAGTGAGTATCAAAATCCGCTATATCCATTTTATTTATCGAAATTACTTAATTATTGCTAGACATATATAGAAAAATAAATGCTTTTCGAAATTTTATTACTCCAATTCATTATATAAAAAATATTAATGCATTTACTTATGTACGCTAGAGATGTGACAGTTTTTTGCGGTTTTCTCCAAATCAATGAAAGTTGATATAGCGGGTATAGAAATTACACGACTCAATTCACAGTTCACGGGTATAAATTCACATCATTTGAAGGATACAGGGTAGAAATGGGCATTTTTCGATGGTAACAGAGTATAAATTCACATTTTCTGAAGGATACAGGGTAGAAATGGGCATTTTCCGATGGTAACAGAGTATAAATTCACATTTTCTGAAGGATACAGGGTAGAAATGGGCATTTTCCGATGGTAACAGAGTATAATTTCACATTTTCTGAAGGATACAGGGTAGAAATGGGCATTTTCCGATGGTAACAGAGTATAAATTCACATTTTCTGAAGGATACAGGGTAGAAATGGGCATTTTCCGATGGTAACAGAGTATAAATTCACATTTTATGAAGGATACAGGGTAGAAATGGGCATTTTTCGATGGTAATGCGGTATAAACTCACATTTCTGAAGGATATAGGGTAGAAATTGACATTCTGTGATGATAACCAATCCTAAGAGAAAGTCCAGTTATATTCAATTTTTCAATTAAGTCCTAAATCCTGTATCTAAATTTCGCCAATAAACAATTAGATAATGTTAATTAAGTGTTAATCTCAAGTGACCTATCAGGTAAGTATTGAACTGTATATTTTCTCCATAAATAGTTAAGTAATAACATAGACCACTGTACAAATGTATTATAAGTTTGTACAGCGCCCTTGAGGTGTTTTTGCACAAAAACGGCGCTATACAAGTCATCCAAGTATTATTATTATTATTATTATAACAGGGTATAAATTGGCATTTTCTGAAAGCTATATATTATGCGGTAGAAATGGTCAATTTCTGAATGTTAAAGGATATAAACCAATGTCCATTTCACACTAAGACTTGTCCGTAGCAACACTACCTAATTTAACACTTCTGTATGCCTCCATTATTCATTAACAAATGCATCACCATTGAAGATATTGAATTAAGTAGAGATTTTAAAACAGATGCTATGTCCTCTCCGGTGCGTACAGATTCAAATTTACTTGAAATTGTAAATCGACATATGTCAAACTTTTTAACACCTGATGTTGTGCACGTAAACAATATTACAGCACGTGACACTTTAAAAATAATATTAATTATTGATTTTGAGTATTCCTGTTATTATATAAATAATTAATTGCCAATTGACAAAATAAGTGCTGCCAACACTTTCACGTAATTTATATGTTAATTCCAAAAATGAATTACGATTTAACCCCTCAGGTGTCTGCCATATTGACAGTATTTTTCAATAAAATCCAAATAAATGCAATATTTCTGAATGTATTCGAAAAAAAAAATATATAAAAAAATGTATTTGAAATACACTTTCAAATTTTATTATTAGAAATAAACATAAAATTTTTATTTTCAGTTCTAAAATTTTGAATGAAAACATATAAAAGTTTTAAAAATGGCTCCACATACGTTTTTTCATACACTGAACTAACATTACAAAAGGGAAAAAAAACACATTTTATTAGACAAATGTATCATAAACTTATTGTCACTCCACTTTTTTGTCATTTCATAAAAAAAAATTCACAAAGTTTCATAAAATTGCGGTCAGAACCTTTGGTTTCATAGACCTGTACATTTTAATTCTCTGTGGTTTCTAGATTTGAATATAAAGCGTGGTGTTTTCTTTTTCTAACACCGTTTTGATCATATTTATCACCATAACAGTAAGGGAGACAACGATTTTTATGAGACCGTATGAGCTGTTCTCAAAAGCGAAAAAAATAGTTAAAAAAAAAAATAGAGTAATTAAAAAATTTTGACACAAGGAGAAAAATGTAGAGGGCATTTTAAAAAGGATTAAGAAATATAGACTAATAAAGATCTACCACAAAATCATATTACAAACTAAATAAAATTGTAAAAATGTTTTATAAAGTATTACAAGATTATTAAAAATAAAAAAATTTATCACTACAATTTTTGTAACTATTTTGAAGTATTTTACTAAAAATAAGTAGATAAGTAAATTAAAAAATAAAATAGAATGTTAAAAAATTGACGCAAAATAAGCAGAAAGTACGTAATATCGACCAAAATTAACTTCAAAAGTGGATATTAATTTATTTTTTTAATACAGAAATTAATTTCAAACTACACTTTGAAGCAGTACAAAAAAAAAAATAGGACAGTATTGTGTGTAATATATAAATTGGTTATAATTTGTAAACGAATGCTAGTTTTATAAATATAAATTGGCACATAAAAAAAGCAAATATGTAAATAGATAAAAATGGTGTTTCATTTTAAAATTTGGAAAACATTTCAAATGGCCTTCGAACAATAATATTCAATTTTTTAATTAAATCGCATATAAAATGGAATGTCAATTTTTTTAAGGAAGGATTCGCCAAAAGTTTAAATGCCTTACTAATAAAGGTGGTGTAAATTTTGTACAATTGATAAATAATACGCTAAAACCATACTAATAAACTAAAATTGTTTAAACTGATATTTAACAGCCATAAAAGTTTTACACATTGTTTAAACGGCGAAAGAGGGTATAGTAAATGTACTTCTTTCTAAAGATGTCGTAAAAACAAATAGTATTTAATTTTGAAAACACATTCCTTTCATTTAGGGAATCTGCAAGAAAACTGTCAACTTCAATTTTATCCCATTAACCTTTCCTTATCTATGGTGTGTATTTACTAGACATTGCTACTAATAACTTTAATAAGTCTATAATATAATAAATTCTGGGTTCAGATTTTAGGTATTCCTTTGTTATACATTTATGCACTGAATTAAAAAATAATATTTTACATAGTTTTCAAATTCAATTAAAAATCAGAGATTTTTGTTAAAAATCGGAAACAAATACACCAATACAATCAACCGTGTGATACTGCTACGCGAAGAGTGTGCGAGGAAATGACACGCTATTGATGTTCCGCTTTAGTTCGCTACGCGGGAACATGAGAAATCCACACGTCCGCAGTTGTATTTTGATTTAGACTATCGATACCTACGACCGCACAGCTGTGTGTGTGCCAGCCGCCAGCCAGTCGGACGCGGACTGTCGTTAGATGTGGACCCCTCGCACGTTTTTTTAGCATCTGCCGATGGTTTTTTCATGTTTTCAGCAATTAAATTACAATTATTATCACTTTTGATATGAAATATAATAAACATAAGCGATTAGCTATGAATATTCATATTTTTCCGATATTAAATGGCTTATTTTGAGATGTGTATTGACTACATAGCACCAGAACGGGTAGATTTTTTTAGCACAGTAAGGGAAAGGTTAATACAATAAAAAATCATTGTAATTCCCAGAGAATAACCAAAAACAATTGACAATTTGGATTCATTGTTAGCGCAATATAAAAATTGTCTTGGATTTATATTTACCTACACATGAATAAGATATTTATATTATTAAAAAACGTCACTATCATGGATTTCTTGATAAGTTCACGCGGTATCAGTCAATTAGAAAATAATATGCCAGAAATAACCTAACTTTTTCAAGACGGGTACCTCATGTGTCATTCACCCATATTGAAACGTTGCCAGCTCTTTCGCTGCCAGTTAAAGACATTTTTTATTAGCAAGAGTTCGAAACAGAAATGGTACAGTCTTTACACAATGTGCAACTAAAACACCGTTTAACGGCTGGGAAGTGTTTTTTATTAGTAAGGCTGTAAGTGTTTTGTGTGTAAAAGCACAAATTATTAAAACAAAGCGCAGGATATTATAATTATACATAGTTACTTCCTAGAGCTCAAATTAACAATTTTCAACTTGCTTTGACGTACAAGGAACAGAACGTAAGGAACAGAAGTACAATTTAAAAACTTTAGAAGTTTGATAGAGTCTGCTGTTTTCCATATGGGAATGCTGTGTTTGTTCTATTGGTATTTCAATAGAAGGTGCGCGAAGAACTAGCGTCATTGATATCCCTACAGTACAGTGAACAGTTGGGAAACATGTTAAAACACATGCCCAACATTTGTAGAAGCTTGACATTTCTTGTCACATGAGAGCATGCTGTTTTTATGATCTTCCACACAGCATCCCCAAAGATGACATTCCCTGAGTTAATGTAAAAATATATATCTTCAGATGATTTGCCAGATTTTCCTACCTCCTGATATAGGTCTCTTCAACGCCGAAATTCACTCCTTCCATTCTTAAAAAAGCTCACTGCATAGCAACCTCAAACATATTATTTTAAATATAAGTTCATGGGGTTTTTTTCTCCTTTAAATTAACCCCACACAGGAGGCGGTGAGGAATTTCCCTCAGGGTATATGTCATCTTTAGGGAAGCTGTGTGAAGGGTATTTTTTGAGGAGGGGAAGGAGTGAACATGGATCTTTAAAATACTCATGCTGTAAGAGGGACGAAACTTAGAGGCCAGCAAATCCATCCACAGCCGAGCTGTTGAACTCAAGAACGAGTCGTAGAAACGACCCATTCGCACGTGAAAAATGTCAACTGTATACACAAATGTCAACTGTATACACAAATGTCAACTGCATACACAAATGTCCACTGTATACACAAATGTCAACTGTATACACAAATGTCCACTGTATACACAGATGTCAACTGTATACACAAATGTCCACTGTATACACAGATGTCAACTGCATACACAAATGTCAACTGTATACACAAATGTCAACTGTATACACAGATGTCAACTGTATACACAAATGTCCACTGTATACACAAATGTCAACTGTATACTCGTACATAGATGTCAACTGCATACACAAATGTCAACTGTATACACAAATGTCCACTGTATACACAGATGTCAACTGCATACACAAATGTCAACTGTTTATACAAATGTCAACAGCATACACAAATGTCAACTGTTTATACAAATATCAACAGCATACACAAATGTCAACTGTGTACACAAATGTCAACTGAATACACAAATGTCAACTGAATACACAAATGTCAACTGTATACACAAATGTCAACTGTATACACAAATGTCAACTGCACAAATGTCAACTGTATACACAAATGTCAACTGTATACACAAATGTCAACTGTATACACAAATGTCAACTGTATACACAAATGTCAACTGCATACACAAAAGTTAACTGTATACACAAATGTCAACTGTAAACACAAATGTCAACTGCATACACAAAATTCAACAGTATACACAAATGTCAACTGTATACACAAATGTCAACTGTATACACAAATGTCAACTGCATACACAAATGTCAAATGTATACACAAATGTTAGGCGCGCATTCGGCGTGTTTCCCGACCACGAACGGATGACGGATGCATCAATGACGCTAGTTCCTCAGAGCACACTCTGATTTAAATACCGGTAGAACAAGTTAAGATGTTATCCTGTTCCTGATTTCACCGTCTGCAACACTGCAAAAATAATCTGTAGAAGTGTTTTCTACACCGATTTGAAATGAAACTAATGTCGCTAAAGTTTATATAACAACTTTTCTTTTCATTTTAAATTTCGCTTAAAATAAGATAAAAATTAGCCACAATATATGCACTTCTAGTCAGTAAGATTCTAGTTTTTATTTTTCTTCCGTTGGCTTGAAATTTACGGTTATTATTAAAAAAAAAACAATGAGTTTCACCAATCTCTCGTTAAATGGAAAATAGAATAACATAACCTAAATAAAAATAATTTTGTGAAACAGCAATAGCCATTTTTTAAGCTTTACCATTAATTCATCACCTACTTTCATCCTTTTCCTTTCTCTCTCTCAGTCTTAGCTTTTCTCTCACACTTTAAGATAGTTCGTAAAATAATAAGAAATTAAATATATAAATGTACATCCAGTGAACCCCACTTATAAGGTTATTTATACTTCTTGAGCGATAGCTACACATATTTGGATAACTGTAGGTAGGTTATTTTTAAGAAATAAAATGAATTTGTAACTTCCCGCAATCAGCTGATATGTTTAGTTCTAAAAATTGAAATCTGCCAAAAATACATCAAAAATTGCATTTTTAAATGTCTGTGACCATAGACATTTCTAGCAGACCATAGACAACATACAGAAATATTACTATTCAAAATTGCCCCAAAAAACGTACAAGTTAGGGAAATTTCAGAAACTAGCGTACAGAATTCACGTTTTTCTAAATTCTATGATTTTTTTAATAAAACCTAAAAGTGAGGATAAACTATGAAATAAAGATGGATTTGTTGGTTTTAAACCACAGTAAGTAGTTTAAATGTTGCCATATTAATATTCGAAGGTAAGTTTTGTGAATCCAAAACAGAAACCACGGAAAACTGTATCGTTCGAGTGGAAAAAAAGTTTTCATGAAACTGAATTGGCCAATTTATCCCGCATAAGAAGTTTTTTCCGGCTCCTTGAAAAACCTTATAAGACAGATTCACTTTATATTGTTTGTTTAGTATCATATTATTATGAAAAAATTGAAAACCCTCTTAAAAAGTTTTAATTGGCCGGTCATTGAAAAACTTATTAACAGGGTTTGACTGTACATGATTTCCGAAAAAAATGTTTCAGGTTCAATACAGGAATCTAACGCAATGACCGATTACTGCAAAACTCGAGATGTATAACTTTACACATGGCCAGTAAAAGAGCCAAAAACAATGTAATTTTTCATAAAAAGTATCCCCAATCCATATGATGGGGATGTTTTTCCCATCACCCGTATTATGGGTGATGGGAAATTTCAATGTTTGATCAATGCCACCAGAAGTAAGGACAAAATGAGCTCACTTCGGGCATACCGACGCACCCAAGTACACTTCTACCGATTTAATTCTTCAGTGCCTCCAAACTCTAACATAAAAACGTATTGTACAATTAGGCATATCTTTTCAAAAAGAACATTAAAAAAAAAATCCAAAATAACGAGAGATCGATGTTGTACCATTGTATTATCGCCAATACTTTCGGCGGAATATTTTAAGTATGGAAACCAAAAATAGAATTGATTACTATGTGGTTACATGCAATTACTAATTATTAACAACGACTCCTCTGTGTAACATTAACACAAGTAAAATTACACCCGATAGTGATAAAAGGGTTTCAAAAGAGCATCACGACCGTCCATTTACATTTTTCACTATTAACAACACTTAGCTTTCTTTTTCTTTAACTGTATTGCCATTGGTAAAAATGACCTCGTTTTTGGCTTTTGGAGAATCCCTGGACTTTCTGTGTTTGGCCACCGTACTGGCAACACTGTTGGATATGATAACATCGTTATACATAGCATCGTTAGATTTGACATCATCAAATTTGATGTCGTCTTTAAATTTCACGATATTAGTTTTGGCAACATTAGAATTAACATCATTCACTTCGACGCCATAAAATTTAGCTTCAACCCTGTCAGATTTATCATCATTTGTTTCAAATCTATTAGTTTTGATATCATTATCAGGTTTAATGTCGCCATCATCAGTTTTGGGTTTAACATCGCCATTATTAGTCGTAACAACTTCAGGAGGGAAATCAGATAAGTTAAGAGTTTCCAAATTAGTTTCGAGTTCTGATTTCAGGCTGTCTAGGTCAATTAACTTCTTTTCCAGCTCCGACTTCATGTTTTCTTGTTCTTTGAGCTTCTCGGCCAAGTCCTCAGCAATCTTGGGCGGAAGTTTCTTGGTCTTTGGCACACGGTAGATCCTCTCCACCAGACCTCGCGTTATGCTCCCGGGAATTCTCTGGTGTTCTTCAATAAGCTCTTCCATGGCTAGAACCACCTGGAAAATAAGATTTGAAGGTCAGGTGTGCAAAATATCATCATTCTCGAATTTGAAAGAAAACTGATGTCGCCAACCTACAGACCTATATCTTACATAAAACCTTTCGACTCCTAGGCTCCAGAGAAATTGATCATCAGTTAAAAAGAAAAGTTTTCTTTACATTACCACTGAAAGTCAAATAAGAGAGAATCACTGTACTGAGGTTTCATGGGGTGTTACCTTCTGATGCAGCTCATCCGGGGTGAGGGTGCCGTCGTGTGGAATGGGGGGGCCGAGGTGTGTGAGCAGCTTGACGGGGAAGCCTCCGTACACCGGGGCCAGGGGAACCCGGGTCACCGTGTACACCCACAGGAACAGGCGCCGCAGCAGACCCACCGTACGAAATGCCTCACGCAGGTTCATTGTAAACACCGGCACTATCGGCTGGAAGGAAACACATGTTAGGTTAAGGAATGATACTATTGTTTATAGGATTATAAGCAGGAAGTTGAGAAAAAATAGTCATTTGCCCGAAGCCAGCAGGACTAATGCTTTCTTGCAAGTCGTCAAATAAAACCAAGAACTGTACAGGCCCAAGATGTGACCCCTGTAGTACTCCTGTAGCATAATGGTGAGCCTTACCACTTTGGCCTCGAGTGCCACCTTGGCGAAGCCGCGGCGCTGCTTCCACAGAAGACGGTAATGCTCGCTTCCGAACTGCGCCTCGTACACGCCGCCCGGTGCGATAGCCAGCTGATTGCCCTCGCGCAGCACGCCCACGCACTGCTGCACCGTGCCGGGTATCACGTGCAAGCTCTCCAGGAATATGGCCCATCCTGAAAAATTAAAATAAATTTTATTTTATTGGCATAACTTCAACGTTATACATATAAACAAAAACAAGACACAGAAAAAAGGAAATTGTTGCAACAGGGTTAGGTTAGGTTAGGTAATTCGTACAGAACTAGTTATGTAGTTGAGATTCAAAAATTAGTTGAGGATAATATTGTTAATTTTGAGTTTGAAATATAAGAAGCTCATAATAGCCCAGTGGTTTGAGATGTTGTTCCAGTAAGGCAGAGATCCTGGGTTCGATTCCCAGATATGTGAGAAATGTGAAGATTCAAAAGGCTGATGGTTTAGGCATATAAAGAAAATTAACACATAGGAGCCGCGAAGAATATTCAATAAATAAAAATACATTTTTGTTAAGGCCAACATGAAGACAATACTATACTTGATATAGTGACATTTTGATTTTTGTGTTCAACAAACCCTGTAGAAGTAATATCCAAAGGCAAAATGAACGTGTAGGGTAAATTATAGGGAGTTTACAACTCCCGAAAATAATGACAACATTACTTTTACCCACACCCTTGTGAGGCACGTATCACTGTGAACCTGCCCGCGGCAAATAATTCATTCTATCTCCAGTGGTCTCGCCGCCGGTTTAGCCCTAAATCTCCTCTAAACTACGCAATCTGTTTGAATATCTGTTTTGAATGGTATAAGAAGTCGGAGACTCCCGAGGCAGACATAGCACAATCAAATACTTCAGTCAGACCTTTACAAGAGATTGTAAGGAGTTTGTGCCGGAGTGAGACCGAGCTGTTTGGCGCGGAAATGGTGTGATGGTTAGTTAATTAGTTAGTTAGTAGTTTGATGGTATTTTGTTGAACTGACCAGGTATCTTGAAGAGCAGCCTGTCGGCCACCGTGTGGATGAGGTTGTTCTTGTACAGATATATCTTGGAGAGGAAGTAGTACATGTCCACTGGGAGGGCGCCGTGGTAGAAGATGTACAGCACCGGGGTGGTGGGCACATCCTCCAGTCCCGATATCTCATAGCCTGCAACGTGCGACAAATTAAAATAAAAAAAATTTACCAAAAGCTGACAGGCCGAAAACCGGCCGTTAATAATATGGAATTCAGTCCCGCTACCTCATAGCCTGGTGGCAAACACGCGCGAAATTAAAACAATATTTTTGACCAAACGCTGACGGGCCGAAATTCAGCAGTTGACAAAAGAGACTCCAGTCCCGATATCTCATATCCTGACAACATAAGAGAAATTAAAACAATTTTTTGACCAAACGCTGACGGGCCGAAATTCAACGGTTGACAATAGAGACTCCAATAGGCGGTCAACAATAGGGACTATTATTTGAATTGCCAAATGTCAAAAATTTGATGGTGCTGTTTGCCGATTTGTGATTATATCAAATAGTGAACACCTGAGACTAAGTTTGGGATGTTTAAAACTCCTGTCATATTTGATGACCAATAAATCGACAATCAGCGCCATTTTGAATTTTTGATATTTGAACGGTTCCCGATTAACGTCGATTCTCGACCTGTTTTACCATTTAATCAGATTGTAGTCAACTGACAAGCATAACAATTTATCCGTTATGTTTGTCTGTTATGGTGTTTACTGGAGACTGTTTAAATATTAAAAACTCAAAAAGACAAAAATGTCTTATTGAACTTATTTCGCAAATTAAAAATTAAAAAATGTCACTAATATAATAGAGTGTAGTATATATAAATATACTCGTAGTACCTTACTAATGAACGTGTTTTCAATTTTACACAACTGATAAACAACCATCAATGTAGGGTAAATCAGTTGTGTTAAATTTATAACATATTTATTAGGAAGGGGGGTTATATGTTTTATTATACCATGCCACAGCCATCCATGGGCGTCCCAAATAGCAGCCACAACCTTGGTGCCCCTTTCTCTCCAGTCAGAGGAGTTGCCACCCACTAGGTCCTGCCTGCAAACAAAGAAACAACACGTCACATAACGTTACCACACGATGTGCCACACGGCAAAAACACGTCAACATAACATTACCAAATGATGTGGTATTCGGCAATAACATGTCACATAACATTACCACATTATGTGCCACACGGCAATTACATGTCACATAACATTACCAAATGATGTGCCATACGGCAATATCATGTCACATAACATAACCACATGATGTGCCACACGGCAATAACATGTCACATAACATTACCAAATGATGTGCCATACGGCAAAAACACGCCAAATAATGAGATCATACAGTCGATCACACGGCAAAATACGCCACGACAAATATATTATTATTATTAGTATCGGGTAACATAATACGAGCACACGCTATATGGCGAAAGTAGGTAGGTTATATAACAATACCACGCAGTGATACATTGCAACAATATGTCACATTATATTACGCAGCCTGGCACACGGCAAATACGCGCCAAATAATAATATCACACAGTCTGTCACACAGCAAAAATACGCCAAATAATGAGTTCACACGGTCGGTCACACGGCAAAACAAGCCAAATAATAAGATCACACAGTCTGACAGTCTGTCATACGGCAAAAACTCGCCAAATAGTAAGATTATACAGTCGGTCACACGGCAAAACACGACAAATAATAAGATCACACAGTTTGTTATACGGCAAAAACACACCAATAATAAGATCACACAGTTTGTCATACGGCAAAAACACGCAAAATAATAAGATTACACAGTTTGTCATACGGCAAAAACACGCCACATAATAATATAATTACTATTATACGAAGAAAAGAAAAAAAAACATTTCGAATAACAATTATTGCTAGACTCGGTGCCTCAGCTAGACGCCGTTCTGATCGAGATATATAGCTTATTTTTAATTTAATGTGTACACTGACCGCGCAAGAGTCCTAACAGCCCGAAGCCAATGTCATCCCCAAATAAGGAATGGAGCGGGGAAGGGAAGGGGACGGCGAGGGAAAAGTTGGGAGGTATCTCTGGCTATTCAGATCTGCGCTTTAACACGTAGTTATGATGCATTGAAATCATCATCGTTGCATCACGCATAAATATGAATTGACCCAAAAATATTATCTTCACAAATTTAACCCCCAAATCAAATATAAAATAATAATGATATTGGAAATAAATAAACAATATTTACAAGAATTTACAAGAACATAAACCAGATAAAACAACCTCTTTTTTACTGATTGAGACGAAATAACATAATAATGTTTTGAAATGCATTTAAATTAAAAAGAAATATCATTCTAAACGGTTCACAGCGTTTCAATAATAATGGATCATAAATTAATGATAAAATTCTGGTTTGGTAGTTGAATTGGTCTGATCAAATCAATTTCGCACCCGGGTATGGCGCGTCGGTCAGGTCACCCCAAGTGGTTTAGTAACTACGTTTAGTGATCTAGCAGGGGTGCCCGGGTTCGTTGGGTGAGGATTTTCCAGGTCTTGGTGGCGGATCCGGGTCGGGAGAGGCCGGTTGATGGAGACCCTCTATCCTCTTGAGCCGGATTTTTTCAACCTAACGCCTTCCACCACTTGATGGATTCATAAGTCGTCATGACGACAAATAAACAAAGAACAACCCTGGAAGTCTGTTTATATATATGTACACAAAAGGTTTTAACAAAGCCTGGGATTAGAGATTTCTAGATCAATTTCCATTATCTCTCAAATTAAACAACACAAATCAGAAACCATGGCTTATGCGACGCTTTATGACGTATAACGTGCTGATAAGGGCACTTCATTAGAACGTATCCAATAATGCGGGAAGGTGCTTTACTGTAATTAGCTATTCGGACAGACGCAGTACAGACTAGATAATAATGACCTATAAAAAAACTACTTTAAAAAGAAAAAATATTCATGGCATATGAGGAGATTGCGCACGGACGATCGATATAGTCTTATTAGGCCAGTGCAATTAGGGATCCGCGATCGTAACTATTCCTAATTTTTTTATAGACTGATCCCATGATGTAAAATCTAAGTTGTCGACCTTGGATCACCTCTGATAACGCCGCCATTTTGAAAAAAAAACATCCGAAATCACGCCAAAATCTAATTTTTATCAAATACAGTGGTGCCTCACACAACGAACGCCTCGCACAGCGAATGCTGCACACAACGAACTTCCTTTTCGTTCATTTCACGATTCATACAACGAACTTCGCTTCACACAACGAAGTCGCCCGATCTTCTACGATCACTGTCGATTAATTGCATCCTCCCGCGCAGGCAGTCGTTAGACTCGTTAGTCACTGCGTAGTACGCTTAACTTACGCACGTATCGCAGCAATCGTTCTTCATTACGAATTAAATCGCACACGTATCACGGCAGTCGTCCTTTTAAGATAAACTCAACATTTTTTTTATATGATGGGTTCTAAAAAAAGCAGGAAGGTGATTTCTCTTGAAATGAAACAGGAAATAATTAGAAGGAGTGAATGTGGGGTAAAACAGTGTGACTCCGATACTCTTGTCCGTTATTTCCGGCAGATGTTGAAGAAAAGAGAGAAACAAACGACTTTGGACAGGTTTTTCACTGCACCATCGGCGGAAAATGGATGAAGATGTGCAAGATTCGATTATTTCTTAAAATTAAAAAATGTGTGTTTTTTTCATTATGTTTTTAGATGTATCTAAATAAAAGTAATAACAAAAAATTTATCTTCTTTTTATGTCATCTTACCATATTTTATGCTACAGAACGAATTATTTTTTTTAACATGTATTGTTATGGGAAAACGCGTTTCACATAACGAACTTTTCGCACAACGAACTTGCTCCTGGAACGAATTAAGTTCGTTGTGTGAGGCACCACTGTATCTCGTTTCCAATGAAAATTTAGGCTAAAGTATTTTAACAAATTTAGTAGAACATAAATTTACCTATAACTTTTCTACAAACAATTTTCTTCTATCTCTAATAAGTAACAAGATATAAAGTCGTAAACATGTTTATTCGTTTACAAAAACAAGTAAATTGCACGACTAGATTAGTTTTTTTTGTGAGTATCTCGTTTCCAGTGCAATTTTCTGAAAAAAAAAACTAATACCAATTTTGTAGAGAATAAAATTTCATAAAAGACGTATGTTTATGTTTTTTTTATATCCAGATTCTAATCCACCAAAATCAGGTCAAAATTGAAACAAAGGTGTAGTTTTAAATTTTGCATTCCTTGATGTTTTCTTTATTTTAACACTTATTGTTATAATATACATATAAAATACACGAAAAAGTTTAATCACTGAGTAGTCCCTGAGAAGAATATTACAAAATTTGTATTTGCCTTGACCGAACAGAGCACCAGTTCTATCGCAGTCAGACGTGAAAGAATACAATGTTTTCAACTATTTCAATGTGTTTAAAACATTTGTTGGAGTACAACGCGTTAGAGAATTTACCTTTACCAACTGCATGGTAATATACGTTGGGAGGTGAGAGAGCTGTGTGGAGTAGCAAGCCGATATCCGAGTTTGGTGTGGTTACTATGAGAATGTCAGCACCCTCTTCAGCTTGTATTGTCATTATATGTGATTGTTCAAATGCGGTTCTGAGTAGGGAAAGTCCCAGAAAATTTTCCTGTAATGCTTTACTATGCCATATTTTACTGCTCCCTTTTCTGTGCTATTTGGTAAAGGGTTGAAAAATTAGTTGAATATGGACTTCGTTCCTTTGGGCATGCCTTCTTATGAGAAAAGAGACAATGAGACAAAAGGATCTTGAAAATATTCCTTAAGTTCACTTTTTGGCAAAACACATACGAAGGAATAGCATTCTTTGATCTATTGTCACAGTCACACCCTGATTTTGACACTGCTGGTCACTGCCGCAAGAAAAACTACCACTTCCTTACATTTTAAGGGTAGGTCTCTAAAGTACGAGTTGATAACTTTAGACATAGAAAATTTCCTCTATCAGCCATGTGACTTTGCCATCCGTCGGGTTTATTTTAAGAGATGGTTCAGGGAAAGCAAACCAATCAATGAGAGTTTGTGGATTAGAATCTGGATACCCAAGAGAGATAAAAAAAACATAAAGCTTCGTCTTTTATGCAATTTTATTCTCTACAAAATTGGTATTAGTAAAATTTTCAGAATATTGCACTGGAAACGAGATATTCACAAAAAACCAAACCTAATCGTGCAATTTACAACTTGTTTTTGTAAACTGATAATTTTTACGACTTTATATCTCGTTATTTCTTATGCTACGTATACAAACGGGAGCCGAACTGCCGAGCTGAACCTTATGGGAAAGGAACGAAGCGACCGTAAATGGCGCGTAACGCCGCTTGCAGTTGCTTCGTTTCTTTCCCGTAATTCGTGGCTCGGTTCGCGTTTCAGTTATCATAAAGGCTCAGAAAGCAATTTTAAAAATAATTCTAAGGCTACCTATAATTACAGACTCCAATCTAATTTTTAATATTATGAATGTGTTTGATCTACTACATCTACATCTACTCAAATATACGTAATTACTACGAAAAAAGTTCAAATACACGATGTACTCGAAGCAAAAACAAAAACTTACTACAAATACCGATAACACATATGTACTACGTTTGGTCAACGAAACTTTAAATACTTTGCGACAAGACTCTACAACATTCTTCCGGACAGCATAAAACAATGTGATTCACAAAAAATTTTCAAAGATAAAGTAAAAATTTGGATCAAAAATAAGAATAGGGCCTTCACCGGTGCATTCACCCAAATTCGCAGTTATTGAAGTCACCACATTATTGAGCGAATACTTCTTAATACAAGTATAGGTATGTTTAATGGTATTAGGAACTAACACGAAAAATTCTGCCTCAACACAGGCTAGCCTAGTGAGGCGGTATTTGAGAAACCACAACTGTACTTTTATTTTCTTTTTACCTTCACAATATTATGTTTGTATTTTTCTGTTAATTTTATAACCTTAAATATAAAAGTTACAAATCAATGTACACCATAATATGTATGTATAGTTGTAATGTGTTAACTTTCTTAAATAAAGATATTATTAATATAGTTCGCAAATGTATACTTACCATTAGAGATAGTAGAAAATTGTTTGTACAAAAGTTATAAGTAATTTTACGTTCTACTAAATTTGTTAAGTTACTTTAGCCGAAATTTTCATTGGAAACGAGGTATTTGCGAAAAATTAGATTTTGGCGCGATTTCGGTTGGTTTGGGGGACTTCAGCTAATATAATGCGCCATCTTCAAAATCGGAACTGATTTGTCAAAAATTTCGATCATTCCGTGATTTCTCGTGGGTGAGTTAAGAATAATGTCACGTATAAACTTGATAGTCATGATATTCCAAGTGTTTATTTCGGTAAATACAATACGTCATACGTAGCGCCCAAAAACAACACGTGTGCACGTGCACTTCATGGACACGCGCATCCCGGTTTATTGAGTCCCGGTCCAATGTCTGGTGGTTACTGGCAACGTTATCGGTTAACCGGGAACTAAATGAACCTGAACCCGAACACTCAAGGCTGCTGATAACAACATGACTCGCCAGACTTTAACACGTAGACTAAATTGTCACTGTTGCAGTTCGCCAAACTAGGGTGGACCGCCATTTTTTTCTTCCTTTCGAAATTGTATACTTCAGTGCGGGCAATTGACGTGATCAATTAATGATAATCAAAAAAGAGCCTTCTATAATAATAATAATAATTGGATGATTTGTATAGCGCCGTTTTTGTGCAAAATCACCTCAAGGGCGATGTACAAACTTATAATACATTTCTACAGTGATCTATGTTATTACTAACTATTTATGGAGATAATTTACAGTACAATACTTACCTGGTAGGTCACTTGAGATTAACACTTAATTAACATTATCTAATTGTTTATTAGCGAAATTTAGATACAGGATTTAGGACATAATTGAATATAACTGAACTTTCTCTCAGGAATGGTATATTTAATTTAAGGGTATGACAGCTTAAAAATGTAAGTTTTTAGTTTAGACCTGAATTCTGTTGGACTTGTTATGGATCTTAGTTCCGGAGGGAGTTTATTCCAAGCCTTCGGCCCAGATACTCCGAAAGCGTGATCACCAAACTTAATATTTGGCTTGCGCATAGGTTCTATCAGTCTGCCTACAGCTGCTGATCTCAATATAATATGAATGAAAACTGATTAACTCGCCAATTATTTACGTAAGCCCGTTCGACTCCTAGGCCCCAGACAAGCCTATGAAATTAATTATCTGTTGAAGGAAGAATTTGTCGACACTTGAGGTCCTGAGAAGAGGAGGTTCTGGAAATGAAAGAGGTATCCAGGGTTGGTAGGAATGTGGGGGTCAGTGTGTCCAGGAATGACTGGATTATTACCACGGCGTTGCAAGGCGATGGGTCGAGAGTCCGGCTGGAGAGGCCAAAAGGTCTCCCTCAACCGGCTTCTCCCGATCCAGCCCACCACGCAGCTGGTGGGCAGACGCATCTGCCGCTAATACCGGGACAAACCTCACCCAGTGAATCCGGTCACCCATGCAAATCAAAGAAACTTAGTTTGGCACTTGGGGTGACTTATGGCAAAGGTGTTGGGGTGACCGGGTATCTCATCAAAAAGACAGTTCAACACACCTCCAAAAAGTGATATAAACTGATGAAACAAAAACTAGGTAAAATAAGTCACATAGGTAACTATTTAACCTAGTTTTTGTGTCATCACTTTTAATGACTCTATATCGCTTTTTAAAGGTGTGTTTAATTGTCAATTTGATGAAATATCATGGAACCAGGTGTTGGTTGTCCAATTAATAGGTCCTGGGCGGCGGTACACATGCCTGTCTCCCAAATCACTTGATCGTGCCATTTCTTTATTTGACCGTGTCATATATTCGCTCTGCTAGTCAAGTCTTCCATCATTGCACAATCAAGTAATAATAATAATTATTATTATGGTAGTAGGACGTATTAAAATACTCTCGGGTCATTTGTATCCTGGGAGTGTAGTCTTACTAAATTCAGTAAAAAACACACCCGTAAAAATCAAAAGTTTCTTTAAAACTATAATCCATCTATTTTAAAATGTCTTTAAACTTAAAAAACTGGTTTAACTGACGATATAACCTTCTTATCCAGGAACTAGAGTGAACAACTCTACTAACCTCGCCAAATGCCGATCGGATAGGATTTATTTTGTAAATTAACTCCGTAATGTCATCAGATTTCAGAGAAATGCATGTACGATATAAATACATATCGTAAGTCTGCGTGTGTGTACGTGATTTCAATAAAACATGGATATAATGCATTTTCATCGATAACGAGTCTATCTACCGAGTTACAGCTCGATTAGATGTCGAGAAGCGGGTTAATTTCCGATTTCAAGATTTGCATTAATTCATTCATAAACCAAAATTACCGAGAAACAAAAGTAAATTCGAATAGATGTATTATTTAAAAGCTCCACCCTAGTTCTAATCGCACAGTGGACGATATCCGGGGTCCAGGCCGAAAGATAAAGTGGAGAAATTTCAAAATCATTTAACTAGACATAAACAAAAAAACATGCATTTTGAAAGGGTACGCGTCTATCGATAGTGAACTGAGCAAGTGTCCTTTGATAAAGTTCAAACCTAGTTCAAGTTTAAAAGATTATCTGAAAAGAGATATCAAACGGACCATTGTATTTTCTTAATTTTTTTATTATTTTTTTTATAAATGTCGAAAAGAATTTGACCTTACTGGGTCCCCGTTCCAAGGTTACATTGTATATGGCTTGAAGTGTGAATTATAAGTTAGGTCAAGTTATTTTTTTGCAAGTAAGTTTTGTAAGTGTGTTAAAACATAAAATATCATATAATATCCCACTAGAAGACTTATAGACAATATCATTTTTTATTAAATACTTTAAAAATACCCACATTGGAAGACAGGCGTAAAATAAAAGACTTAAATTTTTTATTCAAGATTCTAAACTCTAAATTCCACTGTTGCGAACTTCTGCAACTCATAAACTAACGAATACCTACAATAACAACACGACAAAATACACTATTCCACTGCAACACACATAAGCGCAATTACATTGCGAACTCCCCAATATAACGGTTTCACACTATGGGAAACCAATACTTAGGTGATGTCGATATACTCGTATTTAATATTAACTTTGCGAATTTTGTGGATTACGTAAAAGACTTATTTAAGGCGATGCACTACGTCGTGAAATATTTTTAATCGAGCCGCTATCAATAACAGCCCTTACGTATATGGCGATAAGGTTTAAATTCCCGCTTAACACCATCCGCCTGTTTTGATTTATGCAAGAAAAAAACATGGCCAAAAAGTGCCTTTTATTTTATTTTGTGGATGATCAGGCATAAATATTTAATTTTTTTCCGATCATTTTATAAATAACTTAACTTGCCACATTATAAAATAAAATCATAACCGAAAATGGGTTCGTAAGTAGGAGATTTTGAACTTTAAAGCATTTTTCATAGGCCTTTTACATAATTTTTTTCTGGGCTTATAAAAAGACTTATCTAAAAAATACTCGATTATTTCAAAGGCCAAGATGTATTCTACTCGCAGTATTTAATTAAAGCATCTAAAACATTTCTAGGCGACCAAATTTTCAAACCAAAAACACATGATTTTGCATTACTACGTATGGCATCGCCTTAAACACTATTCCTAAATGGAAGTTATATTTTTGTAAGCCATTCAATGTTCTTTAATTTTTAATATTTCTTTCTCATGTTTCAAAACTGTCATTAAAATTGTACCACCTACATGTAAAAGCACATAAATGAGTAAATAAATAAATAAATTACAAGAGAAAAATCATAAAGAAGCATAATACATATAAGAAAACATAACAAATAGATATTTTTTGTTAGGTTGAAACATTGTATCATACCCAATTTTTACCGATTTATAACAAGTTTCTCGTTAACTCGTTTTTAAGTTTCAAAAAAATGTTTGTTATATTTGAAGATAATATCTATACATTTGTTATGCTGAAACATTAACTATCTGAATTTCCATCGATAGAAAAAAAAATGCAAGCAAGTTCCGAAAATGATTAAAAACACGTTTTGTTCTGTTATTTAATATGTTATAGGCATGAAAAAAATCACAGTGTATCTTTAAAGGCAACTAAAGCATTTGTCGATAGATTTTTGTTCTATCTCAAACGAGTCGTGTTTAATTCAATATTTTCACCATTTTCGCTTATATTAATTATTATCATTTTTTTAATAATAGCGCGCTCCCTCTAAAATTCGCATTTACATATATCTCTTTAAAACCATCTTTGAACGCTTACTACGGGGCCTTGGTTATATTTTTTAATAGTTTTATGGCAACATTGTAAAATTGTCCAAAGAAGCGAAGTTAGCAGTCCACAATGGAGTGCTGGTACCTACCCTGATGTTTGGAAGTGAGGCATGAAATTGGCAAAGAAAGGATGAAAGTAGATTGAATGCTGTTGAAATGAGATCCCTGAGGCGTATGTGTGTAAAACCATGTTTGATCGTGTGAGGAATGTGGAGATCCGCAAAGAGTGCAGGGCTGATGTAAGCGTAATGAGTGAGATTGAGAAAGGGACGCTTAGATGGTTTGGGCATGTAGAGCGAATGAGCGAGATAGGAGTATAAGGAGGATATATGATGCAAATGCGAATGGTAACAGAAGTCGGGGACGCCCGAGGAAGACATGGCACGATCAAGTGAATCAGATACTTGAGTCGGGCCATGTCAAGAGTTAGAATAATAGAAGAGTATGTATGAGACGATGTATGGATGTGAATGAGGCAAGGAGTGTGTGCCAAGACCGATTTGTTTGGCTGTCCATTCTCTCTGCCTACCCCTGAGGGGAAAAGACGTGATGGTTAGTTAGTTAGTCAGTTAGTTTTATTGCAAGAGGATAATACATAAGTTTAAAGAGAAATATTGAACGTTTCTTTGGCCTTTGGTGTGCAAAGTTATCCTGGTTTTTGAATGTTTAAATTAATATCTTTTGAATATGTATATATTATAAATATAATTCTTTCATAGACACCACATTAAGAGCATTAAAAACATAGTATAATAATATTTTGATGATTTGTATAGCGCCGTTTTTGGACAAAATCAACTCAAAGGCGATGTGTATGTAGGGGTTCTGATGGGGACTATAATAATAAGAATAATTTTCAAATTTGCCTTTTGTGCTGTGAGTACTGGTTTTAATATTGGAATCGCACGAACTTCCCCATCCGATAAGACCATATTGCAGATGAGATATTTAATAAGTATTTTTTTATTACTAATAAACAAACAGATATAATTGTGATGTGGGTGTATCTGTTTGCCCGAAACTTCAATTTTTCCTCACTTCTGATGAAATCAAAAATTCATTTTAAAATAATTACGAAATTATTTTATTTTTAAATACACATAATATATTTGCACTTCACTCTTGTTTTCGGTAATGAATTAAGACTCAGATACAAGCCAAAAATGTGTATATTCTTGGAAAACCTTATATCGTAGGTAATACGCATTAAAATCGCTTGACAAACGGAGTCTAGAAAGTCCAATTTCAAGCACAAAACTGGTTTTTATTCATTTTGTAAATAATTTTATAAGAAAGCAAAAAAAGTAATCAAGTGAAACTGCCACAGATAATCTTAGCTATAATACTGTATTTTTTAAAGTTGTTTCCTTTATGCGTTCATACATTTCTATTGAAAAAATATATTTTTTAGTAGTTTACATTTATATTTTTTATTGAGTAATTTTTTTAATTTTATTTGTATTCTACTCAAGGGAAACGATAGTAAAATCTTCAATTTATCTAAAGCATATTTTTTGGTATTTATAATGTACACCAATCCGTTATAAAGATTAATCAAAATAGAGATTTAGCACTAAGCTTCGCCTTGGAAGAGGAAATTATCCCACTTCACGACATCTGATCGAGCTGAAACTCGGCAGATATACTCGTTGTCGATGACAGAACATTATATCAACTTTTGGTGGTAATCGCGTACACACACGCGGCTGTATAAGCAGTTCACTGAAATCGGATGACGTTACAGCAGTTAATATACGAAATAAATGTCGGTCCTACCCGATCGGCATTTGGCGAGGTTGGTAGAATTATCGGCTCCAGTTCCTGGGTAGGTCAATTTATTTTTATTTTTTACTTTTAAAAGACATTTTAAAATAGATGTATTATAGTAAAAAAAAAACATTTTTTTTTTATTTATTTTACATTAGCTCCTTAGATGGGTCACTGAGCCCCTTAGTCAAATAATTTCTCTCAGGACCTATGACATCTTTGGGGATGCTGTGTGGAGGGTCTTATTGAGGAGTGAAATTGGGTTTTAAAGAGACCCAAGATGTATGAGAGAGGAAACACAGAGGCCGGCAAAACTTTAAATGTAAAATAACCCTTTCAAGTTAGCGCACTTTAACCCCGGACACCATGTACAAGTTTTTTTAGCTAACGGTAACCGGTTTTAGGTAACTCAACACAATGACAATTCAACACACTTTATAGTTATATAAAATCATGAAAAGTGATGAAAAAAAAAGTAAAAAAGATAAATAACTTTTTCGAAATTCCAACTTTTTTTCCCATAAAAATTTTGTTTTCCATAGAAGATTATTTATTTTCCCATACAAACAATTCACCTTTTTAACATAAAAGCTACCTTAAGGGGGGGCTAGGGTTTTAAATTTTTTTTAAATAAATGCTTAATATGTTAAGAATATTGTGTTCAAATTTCAAGTTGATTGGAGCAAAATTGACGAAGTTACGAGTATTTTTATACCTGTCGGATTTTAAACCCTACCCGACCATACGTATAAGCCGAGCAGAGCAGGAAACTGAGAGACAAACTAAAGAAGGCAGGATTCGTCGTAGACAGGAGCAAAAAGGTACTTTAGACATCATGAATGATAGCAACATCCTTTATGGACCTGGCATTGATGATTCAGTGTGAGGTAAGCCGATAAAATTTGCTTATAAACGTTTAATACCAGATTTTTTAGTGTTCAAAACTTTATAGCGTTTTTCCCACAACTCACGTTTTCAAAGTCGGTGACCGTCAAACTTTAAAACTACTGCACCGATCCTTTTGAAATTTTGAAAACTATTTCTGTACATAATTTACGAGGTAACGCTGGAGAGTTTTTTTCAAATTTGTTAATAATTATTATTTTACAATAACAAATTAGCCGATTTTTTTCACTAAAAATAGCGTTTTTCCCTTCAAAGTGTTCCAAAATAGTGAAAAATGAAAATTTCGAAAAACCCTCCCAGCGTTACCTGGGAAAAACTATTATCTAACGAATGAACTTTAATTTTTTGATTTCAGATGACCTAGCACCGAGTTATGAGGGTCACCGCCATTCTACTTTTTTTTGAGACACGTCCGAATAATTGCTGCCATTGCCGTGTTTTTTAATATTTCTCCGTGAAAATTTTATACAACATTCTTAAAATGTCATACTTTACTGTCCTATTAGATTTAATAAAGAAATTTTAAATGAGTTGTCACAAAAAATGCCTTTTTTCGTACGAATTAACCCTAGCCCCCCCTTAAAACGTTTGAATTTAGAAAAATGTTCTTATTTTCTTTTTACTTGTAGTATAGCACATTTTACCCCCGGACCCTGTAAGACGAATAAAGAAAGAAGATGATCACCGTATTCAACTGTGAAGATCCGTAAAAAATGCATGGCTGATGTAAACGCTAAGATTAGGAAAGGGACGCATATTGTTTGCGACATGTACATATTTTTAATTAATTTTACTTTAGCCATTTGTACATAGGTGTTTACAAATGTCTAATTTATTATATCATTAATTACATAAATATACATGTTTTATTATTTATTTCATTTTGTTTTTATTAATATGGACTTTTTTGGTAGCCTAATTTCTGCACTTTATGTGTTTATGTCTGTGAATGTCCTTGTTGTATAATTTTGTATGAAAAGTATTTTAATGGGTTTTTTATTATTTTATGCATAAATATCATCGCGTTCAAGGTCAGAATCGCTGATATTTCACTGTTAGCCAATTTAGTTCCTCTAACTAATTATATTGAAAAGTATTTTGGTAATGGGTTGTTCATTATTTTATGCATAAATATCATCGCGTTCAAGGACAGCTGTTAGCCAATTTAGCCTTATTTCGTTTGCACGTTCTTGTATCATGTTTGTGAATATCCTTAATTTTCTTTGAAAATTATTTTGGTAGTATGTTGTTTATTATTTCATGTATAAATATCATCGCTTTTCATTATTAGCCAATTTAGTTACATTAAGGCGAAGCTTAATGCCAAATCACTATTTTGATTAATCTTTATAACGAATTGGTGTACATTATTAAACTGGACTAATCTCGTAAATTTATCAGATCGTAGGAAATCTGTGATCTATTAATATTATATAGGCATAGTCCAGTGGTGGTAACGCATTGGACTGCCATTCCGAAGGTCGCGGGTTCGAACCCGGCGTGCGCAAATAAATTTTATTTGATTAATTTGTGTTATTTCACAATTAATTAATTAAAATAATATATAGTATATTTGCGGCACGTTCCAGAGTGGAAGATACTACCAGTATCACCCTGGTGTTAGACCACCATTCAGAATTGAAACGTTGCTCCAAATGGCTTTAGCCGTGTTTAGTGACTAGATCTGAATAGCCAGGTACTTCCCCACCTTCCTCTTTCCCTTCCCCACTTACCTTCAGCCTCACAACATCCCCCAATTGGGGATGCCATAGTCTCACTGGCTCCAGACGGGAGCAGTTGGGACTCTTGTGAGGTATTCACTATAAAAAAAAATATATAATATAAATATTAATTAATAAATTAGCCACACTTGGAGTTTATGGTAGTTTATTAAATTGGTTTATTAGTTATTTGTCCAAAAGAAGTCTTAGTGTGAAAATAAATGGCACAAATTCTTACACATTTATAGCCACAAGTGGAGTGCCACAAGGCTCTCATTTAGGGCCCATTTTGTTTATTATATTGATAAATGACATTGTTGATATATTTACTAACATAAAAGTATTACTTTTTGCTGATGATTTGAAACTTTATAAAGAGATTAATAACACAAATGATGCATTATATTACAAACTAATTTGAGAAATCTTTTTGAATGGTGCTCTATTAACAAACTTGCATTGAACATAAAGAAATGTCAGTTCATTAATTTTTACAGAATAAATAATCCAATATTTTTTCAATATACCTTAAATGATAAAAACCTAAATTGCGTCAGTGAAATTATTGACCAAGGTATATTGTTCGATAGCAAACTAACTTTTGTGTATCATATTAATAACATTATCAATAAGGCTCTTAAGACTCTTGGATTTGTTTTGAGAATTTCAAAAGACTTCAATAATTTAGACACATTTATCATGTTGTACAAAACCCTTGTTAGATGCCAACTAGAGTATAACTCTACATTATGGTCTCCCTTTTACAATATTCATTCCGATAATATTGAAAAGATTCAACATAAGTTCTTGAAGTATATAAACTATAAATTGCATATTCCTGTAGAAAACATTGATTATAACTACTTACTAGATAAATTGTCCCTATTAAAACTTTCTGAAAGAAGAATAAACACAGATTTAATAGTACTACATAAAATACTTCATTACAAAATTGACTGTCCTGAGTTACTCCAATTAATCAGCATCCACATACCCAAAAGATCTTGCCGAAATTTACTACCCTTTTATTTTTACAACACCAGGACACTGTCTTATCAAAATTCCCCAATTCCAAGACTTCACAGTCTCGGAAATAAATACTCTGATCTGGGAGATATATTTCATCTTAAAAATAATCAATATAAATATTGTTTATTTCAATTCTTTTATAGATCGAGACACAAATAGACATCTATAATTTCCGCAATATATATATTTTTATTTTTATTTTGAATATCTATTTATGTGAGACTTCTTATCATTTTTACTAATGTATCTTATTTTATTATATGCTTTTGTTGTAACATTTAATATTTTTTCTTTTTTCGTTGTATTATGTTTCCTTTATTGTTTTAATTTTGTAGAATCTATAATAACTGTGATACTCTACTATTAAACTTTGTAGTGTGTAAAAGCCCATTAGGGCGTGTAATAATAATAAATAAATAAATATAAAATAATTTACTCGGTCCTGGATACCCCTGATTTAATAGAACTAATACGATTTCATTGCCCTGGTCGCGCTAACAATAGACTGACTCTACCGTTCTACTATAATAACACACATACATTATCACATTATTACTCACCAATCAGTCGATTACACATTTTGGGAAATGAACATGCTAACATCGGCGACATTTATTTCTTAAAATTAGCGCAATATAAACATGCACTCAAAAATTATTTTTCCATAATGTAACTTTATATACGCAATATGGACATGTTGAAATGAAATTATGATATTTCTCATTGGTCTTTATTGTTATTTTTGGTTGTGATACACAAAATAATTGTATGTTATTTTTAAGTTTAAAACTACTACTATGTAATGATATTATTTTTCTTACTTTTGTACTCTATTATATGTTTATTTATAAAAGGCAGTAAAGCCGTTTATGTATTTAAAATAAAATAAAATAAAATTATGAATACCAAAAAATATGCTTTATATAAATTGAAGGTTTTCCTAACGTGTTGAATACAAATAAAAAAATAAATTACTCTATAAAAAATATAAATGTAAACTACTAAAAAAAAGAATTTCAATAGAAATGTATTAACGTGTAAAGGAAACAACTTTTAAAAATACAGTATTATAGCTAAGATTATCTGTGACAGTTTTACTTGATCAACTTTTTTGCTCTCTTATAAAATTATTTACAAAATAAATAAAAACCAGTTTTGTGCTTGAAATCGAACGTTTCTAGACTCTGTTTGTCAAGCGATTTTAATGCCTATTACCTACAATATAAGGTATACCAAGAATATACACATTTTTGGCTTGAAGCTTCCTCTTAACATTTTAGTTACTTTTGAAAATTTATTCGATAAGTTCTCATTACATAAGAAAATGTAAAGCGGATGAACGCAGAAAGAAGCAGTAATAAGGTAGAACAAGTCGGGGATATTCAAGAAATACCGTATGTCAAGTGATTCCAATACTTTTATCAGATCATGCAATAAATGCACCTGAGTTCGTGTCAACTCTGACCCAAACTTACGTACTAAGCGATAATTAAATATCACTTAGCAATTACTATCGCTGTACTGATTAGTTAGGTAGGTAGAGTTATAGTTATCGCATATAATAATGTTATTATGCAAACAGGTCACGGTCGCAATTTTACACAAACTAAACGAGATAATAAGTAATAAAATAATTCACGGTCGACAGTAATCTTAATAATAATAATAAGTCAATCTGCTGCAACAGAGCCTACGTACGCGATGCATGCGACGCTACGTTTAAGGCGATGCACTACGTAGTAATGCAAAATCAGGTGTTTTTGGTTTGAAAATTTAGTCACCTAGAAATGTTTCAGATGCTTTAAATAAATACCGCGAGTAGAATAATACATCTTGGCCTTTGGAATAATCGAGTGTTTTTTAGATAAGTCTTTTTAAAAGCCCAGAAAAAAATAATGTATAAGGACTATAAAAACTGCTTTAAAGTTCAAAATCTCCTACTTACGAACCCATTTTCGGTTATGATTTTATTGTATAATGTGGCAAATTAAGTTATTTATAACAATTTATTTACAATTACAATTCACAATTATTTAGAACATCCACAAAATAAAATAAAAGGCACTTTTTGGCCATGTTTTTTTCTTGCATAAATCAAAACAGGCGGATGGTGTTAAGCGGGAATTTAAACCTTATCGCCATCTACGTAAGGGGTGTTATTGATAGCGGTTCGATTTAAAATATTACACGACATAGTGCATCGCCATAAAAGCTGTATACAGATAGAGTCAGCTTTGGCGTTCGAAGTATTGGCCACGCATATAGGATCATTGTCCGATGTGAGATATCACGGGCGGTCGGTTAACGCGAAGCTTAATGCTAAATCACTATTTTGAATAATCTTTATAACGAATTGGTGTATATTATGAATACCAAAAAATATTCTTTAGATAAATTGAAGGTTTTCCTATCGTTCGCTTTAGTAGAATACAAATAAACACAATAAATTATTCAATAAAAAATATAAATGTAAACTAGTAAAAGAAATATTTTCTCAATAGAAATGTATGAACGCGTAAAGAAAACAACTTTTAAAAATACAGTATTATAGCTAAGATTATCTGTGACAGTTTCACTTGATTTACTTTTTTGATTTCTTATAAAATTATTTACAAAATAAAAAAAAAAAACATTTTTGTGCTTGAAATCGAACGTTTCTAGAGTACGTTTGTCAAGCGATTTTAATGCCTATTACCTACAATATAAGGTATACCAAGAATATACACATTTTGGCTTGTAGCTTCCTCTTAAAAGCGCTCAGAAGCGCTGGGCACAGGTCTCCGGCGTTAACTATAAAATGCTGACATAAATGACCGCTGAGATATTGCATAAGTCGTACTGGATAATAAAGGGAAAGCCATGGCATAACCTTTCAAAAACCTTGGTAAATAGGGTTTTACCATAATCAGTATTCGTTTCAATTGACTTATTTTGTTAAAAACGTTCGGTTCGTTCGTTGAGTTCGTTCGCGGCCGGAAGGATTCGGGCGACATCGACAACCGCCACAACCCCTTTCTACTTCAACAATTTTTAACATTTTACACTGATATTCCAAGGTATTTAGACTCTTCGTTTGAAAATACATAATGTTATTATCCATAGATATGTTAAATCTGTACGAATGTGTACGAACGAAATTTAAAAAAAGGACAAACAACTCCTCCGCAACAAGCAGCTAGCTCACGTCATTTTTTTCTCAAAAAGAAAACATACATTTTTAAATCAACAATTCACGATTTTCAACGAATGAAATTTGTCCAATTGGCAAATTTATCAAAATCAAAGTTCTTACCTATATAGCTTGTAGATATGGAAGATGATCGCGCTGAGGTAAAACAGCAGGACTATGATGGCTGGCAGCAGGAACGTGATGAGGAGAGGCATCAGAAGCCAGGAGAGCCACAGCGAGTAGTCGATGTCCACATAGTCCACTAGAACCAAAACACCAGAACGTCAGCGAGCTGGCCGATCACGTCAAACGCAGCCAGTTGTGAACTGTGCCAAAATTCGTGAAACCTTTCAAACATTTTCTTTTTAATATTGGAATAACGTCGATCCAGAGATGTGCAAAATGGTTACCCAAAACCATTTGATATGCAAAATGGAAATGGGTCAAAACTTTTCCATTTGAAAATGCAAAATGGTTTTTAGAAAAGCATTTCAAATGGGAAATGCAAAATACCTATTTTCAAAATGCATTGAAAATACAAAATGGTTTCTCAGGTCAAACAATTAAAATAATTATAGAATTTTTAAACATTTTTTTTTCATTTAATAATGGACATCAATGTAGAACAAACATATTACATGATGGTAAATCCAAAAACACCACGACTACAGATTATGAAACTACAAAAAAATTGTGCGGTACTAATGTTGCCAACGTAAAAACATAGAAACTGCTATCTAACATTTAATATTACAGCGTCATGGCCCCATGTTCAGTATTTTTTGTAATGGTATCACTCAATTGCCTGGGCTCCTACCAGGGAGCAACTTGACAAATGTAAATTATCTCTCATAGCGAGGTTGAGGACCGACTGATATTTGGGGCTTATGAAAAAAAGATGAATGGAGATAACGGGAAGAATGCAAAAAAGCATTTCAAATGGAAAAATATTTTTACGACTTGATTATAAAACATTCTACTTTCTAATACAATATGCATGTATTATATACGTAAAGCTTTCGGAAAAAAGATCTCTAAATGATAGTGAAAACCTTATCAATATCAGTTGCGTAGTTTAGAAGAACTAATCGCACAAACAGACAGACGCGGATAGTGACTTTATTTTATACTATTTAGAGATATCGCACGAACTTCCAAGTTGCCCAGTGCCAGTTGGAGCAATTGGGGTATGTATGCTGAATTGAGTGGGGAGGGAAAGGAGATAGGAAAGAGGAAGGTTGAGACGGATTTTAAAAATATAATAAGCAGTAATTGTTGATTGACGTGCTAGTACATATTGAATCATTTGGCGGGTTCGAAATAAGCCGATCTAGCTCAGTGGTTTCAGGTTCAATTCCCGTTGGCGGCATTTATTTTTACTCGGGAGATATTTTCAATTTGTATTTCTATTTGTTATGAAAAATTATGACATTTAACACGGTATTTGCGAAGCGCTTTTTCACAGATAAAAAAAAACAATGTTTGCAAGTCACGAAAAAACAAAATTTCCTAGATTTCGTAAAATTTTTAGAATAATAATTTCCTTGCCAAGCGAACAACATTTGGTTTTATTTCGCTATTCCATTTTTAAGAGGAAGCTATAAGCCAAAAATGTGTATATTCTTGGTATACCTTATATTGTGGGTAATAGGCATTAAAATCGCTTAACAAACGGAGTCTAGAAACGTTCGATTTCAAGTACAAAACTGGTTTTTATTTATTTTGTAAATAATTTTATAAGAAAGCAAAAAAGTTAATCAGGTGAAACTGTCACACATAATCTTAGCTATAATACTGTATTTTTTTAGGTTGTTTCCTTTACGCGTTCATACATTTCTATTGAAAATTAATTTTTTTAGTAGTTTACATTTATATTTTTTATTGAATAATTTATTGTTTTTATTTGTATTCTACTAAAGCGATCGATAGGAAAACCTTCAATTTATCTAAAGCATATTTTTTGGTATTCATAATGTACACCAATTCGTTAGAAAGATTAATCAAAATAGTGTTTTAGCATTAAGCTTCGCCTTAAGGTTCAAAATAACATAATATCGGGGCAAGTGCGGTGAGTTTTCCTAGCAAATTTGTTACGGATTGGCCGGCCTTCAAATATAATCTTAAAACTTATTTTTATACCTAACTTTCCAAATGTTAAAATAAGAAATATCGAATTGTAAATGGTCGATTAATCTGTCGAACAATAATTTTAACAAAATTAAATAACAAAAAAAAAACAACAGTAACAATGACAACCAAGAAATATCACGACTTACTTACGTAATACATCAACAACAAAGACGTTAGAATATATATAGACGCGCTGTATAGATCTCAAAGTGGCAAGCGAAAAGCAAGACAATTGTAGTGATTGCGATATCAAGTTAAAGGTTTAGTACTAAATAGCCACGTGTTGCGTAAGGTCGGAAAACACTAATAAAGACGTTACAATATATATAGACGCGCTGTATAGATCTCAAAGTGGCAAGCGAAAAGCAAGACAATTGTAGTGCTTGCGATATCAAGTTATAGGTTTAGTACTAAATAGCGTAAGCTAGGCGTAGTTGCGTAGGCTCGGAAAACACCAATAAAAGCTAAATTTTGATTGTTTTCAGCGACATTAGAGAAAGTGAGATAGCGAACGTAGCAACACAGTGTAAGGACAACCAGCACAGCAGTAGGTCTCATACATTATTCCGTGTTCGTCTTATAGTGTACGCGAGTAAGCGTATCTTGTTATTTCAGTCACACCCGTGATGTAGAATGTGGTATGCATCTATCGTTTTTCGCTTATTTCGTCCGCTATCGTTTATTTCGTTCATATGTTCATATTTTTTGAATTTACTTGACACATTCACATCGAGGAGGATAATTTCGGTCAGGGCCTATGTCATCTTTTGGGATGCTGCGTGGACGGTATTTTTTTAAGGAAAGGAAGTTGAAATGCACTTGGAGTGACCTATGGAAGATCTGTAGATTATCCAATAGATGGTTCAAAATTTCTATTTATTTATTTTATCTTGAGTTTGGGAGACAACAACAAGTCTAGGAGTATTGCAACGTCATTGGTGAATATCTTTTAATTAACTGCGATGAATAATCATTGATATAATTTGAAACAACACAAAATGTCTATTAATTTTTTTTTCTACCGAATCGCATTTAGATAGAGTAAGCAAAAAAAGTGCTACGCTTAATATAGTGTAATAATTATGTTTATTGTTTCAGCCAAACATAAAATAATTGTCAACTTAGCGTAATACGTTGATATATTATTTGTTTATGAAGTTTTTATTTGAGTAAACATAAACCGAATACAAAGAAATTTAGGAGAATGACCTCTCTGAAATGAAATAATAAATATGTAAAGAAAACGTAACTAAGTGATTCTTGAATTTTTTGTAGTAAAAATGTGAAAGAAATTTTTGGTCTCCGGTTAGGTTTTAGGTTGCTTTTTTCTCTCAAAAACCAAAAAAACTAACAAAATTGTTTTACAATTCGTCACTGATCACTGAGCCGAGTAATCGCCCAAACCATCGCCCCGACCCTAACTAACCCGCAGAAAAAAATATTTTTAATTTATATATTGTTTTTAATAAAGTAATAGAGTATGTAAAAATATAAACATATTTTTTATTTGACTGAGTAGTGAACCTTCCTTCCGAGGGTCTGGAGTCAACCGCACTAATTACTTAGCCAAATCCCGACCGGGTAGGTCCGACATTTATTTCGTATAGTAACTGCTGTCATCCAATTTCAGAGAAATGCGTATATTTCCGCGTGTGTATACGTGATTGCCACAAAAAGTCATATAATCGTCACATCATCAACAACGAGCCTATTAGCCGAGTTTCAGCTCGATCGGATATCAGGAAGTGGGTTAATTTCCCATTCCAAGATTCCACTTAATTTTTACATACATTCAAGAAAGCAAAAGTGTAATTCAAATAGACGTATTTAAAAAACAACCGGACAGACCTGCTGTTGAATGTGCCCTAGCAAATCTCTAAAATAAAGTGGGAATCTTAACGACATAAGTCAAGAAGTCGTGTAAAAACAATATTCGGCGCGGGGCCCGGCCTAATAGACAGACCTACGGTCGACTTTGCCCTGGCAGGACTACAAAATCGATCTTTTCGTGCGATTTACTTTAATTATTACTGATTAGCGTATTATTACAATATTTTCTAGATGGATTCCTCGGGTAGTTACTAATTCACTAACTAGAAAAATAAAATCTGGTGCTTACTGCTAATTTTATAAAATTTGAAAACCGTTTTGCATGAAATATTTTAATGGTAAGGTCCTGTTTTTATTAACCTTAAATATAAATACCTTACATTTGAAGGGATCCCTCTTGAAACATTTGAGATTTTGGTAATACGTTCATCAGAAATAATGAAAATGTGAGCGTCGAGCAAACCGCCGTTATTAGAGTCATAAAACGTTGCTTGTTTAATAATGAATGATTAATTTATTTTGACCACTTGATCACTAACCTTAGCTAACACAAATTTTCTTAACCGGTCGCGTTTATTATGTTATTTACATTTATTTTCAAAACAAAGCCATTTTGTTTCTATTTACAATACTAAATACGTTTATATCAAAGATAATACTATTAAAATTAATTGGGGTTATTCAAAGATCAAACTATCAAGCCAATTTATTGAAAAATCTATTAAAATTATTAGTAATACTGTTAAAAACGGGACTGAATCCCGTTTCCTGATAGAGTGTTATTACATTCGTAAGGATGTCGGAACACGTGTTCACACAGCTGCATTTGTCTTAATAATGAATCATGACGAAATTAAAAAAATGTTATGAGTTTTAGGAACACGTCCTCGGACATTATGATAAAACAATTGTATTTTACTTAAAACTATCAATTCATTCCCTAATGGCCTACAATCCCGTTTTTAATACGAATAATTTGAAGAGATTCTTTATTAATTAGCAATATTTTTTATCAGGAAGTTTTCTCCGTGAAAAAAAAACGCGTTATTTTTTTATAAGTACGTAGGGTACCAGTGAGATTCCTGATATTATTTATAGTAAAAATAGTGTAAATGAAATTTTGGTCTCCGGTGACTTTTCGATGTTTTTTTTCTTTCTACAAAAACATAGAAAATCAGTAGGAATTGGACAGCTAGGGTCTATGAGAGGGGTTGAGCGATCACTCGGCTTAGTGACCAGTGTTGGAATAAAAAAAAATCAAATAAGTCACCGGAGACCCGTATGCAAATTCCAGCCTGCGTTTGTGATTTCAAAGTTTGTTCTTATGAGTGCCGGGAGTGTTTGGAGAGTGTTTTCAATGGTGGAAGAAATCGGAGACGCTCGAGAGAGACATTATCAATAGCGAAGCATCGCGTTTTGCATTAGTCAGGTATAAAAAAATAAACATTTTAAATAATACAGCAATTTAAACCCTCAGGCCTATGGCATATTGATTGCCGTATTTCTCGCTGTCAGATGGTTGCAATGAAATCCAAAAAATATGGAATATTTCCGAACGTATCAGATGTTGAAATACGCTTTCAAATTTTACTATTAGAAATAATATTAACATAAAAGATTGAAAATTTGAATGTAAACATAAAAACGTTTTAAAAATGGCTAAACTTAAGTATTTGCGTCAAAAGACAGAACAAAAATTACTGATAACAAAAAAACACACGTTTTATTAGATAAAGGTACTTTAAAAATTACTGTCACCCCACTTTTGTCTTTTCATATAAAAATAATTCATAACAAAAAATTCCAAAGTTTATAATTTTTCTCAAATTGTGGTCGGAACTTTTCGTAGTACATTTAAATTATATTATGGTTAATTTCAAGATTTGAATATAAAGCGTGATGTTTTATCTTTCTAACACCGTTTGAATAATATTTCTCGTCATGACACTAAGGGAGATACAACCATAGGTATGAGTTGTTACCAAAAGCGAACAATTGACTCAACGGATAATAGCTGTTTGTTCCCAAAACCGAACAAATTAGCTTGAGGGGTTAAAATTATTATTTGTTAACCGTTAATTGTTTAAGGCGATGCACTACGTCGTGTAATATTTTAAATTGAGCCGCTATCGATAACAACCCTTACGTAGATGGCGATAAGGTTGAAATTCCCGCTTAACACCATCCGCCTGTTTTAATTTATGCAAGAAAAAAACATGCCCAAAAAGTACCTTTTATTTTATTTTGTGGATGGTCAGGCATAAATATTTATTTTTTTCCGATCATTTTATAAATAATTTAATTTTTCACATTATACAATAAAATCATAGCCGAAAATGGGTTCGTAAGTAGGAAATTTTTAACTTTAAAGCAGTTTTCATAGGCCATTACATTATTTTTTTCTGGGCTTATAAAAAGACTTATCTAAAAAATACTCGATTATTTCAAAGGCCAAGATGTATTCTACTCGCAGTATTTAATTAAAGTATTTTAAACATTTCTAGGCGACCAAATTTTCAAACCAAAAACACATGATTTTGCATTTCTACGTATGGCATCGCCTTAATCGTTATTTGTTGGCATTTTTGCGAAAAATCGAATGATTTCTATTAATTACAAACAATATTTATTATAATTTTTTATAGTATATTTGATTTAGCTATAAAATCAGGGTAAGCAAAATGTGTTCTAATATTACTAAGTAAAAATACCACGATATCTTGTAACTAATATATACCTTCTAAGTCATACATAATCATGCTAGTAGGTATATATATACTTCTGAAAATAAACTGTCCCCATTACAATTCACTATTGCGTCAGGAAAATGCGGGCATATATATATTATTTTTTAACTAAATTGATTGGATTATACTGTCAGTACTGCCCTAGTGAAATACCACCATTTAGAATAGAAACATTGCTTGAAATGGCTTTAGCCGTGTTTAGTGGCCAGGTTTGAATAACCTGGTACCTCTCAACCTTCACCTTTACCTCCCCACTAATGCTGATGCCGGTTCCATGATATTTCATCAAAATGAAAATTCAACGTACCTTTAAAAAGTGATATGGAGTCATTAAAAGTGATGAAACAAAAACTAGGTTTAATAGTTACCTATGTAACCTAGTTTTTGTTTCATCACTTTTCATGACTTTATGTCACTTTTTGTAAGTGTCTTGAATTGTTATTTTGATGACATACCCGGTCACCGCTGATGCCATAGCGACCTTTGACAACCTTCGTGGTCGAGGGGTAAAGCTCTCAACTAGCAATCCGAAGGTCGCGGGTTCTAGCATGTTCCAAAGTGGAAGATACTCTCAGTATCGCCCTGGTGTAAGACCACCATTGAGAATTGAAACGTTGCTTGTAATGGCTTTATCCATGTTAACTGGATCTAAATAGCCAGGTACTCCCACACTTTCCCCTAGTGTGGTATTCATATAAAAGTCCCAACATACCGGAGCAAGTGAAACTATAGCATTGCCGATTGGGATATATTGTAGGGTTAAAGGGAGTGGGGAGGAGAAGAAGATGATGAAGAGAAAGGTTGAAAATTGGGGGAAAATTAAAACTTAAAAAATAAGAACACGATTTCTATCGAATTTCAAAGTTATTTTAGAATTGCATCACCTTAAAAAATGATAAACAGTAATAAAAAAGCTTACGATAAAAAAGAGTTGCGTAGAACAAACAGGTCCCTCCAATAATACGACCCAAATCCAATGTCAGATTTGAATGTCTGTCACTCATTTTGAAAAATCGATAATTTTTCAAAAAATTAATTAATCAACACAGTACAAAAAAATCAAAAACCGACGACACTAAAAACACGATATTACTAAAAAAAATTAATTGATTTTTGTTATTTTGTTGGTATAATCTTTTTTTGTGATTTTTTTCCGGAGCGTAATAGTTATCGAATTAATTAACTTTTGATGGGTGCGAACGCGTTAGTGGCTAGGTCGACACTGCCAGTGTTGCCCAAATGCGCAGTGGGCGACAAGATAACTTGCAGAGAGAGACACGAACAAGTAAAATGATTGCGGATGCAAGAAAATTCATCGATGTTTCATAGTCTGTCCGCTGGAATGCAGGTTTTTATTTAATAAAGTTAATTATTTTACAAAATAGTGATAATATTGTAAATCCCAATATATTAAACAATTTCGCGTGATAGGTGACGAGTTCGAAACCAGGCGCGTGCGAAAATATGTTTTATATCTTTTGGATGCGTTATTTCACACAAGATTTAAATTTTTGTTCCCTCCAACCTTACAACTTACCCCAATACGGTATTTTCACTGTGTTTTTTTAAATTCGAAAAAAAAAATACGATAGTGGAAGTATTTTTATGTTGACGAATACATTTTATATACCTACTCGTAACTATTCAAAATGTTCCATTTTCGATTTTTCTATCAAAACGAAATGTTTGTTTTTGTTCGTTTTTATTCGTGAATTCGGCGGCGTTGATATCACGCCGCCGCCGACAGCCGTGACAGCAGTTTTACCAGACGCTTGCGTTTTATACGTCGCAATAACGTTGTTGCCAATTGGAACCGTTTCGGATTGTGCGTTAGAAAGTTTTGAAATCAATAATTATTAATGAAAATATAAAAAGTACATATTTTTAGTACAATAATCATAATACTTTAAATCTTCCACATTTAAAAAAAATAAAAATACCCCATTGCCGAAGCCATAATTTATTTAATATCAACGGTATAAATATACCATAAAATAATTCCACATGTTGGATACTTGTGTGGTATTCACAGCAATAAAAACTTTTATTTATTTATTTAAACTATCTACATAAAATAACTATCATTTGGATTTACTTATATAAATCTTTAGGCAGAGAATAGAATTATTTACAACTCAGATTTTATTTTTACATCATTCAAATCACGCTTTTGGACTCAAACGCATTCCCCTTGAACGCTAGCGTATCTTTAAGGCCCCGTAGTAAGCGTTCAAAGATGGTTCGAAAGGGAGATATGTAAATACGAATGTTAGAGGGAGCGGGCTATTATTAAAAAATAATAATAATTAAGCGAAAATGGTGAAAATATTTAATAAAACACGACACGTTTGAAATGGATCAAAAACCTCTGCTTTAGTTGCATTTAAAGATACATTGTGATTTTTACATGCCTATAACATATTAAATAACAGAATAAAACGTGTTACATATTTTTTTATACATATATAAACAGATTATCTGTTAAGGCGATACAATTTACAAAAACATAAATTTGCAAAAATAAGTTATAATAGAATCAGATTGAGAAAATTATGGGTCGGCACACGAAGAGTTAAATTCCTCCATCATAAATAAAAACAATGATTGCGGTTCATTAATTATTATTTTTTTAACAAAAAAATGCGGAAAATCAATCAAAACTGACGAAAAAATAGTATTTTCCTTGAAGTTCTGATGAAAATCTTTAGTTTGCTTTGTTACAGCAAATAACTAATTCAAGACGGAATGACACACCTATTTACTGGCATACGCACATTTCTTCATCCACATTCTCACAGCTTCTCAAATACAGTTCCGAGCATATAATTGATTCCAAAAGTCGTCATTTTATTTTTGTGTCGCGGTGGGAATCAAACCTAAAAACTTTCAGAGTTGATACGATGCTGTTGTACCACCCCAGCCAGGAGCACTCCTGTCGCGGTTAGACCGGTACACTAAGATCACTGACATGTTAAGACTTAGAACACGTGCTCTGAGGATGTAAAGGAGGTTGGAGTTAAATCGAGCGGATTACATTGCAATCTAATAAGCCAATATTGGCATTTAGGATGGCCAGGACTAAAGGCATCGGAACGTTATTTTCTGTTCTTTACGTCTTCCTTCTTCTCACCTCTTCTTACATCTCCTTACCTTTTTTGGCACTACCTGGTTCATCGCCTCTTCTTGGCTCTTTTAGCCTCTTCTTGGCTTTTCTCGCCTCTTCTTGATTCTTCTAATCTCTCTTTGCCTCTTCTTGTCTCTTATTGACTCTTCTATTCTTGGTTCGTCTTGTCTCTTTTTGATTCTTCTTGCCTCTTCTTGGCGATGTTTGCCTTTTATTAGCTTTTCTTGCCTCTTCTTGATTTTTCTAATCTATTTTTGCCTCTTCTTGTCTTTTATTGACTTTTTTCGCTTCATTCTTGGCTCGTCTTGTTTCTTTTTGATTCTTCTGGTTTCTTCTTGGCTCTTTTACCTCTTCTTGTCTGTTCTTGGGACTTTTTGCCTCTTCTTCTCTCTTCTCGTCCCTTTTTACCACCCTTCTTGTATCTGAATCTGGAAACTTTCAGAATCAATGCCAAATTAGCAACTATGCCTCCATTGCTGCAGTTTTTCGAAAAGAATAGATAATTAAAAATTTTCTTTTTCCTATGACGAATGAAAGATAATAGAAGTCAAAGTGGAATGCTATTCAGCCCGTTTAGGGCATCGGGAGCCACTTGGTTCAGCACAGATGTGCCTCCTGGGAACTGATGAAGGGGACATTATTCTACTACGCGTTGACAGCTTTTCTAATAAACCACCAGTAAAACATATTATGGCGACATCGGAACACGTGGTTTTCATAAAAATTCAAATATTTTCGCATATCGTCATTTTCAATAAAAGACTAAACGTAACAGCATGAGCACGTGTTCTTATGTATTATGAAGGTACTAATAGTTTATCAGGATATGGTCTGCTCTCACCTAAATGATAACACTATTTGAAGATTCAAGAATCACAAAGGAAACTAAAACAGAAATCTCAAAATAAACTCTATCATGGAAAACATTTCGCATATGGCGGTAGATCTTGCACAACTAAAGGAACAAAATAAAATGATGAAAGAAATGCTGAAAATAAAAAATAAGTGACATATGCGTCAGCTTTAAAATCCAATTACCAAGAAACTGAGAATGTTGAAAAAAACTTCCCTATAATAATAACAAGTTTAAGTACTAACGAAATCAAGATCAACCTTTTAAACAGGGTTTTAATAAATCAGCAATAATTATTTTTCTCCATGTATGTAAGTTTTGGGTATCATTCCTGCTTTACGTAATAGTAAAATTATAAACGCGCAATAAAACAACGAACAGACTAACCAATGCATTATCATCACGAGGGCCACTTGAAAAGATAAACCCAGAGGCAATCATTATTATTTGTTACTTGTTATATTCCACAGGAGATTGGAGCCCAAATCTACACTGAGACAAGAGACGAGACAAGAGCCAGGACAAGAGACGAGTTATGAGAGACGAGAGACATTAGACAGTAGAGAAAAACGTTCTTAAATAGGAGAAAACACGATAGACGAAATACTTTTTTGGTACATGGCTGTTATCTCCATGAACCGTTGTAGAGATCGAACCGGTGAGTGGAACACTTCCCTCCACACTTATACAATGGCTCCCTCTCCTATTGAATATAGAAACACTAGATCTCAGGGTCAAAAACATATGCAACAAGCATATCCTACAAAGACAACAAAATCTCACTCTCATTCAAAACTCACAATAACAATATTATAACATTTAAATCTCAAATAAAAAGCTGGATACAAAACACAGGGAGATGAGAAATGGAAAATATACTGACACCAAATACAGACTGAAACTGTTGCACTGTTCGCTGTAGGACGAGAGACAGCCAACCTCAGGGAATACAAAAATTCCAAGAACATCAACATTACATTTTAATATGACCTTACATACCAGCCGCCTCACGTCCAGGAGATCCTTTTGGACTCTGATTCTATCACGACACTGTCCCGAAGAGTTGTGGAGAACTCGGTGTCAAAATATATGCTTATTTTTTAATTTAATTTATTTTCAATATTCATCAATGTTATTTTATTTTTTACACTAACTACACAGGTGGCCTGTCATCTTCAGGGATGCTGTGCAAAGGGTTTTTTTGAAGAGAGGAAGGAGTGAACATGGGTCTTGAAGAGAGTGAGAGAGGAAACAGTGAAAATGTCAACCTTGTACAAATGTTGGGCGCGCGTTTGGCGTGTTTCCCGACTGCCAATGACGCTAGTTCCTCGGAGCATCTTCCATTGAAATAATGGTAGAAAAAGCATTTGCGCACGTTTATGTTATGTTTTTTCTTATGATTTGTTTCTGAAGAAATATATGTATATCATGTCAAGGGCATGGCACTTTTAATAATATCTCTAATAACAATAAAATTAGTTCTAATCTTCGTTGACCACATATTGTTATTTCTTTGTACAGAAAACTAACAATGATGTTACTTTGCCCCCGATTACAAATAATGTGGTAACATTATTACCAACTAATATGGACATCCGTAAGAAGAGAGTCTGCAGTAAGCATGGTAAATAGTATTAATTGAAAGGGATAATTAGATGGTAACAAAATCACAAAAAAATCCTATACCATTCATCCGATTTTGCTGAAAAATTCAAAGTTTGTTCTTATTAGTGCCAGGGGTGTTTAGAGAGAGGTTTCAATGGTAGAAGCAGTCGGGGACGCTCGAGAAAGACTTTTCGCATTATCTCTATACTGAAAAGAGATATGGATATGAGTTAAATCCGACATAATGTAGTAACAATGCGGTGAATAGCAGAAAGAGTCGGAGACACCCGAGGAAGACTTAAAGCGATGCTGCTAAATCACCATTTTCGATTAATCTTTATAACGAATTGGTTTACATCAGAGGTTCCCAAACTTTTTTGCCCCGTAGACCACTTTCTGAAACAGAAAAATCGTTTAGAAGTCGCTAATATTGTCTTCAATAATTAAATATTACAATTTGAGGTATTACTCACTAAGTTATTCCAAAAAATAAATATTCATCCTAGACTTGCATAAAAGTCAATAGATGTCGCACATTAAAATAAAAATAAGATATTTTTATCTAAATACACTGTCTAGATTTCAATTAGTTCGGGTTGAATCTTGCGATCGTACATAAAAAATAGTTGCCAATTAAAATGTGCGGTGAGAAAAATGAAGAAAATGTTGGTAGTTCTTATTCGAAGTATGATAAAGTTAAATATGAACGAAGGAGATAGGGTCCCATTAGTTCAGTTTGTAGAGAGGTGCCCGGCAAGGCAAGGTCCTGGGTTCGAGTCTTAGATGTTACCGTATCTTTTTCTTATTCTTCTGCTTCAAATATTCCTTTAGGAATTGCTAATATTGTCTTCAATAATTAAAAATTACAATTTGAGGTTTTACTCATTAAGTTATTCCAAAAAAATTAAAGTTGTTTTGATTTTCAAGTTGATCGATTTCCACGAGTTGAAGGTCTTATTGGTAAGTATTGTAAGAATAATAATGCTTTAATCACTGAAGACATTATTATTAGCGACTTTCAAACAAAAAATTGAAACAGAAAAATCAGAAAGAGATTCGGTCGCATCTAGGAACACGAACCCACGACCTCAGACTTGCCGAGGCTTTGCTGTATCACTGAGCTAATTCGACCATATCAACATCCGTCACATTTAACTGTATCATACTTCGACTAAGAACTACCGATTATCTTCATTTTCTTAACGCATATCTTTACGAATGACGGCAAGATAAAAGACTTGTAGAAAAGTAAATAGATGTCACACATTAAAATAAAAAAAATGGATATATTTATCAAATACACTATCTAGATTGCATTTAGTTAGGGAAGAATCTAGTGATCACATAGAAAAATATCAGCCAATAAAAATATGCGTTAAGAAAATGAAGATAACGTTGGTAGTTCTTGCTCCAAAAATGTATAATTCTTTATGTACAACCTTTAAAAGGGACACGTGTGTAAACCTTCAATCTTTTAAAAAGTACATCAAATCTTGGCTAAAAAACACTGAACTAGATATTTTTTTCTTATAAGTTTTAGCAAAGCTATCTGTAACATTTATATCCATGTATACATTATTTTTTTATTATTTCACACACATACAAAACAGCGGATATATTTTATTGTTTGTAATGCTTTGTCTGCTAATTCACTTTTTAAGATGTCTTCAAAAACTAGTATTTACCTTATTTTTTTGTGTTATTTTAAAACTTTTACATATTACATGATTTAGTTTCTTTTATTGCATCTCTACAGTAACTCTTTTAAAATAACTTAAATTTATATTTAATATTGTATCTCCACTTAAACCATAGAAATAAGATAAAAAATACTTATAATACCCACACTCAGGCTTCGCCTTCGTGGGATTTTTTTTAATTATGTACATTTATTTCAATATTTTTTATACATTTTTCAATATTTTATGTAACCATGTATGTATAAAAAAAATATTCAATAATAAAAAATAAATCTTGGTCAATGTATGATACAGTTAATTTGACTAATGCGGATAGGGTCGAATTAGCTCAGTGGTATAGCAGAGCCCCGGAAAGGCTGAGGTCCTCAGCTCAATTCCTTGATGCAACAGAATCCTTTTCTGATTTTTTTGTTGCAAATTTTCGTTTGAGTCGTTGATACTGTCTTCAATATTAAAATTTGAGGTTTTAATAATTAAGTTATTCCAAAAAAATAATCTTTCTACTTCCAAAGTTAACATTCATCAACATTCCAGGACTCAGTCCTTCCGGTCCTGCTCCAGTACTCTTCCACACAGTCTATCCACCTCTTTCTCGGACCTCTGGAAACTATTCACTTCCACTGGCGCATCCACACCAATAGTGTACTGTCATCTGGCATTCAACATCTGCATCCCATCGCAGCAGTCTTTGCGTCCTACAGAATCTTACAATGGCCCTGTGCTCAATTAGATTTTCGAGTTCATAGTGCATTTTAAGGTTAGCTGTTACGTTAACTATTTTGTTTTTGAAGCATAATTTAGATGTAAGCAAATTTAGTTTTGGGAAGCCTGAAGTCTCGCCAACTCCTCGTAGGTAGTATAATTGTGAACATTTTCACGGTAAATAATATTAGTTTGCAGATATTTAGGGAGCACATTATTTTTTAGCTTATAAATCATTGTTAACATATTATATAATATTATATGTTATTTGGTTGTCATCATATTTAAGTTTTGTAACATAATTTTAACTCTAGTGAAGATATTACATTTCTGAATTATCCTCAACTCCTATTTTGTATAACCTGTAGTTTTTTATTCTGGGCTTCGTTACATAAGAATAGAATACTAGAACAATAATTTAAATGAGGAGTCACAATAGAATTATAGACAAGGTGCATTGTGTTGGGATCCAAGTTATTTCTGATTCCTCTTACTATGTACGTAACATCTGCTCTTTTAGACACAGATTATGGAAATTAAACTTCATTTCAACAATTATTTACATGCACAAAATAGGTTTTTAGGTTCTTGGTTTGGGTTAATTAAGTTATTTATAAGTATGTATTTAGATTGAAACATTGCAAATTCGTACTATGATACCCGGCCTCCGTGGTGGAGGGGTAAGGCTCTCGACTAGCAATCTGAAGAGCGCGGATTCAAATCCCAGCGAAGGCATGAAAATTTTATTTGTTTTATTTTGCAATTTAATTATTAAAATAATATAATTCTTTTTTTTAAGAAATGACTTTAGCCGTGTTTGGTTCCCGTCTCCTTCCCCTCCCCACTACTTTTAGCCTCACAACGTATGCTACTTGGGGATGGCATAATCTCCCTGGCTCCAGATGGGAGCAGGTAGGTCTAATGCAGTAATAGGGATTGTTTTATAAGAGAAATATTGAACTTTGATTGAATAAAAATGGAACTTTAATGCATTTTTTACCATCTTTCACATTGTTAACACACTATGAGCGGGAATGGTATTTTTACCCGCGCGGCCGACTGGTGCTTATCGGCGGGACGGGTAAAAATACCCTTTACGCCGGCTCCACTTCAAAGGCGAGGAAGGAAAAGTTACCCCATTATTTCCCGTGACTATTTAATCTAAACGCTTGAAGACATTACAAACTACACACACGTATAACAAAAAAAAGATAAGCCGTTGTTTCTTTTATGTACACACATACTCTTGCGCAGCTCAATGAGAGATTGCGTGTAATAATTAGGCAATTTTATCGTGTTAAATTTCAACAATTGTTTGTTAGTTGTACTGGGAATATGAGTACCTATTATATTTTTATGACATATTATAAATTCATTGGACCTTTACTCTTATGAGATAATCCCGAGGATGTTATTACAATAATCATTTCCTGAATGACTTTTCCCGATACTCGTTACTTGTGAAGATAGAGTGGCGCTAATATACACATGCTTTAGTTATGATATACAGAGTTACAAAACAGACGTGTTTTTTAGTGGAATTTATTTAATTGATATTTTCTTTTACCCTTCAAAAATGTTTTCAGATAATAACGAAAGTGATGAGGATATATTTTTGCGCTAATCGCGAAAAACACCCGCTATAGGCTAGAGTCTATTGTTTGAAGCGCCCGACTACAATGTGTTAATAGTAAATATTTCTTGCAGTAATTAAATTGAAACGAATATATTATTTGCATAATCTGTGCCTATTAAAAGTGCAGCAGTTAGATAAATATATACCCATTTTAATTCTGTGTGATCCATTTTCCAGAAAACATAAGTATTTTGCATTCAATGATGCTTAATTTGTTTCATAATTTTGAGTTAGGAAATTAAGCTTCGCAATTAAGCGAAAATGGTGAAAATATTTAATAAAACACGACTCGTTTGAAATAGAACAAAAATCTCTCGACAAATGCTTTAGTTGCATTTGCAGATGCGCTGTGATTTTTTTCATGCCTATAACATATTAAATAACAGAACAAAACGTGTTTTAAATAATTTTCGCAGCTTACTTTTCGATTTTTTTCTATCGAGGGAATTTCATATAATTAATGTTTCAGCATAACAAATATATTGATATTATCTTCAAAAATAACATATTTATTTTTTGGAACTTAAAAACTTAAAGAGTTAAAGAGAAACTTGTTATAAATCGATAGAAATTCAGAAGAAGGTCTCAGGATCAAGGCAAGTAATTTGTATTTTATCCAAGTTTACAAATGTATAATTTATTATCAATTACATACAGACATTGTTACATTTTCTTTTGATTAATATGGCTCTCTACAATTCAGCTTGAATCTATCAATTAGTGCAGACTTTATGGTTTCTGACAGCGCATTATAATATTGCATTCCTTTCTATAGTAAACTTATTGGCTTTGTCCTTTTTTGGTAGTCTAATTTCATTGCACCTTCTTGTGTTATGTTTGTGAATGTCCTCGTTGTGTAATTGTGTTTGAAAAGTATTTTGGTAATGGGTTGTTTATTATTTTATGCATAAATATCATCGCGTTCAAGATCAGCATCTATTTCATTGTTAGACAATTTAGTTCCTTTAACTAATTTTATTGAAAAGTATTATTCTGATTGTTCATTTTGGAGAATTTGAAACTTATTTAGTTTTCTGTCGTTACACAAGAAAAGAATAGTTGAGCGGTAGTTAAGATGCGGAGCAATAATGGATGTGTTATTTTATCGTATTAAAATATTATATAGCACATTATTTGCAGTACGTTTTAGAGTGGGAGATATTAGCTATATCGCCCCGGTGAAAGACCACATTAAGAATTGAAACATTGTTTGAAATGGGAATAGCCGTGTTTAGTTACCAGATCTGAATAGCCAGGAACTTCCCGACCTTCTTCTTCCCCATCTCTTTCCTCTCCCACTCGCTTCAGCCACACAAACATACCCCAATTGGGAACACCATAGTCCCACTAGCTCCAGATATTTGGTAGAAGTTGGGACGGTGCGCAGTACCTACATAATTTTAAGGCCCGCGACTAGCAATCCGAAGGTCACGTGTTCAAATCTCGGTGTGCACAAGTAAATTTTATTTGTTTGCATTATTTTTTATTATTTGTTATTTCACAACTTATTCATTTATTAACATATAGTATATTCGTGGCACGTTCGAGAGAATTGAAAGAGAGATTGAAACGTTTCTTGAAATGGCTTAAGCTTTGTTTGGCGACCAGTTCTCAATAGCCAGGTCCCTACCTTCCTCTTCCCCATCTCCTTCCCACCCCATTACCTTCAGCCTCACAACAATTGGGGATGCTATAGTCTCACTGGCTTCAGATATTTGGGAGCACTTGGGACAGTCTATATAATTTTAAGGGCCAGGACAGGGATAACTGGAGTCGCCTTATCGAAGCGATGAGTCCCTGGCCCGAATAGAACAAGAGTAAGACGACAAAATAAGATAAAAATAGTACTCACCTATGATATCCAGGAAATAATTCGACGCCATCTGAACAAGGGTGGAGTTATCCATTTTGACGTTGAATGGTGAAAACAGATTACTGAACAATACACAACTAATGCGCTCGTGAGGAGAATTTACTCACGAAAACGGCGCTATAAAAACCATACAAATATTATTATTATTCGTATGTGGCCACATTATTCAAGCAAACTGACCAAATACTCAATTAAAAATTCACAGAGCCGACTTGCTGGTATGGCCGTGATATTATAATTTGCGCGTTGATAAAGGAAATTGCATTAAGTCTTTGTAGTTTTCGTCACTTTATTTTGACGTTTCACAATATAAAAATACAACACAAAAGTCGAAAATGACAGTTCCACGGTCAGTCGGTACGCGAATCTGTTAAATTGGTGAGTAAAGAGGGAATCTGTGATACCTTAAGTGATAAAATAGAAAACTGTAATCATCTATTAAAAATGCTGCGTCGGTATTAGGGATGTGGTTTCCAGCTACAGGAGACTGAAACGGAACCGGTACTTTAACCAGTTTTATTTTGGAACCGGTTCCAAAGGCAGAGAAAACTGATCGGTTCGCCAAAATCTTTACGTTTTATGGATTTTAAAAAATAATATCGGGTGATCCAGTGACCGCAAAGATACCCGACCAGAAATATAACCATTTCTATTGGCAAATCATACGTAAAATGATTTTTTTAAATTAATCTGCAGCATGGCAGTACTATTTGTAATGTTATTTTCAAAAAAGATTTTAGTTTTAGTTCAAAACATAAACAACTGATAACAATCAATGTGTAGCATTTCTGTAATAAGGATTTTCTTTATTAGACCTTGAATTGCATTTAGAAAAACAATATTTCTAAACCAGTAAAAGGGTTTTCCCGCTATTCAATTTTAGTGAAATAACGGTACTGCCATGTTAGAAATATTCCTCAGATTTAGGGAAAAAGAAGGATTTTTACGACTTCCGCGTTCTAACAGTTAGATCCTTAAATTAGAATTCCAAAATCACTATTAAAAACGATTTCTTATTAATTTTTCTTTAAAAATACTTGCCGAATGTTGAGTGTTAAAAAATACAAATTTGTTAGTAACAAAATTGCCCTAAAATATATTTTTACATTTTTGTAAGACAAAAAAATCAGTTAATCCTTTCAGCCCTAGTGTTAATTCAAATTAACGGGAACTCTGTGATTTATTTACCGTAGCGGTAGCGATTTAGAAAAGCCATGTTTTGTTTTCTTATAGCTTGTAGTCTTTTCTGTGGCGTCTATTTTTTCCGCTCGGTTGACATCCTCATTCCCGCCACAACAACGATAAATATTTTGACATTTGCTGATTGTGAGTTTCATCGAATTTCTGCCGTCATTGATTACTTAATTTAAGGTGAGATATCAATATTTTATACTCGAATTACAAATATTTTAACGCATTTTTTTATGTTTCTTTATTCATTGAAATTATTTATTACATGCATTTAGGATTTTTCGACCACCATGCTAAGCACATGCCCGTGTTATGGTGGTCGATAAATTAACATGTGTTTTACAATAATAGCATCAGTTCAATTCGCTGTTCGCAGTAATTTGCCAGAATATTGTAAATGAATTTCAATGTTCATTCAAATTGTCACTGGTAGTGACGGACATGTTTTCGACTAGTATGGCGAATTTTTAAAGATTTATTATCCTAGATTATTTCTTTATTTCTGAATGAATTTTAGTTAAAATGTTATTTATTTGTACCTTAGAGATTAGCACTACTTTGTAAATGTGAATTTTTGACACGAAACAGTTATTTGTATTATATTTGTGTTACCTTCCATTATTAATCCAAATTAATAAAAAATTAAATACCAAAATTTTTCTGAGGTATTATCAAGCATTACATATTTTATATATGTGGAAACAATAATGCGGGTGTGAAAGGGTTATGGAGCAAAGTACCACTTCACACCTGAAACGCACAAATAATTGATATTACACAATTTCATTTCAATTTAATTACTACAAGAAACAACCATTTACATCGGGGAACATAGAAAACATGTACAAAATATGTTATCGGGTTCTCGCAGAACCAGCCCCGTGCGGGCGTAATTGGAATAGTCCGCTCCGGGCACCGAATTGCTAAGGCACTTTCATAATAAATAACAGTCTTAACACATCATCCGAGAGACTATTTTTTTCTAATAACGGCTTTACACAAAATTCAAATCAACCGAATGTTATTGATTACAGTGATTATCTACCGGCGTTACCTAGTTGTTTACCGGCTTTGAAAAGGCTTTAAAAATTTACTTACGCTAATTTCTTAGTTTGGTTTATCTAAATAATTTATGCATGTTTCCTAACCATCAAAGTACCTACATATGACAAATGTAAAATCATAAAAACAACAACAAACGCGGTCGTTGAAACTGTCAAAAAAGTGAAATTTTAAACTCTGATTTACAAAAATAGAACTTGATGCATCTTTTTTCATCTCCCCATAGGGGAAAGTTTCTTCCATTCTTTCCCCTGACACATATGTAAACAGTTGTCCCTTAAAAAATATAGGCAGAGAAATTATACAATGCTCTACCAATTCAAACAAAAAATAACGGAAATGGATATATTTAAAAGAAAAGCAAAAACGTGGCTGATGGAACAAAGTGATAATCAACAAACGAAATATTATAAGCAAAATGGTCTCTCGATGGGAGCCTTGTGGCTAGAAATTGGTATGAATTTGCGCCACTCTAGGACTTTTTAAAGACAGATAACTAACCAACCATTTTAGTAAATTACCATATTTTAGTAAATTACCAAGTTTGGATAGTTTATTAATTCATAGTTTTTGGCACACCTTGTCAAAGGCCTTGCTAAAGTCAGTATATATTGAGTCTATTTGGCATCTGTTTTCTAGAGAGTAAGATATAAAGTTTTCCTATATTAGTAAATCAGTTAGCGTGGTGTGTTTGAACAAAAGCCACGTTGGTGAGGAGTTATAATTTTTTAATATTCGTAGACATTTTATCGAGTAATACTTTTTCAAAAAGTTTAGGTATAGATGATTTTATACATTTGTAACGTACGTTTTGTCCCCCTTTTTAAAAATAGGTGTTAGAAAACTATGTTTCCATATATCAGGGAAACAGTCGACGATGAATGACTATGAAGACGATATAGAGACAGTTCGAAACTATAAACAAAAGGTTAAAAAACTACAGGCGACCTCAGAATAGGAAACCATAATTAGGAGGATTATGATAAAAAAATTATACTTATATTATACTTTATATCAACATCTTTTACAAACTTTGCAATTGAAACTATTTAAAAAAAAAAAAAACAAAACGAATAGTCTAAAATGTGAAGTGGAAATCTGCAAATTTACTGAAAAATCTTAAATTATTAAATTTTTTTCTGTTTTACAAACATAAAAATAACAAGCACCGAAATTCTGTAATTTTGTAGGGAGAATTATTAAACGAACTGGCAATACTCCTTCCCCCACGAACACAATATTATTTTCAGTATAGATGACGACAAAATTGTCATACTGTCAGAATCAGTCAGAATTGTCATAAGTTGGTGTCTTGTCCGGTCTTGTCTTGCTTCATGCCGAAGTTAATACACATTCATTTACTGAATGTATCAAAGAGTTTATAATAACTGTGTTACCGTTTTAGAATTGCCATCTCATTGTCTGATAGTCACCGTACACGCTTTATATTACTCTGCACCAAAATAAGTATTAAAAATACTCCATTATCTCCGTTAAAAAGTTTTTCATCAGGACGAAGCAACCATGATGATGGTATGTTGTATTTTATTGGGGCTCATTTTACTGGGCTCCATAATCGGAGTAACAGTCCACTTCTGTTACTTCTGGTTCCAGGGGATAGACATTGCAGGATTTGTGGATGATAAAAAGTGTCCTGCTTGTTACGGAATCGACATGTGCCCAGAATTCTACGCCGGCGATGTCGTGTTTTACAAAGACTTCCAGAGTACTCTGTCGAACTATGTCAATGCGAAGAATGTGTACAGCGCAAAGTACAAGAAGGCTGGAGGAAGTGTGGTTGTGAAAAAACTTGGCCACGATTGGGAATTAAAAAGCCTAGATACAAAAGCATGCCAGATGTTTGGTTCTGGGAGTGATTGTAACTTCGATAACTTGACAAAGATAGATCTGTGGGATGATATAATCAGGATGGTGGAGTTTTACGGACGGCATGGGAATGAGTTTCAGACAGGGTTGACTCTTTGCCCCACCACGGACGGTATCTTTGAACTTCTGAAGCCATATAAAGTAAATAACACGCACGGTGAGAAAATTCTCCTGGCCAATGTTTGGTCTATTCTCAGTATTAACCCTGAGCCGATTCTTCTCAAGGTAAGACTTATTAAAGTGATTGTTGGATTATTTAAGTTAATTTCAAATGGGAACGTTAGTTCTAACCGTTCGGTTGACTGTTGCTTAAAATTGGGTAGGTATTAGTACCTTTAATGGCGGAAAAGGCATTGTTATCCGATAATTTTGTATAAATATTGTTTACCAATCTCTTCGTAACTATTTGTATGTGCACAAAAGAAGAGTTACAAGTCTTCGTGTCATACCAAAATGACACTATATAAAATCCCTAAAATGGGTAATAAATAATTAGCACTGGTGATGAATTGTTTTTTTTTTTATAATTATTTGAGCCGAGTGAAAACAAAATTATTCAAATGCATTTAATTCTATATTAAATGTTTTTGATTTTAAAATGTTGTGATTTTTTAATGGGATTTTGGGTAATTATTTCCCTAACCGCCGCACTTTCAGGTCCAGATTATGGAAATTACACTTTATTTCAAAATTACTAAAAGAAACAACTATTTACATGCACAAAATAGGTTTTTAGTTTGAGTTAATTAAGTAATTTATGCGTATTTAGATAGAAATAGAACTTTTGCAAGTGTACATACAAAAAATACAAAAATGTTTTACTAGGTAAATTTTGAACTTTTCCTTGAACTGATCCTTGTAGTAATTATGCATATTTCAAGTTTATCCCATATTTTTAGGTGCTATGTTTTTTTTTTTATCATTAATTTTATAAATATGTGAATTCTGTACGTTAGTTACCGAAAATGCCCTACATTTTACTGATTTGGAGCAATATTAAATATTACTCTTTCTATGGTCTAGTCAGTTTGACCTGTAATCGTAATACTATCGGTGTGCACAAATACATTCAAATGTGCACTCTTTAATATGATTTGATTTGTTGGTTAATCAATGAATATTTAACTATCGCAGTACCTGAATGCGGACAGCCCCAAGTGGCCGGTGCCGCAGTACTATGGGGCCTGTGGGAGGGCCACCGTGCAGCAGGACTGCGGCCTCATGCTGAGCTCCTTCCTCGGTGAACCCTGGCTCTACCGCGCGCAGCTGGCCATCAACCTGCTGGAGATGGCCTCCGTGTTCACCTTCAATCACACTAGATTCCGGTAATATGATGCTTTCTTGCGGGATGCGGATCCCTCGTTAAAGTCTGTTATTTATGAACTACTCTCTGTTTTATGCCGTTGCCTCCCCCACGTAAGGGGGCGGTTAGATCCCGTCCCTGCACCACCTGAGATGTTTTCTTATTTCAAACTTAAATGTGTATCGATGAGTGACAATGTACAAATTTTATTTCTTTTGTTTTCCTCGCTATAATGTTCCAGTGTTTGATTTCTATTATCAACTTGTTTACTTTCATCCATCATTGATCACTCTCATTTACATACATTTACTATCACTAATCACTGCTGTGCAGAGACATTTGAGGGTCTAGAGTCGTTTTATTATGTGTTGCTTTGTTTATTTAAAAAATGAAGAGTCTTTGTGGGGGACCCCTAAAGGAGTAACCATCTGTTACTTATACCAGGGCGGAAATTACATATATAAGGTGTAAGATGAAGGGAAAGCGGTGGTTGGCCTCCAATGGTCCCTCACCATTTGCTTCCAGTCCTCAGTCCATCTCGTCCTGCTCCAATCCTTTTACACACAGTCAATCCATCTCACCTTTGGCCTGCCTTTGTCACTGCTCACTTCCATTGGGGCTTTGTCACGCCATCTGGCTTCCTTTCAACATGTTCAGCACATCGCAATCCGAAGATCTTATCATCTTACATCCATCAGTCAAGTTCTCTATGTATATATTATGCACGAATGCGGCCTAAAAGATTCTGAATTGCGTGAATGCAGTTATATTCAATCAAAAGAATACATCATAGAAATAATTACCTTTCTCAGTTCCCCTGTGGCACAACTGTGCTGGATCAAGTGACTCCCGATGCCGTCGACTAGCTGAATAGCTTCAGCATCAAACTTTGACCTCCGCTAACTCTTCTCCACCATACGATGAAGAAGATTAGATATAATAAAAAGATTCTGAAATTAATTATGTATATTATGTACACTCATTTTGACATAGACATACAAAACAATAGACCTGCCCATAAGGAAAGGGGAGGCGGCATGACCATCCCTTTTAAGTGTTTGTCAATAAATGAATCTGACAGTATACATATAGCATTGTTCTGTCAGTTTCTAGTATTCGAAAATATAATCTGCTTACTAATAAGCAGTCCTTTTTACAATGGTGTGCAAATTGCTGGCTTTGTAAAAACCTTAATCTTAACTTAAATCCCAAATCGGATAAACAAAAGTTCTGGCTTGTTTCCAAAATCTTCTATTTTTTTACACTATTTAGTTTTATAATTTACCCACCTCACTCATTTTTGTGTCGCTATGCAACCCGATTTGCAGACGGTTCGGTTAAAACGAACATTTAGACCTTGCACAGAAGGGTCCCACAATGGACTGCGAACCATTACCTTATTTTAGCATACTTAACTTTTCTGCGCAGGTTCTGGTTATTTTAATGTGCACTCTCTGTCGGTCAATGTACGACACATGTCGTAGTTTATTCACAGTTCGAACCCTCCTGGTGCCAAAAAGATGGTCACGTGGTTTGCCCACAGTTAATCGAAATGATACCCAGATTTTACATTACGGCTACTCTTTCGACGTCAGTGCATTTCGATAATTATTTTTTAAATTTCAGCTTCTACTTGACTGACATAACCTCCGACAACATAGTCCTCAAAAACTGGGGCGCAAACAAAAACATTCCCATGATGGTTGACCTGGAGAATGTGATAGTCCTGGACAAGGAATCTACCGTGTTTCCTAAAGACACGTTGCCCCAAAATCACAGCAGCGAGGTCATCAAGTGTGCCGGCTGTTTCGCCTTCTCCACCGAAGATATCTGCAGCCACCAACTCAGCGATCACAATTACTACAGCATCTGCAAATTGCTGAAGGATGAGGTGTTGGCAGAAGTTCCTCAGTTTGTTTTACAGGTAAATTCTCTCTCGTTGCTTTTACAAGATAGAAAATGTTCTATTACAAATACAGTAGAACCCCGTTAATTCGAACCCCGTTAATTCGAACCCCGATAATTCGAAAAAACGCGTAATTCGAAATTTTCCCAAAATTTTTTTTTCATACAAAATGGTTTTTTAATTCGAAATTAGAAATTTATTTTTGTCCGCGCACGAAAATTTGTTCGTGTAATTCGAAAAAATTTGATTTTTGCGAAAATAAATCATAATATTTCGTAAATCTGAATCTAAAAGTCAGCCGTGGCGGTAAAACGCCGAAAAATGTATTTTTACGTGGTTATACATCGTCCTAATTAGTATTATTATTTTGAAAATCTGAATCGATTTACACTGGAATGTCATATTGTTTCAAATTTATTTCGAATATCCGAGTTTGAAGTGCCGAGAAAATTCGTTTTACGCGGATATATGTCGTAGTTTTACGAGTCTACACCAAATATCTGAATTTATAGGGTCAGCCGCGAAATTTCGATTTACGCGTAAATGTATCGTATATTCACGAATTTATTTAGAATATTTGAATTTCAAATGGCCCGCCGCAACGGAAATCGGACGCGGAAATATATTGTATTTTTACTAACTTTACTTCGAATATCTTCGAGTTAAAAATACGGCGCGACGGAAATCGGCCGAAAAATTTCGATTCACACCGAAATATGACATATTTTTACGAATTTACTCCAAATATCTGAACTTAAAAGGCCGGCCGCGACGAAAAACTGCCGATAAAATTCGATTTATGCGGAAATATATCATATTTTTACGAATTTACATCAAATATCTGAATTTGAAGGGTCGGCCGCGACGGAAATCGGCCGCGTATTCTCGATTTACACGGAAATATATCGTATTTTTACGAATTTAAATTCAGATATTCGAAATAATGCGCTAGCTGCGGCGGAAATCTACCGCGAAATCTCGATTTACGCGTAAATATATAGCATTTTTACGAATATCTGAATTTAAAGGGCCGGCCGCTACGGTAATCGGCCGTGAAAATAAAGAAATAATTGGTATTAATACGAATTTACTCCTAAAATATCACCCGGATTTGAAGAGGCGGCCGAGAAAATCGATTTTCGGCGTATTTTTTTTTCAAAATTTGTATTTTGATGTCCCGTGGATTTCGAATTAACGAGGTTCTACTGTATAGAGATAAAGAAAGAACGCAAGGCTAGTGTATGTGTAATAATCAAGATTAAGATAGGGTTGCTTAGATGGTTTGGACTTGTAGAGCAGACGATTGTGGAAAGGATCGCAAGGAGAATATTTGAAGCGAAAATAAATGATAAAAGTCATGGACGACCAAGTGACTCAAATTCTTGAATCGGATCATGTCAAGAGTCAGAATAACAGAAGAGTATGTATGTAAAAGCCACCTCTGTCTTGACTGGAGCCGCAAAAATACCTGATAAAACTATTTGATACTATGCAAAGGAGAGCGATTCCTCGAATCTGTCATTAACTGACTGATTGCATCTCTAATGCATAGGAGCAATGTAGGCGTGCTGAGTTTGTTATACAGGTATTTTAAGGATCCTGCTTGAAGGAGCTAGCAGAATTGACCCCCTGTGCATCGGTGCCAGTACGCGAAACTCAACAGACACGAGCGGAACACCCGTTCACAGTTGACATTGGCTTCATGAGAATGGATTGTTTCTTTGACTCATTCATATAATCCAGGCCTCTTCAAGACCTTTGTTACAGGCCGTCTCTTAATGAAATTTCTTGCTGGCCAACCGGGTGGCAATATAGTTCACATACAGACAGGGTCGCTCTTCTGAGGTGTAAAAAAAGTGTCGAGTACACCTGTGAGAAACGATGTGAGGGTTATAGCTGGTTATTCACTTTCTTTTATATATTTATAACGTGCCTTTATAAACAAAAAAATTGACTTGCATATATTTGGTATAACTTGTTACTTGTTCTTTCGGCAGAGATCACCAAACTTCCCGCAGATCCTGAGGGAGTGTGTGGCACCCTCTCCGGGCCAGGCCGACAGGTTTGCGGCCGCACAGGCCCTCGAAACGGAGCTCAAAAACATCCTCAACATCTTCGTCACCGATAAACCTGAGTCCAATGACGTCTGACTATTGTACGACTTGTTAAGATTCTTCGAGTTAGTTTAAAGTGCATCAAGTGAGGTTTTTCTCTATTTGTGAGCAGTATTTAGTTTTTAGACGGGAGAAACACCAAACGCATAACTTTCATTAGCTTTGATAGTCTATACAGTTTGCTCGTAACTTGGTGAGAGTCGGTACGTTTTCATGCCATATCTCCCGGTGTTTCTATTATCTGTCTTGTAAAGACTGTTTTGTGTTATCATTTATAACTTATTTGTTAAGGTTTTCTTGTTCCCATTTAAATCTTGTCATCATCACTGTATACCCCAGGGTGGGATTTTACCTACTGGCTGCGATCACATATACCCTCTCCTTTCGCCTCCAAACCTCAGTCCTTCCCGTCCTGCTCCAGTCCTCTTCAACGCAGTCTATCCACCTCTTACTTGGTCCAACTTTGGACACTGTTCGCTTCCGTTGTGACCCCACACACTTATAGCGTCCTGTCGTCTGGCATTCCTTCAATACAGTGTCCTTGCGTCCTACAAAATCTTACAATAGTCTCAAGCTCAATTATATTCTCATGTTCATGGTGCATTAAGTCGTTTATTGAGATGTTACGGTAATGTTCTGTTTTGAGTTTATTACCAAATTTGCAAAAGGATTTTTTGACACTCCATTATTAACCTAACCTAACTGTGCCAAATTTTTATATCTCTTTTATACATGTCTGAAAACTTTCACTCCTTACCACTATTGCCTTGTATTACGGCTCGGTATATCAGTTGCTTTTAAGCTCGGCTTGGTTTGTATGTCGAGCTTAGCATATAATCCGTATACAGGTTTATTACACGTATTGTCTATGATTTTAATAAGGTTTTTGCAAAGATTCTAACTGTAAATAGTAATTGTTTTGCTAGAATTAGTGCACTTTACACTATTCACGAAATTATGGCAAACTAACTGCTGAAAATAAACTGTTAATAATTATAATGATAATATTTGGATGATTTGTATAGCGCTGTTTTTGTGAAAAACCACCTCAAGGGCGCTGTTCTCACATATCATCGACATTCCTCATTGCAGTTTACGTATATGTAGTAATTATTTACGTAAACGTCAAATTTGACATGTGTCATTGCTGTCTAAAAAGGGACTACTTTGCGACATATTATGGATCGAACAGCTGATTTAGCCCGTTTAAATTTGAACAAGGAATGTCATACATAACGAAGATACAAATCAACTGATATACCGGGCCGATGTCTTTATTCCTTATAACTTACGTTGTCTTCTTTTGGAGACTTGTCATTAGTAGTATATGAGCGTATAATATTGCGTATTGTAGTTGGACTATATATTTTTAGAATGTAAATAAGAAGTATTTTTATAGCGACAATATGTTATATAATACACGGCATTAATATACCGTGAATTGCTCTGTGGTGGGCACTGTGTAGGTTTTTAAGTTCAGGTATGAATCTTACATTGAAAGTTTTTTTACCTGTGTATGCATAAATTTTACATTGTAATGTTAAACGCCTTTTGAAATTAAAATCTATTGCAAACTAATATTTAGGTACATACCATGCTCAATTTTTTCAACTACTTGCAACATAAATTTTTCTTCCAGCGTTTTTAACCTTAGAACGGGTTGTTTCAGAGAATTTGAACAATTCATCAAATTTCAAAGTTCATTATCGAGTTCTGTGAAGATTCTTTTCAAGTTATATTATTATTTCAGATTTGTAAAACCACTGGCTAATAATGATGTAGTAACAGAACTTGAATAGAACCTCCACAGAACTTGTAAATCAAATTTCAAAGTTGATTTTCAAGTTCTGTGAAGGTTCTATTCAAGTTCTATTTTTATAACCTTACTGTCCAGGGGCTTCACAAAACTGAAATAATAACAGAACTCGAATAGAACTTTCACAGAACTTGAAAATCATCTTTGAAATTTGATAAATTGTTCAAATTCTGTGAAACAATCTGTCCTTAGTATTTATAAAGTTATGAATGTTGAAGGCCATTTGAAATTTTATTAAAAATCCAATCATCAAAAATATTAACTCTGGTTCAATGAACTCAAATTTGCTTTCAATTTAAGTGTCATTTTCAAAATTGGAAATGATTGTGTGAAACATTCGGAAGGTGCTTACTTATACAGTATAATATTTTTTAGTAGGAAATTTTCATTTTGAAAATTGATACTGACTTGCCATGAATTTAGACTATCCTGAGATTTTTCATGCTCTAGATCAGTCATACTCAACCTGCGGCCCGCGGGCCGCATGCGGCCCGCCGAGCTATTTTGTGCGGCCCTCGATACATTTAATATCAGGAACATTTACAAAATCTGGCATTCTATATCACGTTAATTTGAGATTAATTGCGACTTTGATGTACAGACATTGAAACCCGAAGAGGATAGTATAAGTATAATATACTATCTATATTATATTACTGCACACGAATAATAAAAGGGGGAATCAAGCTCACACCGTTTTGGCAACACCGACCAGTAGCGGCCCGCGTAGCTTTACAATCATATGAATGTGGCCCGCAGAAGAAAAAGGTTGAGTATCACTGCTCTAGATTGAATAATAATTATGGATATACATAATATGATACTCATTTTCATAAATTTAGTTTGAATATTTTATGATATGTTCTTTCCCTGTTTTATTTGGGTCGATGATCCATCGGTTCGACAAGGTGTCTCCTGGCATCCCCATCCCGCCCTACTCTAATGGCCTCCGTCCATAGCGGGCCCGGGCTCTGGAGTTACTTCTGCCAACTGATTAGTTATTTCAGGTAACTGGGGCGGCCCATTGGAATTATCGCACTCCAGTGGAAGTCCGTGATCAGCGAGATTATTATTCAAGCCCATTTTGACATTATATATGACCAAAGTTTAAAAAATATTATATATTTTTCTTGCTACTTTAATCATCTTTGTATTTTAGATGAAAAAAGATAGTTTTGCAGGGTGGCCACAGACCTGGAAAACCGGGAAAACCGGGAATTATCAGGGAATTTTACCGAACCGGGAATTATCAGGGAAATGTCAGGGAATTTTAAAATATTCTTAAAATATCAGGGAATTCCAAAAATAAAACGAAATTCGTTATTTACGATTTGTGAAGTCCCAAAGTTATGTTTTATTACTTTTACTTGCGGCGTGTGTAACAAAAGATATGCCGACAAAGACAAACTAGATAAGTAGGTATTTTTTTATTATTATTTTCGTAAATAGCCCTTGCAACACAATCATGTCGTAAACCACCCGCCTTGGTTTTTACCCTATACTATGTATAGGGTGAATGTAGGTGCGAAATCTGTAAAGAAAAAGCTAGCAAAGTTACAACAAAGTGTCAAAAGGGTCGGACACCCAGTAGGTCGTAATAAAATTTAAAGATCATCATTATCAACATTTTTACAAAGTGTCAATACAGTAGAACGTCGTTAATTCGAAATCCACGGGACATCAAAAATCAAATTTCGAATTAACGAATTCCCACGTAATTCGAATTTTTATGGAAAAAAAAAAATACGCCGAAAATCGATTTTCTCGGCCGCCTCTTCAAATCCGGGTGGTATTTTAGTTGTAAATTCGTATTAATACCAATTATTTATTTATTTTCGCGGCCGATTACCGTAGCGGCGGGCCCTTTAAATTCAGATATTCGCAATAAATTCGTAAAAATGCTATATTTTTACGCGTAAATCGAGATTTCGCTGCCGATTTCGGTCGCGCCCTACCCTTTAAATTGAGATATTCGTAAAAATACGATATATTTCCGCGTAAATCGAGATATTCGTAAAAATACGATATATTTCCGCGTAAATCGAGATTTCGCGGCAATTTTCCGTCGCAGCCGGCCCATTATTTCAAATGTCTGAATTTAAATTCGTAAAAATACGATATATTTCCGCGTTAAACGAGAATTCGCGGCCGTATTCTGTCGCTACCGGCTCTTAAAATTCAGATTCGAAAAAAATTCGCAAAAATACGATATATTTCCGTGTAAATCGAGAATGCGCGGCCGATTTCCGTCGCGGCCGACCCTTTAAATTCAGATATTTGATGTAAATTCGTAAAAATAATATATTTTTCCTCGTAAATCGAATATTATCGGCAGTTTTTCGTCGCGGCCGGCCTTTTAAGTTCAGATATTTGAAGTAAATTCGTAAAAATATGTCATATTTCGGCGTGAGTCGAAATTTTTCGGCCGATTTCCTTCGCGCCGCATTTTTTAACTCGGATATTCGAATTAAAGTTAGTAAAAATACGATATGTTTCCGCGTAAATTGTAATTTCGCGTCCGATTTCCCTTTGGCCCTTTTTTTTCCCGATGGCCCTTTAAAATTCAGATATTCGAAATAAATTCGTAAAAATACGATATATTTACGCGTAAATCGAGATTTCGCGGGCGATTTCCGTCGCAGCGGGCCATTTAAATTCAAATATTCGAAATAAATTCGTAAATATACGATACATTTACGCGTAAATCGAAATTTCGCGGCCGAGTTTCGTCGCGGCCGACCCTTTAAATACAAATATTTTGTGTAAACTCATAAAACTACGACATAAATCCGCGTAAAACGTATTTTCTCGGCCCTTCAAACTCGGATATTAGAAATAAATTTGAAAAAATACAACATTCCAGTGTAAATCGATTCAGACTTACAAAATAATAATACTTATTAGGACGATGTATAACCACGTAAAATTTTACATTTTTCGGCGTTTTACCGCCACGGCTGACTTTTAGATTCAGATTTACGAAATATTATGATTTATTTTCGCAAAAATCAAATTTTTTCGAATTTCACGAACAAATTTTCGTGCGCGGACAAAAACAAATTTCGAATTACGAATTAACGAATTTCGAATTAAAAAAAATTTTGAATGAATAAATTTTTCTGCGGATATTTTTTTGGCGAAAATTTCGAAATACGCGTTTTTTCGAATTATCGGGGTTCTACTGTACTTACTTTTGTTTATTTGTCTATTTTTGTCTGGTCTTTTCATTTGTACACAAATTGTCTTCAGGCGAAATATCATAAATTTGTAATAAGTGTATTTTGTTTTGAATAGATCATTGTGGTGCAAGGAAATAATAAATGCTTTAGATGACGGAATTCCCTTTATTTATGTATCTGTTCTAATTTTCTGGCGTAGATGAAAATCGTGTTTCATAAATAAAATTTTGAACGGTATGTCCTTATACCAAATAAAACATATCAGGGAAAAATATAGAAACTGCCCTGGAAAACCTGGAATTATCAGGGAATTTTGAAATCCGTTTTTTGTGGCCACCCTGTTTTGAATTATTTTGTTATCGAATGCCTTTTGATATTTTTTATATGTAGATGTTTAAAATACTATTACGTGTTATTTATATGTACACTCTTAAATATACACGGTGTTCGGAAAACTTGTGAATCTACCATCACACAAAAATTTTTGTTTTTCAATCTCAGTCGATTTTGCCTTTTTTCGTCAACTGAAGGGTTAAAAAAACTTTTGAAGACAATATTAACCCCTTGTGACCGATTTTTTTTCTCATTTGACTTACTTTTGCAAATTTCAAGTTAAATGAAAAAAAAGCTCAAATCAAATAAAGTTATACCACAAATTTGACTCCAAATGTGATATAGATTCACGAGTTTAACGTTTATACTACGCGTTTCCGGACACTATGTATATCAGCAGATTTCTTATTTTGCCGCTTTACATAATATAAGTTTCATTATCAATTCTAAGTGTAAATTTGTTAAGCATGAAATATTTTTATCAAATTTAATTGTTAATATACGTATTGGACGATCAGTGCAATTAAAAATATTTTGATATTTTAAGGGACCCTGTTAAATGTCCTTGATTTTTGGACTGTTAATGTTAAAATTTAACCAACTGAAAATTGACGGTTAAAGGAAACTGTTCAAATGTAAAAAAAATTAAAATGGCGCCGATCGTCGATTTGTGACAATGTCAAATTTGACGACTCGTTGAACAACTGGTCCTTAATTTTGATATTATGTACCTGCAGCTTTCTGTAGATAATATTAATAATTATAATATATTTTATTTGCTGGACTGAAATTGTTTATGATAATCTTATTTAGTTTTTTATATTTTTATGAATTTTAACCGAATGCTCTGTTTGAAAACTTTCTTTCATTCCTAGGATGGTACACCGACGTTACCTTTTGATCATTCAAATTATTTGTACATTAATTTCTCTGTGTGTGTGGAAAATTAAAAAAAAAAGTTATATTTTTAATTAAATAATGTGTCAACATTTAAACTTGAAATGGGGATGAAAAATTCTATCTCGTCCACCTACTCTTCACTAATCCTTAGTCACGCCTCCACCCCTACTTCAACACATAATAATAAACGTTCATCTATTATTAATATAGTGGTTTCAAACAAACTAATATTGTTGAAGAAGAAGATAATACTAATAAATCCAAAAGAAACATGAAACATAACAAGACAAATAAAATTAAAAGGTAACGGTCACAACTGGGAATCAAACCAAAGATCTCCGTTTTACAGGGACAACGCTTCTAACCCCTCAGCCATCGAAACCTAATTATTATATGTCATTTTTGTCAATCTCATATTTGAAATTCAGATAAAAAATATTATTATTATTATGTAATGAGCAGGCAGCATTCTGCTGATGCGCTCATATCTGATTTCACAACAAGTTTGACAGTAATTGAGTTGTTTTAAGTTTGAACTAAGTCCTTTCTTCTCTCCAAATGTGAATCCAATAGAGCTTTGAATTGATTTATATTTGTTGCATCGATGACATGTTGTGGGAGTTTGTTCCAAGCATCCACTACTCTATTTGCAAGGAATTTCTATTCTTTCCGAGTTAAATAAACCAGGTAACGTTGCGTGCCATCTTGGGGGCGGAAAGGTTAAAATATGTTTTAAGCAACCTATTGTTACCAATTAGTGTGAAAGAAGTATGGTACATAGGAATTTTGTGTTAAATTTATAGTTTATTTTTACACTGTGTAATTGATCTTTAATTATTAAATTATTTTTAATTAATAATTTTTCACTGTGGAGACTGTCATAATAAATAATTTTTATTTTATGTGATGTTTTTCCTTTAGGCTAATTTGTTTGGTTTTCGAAACAAACAGCTATTACCCGTTTGGTTAAATTTCATTCAGTCTCGTAGAAATCGTTGTCTTGCTTACTCTCAGAGTGAGAAATATATATAACGCTTACCCTCGTGAAGATTTGGTCCACAATGCTGAATGTATCTGGGTAACTATTCCTCCTTCTAACTATACCTCCAAACGTACTATCCATGTAGCCTGTGTTTATCTCCCACAGGGACAAGGGTATGAAACTGCACTCAATTTATTCCTTTGCTTACTTGCTAACGTAAAAGATCAACATCCCGATGACATTTTACTTGTAATTGGATATTTTAATATGCCCACCGTAACATGGAATATACATAACAATGATTCACACTTGACTCACTTGCTGACACAATCCATTATTCTGAATTAAAACAATATAATTACATAAAAAATGCAAATAACAGAATCCTGGATTTAGTTATCTGTAATGAGGAATGCCAAGTATCTCGTGCATGCGATCCTCTTGTCAGCGAAGACTCGCACCACCCATCACTCAAAATTATGCTAAAAATCGATACACTTCCTATTATTCACGCCCCACCTAAAGAAATTTATCAGTTTACAAAAGCCAATTACGACTTAATCAACCAACATCTGTCAATGACAGACTGGTCATTTACTCAGGAAAATTCAGATATTGACGTAGTAGTCGATTCTTTCTACAACATTTTAAACAGTACCATCAACCAGTTTGTCCCTAAACGTATCATCAAAAAGAGAAAATTTCCAAACTGGTATTCAGCTTCTCTAATTAAAATCATTAAAGATAAACAAAAACTCCATAAAAAATGGAAATCCTATAATAATCCAGTAGACTACATAGAGTTTTCAATCAAATGTACCCAACAAAAAAACTTACAGAAGCATTGCTTTATTCAGTACATAAGTTCAGTTGAATCTAATATTCTTATAAATAATAAACAACTTTGGAACTATGCTAAAAGCAAAAGTAAAACAAATGGCATCCCACAAATCATGCACTTTAAAGATGAGTCAGGCACCGGTGCTCACCAATTGTCTCAACTATTCTCTAAACACTTTCAGTCCACCTACGTTAATGATAAGGACACGAATGATCCCAGTATAGTCAATAGTTTTACCTATATGAATAATCATAACCCGATTGGGAACGTACAAATAAACAATTTTTTGATCAATAAATACCTGAAGAATTTAGACATTAGTAAGGGTGCTGGCAGTGATGGTATATCGCCATACTTTATCTCAAAATGTGCAAAAAATCTTTCATACCCCCTAACTAATATATTTAGAATGTCACTAAAAGCAGCAAAATTTCCTACAAAGTTTAAAGAAGCAACTATAATCCCTATTCATAAAACAGGTTCTAAAAGCAACATTGTAAACTACCGCCCAATCTCAATTCTAACGGTATTTAGTAAACTCTTTGAAAAAATTGTCTACGATCAAATTTATACAACAATTGTTCGCAACATACAAAACCAACAACACGGATTTCTACAAAAAAGATCGGTACTAACAAATTTGGTAAATTTCACAGAATATTTAACGAGCAATATGGACAATAGAAACCAAGTAGATGTAATCTACACTGATTACTCTAAGGCCTTCGATAAAGTAAACCATTTCATTTTAATTAAAAAATTAAGTCAAATAGGCATCCATGGTGACTTACTTCGGTGGCTCACTTCATACCTTCGGAGCAGACTTCAATGTGTATCAGTTGCGGGAACTAAGTCCAGTTTCTTTTCCGTGCCCTCCGGTGTACCTCAAGGTTCTCATTTAGGGCCATTACTATTTAATGTGTATATTTATGATATTCACAAATGTTTTTTACACGCCAATTACCTAGCATATGCAGACGATAAAAAAATCTACTTAGTTATCAAATCAATCAAAGATTGCATTAAACTTCAAGAGGATCTCAATCGTCTTTTTAACTACTGTGAATCAAATAAAGTTGTAGTAAATACCTCAAAGTGCAATAAATTATCATTTACACTTAAAAAAAATAAAATTTCCTTTGATTATACATTAAACGGGACACATATCAAAGAAGTAGAATCTATCAGAGACCTTGGGGTAATACTGGATGTGAAATTAAACTTCATTCAACACACTGATGCAATCATCAACAAAGCCAACAAAATGCTAGGATTTATAATACGTTTAACGAAACCTTTCCGCAACCTTAAGACACTATATTCCCTTTACACAGCGTTCATCCGTCCCCACCTAGAACACTGCACACCGATCTGGACTCCTTTTTACCAAGCTCACATTGAAAGAATCGAAAGAATTCAAAAAAAAATTTTTAAACACATTAATTATAAACAAAACTTACATTTCTCAAATTACTCCGATTCTATTAATTACCACAACTTCAACTCACTTCATACACGACGTTTGATTTTTGACCAAATCTTATTATTTAAAATTCTTAACAATGGCCTCGACTCACCAGAGCTAACAAATTTAATAAATATTCATATTCCAACAAGATCAACACGGCAATCCCATTTGTTTCATTTACCTACATTTAGAACTAACTTTAGAAAAAAATCACCAATTCCACGTATATGTGCCCAATATAATATTAAATTTCAGAACATAGACATTTTTAGCAATACATTTCACAAATATCGATTAGAAGTAACTCGTACGATCGAAAATTAATACAATAGTATGGAATGTATCCAGAGCATCTCCTATCCTCATCCTAAATTCCTATTCCTCCCCTCCTCACCTAAAATATATATAAATACAGTGGTACCTCGCCATACGAGTTTAATTCGTTCCGCAACCTTGCTCGTATCTTCAATTACTCGTATATCAATGCAGATTTCCCCATACAAAACAATTAGACTACCATTAATCCGTTCCAACCCCCAAAATGTCACCCCAGTTATTTTTGTTACGTGGTTTTGAATAATAAAGACGTATTTATAAATGACAAATATTTATTGTACAAAAACAAAAAAGAGAATGTAAATAAATAAATTAGATATCCTTACTGGTCTTTGCCTTTTTCGCTACACTTTTCTCGCTTTCACCTGTAGGCGGTTTAGAAAAAAACATGTCCAAGGAGGTTTGTTTCTTCTTCCCTCTCAGAATGTTCCGGAAATGAGTTAGGCAAGTGTCGTTAAAAAGATCAGATGCACGACCTGTTGCAACTTTTTCTGGGTGTTTCTTTTCCACGAACTGTGAAACTCTCTCTCCCACATTCCTAAGATCTCCTTTATCTCACTTGTAGAAAATAACTTCCTCCTCCTCTGACTCCTCGAAACCAATTTCTTGCATAACATCCGTATGCTGCTGTGACTGTAACTCTTGTATCTCCTCAGTCGTCAGTAACTGGGTGTGCTCCGAGTTCGTTCACGTCTACCGGCCGACCTGCTAAACCGACCTCGTATCTCGAATTTCGCTCGTAACTCAAAGCAAAAAATCACTCGCTCGCCGGCTCGTATCTCGAAAAACTCGTATGTTGGGGCACTCGTATGTCGAGGTACCACTGTATATATTTTTAGACTGTATATATATGTTTAGACTGATCCCAACAGAGGTAATTTATGTTTAAATTTAAGATTTATATTTTTATTTGAGATGAATAAAAATAATAATAAATAATAATACCTTACAATTAAAATGTGTTAAGTATGGTTTAAAAAATTAACTAAAATTTAGTGGGAAGTACCAGATTGTATTTTCTAGACAGTTAATTTGTTACTTCCAAGAATTCCTTCTCTAGAATTTTCTGTGAATCAATAGAAATAATTAAAATAAACTCTACGGAAATGTCAATAATCTAGGGTAAATTCGACAGTGGGTTCGTCCATTACGAAATTTTATTTTACGTGACTTCTTCACTTACGTCGTTTAGGTTCCAACTTTATTTTGGTGACCGGACAAATCATCAAAATGATAATTCATCACATTTTTGAAAAGTTATATAAAGTCATGGAAAGTGATGAAACAAAAACTTTAATAACTGGGTTGAGTAGATTAGGTTAGGTTAGGTTTAATTTTTTTTTCATCGTTTCCAATGACTTTATATCACTTTTTAAAGGTGTGTTGAATTGTCACTGTGTTGAGTTATCATGGAACCTTTATTTTAGAGTATTGTCACGTCTTAATTTTTTGTATAATTATCTTTCCAGATGTTAAGAGTGTCAGAATGAAAGATTATACTGTAATTGGATTAAAAATAAATAGTCTTACAATAATTAAAAAAATATGTATAATAAAAAATCTTCGATGCTGAGAAGTCAACTGTATCACAATATGGAAGACAGATATTCATATCTCAGTTTTTGATAAAAGTTATTGAGCAAACAAGATATTATGTTGAGTGTGTATTTAAGTTTCTCAGTGACAAGTTGACATGAGTTATTTAATCAGAAGTTCGGTGATTACTACGAAAATAGTTATTATATTTCTCTTCATTGGTAAGTCTTTGATCGTATACATATATATATATGTGTGCTATTTTATTAAAAAACTTTAGTAATTAGTTAGCTTTGGAACAATTTTAAAAATATTCAAATAATAATGTTCATTCTCTCGGTGTTAGGTACTCTGTTTAAATGCAAATACCGCACAAGAGTCCTAATAGCACGCAACCATAGAATAAAAAGAAAACTCGAATCACCTTCCTTATAAATTTGAATGGAAACAAACGGAAATAGAAATGTAGTAGGATAGCGGAAAAATAAAGGACAGCAAATCGTTCCACAGCCGATCTGTTGAACTCAAGAACAACTCGTAGAAACGACCCATTCTCATGTAGCAAATTTTATCATTTGTAAAAAGGATGAAGAGCAGTGGACCCAAAACGGATCCCTGGGTTACCCCTTAAGAAAGTGTTGCGAAGGTACACAATTTATTTCCGACCCTCACGGCTTGTAAGCGATTGGATAGATAGGATACCACCCAATTTTTGATGTTGGAATTCAAACCCAATTTTTCCTCTCCTATTGAGGAATTTGTGATCAATCGTGTTAAACGCTGCACTCATGTTTAGGAGTGAGATAAGTGATAACTTACCTAACTCTACGCCAATAGATCTTAATTATGGCTAATTGAATTCAATTCAGTTTGTTCATTTTAAAAACATAAAAAAAAAACAATTTAATGCGTATAATGCATTTGGTCGTAAAATTCTTACAGTAATGATAGTAATGACCTCATGAACTAATTATCTCATTTTTAGTATCAAAATGAACATGCGTATTGCCAATTTAGATTAAAGTCAATATTTCGATTAGACATTGTCAATTTATAAGTATTTTTAACTTTTGCGTGGTCGTCTGACTTTTAAAAATGTAAATTCATAGAAATGCGCCAGTGTTCCCAGTGTATATCGATTCTGATTTATTGCATTACCAACATCAGTCTGGATATCAATCATCGCTACCATGCTTGGGAAATCGGTATAAAATCATCGGTAGTAACGCCTATCGATGCCTGCTAGACCCTCTGGTCGATACTGAAAGTATTTACCACTCTGGAACATGACACGGGTATACCTACATTCGCAATTAAATCATAATAAAAATATTTCTACATAAGTGAAATAAGAAAAATAAACTGAATTAACTTTATTTGCCGGGAGTTGAATCTGCAATCTAAAAAAAATATATTTTAATTCCTAATCGTGGGCATTTTGAAAAATTTATAATGTTGTGGCTTTTTGCATAGTATAATCATCAAACGTACCAATTTCGGTTGTGTGTCTGTCTGTAACTCTGATTCAATAAACTCTAGAACTTGGATTTGCTTTCAATCAAGTGTTGTATTAAAAACTAGCGTTATCTCGTCAAGCGTTGCTGTGTTTCAGTCTGTCTGTACAAATAGAGAAAAAATTGCACGCGTTGCTTTTACATCCTAAAATGCAAGCAATACTGTATTTCGTGACATTGGTTGGTGAGATATTGCTCAAGTTGATTTTGCCGAAAATATGACCGATTTATGCTATTTTTTAAATTTCTTATCTATTATAAAGAATATTACCGAGCTTCCCATTGAATACCTTTGATGTGTGGAAATTCGTAGTATAAGCTGAAAACAGGTGAATAAAGAACCAAACAAATATATGTATGTATGTAATAATAAGAATGAAGCGTCAAGCTGGATTAGTTGTTTTTCATTGAAATATACATTTTTTTGTTTCAGCTAATGGCCTTGAGGCAGCACCAATATATGAAAGGTATCAGTTACCCCAGGGCTCACATCCTAGACCACTCTTATTTAATATTGTAAAAGCCGAAATTACATCTATGAATGCTTTCAAAATTGTATTTGACGATAGCATGAACACTTTTATACTCATTCTTTCCTCAAACGATTGTACAGAATTACAAAGCAATGTTGATCATTTGTGCGCATCAGTGTGTAAAATTTATTGTCCTTGAAAACCTCAGTTATTAAAAAAAATATAGAAAAGTTAAAAATTCAATGATGACGATGTACAAAGTGAGTACAAAGTACTAAGAAGTTCAAAAAACTAAAATTAGGACTTACTTATATAACGTATTTTTTCTTAAATAAAATATTTAGTAATGGTATAACTTATTAAGGCGAAGCTTAGTGCTAAATCACTATTTTGATTAATCTTTATAACGAATTGGTGTACATTATGAATACCAAAAAATATGTTTTATATAAATTGAAGGTTTTCCTATCGTTTCGCTTGAGTAGAATACAAATAAAAAAATAAATTACTCAATAAAAAATATAAATGTAAACTACTAAAAAAAGTTTTTTTTAAATATAAATGTATGAACGCGTAAAGGAAACACCTTTTAAAAAATACAGTATTATAGCGAACATTATCTGTGACAGTTTCACTTGATTAACTTTTTTGCCTTCTTATAAAATTATCTAAAAATAAATAAAAAACCGGTTCCATGATAACTCAACACAGTGACAATTCAACACACGTTTAAAAAGTGATATAAAGTCATTAGAAACGATGAAAAAAAAATTAAACCTAACCTAACCTAATCTACTTAACCCAGTTAATAAAGTTTTTGTTTCATCACTTTCCATGACTTTATATAACTTTTCAAAAATGTGATGAATTATTGATAATTTGTCCGGTCACCAAAATAAAGTTGGAATCTAAACGACGTAAGTGAAGAAGTCGCGTAAAATAAAATTTCGTAATGGACGAACCCACTGTCGAATTTGCCCTAGATTATTGATATTTCCTTAGAGTTTATTTTAATTATTTCTATTGATTCACAGAAAATTCTAGTGAAGGAATTCTAGGAAGTAACAAATTAACTGTCTATAAAATACAATCTGGTACTTCCCGCTAAATTTTAGTTGAAACACATTTTGTTAAATTTTTAAACCATAACTAACGTATTTTAATTGTAAGGTATTATTTTTATTCATCTTAAATAAAAATATAAATCTAAAATTTAAATATAAATTACCTCCGTTCGGATCAGTCTAAAAATAAATATATACACGGTGTCTGGAAACTCGTAGTACAAGCGGGAAACTGGAGAATCTACACCACATGAAGAATACAAATAAACATAAAGTTTTTTGATTTGAGCAATTTCACGAAAAAAAAATCGAAAAACATATACTTTTTCGGCTCTTTCGGGGTTAAAATTTTACGGGCGGATAGGAATTATTATTAGCATAGGTAGGTACTCATACTCACAACATGTAGCGATGTTCCATTTTCCAATTCAAAAACACAAACACGTCACAAATGTGTTCAAAGTTTCACCGTTAACTTCCAAACACAGTTGGGTCTGTCTGATGATTGATTCTTGCACTCTTTGAATCGGTTCCATAATAACTCAACACAGTGACAATTCAACACACTTTTAAAAAGTGATATAAAGTCATTAGAAACGAAGAATTTTTTTTAACCTCACCTAACCTAACCTACTTAACCCAGTTAATAAAGTTTTTTTTCATCACTTTCCATGGCTTTATATAACTTTTTAAAGATGTGATGATTTATCCAGTCACCACCAAGAACATACACTAGCTTCCTCTTAAGGCGAAATAGGTAGACTTGACCTGAAATTTGGCATTTTTGAGGCCAGTTTTAGACGTATGGACACTTTTCTAGAGAAAAAAACAAATTGATTTCGAAAGATCGTTATTTTATCTATTGAAGTAAGATGTTAAATTTTGAAAAATAATATTATTTTCATACCATAATAAAGTGTTACCGTTGGACGATGCGCAGATTTGTTGCATTTTCAAAGGCGAAGTTGTATTATACAACAAATATTTCAAATCATATAATAATACAGTATAAACAATCAATAAATTATCTATCATATGTATGTATAAGAATTTTGTTTTTATTTCAAATAAAATTACTAATAAATAAATCCGAGGACGCGTTTTGTGACGAAAATCCATCAATTTGACTATTTATTTATGACCTTACAAATTGGTATAGTTGAGATTTTTTTACAAAAATAATTTACTATGATATTATTGAAACATTAAAAATAATTTATGACCAAGAAATATATTCTTAAAGTATATAATAGTAATTAATTTGATTCGCGTTTATTGTTTGTTCGTTGTTTCTGATTACCACGGCGCAAGCCGAAATTTTATCATTCCCCGCTGCGACAGGGCGGCGAGCGGACGTCTATTCCACGCCAGTCTACTTGATAACATTTTAACGAAATTCCTCGTTTAAAAATGGGGAGAAAAATACTATCGGACAAAATTTTTACAAGAAAACAAAAATTTCGTCATCAAAAACGTACATGGGAAAAATATTTGCAGAAAAAAAAGGTTAGTCATATTTAATTATCCTTGTACATTGTACGTACTCTATATGCTACAGGGTCGTTCAAACGAATCAGTCAGAATACGCATATATTTTTTATAACATTTAGCGATAATTTTGTGTTGTTTAATTTTCAGGGAAAATAATCACCTACCGACGAATGATTGTGATTCTGAAGCAAATATTGTCTCTAAAACTCCGTCGGTATGTGTAATTTACATTAATATTATTATTATTTTATTTTGTAAATAGGTAATACCTACAATATATTGTGAATCATGGATATTATGGTGACCGAAACCGTCAATATCGGAGTATTTATAAACTAGCAATTATTCCCGGCGTTAAGCGAGTTACACGCACAAAACCATACCCTTGTATACATGGTGTCAGGAAACGCGTAATATATTACTGTGACCGATTCAACTCTAATTACCGCGGTAATTATAAACAAGCATTTACTACCCGGTGTTGCGCTATTTACGCGCATGCAAAATTACCACGTGTACACGGTGTCGGGAAACTCGTGGTGAAATTACGGTGACTGAAACCGTGAATATCGCGGTAATTATAAAATATCAATAATTCCCGGCATTACGCGAGTTACACGCACAAAACCATACCCTTGTATACCAGCGCCCTTGAGGTGATTTCAGCGCCCTTGAGGTGATTTTGCACAAAAACGGCGCTATACAAGTCATCCAATTATTATTATTATTATTATTATGGTGTCGGGAAATGCATGGTATATTACGGTGACCGATTCAACTGTAATTACCGCGATAATCATAAACCATAATTTACTACCCGGCGTTGCGTGAGCAACACGTATGCAACAGTACCTTGTACACACGGTGTCGGGTAACTCGTGGTAAAATGTTTCCAGTCATGGATTCAACGTTGGGATAAGTATATCTCTAGTCAAGCACAGTACTTCGAAGGAGATTAATTCCATTTCCATGTAAACTTATTTGTAATAAAATTTTCTTAGTTACACATTAAGCTGTACAATTTCTGTTTCGAAATCTTCCTCATATAAATATATTTAACTGGCTACAAAAGAGCAGGAAATGCCGCATTTTAGTCTATGCGTATATGATTCCCGTCAAAATAACGGTTTTGATTCGTGATGTGCGATTCAAATCATGTTTTTGTTAATCATTTCTATTCTATTGTCCAATTCCCTATTACATTGGTATGATTCAACATATTTAGTATTTTTCGTGTTACTTTTTGTCAGTTTCATAATGTCATATTGTGAATTGAGCTTCTTGTTTTAGAAGAAAAAAAACGAGGTTATTTTGGTATACCTACTTTCAGTATTAGAAATAAAACTTACTGGTAATACCTATCTTACAAACGGATAAATATGTAAGACGAGAGATTTTTTAGAATCAAACTTAATGTTAATCACTTTTGTAAAACCTATGTAAAATAAAATTTAAAAAAAAACAAGTGAATAAAAATATTTGAAAAATTAAAAAAAAATGTTTATTCAAATACCTACCTATTTTGTACGTACTATGTCAACGCACTGCATTTGTATTTATTTATGTTTACGCACTCCGACGTATAATTTACAAATATGTATGTAACTACTTATTAGGAAGAAAGCTACAACCGAAAATTCAAACACAATAATTGTTATTTCATCGGAACCATGCTGTAGGTTTCGACCGCCGCGCGGAGTTACGGCTGGCAGTGGAATGAATATGGTATTTCTGTCTCGTTCTAAAAAACGTCCGATCGCGAGACTGTCTTTTGACGAAATTCGAATTCTCGGTCGCTGGTTAATACGCCTTAAGTAAAACCACAAGTTTTAATATTTAATCATTAAATTTAATGTTAATAACTCTCAAACGATAAATATCAGCCAATAAAATATATGTTAAGAAAATAATGATAATTTTGGCAGTTCTAAATCGAAAGTTTTTTTCCATAATATTGTAATATGAGAAGACAGGATGTAAATAAAATAAATTAAATCCTTAACATGATTATGTAAACAGACCAGATGTGTTTTCAGATCGTGATTGAAAATTTACACTTTAGATACCAACGGAGTCTAGAAACGTTCGATTTCAAGCTCAAAACGGGTTTTTATTTATTTTGTAATTAATTTTATAAGAAAGCAAAAAAGTTAATCAAATGAAACTGTCACAGATAATCTTAGCTACAATACTGTATTTTTTATAGTTGTTTACTTTACGCGTTCATACATTTCTATTGAAAAAACTTTTTTTTTGTAGTTTAAATTTATTTATTTTACTGAATTTATTATTCTATTTGCATTATCCTCAAGCGAAACGATAGGAAAACCTTCAATTTATCTAAAGCATATTTTTTGGTATTCATAATGTACACCAATTCGTTACAAAGATTAATCAAAATAGTGATTTGGCATTAAGCTTCGCCTTAATGGAACACTAGTGCCAATGGACAACAAATGCCCTTTTCCTCCTTATTACCTACAACGGTAAACTCAACCTAAAAAACAACGTTCTCATTTACACATCGTCAATCGGACTAAAAATAAGATATGCATCTCCCGTATGGGCTACATCAAACACAAAAAGGCTAGAATCATTCCAGAATACGTTGCTCCAACGATTCACCTAAAGTCCCTAGTTCATCAGGAATAACATAATTAACACTGGCTCGAAAATTCCTCCACTCCGAAAACATATGATAGATTTAGCCAAAATCATTTACTCCAAACTAGAATCAAACCCGAGTCCCTCCATCTCCAACCTCAGCCACTGGAAGAGGACGAAGGAAGATAGACGACATGTTCCCTGGCACTGTTCAATATTTTTTTTACAGTACGATATATACATAGTCTGTTCGGACAAGAATTATGTTAACAGTTTGTTTCGCGTTTATCCAATTTGAAGAGGACAGAAGAGCGTATGAAGTGCGCTAATTTATAAAGGAATAGTGAATTAATGCAATGCCTTCGCACATTCAATTAATAAAACTAATATGATTGTGTTTAATTTTTTTAAATTAGTATTTATTAAATAATTAAACAATTAACAGTATAATAGTATTACAGAGTATAATTAATAATGTTAACTAAAATAATTCATACAATTAGTTTTCAATGCTTTTGATTTTGTAATGTTCCTCTTCTATAGAAGCTGGCGCTTGTGTCTAGGAGAGTGGTGAGCATTAAGATGAAGAATATTTAGTGTTTGTAATTATGAATATAAAAATTTATAATTAATTGAAAATATAGTTTCATCATTTTGGTATTTTTACATTGAACTTCTCTTTAATTGCTTTAAGTAGGTGTTTATCGTTTTCTATTGTTCTGATATTTTCGGGTAGGCTGTTGAAGTATTTTTTCACTAGATATATGTAATGACGTTGAGCAAAAGTGGTGTTACATTTTTGTGTTGGAAATATATGTTTTTGACGAGTACGACTTTCAGTTAAAAATTGTGATTTTGTTTTTCTTTTATTATTTTAGTTATTATGTTTTTTTGGATAAGATCATTAAATTTTAATACTTTAAATTCTTCAAAAATTAGGTGTGTTGGATAATCTCTTGGTTTTTTAAATATTATTTTTATAATTAGACGTTGTACAATTTCAACAGGGAGTAGATTTGTTTTGTATGCAGCTCCCAGCTGATTACAGCGTATTGGAGATTTGATTGTACTGAAGCGTGGTATACTGATGTTAGAATTTCCAATGAGAGAAAATTTCAAAAATTTATAAATTAATTTTCTTATTTTGTTGACGGTTTGGTTGATCTGATCTATCCATTTTAGGTTTTTTTCTATTATTATTCCTAAGTATTTAATTTTATTTTAATTTTTCAATGTGGAACAGTTTATTGTACAGTTTTTTTTGTTTTTTTTTAAATTGTCGTGTATAATTATGTCAAAATTTTGTGGAAAGTCATTTCATTTTATTGCAAATGATATAACGTGAGTTTTTTCGCTATTTAGAGATAGTAAGTTTATGTCAAACCAGTATTTAAGAGAGTTTATGTCTTCTGTTGCTTTTAGTTTTACTGATTCCCATGTAGTGTCACTTTCAATGATGACATATCGTCAGCATAAGAGGTTACATTACCATGAAATGTTTGAAAAAATATCCCATTTACATATATGATGAATAATATTGGGGAAAAAATTTGGTTTATGGGAGTCACTCGAATAACCGAAATTGAACTTGATTTAGACTAATTTAGGGCTGGGGAATCCGAATCTGTAAGAATCTGTAATTAGGTGGGGGTCGGCACTATTAACTGAGTTATAGGGTTTTGAAATTTCGTACGCGATACATAGAAACCATGTTTTATTTATCAATTATGACATAAGAAAATCAAATTAATGGTCGAATGTAGCGATTCCCAAGTGTGCGCATCGTTGTCACTGGGAAGTAAATTATGAACACTTATAAAAGTGTCTTAACTAAATACGTAAACAAAATATTTGACTCTGAAAATAGAAGAATTTTTTTTTGCCGTCTTTGGACTTCGCAAATTTGTTCATAACGTGGCGAGTAATTTGCGCTCCCATGTAAAAATGTCTATTCCTTCAAAAGCAGATTTTACTTTTAAGAACTAAATGGTGATATTAAAATGCGAGATGCCTATATACTGTCAGATTGATTTATTGACGAATCACAGTCAGCTTTACCCCCTTCGTTCTTCAACAGTTGATTTTACCCCTCACCTTTAATTTCTAGTCTATATATTCATATGTCTGTGATGTAAACATATTTTTTATTTAATTTCATTATCATGTTTACGATGTAATCATAACTACAACCACTGGAACTTATTTGACCACAAAGAGTAGTATAAAACGAAAGATACAAAATAAGCCACTGTAAAACTCACTATTTTCTTATGCACAAAAGTTTTATTAATAAAATTTAAAAAAAGAACAAAAATACGCCCGGTCAGATCTATCCTTCAGACGCGTTTATGGAATATGATGTTTATTGCCAGTAATGTCTTTCCGAGGATTAAATTATCTCCTTTCAGTTTCGGTTGTCCGCTGCCCCCAGCTCCAAGCAACGGCCACTACATCGTGTCCAACTACCCATACCCCATCGTGCCTGGAGATCTGGTGGATCAGTACACCGTTCTGACAGTCTCATGCATCTGGCACTCCAAGCCAACGCTTCAGTACTCCTATTGCCAGGAAGACAACCAGTGGACAGAGATGGGGAAGTGTGTCAGTATGTTGAAGTACTTGTTCTTTTTCTATCTGTTCCTCTTCAAGTTGTTAAACTTGTTCTTCTGAATGTGCTTCCAATCTTCGGACCTTCCTTGCTACTCTCCATTCTTTTTCGGTGTGCCTCTAGCTCATTTCTATTCACTTAGTCTAAATATTTTGTGAATTTGTATAAGCAATCTTTCAACTTGTCCAACCCATCTCAAATGATTGTAACATGCTCAATTTCATTGTATGGCTCCAAAAATTGCTCTCCAGATATCTTCCTATCAAAAAAATCGTTTTCAAAAACTACCAAGTATAGTATTATACCACTCCGAAGAAGCTGCGGTTGTAGCTTTAGTAATTTCTTATATCAAAATGATCTGTTGTCTATGATTATCTTGTCTATGGTTTTAAAAGTTATTCAAATAAATGTTCCAGTTCGTTCTGTCTCCTCAAAAACTCGTGTTAAATTTACAGGTTATGAGCCCAGCGTCTTTCGTTTTAAAAGTAAAAGTTACAGTTGTTTTTTTTTTCTCAATAACTTGTTGAAACAAAGTTAGGGAAGTGTTATTCAGTGAATGCAATAATAGTTTGCAAGAATGGCGTCGAACTATCTAGTAAATGTTCCAAAACTTAAAGGCCGGGAGAATTACAACGAATGGACCTTTGCCGCGGAGAATTTTCTAATTCTGGAGGATTTGCAGCATAGCATCAATCCAGTTACCGGGAAGACATTAGAAGCCGCAGATGATGCAAAAACAAAAGCCAAACTAATTATGACTATAGACAGTGCGTTGTATGTACATATAAAAGACGTGAAAACTACGTTGGAACTATGGAACAAGTTAAAGTCATTATTTGATGATTCTGGATTTACAAGAAGAATAGCTCTGTTACGTAATTTGATCTCTATTCGCTTGGAAAACTGTGCTTCAATGCAATCATATGTAACGCAAATGGTCGAAACAGGTCAAAAATTGAGTGGGACAGGATTTGGCATCAGTGATGAGTGGGTCGGTTGTTTATTGTTGGCTGGGTTATCAGAAAAATTTATGCCAATGATAATGGCAATCGAGCATTCAGGAATCAAAATTACAACGGACGCCATTAGAACGAAACTCATCGACATGGAAACGGAAGTGACAGACCGTCACAATTACAGTGAAGCTAGCAGTGCGTTCGTAAGCGGTTCGCAGAAGTACCAATATAAGAACTCTTAACAATACTCTTGAACCAAGTGGTCGACTGTAAAATCGTTGTTAATTTAATGTTTATTTGGGCTTATAAAAGTGATCAATTCCACAAAAAGTTGTTGCGTAATTAATTATTTCACTTGTATATTGTACATCGTAAGTGATCGTGTGATTTCGTTGACTCTACAGAGTGCTACAATTCATTGTTTCATAACCTTGACAGTTCAGTACCTATTCATAATGTCTGTTCTACCTACTAAAGCGGGTACTAAGTCAAAACGTAATGTTGCCGTAGAGAGCCCCGCTGCTGAGGCTGGTTCAGAGCCAGACTTTGGTAATTTACTAATTTTGTTTAAGGACGAAATTAAAGAAGAAATTAATAAAGTGTTTATGCAATTAAAAACAATGAATGATGCGCTAAGAGAGTGTCACTCCAAAATTAATAACCTCGAAGTCAAAAACAATGAACTTCAAACTAATTATAATCTGGTATTGTCCAAATTAAACCGTCTTGAGCAAACCTCATTAAAAAATAACGTGGAAATTATTGGCATACCGGAAAAAAGAAATGAAAATTTAATAGATATCATAAAATTGCTAGGAGCCAAGGCAGGTGTTGATGTTCTCCCAAATGATATTGATGGAATCTCTCGTACAAGGGTCAAGGAATTACCCAGAGAAAATCCTAAATTTACTCGTCCAATTGTAGTAAAGTTCACAGCCAGCCGCAGTAGAGATAACTTTCTTGCTGCTATAAGGAAGAAAGGCAGTCTCAACTCAAGTGATTTGAAGCTTCCTGGGGACTCCAAAATTTATGTCAACGAGCATCTGACTGCTGCAACCCGTGCGCTCTTCAAGACAGTGAGAGACTTAAGCAAGGATAAAAACTTTAAATTCAGATGGATCAAATACGGAAAAATATTTATACGCAAAAATGAAACTAGTCCCATTATTCAGGTGACATTGGAATCTGACGTGACTCAGGTTTTTTGCTGATAATCTTCTTAGATTTAGCATCGTCTCGTGTGACTATAAGCTATTATCAATTTATTTTTCCTATCTACCTTATCTTTTTTCCTACTTTAAAATATCATCCTTTGTACTGGTTTTTCTTTATTTGTATAATATTAACAACTAACTCTTTTAATACTACCAACTTTAATCTAAATTATCCTACAATTACTCTGCTTGCGTTACTACAACACCACTCTAATATTTATAATTTACTAGAACATGCTTACAACTATTTTATCAATCTTATATTTTATATATTTTATCAACTAAATGTACTAAAATGTTGAATGTATATTATCAAAATGTGACTGGACTGCGTTCTAAGACTGATAAATTTTATTTTAATGTTACCAATAACAACTATGATATTATTATGATAACTGAAACTTGGCTTGTAGACAGTATTGCTAGTGAAGAGCTATTTGACAACCGTTACCTGGTATTTAGGCGCGATCGCAATGAGCAAAAAAGAGGAGGTGGAGTAATGATTGCGTTGAAGAAGCACCTCATAGCTCATGAACGTAAGGATTTTAACACGAATGCTGAAGACATCTGGGTGACTGTTACGATTAATAATTTCATAAAAATTCATTTATGCTGTGTTTACATACCTCCAGGAGTCAATCACTCACAAAATATAAATGAATTCATGGATAAATTATGTGAACTTCGAGGACTACATCACGATGATCATTTTGTCATATCGGGTGATTTCAATTTACCTCAAATTAACTGGTCTTTAAGTAATGGTAATAGTATGCAAATTACGAATGGCTCTAAATCTGAAATTATTTCCAAACTATCTGACACCCTTTCATTTACTGATCTATCACAGTACTGCACCTTTCCAAATAATAATCATACATACCTAGACCTTGTTTTTAGCTCGATCCCTGTAATTGTATCAAATACTGACCAGTATCTCATCCCTGAATGTAAACATCATAAAAGCATTCTTGTTGACATTAACATATCTCTGGAAACTCCTATGGTGGACAACAAACGAACAATCAATCTTTTTAGGAAAGCTAACTATGAAACAATAAATAACGGCCTTAATAGTATTGATTGGGATGCAGAATTTTTAAACCTATCAACCAATACTGCTATTGACCGCTTTTATACAATTTTATATGAAATCATTCGATTAAACGTCCCGTCAAAGGAAGTTCATATTAATAATTCTTATCCCTATTGGTTTAGTCCAGCCCTAATAAAACTGACTAAGAAAAAATATAAAGTGTTTAAAATGTGGAAAAGGTGGTCCAATCCTTTAGACTACCATGAATTCTGTATCCTTAGATCAAGGCAAAAGAAATTGTCTAGAGAATGTCTTAAACAATTTATAACAAACGCTGAACTTAATATATCTCGTGACCCTAAAAACTTTTGGTCTTATGTTAAAGGAAAAAGAAATAATTCTGGTTTGCCTCATGTTATGAAACTGGGCGAAGTGACTGCTGAAAATCCTTTCGCAATATGTAACCTGTTCTCACAGCATTTCGTCTCCACCTTTAATTACAACACTATTTCCGATGTACACTCTACCAACTATCATTTTGACAATCAAGTTAATATCTCCTCGGTATCAGTTTCAAAACAAAAAATAGAAAAAATAATCGATACTATTTCTAGCTCACTGGGTGCGGGTAGTGATAAAATTCCGGCTTTCTTTATCAAAATGTGTAGCAAGGTAATCTCGAAGCCCCTATTATTGCTCTTTCAATCCTCATTGAAAGAAGGTATCTTTCCTGATCGTTGGAAGAGTGCTCTCATCACACCTGTTTTTAAGTCTGGGGCTAAAAATGATGTCCAGAACTATCGACCGATATCTAAATTACCAATCTTTAGTAAAATTTTTGAAAAAATTGTTCATGAACAACTATATAACTGCATCGAGTCTGTAATACTCGTGAACCAACATGGCTTTATGAAAAAAAGATTGGTTGTATCTAATCTTGCCATTTTCATTGAAAATATTACTAAATCAATGGATGATCAAATCCAAGTTGACGTAATCTATACAGACTTCTCAAAAGCGTTTGATAAAATTGACCACAGTCTTCTTTTGTCCAAATTACTAGCTTTGGGAATTCATGGGGATTTATATAGATGGTTAGTCTCCTATCTTAATGGGCGCACTCAGGGAGTAACAATAAATGGCTTCATCTCTGAGATTGTAAATATACCCTCAGGTGTGCCCCAAGGATCTCACCTGGGACCGTTACTGTTTACAATTTTCATCAACGACATTATAAAATGCTTTAATTATGCAAATGTTCTACTTTTCGCTGATGATATGAAAATATTCCTGCCTATTAATTCTATAATTGACTGCTTTAAACTACAAGAAGATCTGTATAGGCTTAATGATTATTGTATCCGCAATCGTCTCAACATGAACACTTCTAAATGTTATGTAATTACCTTCACTAGAAATAAAATTAAGTTTGACCATAATTATCATATAGCTGGCCAACTACTCAAAAAAGTTACACAAATTCGTGATCTAGGTGTTATACTTGACAGTAAACTTACATTTGAGGCTCATATTGATATGATTGTTAAGAAAGCCCTTAGAATGCTAGGATTCTTATTCCGTATTGGAAAAGAATTTAATAATATCATAACACTTAAAATATTGTATTTTTCTTATGTTCGCAGTCATCTTGAATTCGCTTCTCCCATATGGAATCCTCAATATAATATTTACATAAATCGCATTGAAGCCATCCAAAGAAAATTTGTCCATCATTTAAATTTCAAACTAAATTCAAACCTTGACGTAAACAGCTCGATGGACCTTTATGGACTTAAGCCATTAAAAACTAGAAGAGACTCCGCAGATATAATATATCTCCATAAAATTATCAATGGCTTTATTGATTGTTCTCCCCTTCTGTCTGAAATTAATTTTAGAGTTCCGAGCGTTAGAACTAGAGAAAAATCACTTTTTCATCTCCATAAATGTTCTACTAATATAAGACAAAATGCGTTTATATTCAGAGCCTGTAGTATATTTAATAAGAATTTTAATGATATGGACATATTCTCAAGTAATTTAGGAACCTTTAAAAGATATGTAATAACTAACATTAAATAATTTTAAATATTCTACTTGAAGTTATCATGTTATTGCTTTGAATCCTTTCCAGTTACTTACCTTCCAATTTATACTCATGTGTTCAATTTAGTTGTAGGTATACATTTATTATATTGTTATTATTGCTATTGTGTAGTGTTATTGATTGCTGCTGTGTTGAAATTTTACAATACATTTTGTTTTGAATTTTAGTTGGTTATTAGTATATCAGTTAAATTTAAATTTTTGAAATTTAGCTGGTTATTAGTATATTATTTGTGTTCCTAGATCTGTTATTATTTTTTATTTATTATTTACAATTTTGTATTTTTTGTAAATTTCTCAGGCCACGGGTACAGAACCCTTAGTTTCTTGTTTTAATATTTTTTATTATTATTATAATTTTAAGTGAAAATCTGTTATTGGATTTTATCTTTATTATTTAGTCTATTCTTATATATGTAAATAATCTGTTGATTTTCCCAAATAAATAAAATAAAAAAAAAAAGAAAAAAAAGAAAAATAAACCCGCTCACAAAAGTCAAACTAATCAACATGTCAATGTAAATGTCAAAAGTCATGTGAAATGTTACCGGTGTAAACAACCAGGACATTTTAAAAATCAATGTCCAAGTAATGGAAACACGAATGCGAAAGTCTTTCAACGTCAACAAACTAATGCATTCAGTGCGGTGTTTTTAAGTGGACAATTTAACAAAAATGATTGGTATGTTGACTCAGGCGCAAGCATGCACCTGACCACAAGTAAAGAATGGATTGAGAATGTTGCGGATCACAAAATAGATGAAAAAATTGTTATTGCCAATAATGAAAAACTGTCGTGTTTAGGTGATGTAATTATTGTAACAAAAAACCACAAAAGTGAATTTAAAGTTCTTGTCAAGAATGTACTTTGTGTTCCAGGATTGACAACTAACCTATTGTCAGTGAGCCAGTTAATTAAAAATGGCAATAAAGTGAACTTCAAAGAAAAATGCTGCTATATTTATAATAAAAATAATGAATTAGTTGCTATAGCAGATTTGACAGATGGTGTATATAAACTGAGAACAGAAAAGAAGAAATGTTTGTTTACATCATCAACTGGTGTTAGCACTGGTGAAGTGTGGCACAGGAGATTGGGTCACTTAAATTGTAAAGACATGGATAAGATGAACAAAGGTACAGTGACTGGTGTGTCATATAATGATAAAGCAGTTTTTGGCAAAAGTACATGCATTGTATGTTGTGAAGGTAAACAATCACGCCTTCCATTTACTCATACAGGAACAAGGAACACCAGCATATTAGACACTATTCATGCAGACGTATGTGGACCTATGGAAGAGAACTCTATTGGAGGATCGAGGTACTTCCTAATTTTTATTGATGACTATAGCCGCATGGCCTTTGTTTACTTTCTGAAAGCAAAGAGTGAGTCGTTCAAGTTCTTTAAAGAATTTAAGGCTTTAGTTGAAAATCAGCATAGTAAAAAGATTAAAACGTTCCGGACAGATAATGGCTTAGAGTTTTGTAGCAATGAGTTTGAAAAATACCTAAAAGAGGCCGGTATTTTACATCAAAAAACCAATACGTACACTCCTGAACAAAATGGGATGAGTGAACGCATTAACCGTACCATTGTAGAAAGAGCTCGTTGTTTGTTATTCGATGCAGGACTTCCTAAGAAGTTTTGGGCAGAAGCAACACATACTGCTGTCTATCTTAGAAACAGATCCATCGCATCAGGCTTGAATGACAAAACACCGTATGAACTTTGGTCAAACAAAAAACCAGATTTAAGTCATGAGCGTATATTCGGTAGTGAGGTGATGGTTCACACACCAAAAGAAAAAAGACTTAAGTGGGATACTAAGGCTAAAAAAAAATTGTTGGTAGGTTATGCCGACAATATTAAAGGATACCGAATTTACGATCCCATTAAAAGATGTATTCTTACAAGTAGAGATGTCATTATCATGGAAGATGAAAAGAACCCAGAGGTCAATATATCAATTACCGAGAGTGGAGAAAAATCATGTCCAGTGGGGGACACTAGTTGCAAAGATACATCAAGTTCAGAAGATACAACCTTAGAAGAGGATATACTAGTCGAAGATACATCAGACGATACTTACACTCCTAGTGATTATGAAGATGCTTCTGATTCACCTGAGCAGCGTATTAGATCCAGCAGAATCATTAGGAAGCCAGAACCGTATGGGATGCTAAATACGTGTATTCCTGAGGGTGTGTTTGATGATGCTAGTGGAATATCTTTGGAAGAAGCATTACAGGGAAATGAAAAAGAACAGTGGTTAAGTGCAGTGAAAGAAGAACTTAATTCTTTTAAAGAAAATAATGCATGGGAGCTGGTGGATGTGCCAAAGGATGGTAAAACTGTAGTAAAGTGCAAGTGGGTGTTACGAAAAAAGATTGACAATAGTAATAATGTTGGATACCGTGCACGTTTAGTAGCCAAGGGCTGCATGCAGAAGCAAAATGTGGATTATTCAGACACTTTCTCGCCTGTTGTTAGACATTCAACTTTGAGATTGTTGTTCGCATTATCTGTCAAACTTGGATTAGATGTTACACATCTAGATGTTACTACAGCGTTCTTGAGCGGGGACCTTGAGGAAACAATTTATATGCAATTACCAGAATGTTTATTAGATTCTCAAAATGATAATAATAAAGTACTTAAATTGAATCGAGCTATTTACGGTCTTAAGCAATCCTCAAGGGCCTGGTACAAGAAGGTCGATGAATGTCTTGTTGGTATAGGCTATAAACGCTCCATGTTAGAACCATGTTTATACAAAAAAATTAAGGATTATAAAAAGACAATAGTTACTTTGTATGTAGATGATTTTTTTGTGTTTTCAGATGATAATGTTGAATGTAAATATTTGGAAAATATATTGGCTTCAAAATTTAAAATAAAAGATTTAGGTCAAGTCAAAAATTGTTTAGGGATGCGTGTTAATATTGATAAAGTTAATGGTACAGTTACCTTAAGCCCGGAGAATTATGTTAATCAGTTGTTAAATAGATTTAACATGGCAGATTGTAAAGTAGCAGATACACCTTTAGAGGCTAAATTGAATATTAACAAAGAAACTAAAAATTGTGAAAGTCAAATACCTTATCAGCAGCTTATTGGCGGACTTATGTATTTGGCGGTGTTAACAAGACCTGATATAGCTTTTGCAGTAAGTTTTCTGAGTCAATTTAATAATTGCTATAACCAGGAAACTTGGTTATACGCTAAACGAATTTTAAGATACCTTAAGAAAACTAAACATTTTGGATTGAAATATACTAGATATGGTAATTCAAAATTAGAAGGATTTGTTGATGCAGATTGGGGAAACAATATCATAGATGGGAGGTCTTATACAGGTTTATGTTATAGTTTAGCTGGATGTGTTATTTCTTGGGAAGCTAAAAAGCAAAAAACCGTCGCTCTTTCGAGCACTGAAGCCGAATATATGGGTGTGGCTGAAGCTTGTAGGGAAGCTATTTATTTAAGTAATTTGTCAAAAGAAATAACCGATGAGTCATACACTATATCTTTGTTTAATGATAATCAGGGTGCGATTAAGCTGTCTTCAAATAATAGCTTTAACAAAAGAACTAAGCATATTGATGTACGATACCATTTTTGTAAAGAATGTGTTAATGATAAAATTGTAGCATTGAAATATTTGGAAACAGCTGAAATGCCAGCAGACATATTTACAAAGGGTTTAGCTAGTACTAAGCATTATTATTTTATGCAGTTATTGGGTATACAGGATGTAAAAAATGAACAATGTTCATATTCCTTTTGTAATACATGTGTGTATTGTGTACCTACATTATTTTGATAAGTGGGGGTTAGGGTGTCCCAAAAAAATTAAAGTTGTTATTTTTGAACGCATACCCTCTAATTTTGTTTAAATAATGACAAAACACTCATTAAAAAAATTTAGTTTACTTTGGACAACTGCAACCCGTGCCGACTTGCATCGAAAGATGTCAGTACTTGTACATTAAGACGCCAGCGAGCAAACGTGTTGATGAGCTTGTAGTAACTTGCTATTTTGTTAGTAAACGAAAATCACTCGTTCAGGCAAGATGTTGTTAGATTTACGCACTTCTAAAAAGAGTATATTTTTAATAGGAGTCGTAAAACACCAAATATCGGGTTCTAAACTGCCATCTAATGGACAAGTTCTTGAAGTTTTGTTCCACAACATCCGGAAAGTGAATTTAACTGTCAATATATACCAAATATAGCCATAGTTGGTTTTTTAAAGCTGTGTTTGAAGTAAAAATCAGTCAAGTGACTACAAGCCCTGACATACCACTCTTCAAAAAATTTCGAGATAACTGTAAAAATGTTGATCCCGATAAAATTCAGTGCTACAGAGAAAATTTCACATTGCACCTAACCGCTTCCGAAATCAATGATTTGCTTGACTTTTACCGTACTGCACTGACAACAAAAATACTTTTAGATGACTATTGAGAGTTTTTAGAGCTTTGTGTGATAGTTTTAGGAGGAGATACAGCGAGAAAATTTAAGATTCGTCCTCCAGGTGCTCGATGGATGGCAAAGGCGCTTTATTCCTTGAAAATATCATTAATTTGTGCGTAATTTAAAATTACCGGTAAGGATAAGGCTGCACTTTTAGACGTGTGCCTGTTCATAGTAACATCCTATGTCAAGCCATGGTTACAATGTATTATAGCAGTTAAAGCACCTTACCAGGACTTGTGCTTTTTGAAATCTATGAAGGCTTAAGAAAAAAATGATGAAAACATCTCAATGGAAGCTTTATTTCTGTTCAGTAAGCAGTTATGGTATTTGACCGATTAAGGATCCATTTTATCGCTGTTTGACGATGCTGTGGATCAAACAACTAATATAAAAATGCTCGAAATATCAAAAAAAAAAATTTATTAACCCATGACAAACGTTACATCCCATCGAAGGAAGATCTTGATGGTAAATTGTATGGTAAGTTTATTAAGAAGTTTAAATTATGTTTTGTATTGAGGTTTTTGTTCATATCATAATTTAGTGACTTTTGTTTCAGAGAAAAATATTTACGACTTCATTTCAGTTAAGAGCAAGTATTTGTTTGATCGTCTGAACACAGATGCCAGTTTTCTTAACGAATTCCCCACGATGTGGTCAAATAATGCTTCGTATCAAGAAGTCAGAAAGAAAGTGTTGCCGCTGAGGGTAGTAAATGATACAGCTGAAAGAACTGTTAAGTTAATGCAAGATTTTCATGGCCTAATCTCACGGTCAAAGAGGAACAAAAATAATTTTTGTTACGATGCGTTCAGGAACACCGGAAGATTTATCCTGACTGTAAAAAACAAACTATGAAGAAAAAATTTAATCAATAAACCATTTTTAAATATAAAATACTACATAATTGAACATATGTGCATTTTTAAATTTTATTTATCCGACAAAAATGAAAGTTGAAAATCTTTCCATATTAACTCTGTACCATATGTTTGGCATCAAGTCGGCACGGGTTGCCGGTGTTTAATCAAAATAAAATTTATTATATGATTTATTGGGATCAAATGGAATAAAATAAGAGGGTATGCATATTTAAATTCATGAAAAAAAATTCTTCCTTATGTCCTGGGACACCCTAGTGGGGGTGTTAATTTCTTATATCAAAATGATCTGTTGTCTATGATTATCTTGTCTATGGTTTTAAAAGTTATTCAAATAAATGTTCCAGTTCGTTCTGTCTCCTCAAAAATTCGTGTTTAATTTACAAATCCCGGTCGGGATTAAGTATAAAAAAAATCGGTGTTTACTAATTTATTATTTTATTTTCAATGTATTATTCTATTGTAACATCTCAAGTATCTGCTTCAAATGAACAAATATCACTTTTTCTGTTTTTAATTTATCTTGATTTTTATTTTCAGTTCCAGAGGCGGAAAAAAAAACGTAAGACATAATAACACGTTTAGACATAATTATATCTAACTAACTAATTAACTATCACGCAGAGTAGGCAGAGAGGACGGACCAACAAACAACTAGGTCTTGACACACACTCCTTGCCTCATTCACGTTCATACATCATCTAGTACATATACGTCTATTATTCTGACTCTTGACATGACCCGACTCAACTATCTGATTCAATTGATTTTTCCATGTCTTCCTCGGGCGTCCCTGACTTCTTCCACCATTCATATTAGCGTCATATATTCTTCTCACACAGCTTTCTTTGTTTATTTGCTCTACATGCCAAACCATTTAAGCTTACATTTCCGAATCTTACTCATAACGCTTACATCAGCCTTGTTGCATTCTTTGTGGATCTCAAGATTTCTCACACGATCATGCATGGTTTTACCACACATACTCTTCAGGGATCTCATTTCAGCCTACCTTAATTCTTCCTCTGTCAGTTCTAATGTTTTATTTATAAAGGAAGACACTTTTTATAAAAATAACTCAAGACCCCTAATGTCCAGGTATACAATATTAGTAGGCAGTATGAGAGTGCATAATATTGTTAGCTATATAACTGGATCACATCTCATCTCCGCCAATTAGTGCTGCTGCAAAAATTTTATTAAAATGAAAATAAAAAAAGTAACAAGTATTATAAGAGAAATATAAAGATGAGAATGTGACTTGACCTACCGAGAATGTGCTGAGCGATTGGACCAGCTACAAGCGAGACTCGCCGTCCAAGCCCCTTGGCCAGCTTCTCGAATATGCCCTCAAAGAATGTATTAGAATTGAGTGGGAAATAACCCGAAGACCCTATGGAAAAAATGATTAACTCGATCCCCCACAGTCAATCTTCATCAGATTAGGTATCATCACTCCATCGTGGAGTGCTAGCTTCGCTTCTTTGGACATTTTTTTTGCGTCAACCGCAGTCAGTCCTCCATTAAAAGAGAAAATTATTAAATACATTTATAAAAAAATACTAGACTGTTGACAGTGCTTAATCATTTTTCAGGTCTGGATGTGAGCTTCCAAGTTTTCCAAAAAACGGCCAGTACGAAGTATTGAACTACGAAGAAGAGCTGGTTCCGGGAAGGCTGGTGAATCCCTTCCCCGTACTTTTGTACTCCTGCAACAAGAACTATCATCTGTCAACTGAGAGCTTCGTGTCTCTTTGCTTTGGGAACAACACCTGGTCCATCTCACCTATCTGCTACAGTAAGTAGTTTTTGTAAAACCTATTATATCGATCAACTCAACGTATCGCCTTTTAAAGTTTTTTGAAAGTGAATGACAGTGTAAGTAAGAAGTTTTTTTGAAAAAGTGTTTTTTAAGACTTACACTTGCTGACCTCGTTTTTGGTGACCAACCAAATACTTTCCGTCCATTTCTTCCACGAAAAGCATCACATTTATTTTAGCGGGAGTTTCAGTTGTTGGAATTAGTAAACTTTTCTGAACTTTATGTTATCAATTAAAAATTAACTACATTCAGGGCTTATCGCCTGTAGGGATGTTGGTTGGAAGTTTTTTAAAACGAAATGAAAGAGTGGTGAAGTTTGTGATGGACCAAGGTCTTTCCCAAGGAAGATGGCATAAAACCGGCATGGCAGAGACCTCTATCGGAAAAGGCGCGTATGAATTAAAAGGAACTGCATACCGGGTTAAGAATTTTCAATCAGGGATTATCAGAGGAATCGAATTGCCCAATCGGATTACAGGGAGAAAGAAGGAGGTACGACTTTTGACAGGACAAAGGATATCTTAAGAGAGGGGCGGGGTTAAGCTTTGATTTATATGACATCAACCTTGAAAATATTCCCACCGAATGTTTAGGTGAATGCACTAGCTAGAGCCACTCAAAATTAAGGTTGATTAACTTGACATTTTTGAGGAATTCACAACCCTTTTTAAACGCCGAGCGCTGGATGGGCCGATGCGAGACAGGGTTGCAACAGATCTGTTACTCGAGAAAAAGGTTTCCGATTACTTTAAAATTCAAGTGGAAATATTTAACATAATTTTATTCTAAAGTACCCACAAGACTTAACATGGTGGGTATAGGAATAAGAAAATCCATTAAAATTAATGGACAGAGATAAAATAAATGTATAGCTTTTTTTGTTAACATTTTCAAGTGATGTTTGGCACATTATAACTTATTTATGTCTTTTTCGTGAATGAAAGAGACAAAACAAAGGTACAGCCCTGAATAGATGGAAAAAACACGCCCAAAAGAAGGAGCGTACTAGAATATTTGGCAATAAAAATTACATACAATCAAGAAAAAAATCAGAAGTTAGAGACAAAAAAATCGCGGAAGAGTGATGGGTTCGCGTAGAAAAGGGAGGGGGAAGTGAGTCATCAGAAGCAAAGTGAAGATAATCAAAGCTAGGCTCGTGAAAGCCTTAAAAACAAAGCGTACCACATCATAAACAACTGTAGACGGTAGGGGATACTACTGTCTAGGCCTAAACCAATCTACGCTTCTTGTGATTGTAGGACAATATATGAAAGGGAGTGTTTTGACGGAAACGGATGATAAGACGTAGGTAGCGACGAAATTGAAATAATAATCGACATTCGGTAATGCTTGCAGACCCCCAGGTCTACGTTTGCAGTGGGTATTTCTCGGGTTGGACTGGTTAGTACAAAGAGACATTCGTCTATCGGGGTAGCTAACGACAGTCATTAAAGCAATTTTGCGGACACAATAACATTTTAAAATAAAAAAGTCCGGAATTCACATTTCAAAAAATAACGTTCACTAAAGCAGTATCAGTTCTATAATCAACGTGAACGGTCACGCGCAGCGAAGTAAAGTATTGTCGCAAAAATTGCAAGCGCTGCCGAGCGCCGAGCGATTTGCGCCGAGCGCAGCGAGTTTAACACATTATGGACACGGCCATTGATAATATAAAAACTGAAATACAAAAAATTACAACAGTGAAAGATTCGAAAGCAAAAACGAACCAATAACAAAATGTTTATTTATAAGAAGAGCTTTGGAAAACTGAAAAAATTAAACACCAAAAAGAAATAATCAACTACAAAAAAAAAATTTTGAAAATCACGAAGAACTTACGAAGAAAATAGAAAAAGTCGTAGAAAAAAACAATAAAATACCATCTTACGCGCAAGTTCTAACAGCAAATAAAAAAGAAATCTCAAAAGAAGAGAGGTTCTCTATAATAATATCATCAACTAAAAAAACAACAAGAGCTGCAGAAATATGTGATAAGATACAGAAAGACATCAAACTAGACCAACTTAAAATTGGAATAAATGGATTAAGAAAACAAATAAAGAGCAAGTAATCATATCCTGCCCAAAAAAACAATATACCAACACTCTTACGGAGGAAATTAAAAAACTCAATTATAACCTGGAAATAAATGAAATAAAAAAGAAAAAACCCAAATTAATTTTGAAAGGACTCAAATCGAACTTGACGGAAGAGGAAATAGTAAATGGGATACTCACACAAAACGAAGGGTTTCAAGACATTGTAAAGAAAAACGAAGAAAATAAAATAAATTTGATTACTGAAATAAAATATAAACATTCTAAGAAATACCAACGTGGTACTCGGGATCAAGAAGATGAAGAACAAAACAATTTCTCGAACTATAACGTGGAAACCAGCGGTACAACACGAAAAAATTTGCCATCATTAGAAAAGATAAATATCCAGTACCAAAGGGTTAACATAGTGGATTGTGATCCATTAAACCAGTGCTACTACTGCTGCAAAATCATACACACAGCCTCCAGATGCGTAAATCGAACGAATCCGTCGGTGTGCCCGCATTGCACGGGTGATCATACTTTTGCTAAATGCCCTGAAATAGAAAAAACACCGGTTTGTGCAAATTGCACATCGCAAAATAAGAAATATGGCGAGAAAAATAAAACGGACCACACATCATTCAGTAACTTATGTCCCTACAAAAATAAAATGCTCAAAGTAGCAAGAGACAGAATAGACTTCGAAGAAAAATGACAGATTTTTTATATATCGCGCAAGACGAAAAAAATAATATTGACGAATAAACATATGACAGCTATCAAGAATACCGTACCCACCAAATCGACCTTAATCGCAGCCCTTTAATTCTACACATGAACGTAAGAAGCATAGAACGGAACATGGATGAATTTTTGACAACAGTAAATAATGATCTCAAGAAACCGGCTTGCACTGTGTTAACAGAAACACATTCAAGTGGCGAAGTGGCGTACTATATACCGGGATATACCTATGTATCTACTACAAACCGATTTAACAAAAACAGTGGAATCGTTATGTTACATACAAAATAATTGTGACATATTGTGCGAGGAAGAAATTAATATGAATGGAACAAACTGCCTACATGTACAAATGAAGTGTTATAACAAAAAATTTGATATTATCTCTCTATACAGAACGCACTCATCTACTGTCTGTTTGTTTATAGAAGAATTAAGACATGTGTTATTAAACTACAGAAACGCGAATACGCGTTTTAGGTGATATTAATTTAAATATATCGCACGATGATACATCGAACGATAAAGATAATTACTTAAATATGAAAGCGGAATTGAATTATGTTTCGTGTATAAAATCTTACACCAGAAACGTCAATGGGCAACGTCCATCATGCATTGATCACATTTTCACAAATATCAATGATATAAATAATTTAGATTCGGGAATTATAAAAACCTCAATAACCGACCATTACATGACTTTGCTACATTACAATTCAATAATACCCCAGGCGATAAATCAACATTGCGGACAAATTACTAATAATAAGAAAGAAATATCTGTTGTTAATATCGAATCTTGAAAAATAAATTGTCATCTGAATTATGGTTAGATCTTGTGATAACGTCAACGAGTGCTGTAAAATATTTGAAAATAGATTAACGAACTATTATGCGGGTTTAAAGTTAAAGACACGTCGGACAAACTTTTCTAATGAATAGAGCGCCAAAGCATGATATTTCTATCATGCTATGTCTGTCCGACGCGTCGCCAGCTCCTTTCGGATCATGAAAGACTTACCTCTCGGGCGGTGGGCACTGCTGTCATGCTATTATGTCACAGGGTGATGTGATGATTAAATAAAACAGTTTAATTGTTTAAATTGCACACTGATTATATATTTAACTGTCTGATCATATCAATATTTAAATTAAGACACTCACCCGAGATCGACCGTGTTATGAGCTACTCTGACTATCTAAACTTGGCTAGGTATTCTTGATGATGGGAAATCCATGACGGTGAGGAATGCATCGGTACGATCCGAGGCAAGTCGGATGCCTCTCATCCCTCCTCCGGAATATTCTGCTGTTGCGCGCTGGCCCTCTCGTGTGTTAGGCACCAATCGACATCCGCCCACAGATTTGCTCGGCGAGATTAATTAAGGCTCGGCCCAGAATATTAATAACTTGCCTGCACAAGGCCCAGGATGATGAATTTATATCCGCGACCACGGTCAACCCAGAGATGGCTCCGATTAATTGTCGATTACCATCTACCGACATGCTGATCAAAATGTCGCCGTTATGGTTTTGAAATGTGAATCACGCACTTTCTCGATAACTCCAATATCATGTTGGATATATAAAATAACAAACCCATCAGGGTAAAAATCTATCGATTCACGATTGACTGTGTTACATTCCGTAATCCGGTTTTTAAATTAATAATCTCTGCGACTGTCGTTACCGAACCGGGGTCCCGCCGGCTCTCTAACAAGAGTCAGGAAACGGCCCCCCCTTTCTCCTGACCGCTCATCTCTGTGTTGCCTGTCAAGAATCATAATTAATTTATTACCCTTTCGAAATTAGCCTACCTGAGCCTACTTGAGTTTATGAAATAATATTTCATAACATTACCCCCGTCACCACACAAATGTTTGCCCCCAAACATTAATTTACCTACAAACCTGAATTATAAAAACCTATGTCGATCCCGGTACTAAAAAGAAGAAGGTAACTCAAACAATTGTTATAAAACTACAAAATAGAATAAAATTAATAAGTTATACCGAATGGGTGTGCCGCAACTCCAATCGCACCCATCCTGCGTAAGGCAGGATGGCTGGGCTTGCGAAGCAACCATTCTCCGATCTGAAAATTTACAAAAACCATAGCAACTACACTTAAATATAGAAAACTTTAACTTAAATATCCTAAAATTAACAATATCTAAATAATGTTACGTAAACGGGGTCCACAAGCACCCACAGCATTGATGAAGCTGGGTGTTGAAAAACTGACTTATCGTCAAGAACTGCCGTTGACGTTACATCTACAATAAAGCAGATAAACTTAAATTAAAAATTCATATATTATTACTACAAAATTACAATTTATATATATTTATATCTCCTTCTCACATCATCCGAATATTACAACATGCACTTTGGCAACACTGTCCCTAAAATAGGGTTTATATAGCCACAATAGGCAACACTTTAGGGTGGAAAACCAGCCCTCACTTTTCACTGATTTTACGCACTGAATGTACATCTTAGGAGATGGAAAAATGTTCACTCCGGAGAGTTGTAACTAATCTACCTAATTTGGTCGCTCAGGTGAGTTCACGAAGGGAAGTAATAAATTTAAGAGCAAAACATCATCGCAAGAAAGTTTTATCTTATTTGAGAAAACTATAACCTTTACACTCTCACAGGTGTGTAAGGTGGTTTAATAAATTGAAAACGTCATCAACCATTCCTATGGATATGGTGCAATTAGTAGAGGTATACCGCCATTTTTATGAATGGTGTAATTAGTAAAGTATACAACCATTGTTTTGAATGGTGTTATTTTTGTATGAGTCCCATATGTGATGGACATATCTTATATAATAAGTATATATTTGTAATCAGTTCTTATAATTAAACATTGCACTATACGAGAAGAATTTTCAAGCAATTTATACTTAGTTTAGCTAGATAGCAAAACAAGATTAATATTTTACCCAACTTTTGCGTAGATGAGTATTTAAATTTTCCAAGTACTCAGAGTACCAAGAGGTACTGGGATGGTATACATATTGAAAGTACATAGAATAATAATATTAACGAAATATGAACATTGTTCATAAAATTGTGCTTGAAATACAAGGGGATAGTGGACAAGTATCACCATGCATTTCCAGACAATATAAACAAATACATAACATAATTTTATTCATCTGTTCTGCTGAATTGTTCTTTAACATATTAAAGCTTAATATAACGATTATTTCAATAAACACGGAAAATAATGAACTCGAGCATTATCACTAGAGTTAAATAAAAATTGTGAGAAACAATTACTACTCGTTTTTTTATTTAATCATAGATTGTCAATGTCGGGTTGCTTCAACTCGGTTGATCAGGCCGGGTTGAAACTCCCAAGCATTAAACAATATTTTATTTACAGCACTTTATAGGGATGGCCAGATCCTTCAAAGTACTTAAGAATATAGGACTATACCGGGACATTGTCCGATTTTACAATATCTTTTATATGGAAATCACCGGTAACTTTCCCATTCATGTCAGCTAATGTATAAATTAGGTCTGATTTTTTCTTTACAACAACATTTTGTACAAAGCGAGGGGCTAGTTTTTGTGCAAAGTAATTTAAAGCGTTTGATTGGACGAAATTTCTACGCCAAACTCTGTCTCCGACTTGAAAACTAACATGTTTTCTCCGCAGGTTATAATGGCTTGCTCCTTTTTGGTAAGCTTTTAGTAAAGCATCTGAGACTTGCTCATAAACTGATGACAGTTCTTCTAATCTTTGTGCGTAGATTCTCTGACTAGTACAATTTTGTGAATTAGATTCAATATCAGCTATAGGGTTACGATGCAAATCACCGTCTAATATTTGCTCCGGCTAGCTCAGTCGGTAGAGCATGAGACTCTTAATCTCAGGGTCGTGGGTTCGTGCCCCACGTTGGGCGCCAAATATTATGCGGGTTTAAAGTTAAAGACACGTCGGACAAACTTTTCTAATGAATAGAGCGCCAAAGCATGATATTTCTATCATGCTATGTCTGTCCGACGCGTCGCCAGCTCCTTTCGGATCATGAAAGACTTACCTCTCGGGCGGTGGGCACTGCTGTCATGCTATTATGTCACAGGGTGATGTGATGATTAAATAAAACAGTTTAATTGTTTAAATTGCACACTGATTATATATTTAACTGTCTGATCATATCAATATTTAAATTAAGACACTCACCCGAGATCGACCGTGTTATGAGCTACTCTGACTATCTAAACTTGGCTAGGTATTCTTGATGATGGGAAATCCATGACGGTGAGGAATGCATCGGTACGATCCGAGGCAAGTCGGATGCCTCTCATCCCTCCTCCGGAATATTCTGCTGCTGCGCGCTGGCCCTCTCGTGTGTTAGGCACCAATCGACATCCGCCCACAGATTTGCTCGGCGAGATTAATTAAGGCTCGGCCCAGAATATTAATAACTTGCCTGCACAAGGCCCAGGATGATGAATTTATATCCGCGACCACGGTCAACCCAGAGATGGCTCCGATTAATTGTCGATTACCATCTACCGACATGCTGATCAAAATGTCGCCGTTATGGTTTTGAAATGTGAATCACGCACTTTCTCGATAACTCCAATATCATGTTGGATATATAAAATAACAAACCCATCAGGGTAAAAATCTATCGATTCACGATTGACTGTGTTACATTCCGTAATCCGGTTTTTAAATTAATAATCTCTGCGACTGTCGTTACCGAACCGGGGTCCCGCCGGCTCTCTAACAAGAGTCAGGAAACGGCCCCTCCCCCCTTTCTCCTGACCGCTCATCTCTGTGTTGCCTGTCAAGAATCATAATTAATTTATTACCCTTTCGAAATTAGCCTACCTGAGCCTACTTGAGTTTATGAAATAATATTTCATAACAGAACTTTATAAATGATCAAAAAAAATTATTCCAAAAGGAAATTCAGCAAAATTTCGTAAAATCAAACCGTGGATAACACATGGGCTTGTTGTGTCCATAAGACACAAAGAATTTCTTTATAAAGAAACAAAAAAAACCACTAGACATTAAATTTAATGTTCATTTTAGAGAATACAAAAATAAATTAACCACGCTCATAAAAAACACGAAAGAAAATTATTATAAAAATAAATATGATGATTCTGAAAATGACAGTAAGAAAGTTTGGAATATAATCAATGAAATCATGGAAAATAAACAAAAAACCAAAAGTAATACTATTAAGAGTATAATACAAAACAATAACATAATTAACTGTATTGAAGAACTTAAAAAAGGAGCAAACGCTTTTAATGATTTCTTTGCAAATATCGGAAAGAGTCTAGCAGAAAAAATTACCGTGAAAAAAATAAATAATATGTATATTGAAAATATTCTGAATATAGAAACTAAACTTGAACTCTTCGAACCAACCAATCCGTCTGAAATTGTACAAATTATATTAAAAATGCGAGGTGGTTCTGCTCCGGGATCTGACGGTCTCGCCGTAAAAACACTAAAAATCATTAAAAATTATGTTTCTATACCAATCTCTCATATTATAAACAATAGCTTTAAGACAGGAGTTTTCCCGAGCACGTATAAGAAAACCATAATCTCTGCAATATTTAAGTCCGGTAGCCCGGAGGACATTTCTAATTATAGACCCATTTCACTCTTATCTAATATATCGAAAATCTTTGAAAAAAATGCTAAAAAAAGACTAACTGCATTCTTAAAAAACAACTCGATTATAAATGAAAATCAATTCGGTTTCACAGAGGAAAAAAGTACCCAAGATGCCATTGCAAAAACTTTATCTAGTATTCAGAGTACCCTGGACAAATCAAATAAATGTATAGGAATTTTTATTGACTTAAAGAAAGCATTTGACAGCATTTCCAATGAAAGACTTATATTAAAATTTAAAGAAAATGGCATTGACCACTTAGCCCTTAGACGGATAGAAAGCTACTTAACAGAGAGACCTCAAATTGTAAAATTAAACCAAATTTTTAGTACACCACTAACAAGTACATTTGGCATTCCTCAAGGCACGGTCCTCGGACCATTACTATTTCTAATGTATGTAAATGACATTTTCCAACAGAAAATCAAAGGTGAATTAATCTCTTATGCTGATGATACTGTATTATTTATAAAAGGTCAAACATGGGAACTAGTTAACAAACTTGAAAATGAATGTATTAATACCTTAAAAGCATGGTTTGATAATAACCTACTCACACTTAATGCAAAAAAACAACATATGTATTATTCTCACTACAAAAAATACCTAAACACAAAGTAAATATCATAATCCATGATGAAAATTGTGACAATGTCAACTGTAAACTACTTAATCCTATTTGTACTGTAATCAACTCTTATTCTGAAATTAAATATCTTGGTGTGATCATCGATGAAAATTTGAAATGTAAAAAGCCATATTACGGAGTTAGTAAAGAGAATAAGGAAATGTATATATATATATTTTTGTTAGGTTAAGAAATATTTTAAATGTGTATTATGCTCTTGTCCACTCCCTGCTTATCTACGGAATCATAGGTTGGGGAGGATCTTATAAAAACAACCTAAACTCAGTAAAAGTCTCGCAAAAAATTATTATGAAGGTAATACTTAAAAAAAACTGTACTTTTCCAACAAAACTGCCTTTTAAATTGTTTCCAGTACCAAATATTGATGATATATTTAAGCAAACTTCCATTATAAAAATGTGTAAAGCAAAAATATCACAGAATATCAAGAATTTTACAAACTGATGAGAAATGGAAATCAATTTATTACGCCAATCTTTAAAACAACTCAAATGCAAAAACATTATATTTGCCAAGCCATAAAAAACTACAATAATCTCCCTTCCGTATTCGCTGTATTACGAACCAACAAGAACAAATAAATAAAATCAAACTTTTTTTCCAAAAAAATTTAAAATAAAAAAATATACACGGTGTCCGGAAACTCGTAGTACAAGCGGGAAACTGGAGAATCTACATCACATTTGGAGTCGATTTTGTAGTATATATTTTTTTTTATTTGAGCTTTCGTTATCGAGTAAATCGTGTTTGAAGTTGATTTTTTTTTTTTTTTTTTTTTTAAATATCACAGAATATCAAGAATTTTACAAACTGATGAGAAATGGAAATCAATTTATTACGCCAATCTTTAAAACAACTCAAATGCAAAAACATTATATTTGCCAAGCCATAAAAAACTACAATAATCTCCCTTCCGTATTCGCTGTATTACGAACCAACAAGAACAAATAAATAAAATCAAACTTTTTTTCCAAAAAAATTTATAGTAAAAAATATACACGGTGTCCGGAAACTCGTAGTACAAGCGGGAAACTGGAGAATCTACACCACATGGGGAACCCAAAAAAACATAAAGTTTTTTGATTTAAGCATTTTCAAAAAAAAAAAAAAAACCAAAAAAAATATTTTTCGGCTATTTTAGGGTTAAAGTTTTTTCTGGTGTTTAGGGTTGAATAACAGATGTTTTAACCCTGCAGAGCAGAAATATTTTATGATTACACCGGGTTAAATGAAGGGTGATTTCAAAATAATCCTTCAAATCCGAGTTTCTTCATTTGTTTTACTTTCAAATAGTTTTAATTAGTTGGGTACTTTGATCTTCAGTAATAATTTATAAGAATTTGATTAAAAAAAAAAAAAAAATCAACTTCAAACACGATTTACTCGATAACGAAAGCTCAAATAAAAAAAAAAATACTACAAAATCGACTCCAAATGTGATGTAGATTCACCAGTTTCCCGCTTGTACTACGAGTTTCCGGACACCCTGTATATTTATAGTAAAAAAATTATTATATTAAAAAATTTATAGTCAAAAAAATATATATAGCTAACATTTAAGAATCTAAGTAAGAATCGTGGCTCCCTTATCAGGCACAAGAGCTCCTCTTTTCTGATAAAATATACATGACCATTGACCAATTATGAACCTAAATATTATATTTTGCTAAATATGTATGTATTCAGGTAACCCATATGATCTATATTAAAATAATAATAAAAAAATCTTTATACAGTAAGCGCCCTATGGGAATTGGAACTCGCTTTTCCAGTCCGCGCCTGGATCATTTGATCGAATGAAACAGATTTGGAGGTGTAAACCTTTTTAAATAACCAGAATGGCCTAATTAGCATGATGCGACTATGAAATAAATAGAAAAGAACATACGAGTCGATAAAGGTTATAATAGCATATTTTTAACATGATTAATGGGAAAATACAGTTATAAATAGTTCGGATTTAAAAAAATGGGGACAGTTTTTTGACAATTTTCGGGGAGTAAGTTGCAGGGTAAACCGTCGCGATATTTTAAACAAAAATTGCTCAAATTAATTTTAACAGTTTTTGACAATTTTTGGGGAGTTAGTTGCAGAGTAAGTGCGTCGCGAGATTTTAAACAAAAGTGCTCAAATTAATTTAAACAGTTTTGGAAAGTATCGGCAGTTTTAAGAAGCGAGTTCGCAGAGTAAATACGTCGCGGTATTTTAAATAATTAAATTCAGACTTGGGAGAGTTGGAACTCAGTGCTAGATACCTCAAGATAAAAATCTCAAATCAAAGTAGTAAAGTGGTCTGCTTAAATTTAAAAAGTTTTAGCAGTTTCGCGGAGTTTTGATCAGAACGTGTAATTACGACGCGTGTTTTCGAGAATTGTTGTTTAGTAAAAGACAGTCCCGCAGGTTTTTTTTTGATTTTTGATAAAGTCACGGGTTAAGAATAAAATTATAATTAAAAATAGTAAACCCTAAAAAGCCTTTCTTGAATAAAATAAAACGCATATGTCATGATTTTAAAAAAGTCACGGGCTAAGAATAAAATTTGAAATTTGCAGAGTAAATACGTCGCGGTATTTTAAATAATTAAATTCAGACTTGGAAGTATTTATGGATTCCTTTGAAAACAAACTTTTCGAATGTGGACTTTCCCTTTTAGCTAATGTATTTATTTGGTATAGATATGTTGATGACATTTTTGTAATTTGGACAGGTAGCAACAGACAATTAGACAATTTTCTCACTTTTATTAATAACATTCACCAAAATATAAAATTTACACTGGAACATAACGATAGTAACAATTTAAATTTTAACCAGAATTAGACATAAACATCAGTTTAGATAATATTAAGTGTGTTTTTAAAATCTATAGAAAACCTACACACATTGACTGTGATATACCTTCTACTTCACTTCATCCTTTGTCCCATAAACTCGCCTCCTTCAATTCAATCGAGCACATTAAGAGGAAACACGGGCGCTGAGAAATTTGAACAATAGGTATTTTAAAAATCACTTGCTATTTCATTCTGCTCACCGAGCGCGCTATCGGTATGTACGTACCCACCCAACTAAGAGTGTGTGTGTTCATGTTACGCTCGACTCCCGCCCCTCCCGCATCCCGCCTCCTCCGCCTCCCGCATCACCCGTCTTACATGCTTCGACATGTATCTGGTGTTTTGTTATCTGGGACCCAATTTTCATTTCAGCAGACAATTGCTCGCATGCGAGGATCGCGCACGATAAATTATCTACTGTTTCGATAAATGCGTATTTTCGACCGTCGTAGATAATGTAAAACAACCGATATTAATACCAACATAAAAATGTACATTTTTTATTTTTTATTATATGGTAACCCGTGTATTTAACTCCATAGATTTGATACATTTTTCTATATACATCTGTTTACGACTGTCAATTTTCAATTCACTTTGTTGTTCGTTGAAGAAGTAGTAATTTGACCCAACAGGATGTTGGTAAGATCCTGTGCCAAAAAAATTCTCATCAAAATCTGATAAAAAACAATGTTTTATTATCATATCACTGATTTGAGTACAAAAAATGATTTGTTTGCATATAACGGGGATCATTAATCGTTTTTACCTTCGTTTTAACATCTACAGACTTGATTCTATACGGTTCTTTCATCAAAGGCGACAATAGATCGATTAATTTGAGCACCAATTGTTTAGATAGTCGAAATTTTTTCAACAGTTCATTACTCAGACTAAATGCATCATTTCTTGGTGGCCTTTCAGTTAAATATTCGGCCTGTTCCATGTCTTCGGTCGCTTGTATGTGCGTCAAATCTTCAAAACTTACCATTTTTATAATAATTAAAAAAAATACGACACACGCAAACCGTACAAGTAACACTTTTTGACAGTTGAACTACTACTAAAACCGATAGTCCAATTATCTACTGCTTTGTAATAGATACTTATCTATTAGAAATTCCAAAATACGCTTTCTATCGAAAATTAGTAGATAATTACTCGATGATAGAAAAACCATAGACAACGTAGATAATTATCGCATGCGAACAGTTGTCTACTGAAATGAAAATTGGGTCCCTGGTTATCTTTCCAACTTATTTCTCCGTTACTGATTTTGTCTCGGCGTATAATCGGCGTATAATGGTTCGGTTTGCCACATATTACATATTATATTGATTATTCGCTACGACACATTGGTTTTTATTTAAGATTAGTATTAACCCACAGGCCTTGGTCCTGTTTTTTTTTTTTTTTTTTAAATTTTTTTTTTATTTATTTATTTCAAGCCTATTAAGGCTTTTACATACATATATATAAAAAATAGTTTTGTCGAAAGGTCAAAATATTTCCGCTTTGCAATAAAATCCAAATAAATGGAATATTTCTGAACGCATCCGAAAACTATAAACTGTTTTTGAAAGGTGATGAAATACGCTTTAAAATTCTACAATTCGAAATAAACTAATTTAGAAAAAAAATAATGAAACATAAAATGTTTTAAAAATAACTCACCTTACGTTTTTTCTAATTAAAATTACTGATATAAAAACACGAACATATTTTGTAAGGCAATTGAATGTAAATGGTATTTATTGTATTGTGTGGATTATATGTTTGAATTGACATGTTTCAAAATAAAAATGTTTGAAAACAGACATGTGTATTAAAAATGTCTGCAAAAGCCTCACGGGCGTGAAATAAGATATAAACATACATAAATAAATAAACCTTGTCGCAAACTTTTTTGTCGTTTCATGTAATATTTTTAATTAAAAAAATCCCGGTTTTATTACTTTTTTTTTCAAATGCGATCGGAAACTTTGTTTTTATAAAGGTTTACCTATGTTTTAATTATTTTCTGGTTAACTTTTAGATTTGAATTTAAAGCTTGATGTTTCCTCTTTCTAACAAAGTTAAGATTATTTTTTATAACGATGGTAATAAGGAAGACATAACGATTTCTATGAGATCTGTATGAGTTGTTCAAAAAAGCAAACAAATTAGCCAAAGGGGTTAATATGCAAGTACTACACAATTCGAGTCTCGGTTCGCAAATGAATACGCTGCATAAGATTTTGTGTGGAGATGGACTCCACACACCATAAAAAATGTTCATCATACTATTGCAAGTCGGAGAAGTATACTAATGATCCTAATTTAGGGCCAAAGCAATAATAATTTGTGGGCAATTGAAAGGCGTAAGAGGTTAACAGCATCTAACTTTGGAAAAAATATGTAAGCTGCGGCCAAAAACTTCAGTAGCGAGAGTATTAAACTCGTTGCATACCAAGAAATTTACCGGCGAGAGAAAGATCTAAACCATAAATTGTTTTAATTTCATTATCTCTTTGTAAAACATTTAAAATTTTGTACAATAAAACCGTTAACAAACAAAAAATCTCATTTAATCACTGAATCTCATTTGAAACATTTTTTAATTAATTAATTGTGAAAAAAGACCAATTAATCAAATAAAATTTATTTGCGCACGCCGGGTTCGAACTCGCGAATTTCGGATTGGGAGTCGCGTCTTACCACTCGACCACGCCGGAACGAATCTTATTATTGTGTAATTATTCTTATTTTGTATAGGTCTTGGCGAGGGATGCCTTTGCCCACATAATGCGTGGCTGGCCAGATCAGGAGAGACTGGTTGAGGGAGACCTTTTGATCACTCCAGCCTGCCTCTCAAACCATCGCCTTGCACCACAATGGTAGGGATGGAATACGCTATATCTACTTATAGATAATATAGCTTAGTGTTCTCAAAGGGAGAGAGGATATACGGCCGACCCCGAGGGAAAAAAAATCCCCTCAGGGCCTACGTCATCCTTGGGGATACTGTGTGGAGGGTATTTTGAGGAAAGAAAGTAAAGGAAGTCCTGGGAAGGAAAAATGCATCAGGGGTGGGTAGGAATCTGGGTGTCAATGTCTTCATGAATGACCATCATATGAATCCATACCTCCCACTGCTGTGCAAGGCGATGTTCCGGAATAGTCCGGCTGGAGAGATCAAAAAGTCTCCCTCCAATAAATGGTTCCCGGGTGGCGGTACCCATGAGCACCTCCCAAATTGAAAATTATTATAGTACTTGACGTATACAAATTGAATTTGGTCCAATTTTAGTAAGATCGGCAAGTATGGTATACTCGAAATAAGTCACTAAACCAAAAAAAAAACTAATAAAATATATCAATAACTCGGGAAAAGACAACACTAGTGCACCGACACAATTCGATATACTACGCTACATCACTTTGCTGTATATTTATTTGTCGAAATAGAAGTTAAATAAATTAAATAACAATATACATTATAGGTTATTGAAGAATTATAATATTATGCTAGTTAACCAAAAGTTATTTTTAAAAAAATTATCCATTTGAGTGTTTTGTATCCATTAATATGGATATTGCCAATGCAATACGGAACGAAATCAACTCGGAGTTGGTCTGGCCGTAACGGATGTTTTTTTTACAGATATTATTTTACGTAAACATATGAAATTAAAGTAAGAATATCGGAATACTTCACCAAACAAACACAAAAGTGACCAAACGGAAAAAATAATAAAAAAACATCGATTACTCGGGACAACACATCACTAGAATATCGAATATCGATTTATGACTACGTGACATCACTTCGCACAAATACATACGTATTTATCTAAACCATGTACCCCGACCCTTACCTCACGAATACTGAGCGAAAGGGACACATGCAGCTCGGGCTTCAAATACCTAAATGAAATCTTCAAAATCAAGGTTTCGTATTCCCCATTTTTCTCCTCCAAAAGTTAACCGATTTTCAATTTTTTTTACCAACTACATAAGAAGAAACTATTCTATGTCGGACCGTTTTGCTTTTTTTCAAAATATATTGTCTAGTTTGTAGACTGAACGTCTTTTGACTGCGTTTAAATCAGGCAATTTTATTGATTTTCGGAAGGTCATAACTTCTATGAGAAGCAATTAATCAAAAAAAAACAAAACGTACCGACACGCAAGTTGCCGATATCTATTTTACGTTAAAAAAATATTTGCTCTAGGTTTAAAATCCAAAAAGATAAATGGGGACTACGTTTGTATGGAAAAATCAATGCCCGGTTACGTCTTAATGTCCCTTTAAATATTGAGAATTTCAATAATGAAATTAACATTATAAAACAAATAGCTCTAAACAACGGATATAAACCTAACATAATTAACCGTTTAGTTAATAAGAAACAAACCAAAATATTTTCTAAAAAGTACATTTATAGTGGAGATAATAACAATCAATCTAGTAAAAATCTAATATATAAAAAACTTCTTTATACAGGCGACTTATCCTTAAAAATATCCCGCATGTTACCAATTAATATTTCGACAGCTTTTTACACTAATTCTAAAAGAAAAAAAAAAACTTAATTAATAACAAGGATGTTTCAAATAAATTAGATAAAAATGGGATATAAACTTTAGAGTATAATGATTGTAACTCACAGTATGTAGGTATGACTACTAGAAATTTCAAAACCAGAATTAGGGAACACGAACTATGTTTAAAAAATAATAATTTCTCCGAGTTCACTAATCATTTGATAGAGACAGGCCATAGCTTCAACCGAGATAAAACTAAGTTTAAACATTCTAACATTAATACATATTTTAATTTGTGCGCATTAGAAACATTAGAAATCAACACAAAAATTAATTCAAGCATTATAGTTAATAAAATAATAGCACCTTGCAAATCACCTCTATTGACAATGTTCCCTGTTATGTTGACTCCTCCCTCCGTTTCCCTCTCAACCCCCTCCCCCTCCCTCAAATCCCCTCCCACCAAAGAACCAAACTAAATAAAACCCCATATTTCTGCACTTAAAAATTTAGTTTTAAAATAGCTAGTTAATGACACGGACGTGTCGAAACCGGTCGCTAATTAATAAAATTTATAGGTAACAAATGTACATTGTGAATAATAAAACTCATTAAAAACAAAAAAATTTAAGATTTCCTTTTAAAGGTTTTGATAAAGTCTCGGATTATAAGTAGATTAAAATAATATACCTAAAAGTCTTTCTCGAACAAAATAAAACGCAAGTGTTAAGATTTCTTTTTAAAGGTTTTGATGAGGTCTCGGATTATAAATAGATTAATAATTAAAAATAATAAAACCTAAAATTCCTTCTCGAATAAAATAAAACGCAAGTGTTATGATTTCTTTTTAAAGGTTTTGATGAGGTCTCGGATTAGAAATAGATTTATAATTAAAAATAATAAAACCTAAAATTCCTTCTCGAATAAAATAAAACGCAAGTGTTAAGATTTTGATAAAGTCTCGGATTATAAATAAATTTATAATTAAAATAATATACATAAAAGTCTTTCTCAAACAAAATAATACGCAAGTGTTAAGATCTCCTTTTAAGATTTTGATAGAGTCTCGGATTATAAATAAGTTTATTATTGAACATTTAAATACCTAAATGTCTTCTTGAACTATATAGGAACGCGAGTGTTAGGCTCGATCAAAGCTGCGCATTATAAATAAATTGATCAAAACAAAATAATATCCCTGAAGTCTTCTAAAAACATAATAAAATACATAGCTGTTAGATTTCAATAATTGCTAGGTTAGGGAGGGGTGTTGATTTTACAATTATGGGGTTAACTCTATAGGCAATTCAAATATAGATTAGTAGAAAATGGAAAGTTCGAAGTACATTCATTATGGAGGGTAGTGTGGGTAACATAACCAAATTAGGAAAATAAGATTGTAGATATCTCGGATTAAGATATAAAATTTTAGGTTACCACCTCAGGATAAATCCAGTAGTAATTACGGGACGCTCCACCCAAGAGCAATGGTCGTGTGTTTCCCGACAGGATTTTGCTATTAGCGGGTAGGAGCTAGTTAAGTATTTTCATTTCCAATTGAGGTGTTCCAGTTTAACCTAGAACGAGCGATGCTGACATCTGTCGACTAACAATTACCACTAACCCAGTTTAATATGTACATAAAACCAACATGTCAATTTTTCAGGATTCCTCAACAAGTCCGATATTACCTCGGTAGTGTAATTCGCAAACCTTCACCTTATTCCCGAATTTGAACCTCAATTAAACTTCATATTTGGTTTATGTCATCTGACAGTGACGCTGTAACACCGTATCCCACAAATACGGGCCAGTCAGAAGGAATTTTTTTTTCACGCTACTATGTGATAAGGGTTGCCATAGTGGACGGAGCGGACTAACGGGATGTTGAAAACTATTCCCTCTGACGGGACCATGTTGAGTGAGGGGCGTGAGAGGGGAATGAAAAATTGTGACGCCGCCTTGTAATGAACGGGAGCATGGTCCGATATTGGGGCGTCTAGAATGAAGATACCTCGGGATGTCTGAGAAATCCACGTGGAGGGGGCGATGATGTGATATCACGTGAGAATAAGTCCGCAACGCTATTACATTATCCAATGGTGTCGATCTAGAAGCTGATGTAAGCCAACTGGAACGCTCCCTTGGCGGAGTTACAACAGCTTCTTTGAGGTGGAGTGTAGGTCTGACAGCGCGTGGGAGATGAACTTCATCAGACGAAACCTACATGACACACTTTCCGCGTTAGCATCATGATATGGGATGCAATTATCTTCCCCATCTAGAGCCAGTACAGTAGATCTTCTGGAGGTATGGGCGTTGGAGCGATTTCGGAAATGGCATGATGACTTAATTCGTTTTCTCTCGGACGTGAACGGATCCGCATAGGGCAGGGTACCTTTTATGAAATGGGTCGCCAGCTATGGGGGACAGTCCAGACACGTCGGAGTCAATGTTTGATTTCTGATCACCATTTACCGTTATTGTATTGATTAGTGGAGGAGCCAACGTAGTTTGAAAACGATTTCATTCATATAGTTTACCCGTTCTCCTTCCTTCTCTTCTCCCCCTCCTCCTTTTAATTTCTTAATTAAGATTTCCTTTTAATAAGATTAAGTGTCGAGTAACAAAATTAATATATATTAGAACAGATAGAGGCGACCCCGGAGCTGAGATGGCAGGGAATTCCCCGAAACCCGACACTCTATGCATGTCGGTACTATACTATACTAATTTGTGCAATAACGAAACTATTTCATGTCCTCGGATTTATTTAAGGTAGGAAAGATTAAAACATACAAGTGACGACTACTGTATTAGAGTTAAGCGTACTGTAGGGGACGAGAGTAGGTTAAGCGCACGCTTTTATAAGAAAAGTTTTTAAAATGTCAATGGTAAAGAGATCACCTCTAATTTAAACGAAACTGGATTACCACAAACATATGCATTTATAGCTTGTTAATATAGGGGAAGTCCCTTTCATATGAATTTCAAAACCATAAAAGATAACACAACGCTGAAAAAGAGCATTATTGCGAAAATAACTCTTAAGATCTTGTTACTGTATACTCCATACGGGGATCGAAAGGCTTCGCTAGGGTTTCCTTTTAAGGTATGCCTTCTAAAGGGCGCCACCACTAGCTTAGAAAAATCGAAGGACAATGATCAGGATGTTACAAAATTTACAAATCAGACAAAAGAAATAATCATTAATTTTACGTAGGTAGAAAGATAGGATCATCACAAGTTTTGTGAAGGAAACCCGTTTGAGGGTTGGGTAGAAATCCGGGGATCATTGAGTCGAGAAGTGACGAATGTATGAATCTATCCCTCCCACCGCAGTGTAAAGCAATGGGTCGAGAGACTCCTGCTGGAGACGTCAAGTGGTTTCTTTCCACCGGTCTCTCCCGATCCGGCCTGCCACCCAGTTGGTGGGCAGACGCATCGGCCGCCTAGACCTGGGCTTATCATCTTTGGGATGTTGCGTGAATGGTCTTTTTTAATGAAATGAAGGAGAGGTGAAGTTTTAGGTAAGAATGTACATCTCTGCTTAATCACCAAAGGAGTATTTTTATTTATTTATTTATTGTTTAGGAACATTTACAGAGTATTAAAATGAAAAAAAAAAACATTAGATAAGCGCTGCAAAAAACGTATATGTCAACAGTCCACTTAAAAATGTTCACATCATGCACAGTTTAAGTGTCATTATAGACTATGTATTAACAAGAAGTATAAACAGTAAAACGTGAGCAAAGGCAAAAAAAAAGAAAAAAGATATATCAAAAACAAAACATACAGATAAATATATGATCCAAAAAACAAAAGCAACAAAAATAAAACAGAAAACAGATCGAGTAAATAAAAAAAAAACAACAAATATTCACAATCTATTGCTAATTTGCTTTTTAAAATAAGCTAGACTATTTGCATATATATCTATGTAGTTACACTCAATAGAATTGTACAGGCGACACATTCAAGACAATGGATTGAAGTATGCAATATTGTTCTTAAATAATTCTAGATGGAATATATTCTGACTCAACAAACTTAGATTACGTCTATTAGGAACTTTAATAAGAATATTGCTCACACAATGAGTTGTTTTGAATAATTTTGTGTAGATATATTAAGCCAGAAAATTGTCTTCTTTTACCCAGGGTCGTAAAGTTAACGTATTGGAGTCGTTCCTCATAAGACTGCAGTACGGCACTTAGTCCAAGTCTAAATGATAACAATCTTAGAATTTTTTTTTGTACAGATTCAATAGTTTTTTTAATATTTCAAGTAGTGTGGGTTCCAGATAACACTACCATATTCCAATTTGCTTCTGATCAACGAGTGGTACAAGGTTATAATGGATTGGGTATTTTTGAATGGTTTCGATATTCTATGTATAAATCCAATCATTTTCAAGGATTTACTCGTGATATCACTGATATGTAGGTACATCAAACTTAAATTTTGAGTCAAATGTGATTCCTAGATCTTTAATAGTGGTGACTGCATTAAATTGAATATTATTAATGAAATATGCACGATTCTTTCGTCTTCTGTTATGAGTGAAGGTTATAATGTAACATTTATCAATATTTAGAAACATATCATTTTGAGTACACCAGCTATGTAGTGTGTAAAGATCTTCTTGAAGCATAACTTGATCAGAATCAGTGGAAATTTTATGGTAAATCTTGAGATAATCAGCAAATAAAACAAAATCGCAGCGTAACATGGGGCCAAGGTCATTAATAAAGATTAAAAAAAGCAGAGGGCCAAGATTTGACCCCTGAGGTACACCTGAGGTTACAATTATGGGAGGTGACTCATACCCATTTATAAGAATTAGCTGTGTTCTGTTTTCTGTGTTCTGTTTTGTTATACGATCAAGCTTCTGTAGTAGAATAGAATGGTTTACTTTATCAAATGCCTTTTTAAAATCTGTGTAAACGGCATCTACTTTAGTTCTTTCGTTAAAAGCATTGCAAACGTAATCACAAAAGTCAAGAAGATTGGAATTAATAGATCTGTTGGGAACACATCCATGTTGATTAATGCATAATTGTGGTTTAAAGTGTGTGAATATCAAATTATACATTATAGATTCGAAGAATTTTGCAAAACATGATAAAATACTGATTGGTCGATAATTTTTCATAAAAGACTGATCACCAGATTTATGTATTGGAACAATATGTGCATATTTTTCCATTGTAATAAATTAAAAAGGTATCCTAATATTAAAGACGCGTTGGTGCGACATTGTAATAATTATGTTTTCTATAAGAAGGGATTTTATTGAAAGAATAAAATAAAGTAAAGTTAACAATATTTATTAATTAATAATTTAGAAACATGAGACTAAATAATTTTAATAATGGTTATAATAAATTCAAGGCCTTGGGCTAGGTCGAAGATCGCTAGCAACTTAATTGCTAGGAATTTAATTGTAACATTATGAATTACGCAAAAGTGACAAAATACCAGGAGATCAACTAACCTGTAATAAAGTATAGGGCGCCATGCGGAGATGATTAATCTCTACAAAATTTAGTAGTAATTTTAAGAAGACAGTGTTCAGTCAAATTAAAGTGAAACTAACTAACGCGACCGTTTCCGTCCGAGATCCCACGTCCAGTCTTTACAAGATGTCTTCTCCAGCCGCTTGCCCGCTTGTAACTGAAGTTCCCGTTGCCAGCCAAAAACCCATCCTCTTGCGTTCAAGTTTTCTACTTTTAATTTACGACGACATTGCGGCGTTGGCAGCTAGTGTTGGTGTCGCCAGCCAACAGAGATAAACGTAATGGTTCTTTCTTGCTGGCGAGGCAAATAAACTGTTAAAAAGGTTGTGAACCATTTGGGGTGACCTATGGTAGAGATGTTAGTTATCATATTGAATTTCTGAACATTTTCAATAGTAAGACCAATGTCATGGTTATTGAAAGAGATGGTTCAAAATTGCATTGTACTTTATTAGCTGTGAATGGTGAATTCTTTGAAAAGATTATCTATATTGTACTTCTCTTTTTCCAGAAAGTTGCGATTTGAAAATATCCTTTACCGTGAAGTACGTTTGTTACACCTCTTCCTACGCTAAGATAGCATGTCGTTCACCCGTTCCGCATGGCTCCCGCGTCCACTCTAGTTGCAAACCAAGACACGAGCACAGGACTAACCTTGATATTGTGACTTGCCTGGATGGAAAGTTTGACAACAAAAAGCCAATTTGTAAACCAGGTAAATACTTTTCTAACTTTAGTTGCTTGTTTTCTTCTTTTTCGTGATCCCTACTCGAAGGACCAAATCGCGAACCGCCGTCCATTTCAACTCGACTGTTCACTTGAGAATTGCCCTTCTTTCTAGATAACAAACAACCGTCCATGCAAGAAATAAATAATATATGTGTTGCCATCGTGTTGCGTTCATGTTAAACTAAGATTAACAGCACAGATCGTCGCGTCCTACCGATTCTGCTTAGTTATCGATGTTATTGATATGGCCATCGCAAGCCCCCTGATACTTAACGTGCTATATTCTCGTTTAAATGTTTCATATATGGATTATACAGAGAGTTACTGGATAAGACAGAATAGTGACAAAATTGAACAGGTTTGGTTCATAGAGGCTATGTGTGTTGTTTGTTTGGTATTTTGCTTCACTCTTCCGTAAGATTCTGTTTAGAAATTTATTGTGGTTGCTAAATCAACTTTCCTTACTTCAATCAAATGTAGCGTAAAGAGTTCAGGCATCACACGCTCCTCTTGTTTTATTTTTTAGTGTGCGGTCTGGAGAAGTCATTCGCCATCAAGCACATGGTGAACGCTCCCGAAGTCATTCAAAACACGTTCCCCTGGCACGTGGGCATCTACCAGTTTGACTCGGGCACCAGGAAGATGAACCAGATCTGTGGAGGAAGCATCATACACGTTCGCCTCGTCGTAACGGGTAAGACTTAAACTTGCTTCAAAATTATGCTATTTTACCGAGCGAAGAAACCAATTATTTTTTTATTATAAACTAAATGACATTGGCTAATCTACTGTTAAGTCTATTAAGGACCTTGGTGTCACTTTAGATCACAAATTTTCTTTTCGTGATCACTGTTATAAATTGTAAGGTCCTTTTAAATTAAATATCCGTTATTTGAGAACAATTCGAATAATTTTATTCACAATGAATGGACACTTCTTATGCACAACGTGAATACTTTTTACAGGGCGGTTCCTGTGTATCTTTAGGGAAGGTAAAACCTTTGATTGTTTAGTGGCAAGAGAGCGTTTTTAAAGAAACCTTTTACCTTTTATATGAAAAACTGTTATCAAACTACATTGACACAAATTCAACAAGCGGCAATACAGGAATTGTTTTTGCCGACGCGACTAATAACAAATAAATAGCAAAGGCAAGCACCTTTCATAAATAATATAACCTAAACTTTACAGGTGGCACTAGCGGTATATAATTAATCAAATGTACTGTGATCAAAATAATACATGCACCGTCTCGAAAGAAACTGAATTCACTAATTAAGGTTCTTTCCAATAAAAAACGAGAATATAGAGACATATATATCGCCATTAATATTAGGTAACTATAAAATTTAAATTTTAAATTCATTGAAAGAAAAACAAAAAAATAATATAAAATAATAAAGGATTTTTTAACAAACACAACACAAATCTTGATTGGCTTCTTCTTCTATTTTCATCTGGACGGGGTCCTTGTTTTGATTTCTATGAGAATAACCTTGTGCAAGAGGGGTCATTTGAGCCAGAGTTATCAATTTGAGCCAGGGTCATCAATTTGGTTACATCAGGTTTGTTACATCAGTTTTGTTACATCAGTTTGTGGCGTGCGGAAAAACATTAATTGCACGATCGTTCTATTTCTTCATATCGCACTTTTTTGAACGAGACAGTCATTGGTGTTCAAAGATGTCCTCTGTGGGTAGCTGACAGATTTTTGTAATCGGTCGCACGAACGTCCCTTGTGATGTCCGGAGGGTGACTACCCTTACGATTCCATCAGCTCCATGTTGGGAGGATAAAATGCGAGCCATTTTTCATAGAGTGTGGGGTAAGTAATCTTCCTTCAAAATAACTAGATCATATTTCTGGAGGGACCTCTGGTTGCTGGTTTGCCATTTGTTTCTCCGTTGAAGTTCTCCCAAATAATCCTTATTCAACCTGAACCAAAAGTATTGAATTAGTTCCGTCATTCTTTGATATTTATTTAGTCTGTTGTTCGTTACATCTCGGAAATCTTCTTCTGGAATAACAGATGCAAGTGTGCCCATAAGGAAATGGTCAGGAGTCAGAGGAATTAAATCATTAGGATCGTTAGACAGTGCTGTTAAGGGTTTGGAGTTGAGACAGGCTTCGACTTGACAATAGTACAGTATATAAAAGCCCAAAGTTAAAGATGAACCATTATTAATTCTATACAAGTGATATTTGGCATAGTTGACTGCAGTCTCTCACAGACCTCCTTGCGTTGGTGCGTGAGGCGCGATAAAATGCCATTCTATAGCCCTATTTGCTAAATATTCCTGAATTTTGTCACCTTTTTTTCTCAAACTTTCATAAAGTTCCTCCAGTTTATTACATGCACCTTTGAAAGTAGAAGCATTGTCACAATATATTTTCTTGGGTTGACCTCTGTGAGTTTTAAACCGTCCTATTTGGTAGACGCCGGGCGGTACCACGACCAGGGAGTCGTCGTGGTCAGCGGGAAGCATCCTCGTCGGGAACATCGTCAGTTGCTGCGATCGGTGACTCCTCTTGAATAAGGAGCACGTCTCAGGCGCTTGCGGGTGGTTTGTAGGGGCCAGCGTCGATCTGAGTAGAGTATTTCTTTTTGCGAAGGGGTTGCCTTGAGAAAGGCAGTTGGGGGTGTGAGCGCCTGCTCAGGGGGCCGGCGGGATTCCTCCGGCCGGCAAAAGTATCGGGGCCTGGCTGTGAAAACACAAGCTAGACAGTAATGCTTTTGTGGCTATATTTCAAACCACAAAAACTGCGCAAACCAAAGTCCGAAAAGCTATATATAGGGTTTCACGAGTGGTCAAATGACTCTCTTCTTGTGCGAGGGGAGATTCCGAGAAACGACGATTCTGTGGCCGAAGCAATGGACAGGTCATATGGCCCACACACTGTTGCAGTGGACAATCTCCCACCAACCCGTATTAATTGGTCATGTAAAAACGGGAGCAGAGCATTTAAAGAATAAATTAAATTAATAACTATTACATTTAATTAATAACTATACTAGCAAACCACTGCCGATTACACACGGAGTTCCACAAGGAAGCATACTAGGGCCCGTTCTTTTCATAATTTACATAAATGAACTTTGCAGCATGGAAATAGATGGAGAAATAATTAGTTACGCAGACGACACAGTTTTACTATTTAAATCTAAGGATTGGAATAAGGTTTATAACATAGCGAATCTAGGAATCACGCAAGTGAAAAAATGGTTGGACTCAAATACACTCACACTAAACATATCGAAAACAAAATTTACAACGTACAGCATAACTAACACAGGACAGCCAAAAACAATACAAACACCATAAAAATACACGAATGCATAAACACCAACATCTGCGATTGCCCCCCTCTAGAAAAAACAGAACAAATAAAGTATCTAGGAATCCTAATTGACCATAATCTTAGATGGACACATCACATCAAACAAATCACAAATAGACTCCTCAGAACAATACACATTTTCCTAAACATAAGAAACATATATAAAATAAAACAATTGAAAACAATATATTATGCACTATGCCAATCAATAATAGAATATGGAATAATTGCTTGGGGAGGAGCAACAAACGCAGCTATCGCTCAAATAGAAATCGCACAGAAAACGATATTAAAGGTAATACTCAAAAAACATAAACTAACCGATACAGACCAAATATTTAAAAGCTGTGACGTACTTGATATACGCCAATTATATGTTAAAACACTACTAAACTACATTTTCGACCAAAAAAACAAACCCCAACAAACACAAAATATCACTAATAGACCGGTCAGACAAGCGTACAAAGAAAACATAAAAACTCCGACGGTAAACACTACCTTTGGACAAAGACACCATAAATACCACGCTATTAAAGCATTCAACAGTCTTCCACTTGAAACAAAAATTGAGGAAAATAAAAATAAATTCAAACACAAAATAAAAAAAATGGATTAAAGAACAAAAAGACAATATTACCAAAATTCTATAACATAAAAGAATAAAACATATACACGCAACACAAAAAAATATATAAAACACGCAACACGCACAAACACATATATCATTATAAATGCCGATTTACATTCTCTTAGATATTTTTCTTTTAGTGTTATAATTATATTTTAATTTTTAATCTTTATTTTAATTTTAAATTTATCTTTATTTTAATGTTGTTTTTCTTTTTTTTTAAATGTATAAATTCTTAAATTATAAAATGGGGGCCTCAGCACGGGTAAACAACCCAGTGAGGCCAACATTACTGAATTGAAATATGAAATATTGTAAAAAAAATGTATCAACAATAAAAAAAAGAACTATTTTTATTTACACTTCCATTTTTTATAAGGCTTCTCGTTCTGCCTGAAAATTGTATTTTTGTGACGATACAATTAAATATTTCAAGCTAATTCTCGTTCTTCATCGTGTAAATTTTCTGATATTTTAGTCTTTAGCTTATCACAATTATTTACGAATCTTAATACGTAGGCAGTTACACGCTTTAGTTTAGTTAAAAAAAAAGAAATTTTAAAAGATGTCCCATTCTTCCGAATTAGTTGCAATCAAAACATTTTTTCCTTTAATTCACGGAGGGTTTGAACAAGATATTTTCGATAGCGGCCAACTGTTGTTTCCTCTAGTCAACCGCTCTGGCCCATGCCACCATATTGAGGAATTCACTAGTTGTTCAGCAGTAGCTCCTTTTGATAATATATCTGCTGCGTTGTCAGAGGATGGCCCACAACGCCATTGTTCTGAGTTACTGCACATGAATTTCATTTTTGGGTTTGTCAGATAGAATTTTTTTTAAATTGTTCGGTCTGGCAATTTCAGCTTGGCCCGACTCGGATGACAAATCCAAGATATAAGATCTCCATTTTCGTAACATCATGCCTGCAGACAGCAAAATGTAAATTAATTGACCTTTTAAATTTTTACAGGATTCCAAATTATCGTCTCCGGTCAATAGGTCATCAATGTTAAAATTGTTTTTTATGACTTGACTAGCTTTATGAAAAGTAATTTGGTTATCCATACCAACTTGTTGTAGGCATCTTGTAGCTAGGAAAGAGGAAGGACTTAACCCGTACTTTACAGTTTTCAGTTTGTAATGCTGAATCTCCTCTTCCGGTGACTCGCACCATACTATTTTCTGCAAGCTGTGGTCAGCTGCACTCACGTTTATCTGCCGATACATCTTTTCGATGTTAGCTGTCATGACATATTGGTGTTTTCTGAAAAGTAACAATTGGGTATATAAATCCTTTTGAATGACAGGTTCTACCATCAAGGCGTCATTCAGGGAAATTCCATTGGAAGTTTTGGCTGATCCGTCAAAAACAACCCTCACCTTAGTGGTGGAGCTCGTTTCCTTAATGAGCGCGTGATGTAGTAAAAACAACCCTCACCTTAGTGGTGGAGCTCGATTCCTTAATGAGGGCGTGATGTGGTAAAAACAACCCTCACCTTGGTGGTGGAGCTCGATTCCTTAATGAGGGCGTGATGTGGTAAAAACAACCCTCACCTTAGTGGTGGAGCTCGATTCCTTAATGAGGACGTGATGTGGTAAAAACAACCCTCACCTTTGTGGTGGAGCTCGATCCTTTAATGAGGGCGTGATGTGGTAAAAACAACCCTCACCTTAGTGGTAGAGCTCGATTCCTTAATGAGGGCGTGATGTGGTAAAAACAACCCTCACCTTAGTGGTGGAGCTCGATTCCTTAATGAGGGCGTGATGTGGTAAAAACAACCCTCACCTTAGTGGTGGAGCTCGATTCCTTAATGAGGGCGTGATGTAGTAAAAACAACCCTCACCTTAGTGGTGGATCTCGATTCCTTAATGAGGGCGTGATGTAGTAAAAACAACCCTCACCTTAGTGGTGGAGCTCGATTCCTTAATGAGGGCGTGATGTGGTAAAAACAACCCTCACCTTAGTGGTGGAGCTCGATTCCTTAATGAGGGCGTGATGTAGTAAAAAATAGGAGAAATGATCTCCCTCTAGTTTATCACATACCTCCGTTACCTAGTTCCTTGTATTCTCGCATAGATTGTACATGTTGCGATTTTAATTCTGTATTTGACGACAATTTTCTTTCAAGTTTTTCAAGTTTTGGAATCTTTTCTCCGCTGTTGTCAATGAGTTTCCTAATTGATCGATACAAGGACGGCTTGGTAAAGTTACTATGAATCTACCGTCTTCTTCTCATGCATGAATAGCTATGAAATTAGCCTCGCAAGCTTTCTCCTCATGATTTTGATATTTAATGGGGTTGACTTCTTCTAGATTGCAATTTTTTTCAATTTGACCCAACCTAACCTAACCTAACTTTCACAGATGATCAAAATAAAACACCAAATTAACAACGTGGTTGATAAATCTCTGGCAATCTTCGTTCCCTTCGATTGGAACTCCGTGAAAGCGTCCTCTCACCAGCTGAAAATACTCAGAACAGGGGTCTATCCAGGGGAACCATGTTAGGCTGGTCCTCCAACACCTTCGAAAGAAACCGATGCTTTTACGGGATAACTCAACCACATCAAGAGCACGGGAAAAGCCGGCGCTGCCCTACTGAAATAGACGCTCTTCTGGTATCCAGGGTTTTCGACTTTGCTAACACAAAAAAGTCCCTACTAGGCAAGCCAATTACCAATTTCGATTCCTTCGCTTTTGTCGCTTTGATAAGATAGGATAGCCTACGGAAAAGTCGTACACTTCGTCCCAAACCAAACTTATGTGAAATCTCTATTGAAGGAATAGGAAAGCCAGACAGATGTATTCTCTCGGCGGCTACCTTCGATCCGCTGTGTTATCCCGATTCAAAGATGAATGAAAATTATATGCTGACAGAGAACCCCCTGTAATAAATACAATACACCGTAGCCTTCACAAAGTTCGTAGAACGAAGTCGGAAGTAGGTATTAGTAGTACGTAGATATACGCACGTAGCTCTAATAGTTGAAATAATGGTGCACTCGCGGTACATGGCTAAGTGAGAGTGATGATTGAATAAGTTATATTTAATTAAATATATTTTATGAATTCCGTATAACCTAGTCGTTAAATATTACTACTGGAGAATTATTAAATCATTTTAAATTGCGAAAAATAGTCTCATAGCTCATAACCCAAATAATGCGCATTGTTCAATAATCTAAAGTGTTAAAACTAACCAAGTGCCCAGGCGGTTTTAACACAATATGTGATTTATGACCCCTTATTGTAAAAGGGTCCGGACTTAAAATTCTTCTGTTGAAGCTTTTAAAATAATTACTTATAGTATTCAAGCTAAATACCCTAACTTCAAAATAAAATTGTATTATTTTATTTATTGGAACGCATTTACCTCTCTAAGAAATCCACAATAAATAAGGGTTAATAATTAGTTTATAATAGGACTTACCAATTCATCATCTTAGTGCATTCCAAATAATTATAAGAAACAACCACACTCACATGCAGTAAAATACTCATGCTGTTAGAAAACCACACTTTCTACACTAAATGATTTTAGCCGCGTTCGTGTCCCGACAATGAAATTTTTTGCTGACGCGTCTCCCAACTTTTAATCGCCTTGACTATATTACAACGCTGACCGATCCTGGCTATGCTCGACCGACTTTGAATTCCCCCTGATCTTCACTATCTGAATCTCCTTGCCCGTCTTCCAACGCTTTCAAACCCTGACTATCTTGACTCTAAAGTACTTGGCTTCATAAATAGAATCACCTCTGATTTCGATAATATTATGTTTGTTGGTTCGCCCTTATCTAGAATATGCCTGCGTCATTTGATCTTCATTCTATGATATTCACATTAATCATATCGAATAAGTGGCATTGCTTGGAGGTTAAGGCTTAAAAGAGGCTATTACTCATACGATGAACTTGAAGTAAAATTAAATATTTCTTCTTTTGAAAACGTAGTAAGGACTTTGATCTCATCTGCATTTTCAAAATTATTAACAGTATGATTGACTCACCTACTTTATTGCAACTCACCCCTTTCAATATCCCTTCCCGTAGACTCAGAAATAATTATTTGTTTTTCCTCGATCAACTCTCTCAAATAATTTATACCATTCACCAATGTCCTGAATGTCCAGACTTGTCAACTCAAGTCAGGAACTTGAATTTTTGGTGTAAGCCTACGTAAATGATTTCTGCCAGTCACTACGCAAGTAATATTTTGTATTGATATGGCTGAAGTCGTGAACTCCATCAAAACCATTCCATCATATTAGATATCAGATAGCATCGTGTAGTATGTAATGTGGTAATTGGACTTGGTTCGTCAGTAAATAACGGCATACGACATTAGTAAAAAAGCTGGTGTTATATTTAGATATCCCAACAAACTTTACTTAGTTCTCTTCACCCGTAAGGGCAGCTCGGTTATATTCATTACTCTGTGGTTAAAATTCTATGAATAGCGATATTTTTAACACATTCCTATGTTGGAAGGTATTTCCAATTTCCATTATGCATTATTCTTTCCATGGTTAAAGCATTGACTGCCCAAAACTTTAATATGAATTATACTTGTGAGAGAAAAAAAAGAGGGCGTGACCAAAACTCTGAACTTAGAACCTTGGCTTTATGCCTAACGCATGTTTCCATTATTCTATCGAAATATGTTTATTTACCACAATTATGAACAAAATAATTAAGACCTTTTTTTTAAATTAAGAAAATTTTTTCGTGATTGAAATCTTTATATTCTTATGTTTTATTAAAAGTAAGCTAGTGTTCGTGAAGATTTTATCTGAAAATATTGGTAAATAGATGAAATTTTTCATGTAAATTTTCTTTTCCGTTTTTTCTGGCAGCCGCCCATTGTTTTTACGACGAGCAATCAAAAATTTCAAAGGAGGCCAAGTATTTCCGAGTTGCCGCTGGGAAATTTTACAACGCGTGGGACCATCAGCTGGAGAGGAACCGCGGCCAGGTGCAAAAAGCTGAGGTATGCTACAATTAAAAAAAAAACCACCAACTATATACTCCATAATATTCCCAAATTTAATTAATTATTATAATTGTTGGACAACAATAGGAAAAATCCAATAAATAATACGCAGAACAGTACTCTTCAAAAGGATGAAATATTATAATGCGCAGTTGGAAACTATAAAGTCTGCACCAATTGGTAGATTCAAGATAAGATGGGTCATAGAAGCCACACTAAGCAAAATGAAATGTGATAGTATATAAATTTATCATATGTTACTTACACTACACGTCTTACACGTACATTAATCAACAATGTTTATACGAATTATGATATTTCTTCTTCCGCATTAAAACAATTTTTTATAACAATCTTGCAATATTCTCGCCAGATGTATTGTCGTTTGCAAGGTCAGATCCTATCCATGTTTGACGTCCTGGCATATGTATATACGAGTATACTCGTATATTCACCCGAGGCTGCCAACTAAGGCTTCTGATGCTTCCTATATGCAGAATAAACTAAGTGTGTAAACTAAGTAAACTGTGTAAACTAAGTTATAAGCTTTCTGAATTTCTTGCGAAACGCCATCGTTTTTACAATACGTGTTGTTTTTTAATAAATATATTTAGATATTCCAAAATCGAATTTTTTACGAAATGTTATCGTTTTTATAATACGTGTAATTTTTAATAAATGTTTTTAGGTATTCAAGATACTTCTCCACAATAAATACGGGGGCCATGAGCAGCACTACCAGGACGATGTAGCGCTGGTGATATTAAAGAAACCCTTTCACTTCACCACCGCGGTGCAGGCTATCTGTTACGACCTGTATGACGAGGAACTCAACAGACACCAACTTTCACCCAACAGCGTCGGGAAGGTTTGGCTGTTTATAATTATAAAGATTGAATTTTTCGGGTTGCCATTTAGCCAAAATTTCAGACATTGTTGTAGAGTCCATCACTATGTCCTGCATGTCCTGCATGCTGAAGGTCCTCTCATCTGAAGCTCTCTCTACATGACAGTCCATAAACGTTTTTGAAATCTGCGGAATCCTTTTTTAAAACGTATTCGTATTTCAAAAAGTGTATTACGTTATTACTAACCTTTTCTTGGTTTCATGTCTGTTTAGCTTCTCGGTTGAATTTTTTGTTTGTCTATATTTCTATACGCGAAAATAACGTATTTGTAAAAATATTTTGTTTTTCAGGTAGCAGGCTGGGGAATGACTGAAAAACATGAAACTTCTAATGAGCTGCGGACCCTTAACTTGCCAGTTGTAGAGCGAAGTGTGTGTACCAAGGAGCTAAGCCAATATCACTACACTGGCTTTCTTACTTCTGACAAGTTTTGTGCAGGCTATCTCAATGGTTCGTACGTTTTGAACAATTTATTACGCGAACTTTGGAAAAAAATTTCTAAAATTTAAAATTTACACAAATTAAAAATTTATAATAAGTTTAGTTACAAAAATTTTATATTTAAAATCCAAAAAAATATATAATTTTCAGGGTCCGCAGTGTGCAAGGGTGACAGCGGTGGAGGGTTGGTGTTCCCCTTGAAGTACACCGAGCGGAACCGCTGGTACCTCCGCGGCGTGGTCAGCAACGGCCCCCTAAACGAGGACAAGACATCCTGCCGCCCCAACACCTTCACTGCCTTTACAGAGATCTTCAGCGTGAGGGACTGGCTGAGCAACACCCTGAAACCACTGATCGGATATAATGATATTGATTAATATTGATTAATATTTTGTAGGACAGATATTTATTTAATATGTTGAATAAAGTATATATATAAATAAAGTAATCCTAAAAGTACCATTCGACACAGAATCAAGCGAAATTTACAAAACATTAGAAGTCTTGTCAATGAGACAACTTTATGCCAAATCTGCATTACTACACCTCCTCCAACACAAACTCCATATTCCAATTCAACCAAAAACCTCGTTATAAACCAGATCCTCAAAAAATAAAACACTAAACATACCGATAACACACACCACACACGGACAAAGACACTTTCAATACTACGCTACTAAACTGTTTAATTGTATGCCCATTACTCTGAAGCAACTACTAACTGCAAATACATCCGCAAACATTCACAAAAAACATATCACAGCCTGGATCAAAAACCAAGATATTTTATTTTTTCAAAACATAATAACTCCGAACCAAACATAACTAAACCATAAAAAGTGTATAATAAATAAACACGTTTTTCGAGATTTTACCAACTATACTCACACTTACAATTCAAATATATGCATTTACATAATATATGTTAATATATATTAATAATTTTTTTTTAGATATTTATTATGAATATTCAATTTACAAAAAAACCAAAAAAATTAAAAAATTAAAACTTATAAAAAATAAAAACTTTCTTCTAAAACACATAAATACTTGTCACACCTATACATAACCACGTAAACACCTCAGCACAGGTTCTCCTAGTGAGGTGTTCACGAAACATACAATATTTCTGGATTACGATTCTTACGCTTTCACTGAGACATGGCGGAACAAAAACATTGATACTACGGAATTGGGTTTCTTTGAACACACAGTGTACAGACAAGATAGAAGCAATAGCAATAAAACTAGAGGAGGTGGTGTGTTAATATCCGTAAATAAGAAATTCAACTCAAGAAAACTCAAATGCATCTACACTCATCTGGAACAACTATTCATCATGGTGTCTACCAATAAGGAAAAAATTATTGTTGGCTGCTTATATATACCCCCTTCTTCTGATGCTCAATTATACAAAGACCACTACCTCGAAGCTGAAACAATACGAAGAAAATTTCCATATGCCACTTTGATATTAACAGGAGACTACAATCTACCTAATGTAACGTGGGACACAGAAAACAATAAAACTTCATGCACGGACAACATCAATCATGGTTCCCATGATATAATCGAGATGTCAAATTTTTTAAATCTCCGGCAGTTAAACTATGTCTACAATGTTAACGCTCGTCTTCTCGATCTAGTGTTTTCCAATTCTTCTTCTGTAAAAGTATCCGCATCTGCTGAAGATATTCTCCCAATCGACAAGTATCACCCTCCTTTAACGATCGAATGCTACAGTTCAAAAATAGAAAAAAATCCATCTCCATCAACAAAATTAAACTTTTTCAAAGCTGATTTTAAGCAAATCACAAATCTTCTATTGTCTACTGACTGGAACTTTCTTGACTTTGAAGAAAACCTAAATGTAATGGTAGACAAATTTTACTTAATTTTAAATAATGCAATTGAATTGTTTGTACCCGTCACTAAAATCACTGTGCACAACTACCCAAAATGGTTTAGCAACGACCTTATTAAAATAATTAGAGACAAAAAAATTGCTCATAAAGTTTATAAATCGTCACGTGATCCTAAAGATTATGTAAAATTTTGTGAACTAAGAAAGACAACTAAAAATATGTCCAAGTTATGTTACAAAAGGTGTATCGAAAACTGCGAAGAATTGGCAGCAGCTAATCCTCAGAACATTTATAAATTTGCGAACATGCTCAATAATAATGACTCTAGTATTCCGTCAAACATGTATTTAGATAATAAAATGGCCGATACCCCCCAAGAAGTCGTCAATCTGTTTGCTGAATTTTTCAGCAAAGTCTATGATACTGCAAACAACTCTCCATTATTCGATACAACTACAGCTAACAATGACAACAAGATCGATTTTAGCCAATGTATATTCGAAGAAAGCGATATTAGAACTAAATTAAAATCCCTTGATATTAATAAATCGGCTGGTCCCGATAACATTCCTCCAATTTTCTTATCAAAATGCTTATCAGTTTTAACATTACCTCTAACTAAACTTTTTAACTTGTCTCTAAAAATTGGTACCTTTCCACAAAAATGGAAAACCAGTTTTCTATTTCCAATCTTTAAGAAAGGAAATAGATCAGATATCTCTAACTATAGACCTGTATGTATCCAATCGTCAATCCCTAAACTATTTGAATCTGCTCTGCTTTCTAAACTCTCGCCTGAGATTAACAAAGTTATTTCACATCGTCAACATGGTTTCATGGCAAAAAGATCTACTTTTACAAACTTGATGATCTATCAGGAATACCTATTTAATACAATGCAAAAGCGTCTTCAAACAGACGTAGTGTATACTGACTTTAGTAAGGCATTCGACAAAGTCTCACATAAAATTCTCATACATAAACTTAGTGCCCTTGGAATAACAGGGAATATTTTGAGATGGTTTGAGAGTTATCTGCATAAAAGAAAAATATGTGTTAAACTCAACTCACACTATTCACACCAGTTCGAAGTCTTTACCGGCGTCCCACAGGGGTCTCATTTAGGACCAGTACTATTTTTATTGTTTATCAATGATATAACTACGGTTTTTGATGGAGTCATGATTCTCTTATTTGCAGATGATCTCAAAATTTATAAAACCATTACAAATATTCATGACTGTTACGTACTACAATTTAATCTTGTGAGGCTACAAGAGTGGTGCACCCACAATGAACTATTTCTCAATATTGATAAATGTCAAACGATAACTTTTGCCCGAATCAAAAATCCCATTACGCATCAATATAGCATCAACAACATTTTCCTAAAAAGAGTTGAAAATATTAAGGATCTTGGTATTATTTTTGACAGGCAACTAACATTTGTTCCTCATATATTAAAGGCACTGCTGAAAACCAGCTACATTCCCGGAGAAATCCGGAATGTACAGCTGAGCAGTTGCCCTTTTGGCATTATAATCATCTAAATGTATGTGTACAAACTATATGCAAACATGTAAAAAATTATTGTCAAATAAACGTTTTTATTATTATTATTATTATTATTATATAAACGAAATAACCACCAAGGCCATGAAATGTTTGGGTTTTATATTAAGGACAGCGAAAGATTTTAAATTAATAAATTCCTTCAAACTGCTATTCACTGGTTTAGTTAGAAGTAATCTAGAGTATAACTCAACAATCTGGTCTCCATTTTATAAGATTCACCAATTAAAAATTGAAAGAGTGCAACATAAATTTCTGCGATTTATTAATTATAAATTAGGAATTCCAAACGAATATCTTAATTACACTTTCCTCATGAACTTACTAAATTTAACCGATTTATCATTGAGACGCACAGTGTGCGACTTAGTATCTCTTTTCAAAATTTCGAATGGCAGACTGGATGCCATTGATTTGACGAGTCTTATATCGCTCCGTGTACCTACGCGCGACACTCGACAGACCGCTCTATATAATGTTCCCATATCTGCTAACAATTATGTTCAAAACTCACCTATTCAAAGACTTCACATACTCGGTAATAAGTATAGCTCAATTGATGTTTATCATCACCAATCAGTATACAAACTAAAATACAGTATACTAGAATGTTTGTAACAGATTCATAATTTTTTTTTTCAAACGCATATTTTATTGTTTCATTAACTAAGCTTTGTTTTGTAAAATTCCCAATCGGGCAAAATAAAGATTGATGATTACAAAGATGGTTTACAACAAACTGTAGTGTTTATCTTTATAATAATAATAACAAACTTAATTGTCTTGTGTGTATTACCTACTTACATTATTGTACTCTTGTAACTACACTATATTTATATAAACTTATCGAACTCATTGTCCAAATTCCAATAACACCGTAACTATATACTTGAATTGTATCTACTTAACTACCTACCTATATCTGTTATATTTTTCTCAAGTTTATGTATTAGTTTAACCTATGTTCTGTAAAATATTCAACCGACGTACTTTGTACAATAAACTTTGCTTGCTTATGTTTATAAAATAATAACACCATAACAATAACCCTACACATTGTTATGTAAGTTCATACTCAATTTATTATGCTATGTAATTAAAATATTTTATAATGCTACTGAACAACAAAACCCTTAACATGTATACGTAAAAGCCTTCTAGGCGTTAATAAAATGAAATAAATAAATAAATAAATAAATAAATTACTCACATACAGTTTCACCTTCTCAAACCTACCTTACAAACAACATATTATAGTTATAAGTTTGAAATATATCATATACAAATATAAATAATTATGTGAAACTGTAAATTATATATAGAAATAAAAATTAAAAAAAAAAGTATTGATTTTGAGAAAAATAGCTTTCGTTAACTTTATACTAATGTTGATTATTTAATCTTCACACATCTGATGGAGACTGCAGTGCTGTCCGATACGTTGGCTAAAGAAGGAGTTAGCGCAACACGGCATAATACCCACAAAATAAACCACTATAATTCTTTTGTCAAGTTAATGACATGTCGGACAAACTTTTCTAATGAATAGAGCGCCAAAGCATGATATTTCTATCATGCTATGTCTGTCCGACGCGTCGCCAGCTCCTTTCGGATCATGAGAGACTTACCTCTCGGGCGGTGGGCACCGCTGTCATGCTATCGTGTCACAGGGTGATGCGATGATTAAATAAAACAGTTTAATTGTTTAAATTGCACACTGATTATATATTTAAATGTCTGATCATACCAATATTTTAATTAAGACACTCACCCGAGATCGACCGTGTTATGAGCTACTCTGACTATCTAAACTTGGCTAGGTATTTTTGAAGATGGGAAATCCATGACGGTGAGGAATGCATCGGTACGATCCGAGGCAAGTCGGATGCCTCTCATCCCTCCTCCGGAATATTCTGCTGCTGCGCGCTGGCCCTCTCGTGTGTTAGGCACCAATCGACATCCGCCCAAAGATTTGCTCGGCGAGATTAACTAAGGCTCGGCCCAGAATATTAATAACATGCCTGTACAAGGCCCAGGATGATGGATTTATATCCGCGACCACGGTCAACCCAGAGATGGCTCCGATTAATTGTCGATTTCGATCTACCGACATGCTGATCAAAATGTCTCCGTTATGGTTTTTAAATGTGAATCACGCACTTTCTCGATAACTCCAATATCATGTTGGATATTTAAAATAACAAACCCATCAGGGTAAAAATCTATCGATTCACGATTGACTGTATTACATTCCGTAATCCGGTTTTTAAATTAATAATCTCTGCGACTGTCGTTACCGAACCGGGGTCCCACCGGGTCTATAACAAGAGTGCGGAAACGCCCCCCCCCCTTTCTACCGACCGCTCATCTCTGAGTTGCCTGTCCAAGAATCATAATTAATTTATTACCCTTTCGAAATTAGCCTACCTGAGCCTACTTGAGTTTATGAAATAATATTTCATAACATTACCCCCGTCACCACACAAATGTTTGCCCCCAAACATTAATTTACCTACAAACCTGAATTATAAAAACCTATGTCGATCCCGGTACTAAAAAGAAGAAGGTAACTCAAACAATTGTTATAAAACTACAAAATAGAATAAAATTAATAAGTTATACCGAATGGGTGTGCCGCAACTCCAATCGCACCCATCCTGCGTAAGGCAGGATGGCTGGGCTTGCGAAGCAACCATTCTCCGATCTGAAAATTTACAAAAACCATAGCAACTACACTTAAATATAGAAAACTTTAACTTAAATATCCTAAAATTAACAATATCTAAATAATGTTACGTAAACGGGGTCCACAAGCACCCACAGCATTGATGAAGCTGGGTGTTGAAAAACTGACTTATCGTCAAGAACTGCCGTTGACGTTACATCTACAATAAAGCAGATAAACTTAAATTAAAAATTCATATATTATTACTACAAAATTACAATTTATATATATTTATATCTCCTTCTCACATCATCCGAATATTACAACATGCACTTTGGCAACACTGTCCCTAAAATAGGGTTTATATAGCCACAATAGGCAACACTTTAGGGTGGAAAACCAGCCCTCACTTTTCACTGATTTTACGCACTGAATGTACATCTTAGGAGATGGAAAAATGTTCACTCCGGAGAGTTGTAACTAATCTACCTAATTTGGTCGCTCAGGTGAGTTCACGAAGGGAAGTAATAAATTTAAGAGCAAAACATCATCGCAAGAAAGTTTTATCTTATTTGAGAAAACTATAACCTTTACACTCTCACAGGTGTGTAAGGTGGTTTAATAAATTGAAAACGTCATCAACCATTCCTATGGATATGGTGCAATTAGTAGAGGTATACCGCCATTTTTATGAATGGTGTAATTAGTAAAGTATACAACCATTGTTTTGAATGGTGTTATTTTTGTATGAGTCCCATATGTGATGGACATATCTTATATAATAAGTATATATTTGTAATCAGTTCTTATAATTAAACATTGCACTATACGAGAAGAATTTTCAAGCAATTTATACTTAGTTTAGCTAGATAGCAAAACAAGATTAATATTTTACCCAACTTTTGCGTAGATGAGTATTTAAATTTTCCAAGTACTCAGAGTACCAAGAGGTACTGGGATGGTATACATATTGAAAGTACATAGAATAATAATATTAACGAAATATGAACATTGTTCATAAAATTGTGCTTGAAATACAAGGGGATAGTGGACAAGTATCACCATGCATTTCCAGACAATATAAACAAATACATAACATAATTTTATTCATCTGTTCTGCTGAATTGTTCTTTAACATATTAAAGCTTAATATAACGATTATTTCAATAAACACGGAAAATAATGAACTCGAGCATTATCACTAGAGTTAAATAAAAATTGTGAGAAACAATTACTACTCGTTTTTTTATTTAATCATAGATTGTCAATGTCGGGTTGCTTCAACTCGGTTGATCAGGCCGGGTTGAAACTCCCAAGCATTAAACAATATTTTATTTACAGCACTTTATAGGGATGGCCAGATCCTTCAAAGTACTTAAGAATATAGGACTATACCGGGACATTGTCCGATTTTACAATATCTTTTATATGGAAATCACCGGTAACTTTCCCATTCATGTCAGCTAATGTATAAATTAGGTCTGATTTTTTCTTTACAACAACATTTTGTACAAAGCGAGGGGCTAGTTTTTGTGCAAAGTAATTTAAAGCGTTTGATTGGACGAAATTTCTACGCCAAACTCTGTCTCCGACTTGAAAACTAACATGTTTTCTCCGCAGGTTATAATGGCTTGCTCCTTTTTGGTAAGCTTTTAGTAAAGCATCTGAGACTTGCTCATAAACTGATGACAGTTCTTCTAATCTTTGTGCGTAGATTCTCTGACTAGTACAATTTTGTGAATTAGATTCAATATCAGCTATAGGGTTACGATGCAAATCACCGTCTAATATTTGCTCCGGCTAGCTCAGTCGGTAGAGCATGAGACTCTTAATCTCAGGGTCGTGGGTTCGTGCCCCACGTTGGGCGCCAAATATTATGCGGGTTTAAAGTTAAAGACACGTCGGACAAACTTTTCTAATGAATAGAGCGCCAAAGCATGATATTTCTATCATGCTATGTCTGTCCGACGCGTCGCCAGCTCCTTTCGGATCATGAAAGACTTACCTCTCGGGCGGTGGGCACTGCTGTCATGCTATTATGTCACAGGGTGATGTGATGATTAAATAAAACAGTTTAATTGTTTAAATTGCACACTGATTATATATTTAACTGTCTGATCATATCAATATTTAAATTAAGACACTCACCCGAGATCGACCGTGTTATGAGCTACTCTGACTATCTAAACTTGGCTAGGTATTCTTGATGATGGGAAATCCATGACGGTGAGGAATGCATCGGTACGATCCGAGGCAAGTCGGATGCCTCTCATCCCTCCTCCGGAATATTCTGCTGTTGCGCGCTGGCCCTCTCGTGTGTTAGGCACCAATCGACATCCGCCCACAGATTTGCTCGGCGAGATTAATTAAGGCTCGGCCCAGAATATTAATAACTTGCCTGCACAAGGCCCAGGATGATGAATTTATATCCGCGACCACGGTCAACCCAGAGATGGCTCCGATTAATTGTCGATTACCATCTACCGACATGCTGATCAAAATGTCGCCGTTATGGTTTTGAAATGTGAATCACGCACTTTCTCGATAACTCCAATATCATGTTGGATATATAAAATAACAAACCCATCAGGGTAAAAATCTATCGATTCACGATTGACTGTGTTACATTCCGTAATCCGGTTTTTAAATTAATAATCTCTGCGACTGTCGTTACCGAACCGGGGTCCCGCCGGCTCTCTAACAAGAGTCAGGAAACGGCCCCTCCCCCCTTTCTCCTGACCGCTCATCTCTGTGTTGCCTGTCAAGAATCATAATTAATTTATTACCCTTTCGAAATTAGCCTACCTGAGCCTACTTGAGTTTATGAAATAATATTTCATAACAGAACTTTATAAATGATCAAAAAAAATTATTCCAAAAGGAAATTCAGCAAAATTTCGTAAAATCAAACCGTGGATAACACATGGGCTTGTTGTGTCCATAAGACACAAAGAATTTCTTTATAAAGAAACAAAAAAAACCACTAGACATTAAATTTAATGTTCATTTTAGAGAATACAAAAATAAATTAACCACGCTCATAAAAAACACGAAAGAAAATTATTATAAAAATAAATATGATGATTCTGAAAATGACAGTAAGAAAGTTTGGAATATAATCAATGAAATCATGGAAAATAAACAAAAAACCAAAAGTAATACTATTAAGAGTATAATACAAAACAATAACATAATTAACTGTATTGAAGAACTTAAAAAAGGAGCAAACGCTTTTAATGATTTCTTTGCAAATATCGGAAAGAGTCTAGCAGAAAAAATTACCGTGAAAAAAATAAATAATATGTATATTGAAAATATTCTGAATATAGAAACTAAACTTGAACTCTTCGAACCAACCAATCCGTCTGAAATTGTACAAATTATATTAAAAATGCGAGGTGGTTCTGCTCCGGGATCTGACGGTCTCGCCGTAAAAACACTAAAAATCATTAAAAATTATGTTTCTATACCAATCTCTCATATTATAAACAATAGCTTTAAGACAGGAGTTTTCCCGAGCACGTATAAGAAAACCATAATCTCTGCAATATTTAAGTCCGGTAGCCCGGAGGACATTTCTAATTATAGACCCATTTCACTCTTATCTAATATATCGAAAATCTTTGAAAAAAATGCTAAAAAAAGACTAACTGCATTCTTAAAAAACAACTCGATTATAAATGAAAATCAATTCGGTTTCACAGAGGAAAAAAGTACCCAAGATGCCATTGCAAAAACTTTATCTAGTATTCAGAGTACCCTGGACAAATCAAATAAATGTATAGGAATTTTTATTGACTTAAAGAAAGCATTTGACAGCATTTCCAATGAAAGACTTATATTAAAATTTAAAGAAAATGGCATTGACCACTTAGCCCTTAGACGGATAGAAAGCTACTTAACAGAGAGACCTCAAATTGTAAAATTAAACCAAATTTTTAGTACACCACTAACAAGTACATTTGGCATTCCTCAAGGCACGGTCCTCGGACCATTACTATTTCTAATGTATGTAAATGACATTTTCCAACAGAAAATCAAAGGTGAATTAATCTCTTATGCTGATGATACTGTATTATTTATAAAAGGTCAAACATGGGAACTAGTTAACAAACTTGAAAATGAATGTATTAATACCTTAAAAGCATGGTTTGATAATAACCTACTCACACTTAATGCAAAAAAACAACATATGTATTATTCTCACTACAAAAAATACCTAAACACAAAGTAAATATCATAATCCATGATGAAAATTGTGACAATGTCAACTGTAAACTACTTAATCCTATTTGTACTGTAATCAACTCTTATTCTGAAATTAAATATCTTGGTGTGATCATCGATGAAAATTTGAAATGTAAAAAGCCATATTACGGAGTTAGTAAAGAGAATAAGGAAATGTATATATATATATTTTTGTTAGGTTAAGAAATATTTTAAATGTGTATTATGCTCTTGTCCACTCCCTGCTTATCTACGGAATCATAGGTTGGGGAGGATCTTATAAAAACAACCTAAACTCAGTAAAAGTCTCGCAAAAAATTATTATGAAGGTAATACTTAAAAAAAACTGTACTTTTCCAACAAAACTGCCTTTTAAATTGTTTCCAGTACCAAATATTGATGATATATTTAAGCAAACTTCCATTATAAAAATGTGTAAAGCAAAAATATCACAGAATATCAAGAATTTTACAAACTGATGAGAAATGGAAATCAATTTATTACGCCAATCTTTAAAACAACTCAAATGCAAAAACATTATATTTGCCAAGCCATAAAAAACTACAATAATCTCCCTTCCGTATTCGCTGTATTACGAACCAACAAGAACAAATAAATAAAATCAAACTTTTTTTCCAAAAAAATTTAAAATAAAAAAATATACACGGTGTCCGGAAACTCGTAGTACAAGCGGGAAACTGGAGAATCTACATCACATTTGGAGTCGATTTTGTAGTATATATTTTTTTTTATTTGAGCTTTCGTTATCGAGTAAATCGTGTTTGAAGTTGATTTTTTTTTTTTTTTTTTTTTTAAATATCACAGAATATCAAGAATTTTACAAACTGATGAGAAATGGAAATCAATTTATTACGCCAATCTTTAAAACAACTCAAATGCAAAAACATTATATTTGCCAAGCCATAAAAAACTACAATAATCTCCCTTCCGTATTCGCTGTATTACGAACCAACAAGAACAAATAAATAAAATCAAACTTTTTTTCCAAAAAAATTTATAGTAAAAAATATACACGGTGTCCGGAAACTCGTAGTACAAGCGGGAAACTGGAGAATCTACACCACATGGGGAACCCAAAAAAACATAAAGTTTTTTGATTTAAGCATTTTCAAAAAAAAAAAAAAAACCAAAAAAAATATTTTTCGGCTATTTTAGGGTTAAAGTTTTTTCTGGTGTTTAGGGTTGAATAACAGATGTTTTAACCCTGCAGAGCAGAAATATTTTATGATTACACCGGGTTAAATGAAGGGTGATTTCAAAATAATCCTTCAAATCCGAGTTTCTTCATTTGTTTTACTTTCAAATAGTTTTAATTAGTTGGGTACTTTGATCTTCAGTAATAATTTATAAGAATTTGATTAAAAAAAAAAAAAAATCAACTTCAAACACGATTTACTCGATAACGAAAGCTCAAATAAAAAAAAAAAATACTACAAAATCGACTCCAAATGTGATGTAGATTCACCAGTTTCCCGCTTGTACTACGAGTTTCCGGACACCCTGTATATTTATAGTAAAAAAATTATTATATTAAAAAATTTATAGTCAAAAAAATATATATAGCTAACATTTAAGAATCTAAGTAAGAATCGTGGCTCCCTTATCAGGCACAAGAGCTCCTCTTTTCTGATAAAATATACATGACCATTGACCAATTATGAACCTAAATATTATATTTTGCTAAATATGTATGTATTCAGGTAACCCATATGATCTATATTAAAATAATAATAAAAAAATCTTTATACAGTAAGCGCCCTATGGGAATTGGAACTCGCTTTTCCAGTCCGCGCCTGGATCATTTGATCGAATGAAACAGATTTGGAGGTGTAAACCTTTTTAAATAACCAGAATGGCCTAATTAGCATGATGCGACTATGAAATAAATAGAAAAGAACATACGAGTCGATAAAGGTTATAATAGCATATTTTTAACATGATTAATGGGAAAATACAGTTATAAATAGTTCGGATTTAAAAAAATGGGGACAGTTTTTTGACAATTTTCGGGGAGTAAGTTGCAGGGTAAACCGTCGCGATATTTTAAACAAAAATTGCTCAAATTAATTTTAACAGTTTTTGACAATTTTTGGGGAGTTAGTTGCAGAGTAAGTGCGTCGCGAGATTTTAAACAAAAGTGCTCAAATTAATTTAAACAGTTTTGGAAAGTATCGGCAGTTTTAAGAAGCGAGTTCGCAGAGTAAATACGTCGCGGTATTTTAAATAATTAAATTCAGACTTGGGAGAGTTGGAACTCAGTGCTAGATACCTCAAGATAAAAATCTCAAATCAAAGTAGTAAAGTGGTCTGCTTAAATTTAAAAAGTTTTAGCAGTTTCGCGGAGTTTTGATCAGAACGTGTAATTACGACGCGTGTTTTCGAGAATTGTTGTTTAGTAAAAGACAGTCCCGCAGGTTTTTTTTTGATTTTTGATAAAGTCACGGGTTAAGAATAAAATTATAATTAAAAATAGTAAACCCTAAAAAGCCTTTCTTGAATAAAATAAAACGCATATGTCATGATTTTAAAAAAGTCACGGGCTAAGAATAAAATTTGAAATTTGCAGAGTAAATACGTCGCGGTATTTTAAATAATTAAATTCAGACTTGGAAGTATTTATGGATTCCTTTGAAAACAAACTTTTCGAATGTGGACTTTCCCTTTTAGCTAATGTATTTATTTGGTATAGATATGTTGATGACATTTTTGTAATTTGGACAGGTAGCAACAGACAATTAGACAATTTTCTCACTTTTATTAATAACATTCACCAAAATATAAAATTTACACTGGAACATAACGATAGTAACAATTTAAATTTTAACCAGAATTAGACATAAACATCAGTTTAGATAATATTAAGTGTGTTTTTAAAATCTATAGAAAACCTACACACATTGACTGTGATATACCTTCTACTTCACTTCATCCTTTGTCCCATAAACTCGCCTCCTTCAATTCAATCGAGCACATTAAGAGGAAACACGGGCGCTGAGAAATTTGAACAATAGGTATTTTAAAAATCACTTGCTATTTCATTCTGCTCACCGAGCGCGCTATCGGTATGTACGTACCCACCCAACTAAGAGTGTGTGTGTTCATGTTACGCTCGACTCCCGCCCCTCCCGCATCCCGCCTCCTCCGCCTCCCGCATCACCCGTCTTACATGCTTCGACATGTATCTGGTGTTTTGTTATCTGGGACCCAATTTTCATTTCAGCAGACAATTGCTCGCATGCGAGGATCGCGCACGATAAATTATCTACTGTTTCGATAAATGCGTATTTTCGACCGTCGTAGATAATGTAAAACAACCGATATTAATACCAACATAAAAATGTACATTTTTTATTTTTTATTATATGGTAACCCGTGTATTTAACTCCATAGATTTGATACATTTTTCTATATACATCTGTTTACGACTGTCAATTTTCAATTCACTTTGTTGTTCGTTGAAGAAGTAGTAATTTGACCCAACAGGATGTTGGTAAGATCCTGTGCCAAAAAAATTCTCATCAAAATCTGATAAAAAACAATGTTTTATTATCATATCACTGATTTGAGTACAAAAAATGATTTGTTTGCATATAACGGGGATCATTAATCGTTTTTACCTTCGTTTTAACATCTACAGACTTGATTCTATACGGTTCTTTCATCAAAGGCGACAATAGATCGATTAATTTGAGCACCAATTGTTTAGATAGTCGAAATTTTTTCAACAGTTCATTACTCAGACTAAATGCATCATTTCTTGGTGGCCTTTCAGTTAAATATTCGGCCTGTTCCATGTCTTCGGTCGCTTGTATGTGCGTCAAATCTTCAAAACTTACCATTTTTATAATAATTAAAAAAAATACGACACACGCAAACCGTACAAGTAACACTTTTTGACAGTTGAACTACTACTAAAACCGATAGTCCAATTATCTACTGCTTTGTAATAGATACTTATCTATTAGAAATTCCAAAATACGCTTTCTATCGAAAATTAGTAGATAATTACTCGATGATAGAAAAACCATAGACAACGTAGATAATTATCGCATGCGAACAGTTGTCTACTGAAATGAAAATTGGGTCCCTGGTTATCTTTCCAACTTATTTCTCCGTTACTGATTTTGTCTCGGCGTATAATCGGCGTATAATGGTTCGGTTTGCCACATATTACATATTATATTGATTATTCGCTACGACACATTGGTTTTTATTTAAGATTAGTATTAACCCACAGGCCTTGGTCCTGTTTTTTTTTTTTTTTTTTAAATTTTTTTTTTATTTATTTATTTCAAGCCTATTAAGGCTTTTACATACATATATATAAAAAATAGTTTTGTCGAAAGGTCAAAATATTTCCGCTTTGCAATAAAATCCAAATAAATGGAATATTTCTGAACGCATCCGAAAACTATAAACTGTTTTTGAAAGGTGATGAAATACGCTTTAAAATTCTACAATTCGAAATAAACTAATTTAGAAAAAAAATAATGAAACATAAAATGTTTTAAAAATAACTCACCTTACGTTTTTTCTAATTAAAATTACTGATATAAAAACACGAACATATTTTGTAAGGCAATTGAATGTAAATGGTATTTATTGTATTGTGTGGATTATATGTTTGAATTGACATGTTTCAAAATAAAAATGTTTGAAAACAGACATGTGTATTAAAAATGTCTGCAAAAGCCTCACGGGCGTGAAATAAGATATAAACATACATAAATAAATAAACCTTGTCGCAAACTTTTTTGTCGTTTCATGTAATATTTTTAATTAAAAAAATCCCGGTTTTATTACTTTTTTTTTCAAATGCGATCGGAAACTTTGTTTTTATAAAGGTTTACCTATGTTTTAATTATTTTCTGGTTAACTTTTAGATTTGAATTTAAAGCTTGATGTTTCCTCTTTCTAACAAAGTTAAGATTATTTTTTATAACGATGGTAATAAGGAAGACATAACGATTTCTATGAGATCTGTATGAGTTGTTCAAAAAAGCAAACAAATTAGCCAAAGGGGTTAATATGCAAGTACTACACAATTCGAGTCTCGGTTCGCAAATGAATACGCTGCATAAGATTTTGTGTGGAGATGGACTCCACACACCATAAAAAATGTTCATCATACTATTGCAAGTCGGAGAAGTATACTAATGATCCTAATTTAGGGCCAAAGCAATAATAATTTGTGGGCAATTGAAAGGCGTAAGAGGTTAACAGCATCTAACTTTGGAAAAAATATGTAAGCTGCGGCCAAAAACTTCAGTAGCGAGAGTATTAAACTCGTTGCATACCAAGAAATTTACCGGCGAGAGAAAGATCTAAACCATAAATTGTTTTAATTTCATTATCTCTTTGTAAAACATTTAAAATTTTGTACAATAAAACCGTTAACAAACAAAAAATCTCATTTAATCACTGAATCTCATTTGAAACATTTTTTAATTAATTAATTGTGAAAAAAGACCAATTAATCAAATAAAATTTATTTGCGCACGCCGGGTTCGAACTCGCGAATTTCGGATTGGGAGTCGCGTCTTACCACTCGACCACGCCGGAACGAATCTTATTATTGTGTAATTATTCTTATTTTGTATAGGTCTTGGCGAGGGATGCCTTTGCCCACATAATGCGTGGCTGGCCAGATCAGGAGAGACTGGTTGAGGGAGACCTTTTGATCACTCCAGCCTGCCTCTCAAACCATCGCCTTGCACCACAATGGTAGGGATGGAATACGCTATATCTACTTATAGATAATATAGCTTAGTGTTCTCAAAGGGAGAGAGGATATACGGCCGACCCCGAGGGAAAAAAAATCCCCTCAGGGCCTACGTCATCCTTGGGGATACTGTGTGGAGGGTATTTTGAGGAAAGAAAGTAAAGGAAGTCCTGGGAAGGAAAAATGCATCAGGGGTGGGTAGGAATCTGGGTGTCAATGTCTTCATGAATGACCATCATATGAATCCATACCTCCCACTGCTGTGCAAGGCGATGTTCCGGAATAGTCCGGCTGGAGAGATCAAAAAGTCTCCCTCCAATAAATGGTTCCCGGGTGGCGGTACCCATGAGCACCTCCCAAATTGAAAATTATTATAGTACTTGACGTATACAAATTGAATTTGGTCCAATTTTAGTAAGATCGGCAAGTATGGTATACTCGAAATAAGTCACTAAACCAAAAAAAAAACTAATAAAATATATCAATAACTCGGGAAAAGACAACACTAGTGCACCGACACAATTCGATATACTACGCTACATCACTTTGCTGTATATTTATTTGTCGAAATAGAAGTTAAATAAATATGCATTATAGGTTATTGAAGAATTATAATATTATGCTAGTTACCCAAAAGTTATTTTTAAAAAAAAAATCCATTTGAGTGTTTTGTATCCATCAATATGGATATTGCCAATGCAATACGGAACGAAATCAACTCGGAGTTGATCTGGCCGTAACGGATGTTTTTTTTACAGATATTATTTTACGTAAACATATGAAATTAAAGTAAGAATATCGGAATACTTCACCAAACAAACACAAAAGTGACCAAACGGAAAAAATAATAAAAAACATCGATTACTCGGGACAACACAACACTAGAATATCGAATATCGATTTATGACTACGTGACATCACTTCGCACAAATACATACGTATTTATCTAAACCATGTCCCCCGACCCTTACCTCCTGAATACTGAGCGAAAGGGACACATGCAGCTCGGGCTTCAAATACCTAAATGAAATCTTCAAAATCAAGGTTTCGTATTCCCCATTTTTCTCCTCCAAAAGTTAACCGATTTTCAATTTTTTTTACCAACTACATAAGAAGAAACTATTCTATGTCGGACTGTTTTGCTTTTTTTCAAAATATATTGTCTAGTTTGTAGACTGAACGTCTTTTGACTGCGTTTAAATCAGGCAATTTTATTGATTTTCGGAAGGTCATAACTTCTATGAGAAGCAATTTATCAAAAAAAACAAAACGTACCGACACGCAAGTTGCCGATATCTATTTTATGTTAAAAAAATATTTGCTCTAGGTTTAAAATCCAAAAAGATAAATGGGGACTACGTTTGTATGGAAAAATCAATGCCCGGTTACGTCTTAATGTCCCTTTAAATATTGAGAATTTCAATAATGAAATTAACATTATAAAACAAATAGCTCTAAACAACGGATATAAACCTAACATAATTAACCGTTTAGTTAATAAGAAACAAACCAAAATATTTTCTAAAAAGTACATTTATAGTGGAGATAATAACAATCAATCTAGTAAAAATCTAATATATAAAAAACTTCTTTATACAGGCGACTTATCCTTAAAAATATCCCGCATGTTACCAATTAATATTTCGACAGCTTTTTACACTAATTCTAAAAGAAAAGAAAAACTTAATTAATAACAAGGATGTTTCAAATAAATTAGATAAAAATGGGATATAAACTTTAGAGTATAATGATTGTAACTCACAGTATGTAGGTATGACTACTAGAAATTTCAAAACCAGAATTAGGGAACACGAACTATGTTTAAAAAATAATAATTTCTCCGAGTTCACTAATCATTTGATAGAGACAGGCCATAGCTTCAACCGAGATAAAACTAAGTTTAAACATTCTAACATTAATACATATTTTAATTTGTGCGCATTAGAAACATTAGAAATCAACACAAAAATTAATTCAAGCATTATAGTTAATAAAATAATAGCACCTTGCAAATCACCTCTATTGACAATGTTCCCTGTTATGTTGACTCCTCCCTCCGTTTCCCTCTCAACCCCCTCCCCCTCCCTCAAATCCCCTCCCACCAAAGAACCAAACTAAATAAAACCCCATATTTCTGCACTTAAAAATTTAGTTTTAAAATAGCTAGTTAATGACACGGACGTGTCGAAACCGGTCGCTAATTAATAAAATTTATAGGTAACAAATGTACATTGTGAATAATAAAACTCATTAAAAACAAAAAATTTTAAGATTTCCTTTTAAAGGTTTTGATAAAGTCTCGGATTATAAGTAGATTAAAATAATATACCTAAAAGTCTTTCTCGAACAAAATAAAACGCAAGTGTTAAGATTTCTTTTTAAAGGTTTTGATGAGGTCTCGGATTATAAATAGATTAATAATTAAAAATAATAAAACCTAAAATTCCTTCTCGAATAAAATAAAACGCAAGTGTTATGATTTCTTTTTAAAGGTTTTGATGAGGTCTCGGATTAGAAATAGATTTATAATTAAAAATAATAAAACCTAAAATTCCTTCTCGAATAAAATAAAACGCAAGTGTTAAGATTTTGATAAAGTCTCGGATTATAAATAAATTTATAATTAAAATAATATACATAAAAGTCTTTCTCAAACAAAATAATACGCAAGTGTTAAGATCTCCTTTTAAGATTTTGATAGAGTCTCGGATTATAAATAAGTTTATTATTGAACATTTAAATACCTAAATGTCTTCTTGAACTATATAGGAACGCGAGTGTTAGGCTCAATCAAAGCTGCGCATTATAAATAAATTGATCAAAACAAAATAATATCCCTGAAGTCTTCTAAAAACATAATAAAATACATAGCTGTTAGATTTCAATAATTGCTAGGTTAGGGAGGGGTGTTGATTTTACAATTATGGGGTTAACTCTATAGGCAATTCAAATATAGATTAGTAGAAAATGGAAAGTTCGAAGTACATTCATTATGGAGGGTAGTGTGGGTAACATAACCAAATTAGGAAAATAAGATTGTAGATATCTCGGATTAAGATATAAAATTTTAGGTTACCACCTCAGGATAAATCCAGTAGTAATTACGGGACGCTCCACCCAAGAGCAATGGTCGTGTGTTTCCCGACAGGATTTTGCTATTAGCGGGTAGGAGCTAGTTAAGTATTTTCATTTCCAATTGAGGTGTTCCAGTTTAACCTAGAACGAGCGATGCTGACATCTGTCGACTAACAATTACCACTAACCCAGTTTAATATGTACATAAAACCAACATGTCAATTTTTCAGGATTCCTCAACAAGTCCAATATTACCTCGGTAGTGTAATTCGCAAACCTTCACCTTATTCCCGAATTTGAACCTCAATTAAACTTCATATTTGGTTTATGTCATCTGACAGTGACGCTGTAACACCGTATCCCACAAATACGGGCCAGTCAGAAGGAATTTTTTTTTCACGCTACTATGTGATAAGGGTTTCCATAGTGGACGGAGCGGACTAACGGGATGTTGAAAACTATTCCCTCTGACGGGACCATGTTGAGTGAGGGGCGTGAGAGGGGAATGAAAAATTGTGACGCCGCCTTGTAATGAACGGGAGCATGGTCCGATGTTGGGGCGTCTAGAATGAAGATACCTCGGGATGTCTGTGAAATCCACGTGGAGGGGGCGATGATGTGATATCACGTGAGAATAAGTCCGCAACGCTATTACATTATCCAATGGTGTCGATCTAGAAGCTGATGTAAGCCAACTGGAACGCTCCCTTGGCGGAGTTACAACAGCTTCTTTGAGGTGGAGTGTAGGTCTGACAGCGCGTGGGAGATGAACTTCATCAGACGAAACCTACATGACACACTTTCCGCGTTAGCATCATGATATGGGATGCAATTACCTTCCCCATCTAGAGCCAGTACAGTAGATCTTCTGGAGGTATGGGCGTTGGAGCGATTTCGGAAATGGCATGATGACTTAATTCGTTTTCTCTCGGACGTGAACGGATCCGCATAGGGCAGGGTACCTTTTATGAAATGGGTCGCCAGCTATGGGGGACAGTCCAGACACGTCGGAGTCAATGTTTGATTTCTGATCACCATTCACCGTTATTGTATTGATTAGTGGAGGAGCCAACGTAGTTTGAAAACGATTTCATTCATATAGTTTACCCGTCCTTCCTTCTCTTCTCCCCCTCCTCCTTTTAATTTCTTAATTAAGATTTCCTTTTAATAAGGTTAAGTGTCGAGTAACAAAATTAATATATATTAGAACAGATAGAGGCGACCCCGGAGCTGAGATGGCAGGGAATTCCCCGAAACCCGACACTCTATGCATGTCGGTACTATACTATACTAATTTGTGCAATAACGAAACTATTTCATGTCCTCGGATTTATTTAAGGTAGGAAAGATTAAAACATACAAGTGACGACTACTGTATTAGAGTTAAGCGTACTGTAGGGGACGAGAGTAGGTTAAGCGCACGCTTTTATAAGAAAAGTTTTTGAAATGTCAATGGTAAAGAAATCACCTCTAATTTAAACGAAACTGGATTACCACAAACATATGCATTTATAGCTCGTTAATATAGGGGAAGTCCCTTTCATATGAATTTCAAAACCATAAAAGATAACACAACGCTGAAAAAGAGCATTATTGCGAAAATAACTCTTAAGATCTTGTTACTGTATACTCCATACGGGGATTGAAAGGCTTCGCTAGGGTTTCCTTTTAAGGTATGCCTTCTAAAGGGCGCCACCACTAGCTTAGAAAAATCGAAGGACAATGATCAGGATGTTACAAAATTTACAAATCAGACAGAAGAAAAAATCATTAATTTTACGTAGGTAGAAAGATAGGATCATCACAAGTTTTGTGAAGGAAACCCGTTTGAGGGTTGGGTAGAAATCCGGGGATCATTGAGTCGAGGAGTGACGAATGTATGAATCTATCCCTCCCACCGCAGTGTAAAGCAATGGGTCGAGAGACTCCTGCTGGAGACGTCAAGTGGTTTCTTTCCATCGGTCTCTCCCGATCCGGCCTGCCACACAGCTGGTGGGCAGACGCATCGGCCGCAAACACCTGGGCCTATCATCTTTGGGATGTTGCGTGAATGGTCTTTTTTAATGAAATGAAGGAGAGGTTAAGTTTTGTGAAAGTAATTAAAAATGTTCACATCATGCACAGTTTAAGTGTCATTATAGACTATGTATTAACAAAAAGTATAAACAGTAAAACGTGAGCAAAGGCAAAAAAAAATGAAAAAAGAGATATCAAAAACAAAACATACAGATAAATATGTGATCCAAAAAACAAAAGCAACAAAAATAAAACAGAAAACAAATCGAGTAAATAAAATAAAACCAACAAACATTCACAATCTATTGCTAATTTGCTTTTTAAAATAAGCTATATATATCTATGTAGTTACACTCAATAGAATTGTACAGGCGACATATTCGAGACAATGGATTGAAGTATGCAATATTGTTCTTAAATAATTCTAGATGGAATATATTCTGACTCAACAAACTTAGATTACGTCTATTAGGAACTTTGATAAGAATATTGCTCACACAATGAGTTGTTTTAAACTTGTTTTGAATTATTTTGTGTAGAAATATTAAGTCAGAAAATTGTCTTCTTTTCCCAGGGTCGTAAAGTTAACGTATTGGAGTCGTTCCTCATAAGACTAAGTACGTAAGGACATAAGTACGGCACTTAGTCCAAGTCTAAATGATAACAATCTTAGAATTGTTTTTTGTACAGATTCAATAGTTTTTTTTTAATATTTCAAGTAGTGTGGGTTCCAGATAACACTACCATATTCCAATTTGCTTCTGACCAACGAGTGGTACAAGGTTATAATGGATTGGGTATTTTTGAATGGTTTCGATATTCTATGTATAAATCCAATCATTTTCAAGGATTTACTCGTGATATCACTGATATGTAGGTACATCAAACTTAAATTTTGAGTCAAATGTGATTCCTAGATCTTTAATAGTGGTGACTGCATTAAATTGAATATTTATTATTAATGAAATATGCACGATTCTTTCGTCTTCTGTTATGAGTGAAGGTTATAATGTGACATTTATCAATATTTAGAAACATATCATTTTGAGTACACCAGCTATGTAGTGTGTAAAGATCTTCTTGAAGCATAACTTGATCAGAATCAGTGGAAATTTTATGGTACATCTTGAGATAATCAGCAAATAAAACAAAATCGCAGCGTAACATGGGGCCAAGGTCATTAATAAAGATTAAAAAAAGCAGAGGGCCAAGATTTGACCCCTGAGGTACACCTGAGGTTACAATTATGGGAGGTGACTCATACCCATTTATAAGAATTAGCTGTGTTCTGTTTTCTGTGTTCTGTTTTGTTATACGATCAAGCTTCTGTAGTAGAATAGAATGGTTTACTTTATCAAATGCCTTTTTAAAATCTGTGTAAACGGCATCTACTTTAGTTCTTTCGTTAAAAGCATTGCAAACGTAATCACAAAAGTCATGAAGATTGGAATTAATAGATCTGTTGGGAACACATCCATGTTGATTAATGCATAATTGTGGTTTAAAGTGTGTGAATATCAAATTATACATTATAGATTCGAAGAATTTTGCAAAACATGATAAAATACTGATTGGTCGATAATTTTTCATAAAAGACTGATCACCAGATTTATGTATTGGAACAATATGTGCATATTTTTCCGTTGTAATAAATTAAAAAGGTATCCTAATATTAAAGACGCGTTGGTGCGACATTGTAATAATTATGTTTTCTATAAGAAGGGATTTTATTGAAAGAATAAAATAAAGTAAAGTTAACAATATTTATTAATTAATAATTTAGAAACATGAGACTAAATAATTTTAATAATGGTTATAATTTTTTATAACCATTTCCTATTGTTTGCTGATGACCTGAAAATTTACACTATTATAAGAAATTTAATGGACTGTCTTGTATTGCAAAAAAACTTGGATTGATTATATAACTGGTGTAACATAAATGATTTATTTTTAAACATTAACAAATGTAATTCTATAAGTTTTTCTCGAAATAAAAATCCAATACTCTTTCAATATCATATTAACAATGTGAATCTTTCTACAGTAACATTTATAAAAGATCTGGGTGTCGTTTTTGATAACAAGATGACATTCGTCCCCCACATCGATGCAATCACGAATAAAGCACTTAAATGTCTCGGATTTGTATTAAGAACGTCCAAAGATCTAATGTATACTAATACACTCAAAACATTGTACATTACGCTTGTCAGAAGCATTCTTGAGTATAATTCCTCTCTCTGGTCGCCTCTATACAATGTACACTCACACAAAATTGAAAGAATACAACACAAATTTTTAAGGCATATAAATTACAAATTACATATTCCATTAGAAAATTTAAATTATAATTATTTAATGCACTTGATTAAACTACCTGAATTATCACAGCGAAGAAAAATCTGTGATGCTTTATTATTATTTAAAATTATCAACGGTTATTTGGACAGCCCTGAACTAGTGAATATGATAAATTATCAAGTTCCCAATAAGTACAACACTAGACTTCATGCTCCATTTAATATAGTTGCTTCTCGCACTAATTTTATGTTCAACTCTTGTCTTCAGAGATTGCATCGTGTGGGGAATGAAACATGCTCTGTTGATATATTTTTTAATAAAAACATTGCTTCCTTTAAAAAGCGTATATGTATGCAGATATTAAGCAAAAATCCTGTTGATTGTTAACAATAACAAACTTAATACTCTGTAACTATTTTCATAATACCTTCTTCTTTTTGTATGTAATTGTTGTGTACCTTTTATTTTTGTCATAATAATAACAAACTTACGTACATTTATAATAGCAAAAAAAAAAAAAAAATAAAAAAAAAATATATATTTTAAATTACAAGAATATTACCTACTTTTATAAATCGCTAGAAAATGTTTTACACCACTGCCAACCGATATGCTTCGAGTATGTTTGTAATTATGTTTTGTGTAATATTGTGACAATTATAATTGCCGAATGTACTGTAGCCTGAGCCCAAATAAGTATTTGCTGTATATTATAATAAAACAAATAAAAAGTATTTGCTGGTTGAACTCCCTTCGTCCCCTATACTCCCTATAATAAAACAAATAAAAAGTATTTGCTGGTTGAACTCCCTTCGTCAAGGCGAGAACAAACAAATACATACCTAAATAAATTTTGTCATGTATCAATTTAGCTATTCACATGTAATTTTGTAATTGTTAACATACCTACTAGTTTATTTCTCTTTTATTGCAAGGAATTAACTCTACCTTAACTTATCTATTCACCTACTTACCTTTCATATTATGTTTACTTTTATTTTTATTTTCATAGTTTATCTTTTTCCATTTAAAAATGTTTCTGTATATTATGTTATGTAAAGCTTGTTATGTAAAAAACTTGTTATGTAAAAGCCCACCAGGGCGTTGAAATTAATAAATAAATAAAATAATAAACTCAAGGCCTTGTGCTAGGTCGAAGATCGCTAGCAACTTAATTGCTAGGAATTCCTAAAACGGGAATTCCTCCTAGTTGGGCAGTCAAAGTATTTTTTATCTACATGTGTCATTGTATCATCACCTGTACTAAATAAATAAATAAAATTAAAAATTAAATTATTAAATTAATTGTAACATTATGAATTACGCAAAAGTGACAAAATACCAGGAGATCAACTAACCTGTAATAAAGTATAGGGCGCCATGCGGAGATGATTAATCTCTACAAAATTTAGTAGTAATTTTAAGAAGACAGTGTTCAGTCAAATAAAAGTGAAACTAACTAACGCGACCGTTTCCGTCCAAGATCCTACGTCCAGTCTTGAAGTACAAGATGTCTTCTCCAGCCGCTTGCCCGCTTGTAACTGAAGTTCCCGTTGCCGGCCAAAAACCCATCCTCTCGCGTTCAAGTCTTCTACTTTTAATTTACGACGACATTGCGGCGTTGGCAGCTAGTGTTGGTGTCGCCAGCCAACAGAGATAAACGTAATGGTTCTTTCTTGCTGGCGAGGCAAATAAACTGTTAATAAGGTTGTGAACCATTTGGGGTGACCTATGGTAGAGGTGTTAGTTATAAAGTTGAAATTCTGAACATTTTCAATAGTAAGACCAATGTCATGGTTATTGAAAGAGATGGTTCAAAATTGCATTGTACTTTATTAGCTGTGAATGGTGAATTCTTTGAAAAGATTATCTATATTGTACTTCTCTTTTTCCAGAAAGTTGCGATTTGAAAATATCCTTTACCGTGAAGTACGTTTGTTACACCTCTTCCTACGCTAAGATAGCATGTCGTTCACCCGTTCCGCATGGCTCCCGCGTCCACTCTAGTTGCAAACCTGGACACGAGCACAGGACTAACCTTGATATTGTGACTTGCCTGGATGGACAGTTTGACAACAAAAAGCCAATTTGTAAACCAGGTAAATACTTTTCTAACTTTAGTTGCTTGTTTTCTTCTTTTTCGTGATCCCTACTCGAAGGACCAAATCGCGAACCGCCGTCCATTTCAACTCGACTGTTCACTTGAGAATTGCCCTTCTTTCTAGATAAAAAACAACCGTCCATGCAAGAAATAAATAATATATCTGTTGCCATCGTGTTGCGTTCATGTTAAACTAAGATTAACAGCACAGATCGTCGCGTCCTACCGATTCTGCTTAGTTATCGATGTTATTGATATGGCCATCGCAAGCCCCCTGATACTTAACGTGCTATATTCTCGTTTAAATGTTTCATATATGGATTATACAGAGAGTTACTGGATAAGACAGAATAGTGACAAAATTGAACAGGTTTGGTTCATAGAGGCTATGTGTGTTGTTTGTTTGGTATTTTGCTTCACTCTTCCGTAAGATTCTGTTTAGAAATTTATTGTGGTTGCTAAATCAACTTTCCTTACTTCAATCAAATGTAGCGTAAAGAGTTCAGGCATCACACGCTCCTCTTGTTTTATTTTTTAGTGTGCGGTCTGGAGAAGTCATTCGCCATCAAGCACATGGTGAACGCTCCCGAAGTCATTCAAAACACGTTCCCCTGGCACGTGGGCATCTACCAGTTTGACTCGGGCACCAGGAAGATGAACCAGATCTGTGGAGGAAGCATCATACACGTTCGCCTCGTCGTAACGGGTAAGACTTAAACTTGCTTCAAAATTATGCTATTTTACCGAGCGAAGAAACCAATTATTTTTTTATTATAAACTAAATGACATTGGCTATTCTACTGTTAAGTCTATTAAGGACCTTGGTGTCACTTTAGATCACAAATTTTCTTTTCGTGATCACTGTTATAAATTGTAGGGTCCTTTTAAATTAAATATCCGTTATTTGAGAACAATTCGAATAATTTTATTCACAATGAATGGACACTTCTTATGCACAACGTGAATACTTTTTACAGGGCGGTTCCTGTGTATCTTTAGAGAAGGTAAAACCTTTGATTGTTTAGTGGCAAGAGAGCGTTTTTAAAGAAACCTTTTACCTTTTATATGAAAAACTGTTATCAAACTACATTGACACAAATTCAACAAGCGGCAATACAGGAATTGTTTTTGCCGACGCGACTAATAACAAATAAATAGCAAAGGCAAGCACCTTTCATAAATAATATAACCTAAACTTTACAGGTGGCACTAGCGGTATATAATTAATCAAATGTACTGTGATCAAAATAATACATGCACCGTCTCGAAAGAAACTGAATTCACTAATTAAGGTTCTTTCCAATAAAAAACGAGAATATAGATACATATATATCGCCATTAATATTAGGTAACTATAAAATTTAAATTTTAAATTCATTGAAAGAAAAACAAAAAAATAATATAAAATAATAAAGGATTTTTTAACAAACACAACACAAATCTTGTTTGGCTTCTTCTTCTATTTTAATCTGGACGGGGTCCTTGTTTTGATTTCTATGAGAATAACCTTGTGCAAGAGGGGTCATTTGAGCCAGAGTCATCAATTTGAGCCAGGGTCATCAATTTGGTTACATCAGGTTTGTTACATCATTTTTTTTACATCAGTTTGTGGCGTGCGGAAAAACATTAATTGCGCGATCGTTCTATTTCTGCATATCGCACTTTTTTGAACGACACAGTCATTGGTGTTCAAAGATGTCCTCTGTGGGTAGCTGACAGATTTTTGTAATCGGTCGCACGAACGTCCCTTGTGATGTCCGGAGGGTGACTACCCTTACGATCCCATCAGCTCCATGTTGGGAGGATAAAATGCGAGCCATTTTTCATAGAGTGTGGGGTAAGTAATCTTCCTTCAAAATAACTAGATCATCTTTCTGGAGGGACCTCTGGTTGCTGGTTTGCCATTGGTTTCTCCGTTGAAGTTCTCCCAAATAATCCTTATTCAACCTGAACCAAAAGTATTGAATTAGTTCCGTCATTCTTTGATATTTATTTAGTCTGTTGTTTGTTACATCTCGGAAATCTTCTTCTGGAATAACAGATGCAAGTGTGCCAATAAGGAAATGGTCAGGAGTCAGAGGAATTAAATCATTAGGATCGTTAGACAGTGCTGTTAAGGGTTTGAAGTTGAGACAGGCTTCGACTTGACAATAGTACAGTATATAAAAGCCCAAAGTTAAAGATGAACCATTATTAATTCTATACAAGTGATATTTGGCATAGTTGACTGCAGCCTCTCACAGACCTCCTTGCGTTGGTGCGTGAGGCGTGATAAAATGCCATTCTATAGCCCTATTTGCTAAATATTCCTGAATTTTGTCACCTTTTTTCTCAAACTTTCATAAAGTTCCTCCAGTTTATTACATGCACCTTTGAAAGTAGAAGCATTGTCACAATATATTTTCTTGGGTTGACCTCTGTGAGTTTTAAACCGTCCTATTTGGTAGACGCCGGGCGGTACCACGACCAGGGAGTCGTCGTGGTCAGCGGGAAGCATCCTCGTCGGGAACATCGTCAGTTTCTGCGATCGGTGACTCCTCTTGAATAAGGAGCACGTCTCAGGCGCTTGCGGGTGGTTTGTAGGGGCCAGCGTGGATCTGAGTAGAGTATTTCTTTTTGCGAAGGGGTTGCCTTGAGAAAGGCAGTTGGGGGTGTGAGCGCCTGCTCAGGAGGCCGGCGGGATTCCTCCGGCCGGCAAAAGTATCGGGGCCTGGCTGTGAAAACACAAGCTAGACAGTAATGCTTTTGTGGCTATATTTCAAACCACAAAAACTGCGCAAACCAAAGTCCGGAAAGCTATATATAGGGTTTCACGAGTGGTCAAATGACTCTCTTCTTGTGCGAGGAGAGATTCCGAGAAACGACGATTCAGTGGCCGAAGCAATGGACAGGTCATATGGCCCACACACTGTTGCAGTGGACAATCTCCCACCAACCCGTATTAATTGGTCATGTAAAAACGGGAGCAGAGCATTTAAAGAATAAATTAAATTAATAACTATTACATTTAATTAATAACTATACTAGCAAACCACTGCCGATTACACACGGAGTTCCACAAGGAAGCATACTAGGGCCCGTTCTTTTCATAATTTACATAAATGAACTTTGCAGCATGGAAATAGATGGAGAAATAATTAGTTACGCAGACGACACAGTTTTACTATTTAAATCTAAGGATTGGAATAAGGTTTATAACATAGCGAATCTAGGAATCACGCAAGTGAAAAAATGGTTGGACTCAAATACACTCACACTAAACATATCGAAAACAAAATTTACAACGTACAGCATAACTAACACAGGACAGCCAAAAAACAATACAAACACCATAAAAATACACGAATGCATAAACACCAACATCTGCGATTGCCCCCCTCTAGAAAAAACAGAACAAATAAAGTATCTAGGAATCCTAATTGACCATAATCTTAGATGGACACATCACATCAAACAAATCACAAATATACTCCTCAGAACAATACACATTTTCCTAAACATAAGAAACATATATAAAATAAAACAATTGAAAACAATATATTATGCACTATGCCAATCAATAATAGAATATGGAATAATTGCTTGGGGAGGAGCAACAAACGCAGCTATCGCTCAAATAGAAATCGCACAGAAAACGATATTAAAGGTAATACTCAAAAAACATAAACTAACCGACACAGACCAAATATTTAAAAGCTGTGACGTACTCGATATACGCCAATTATATGTTAAAACACTACTAAACTACATTTTCGACCAAAAAAACAAACCCCAACAAACACAAAATATCACTAATAGACCGGTCAGACAAGCGTACAAAGAAAACATAAAAACTCCGACGGTAAACACTACCTTTGGACAAAGACACCATAAATACCACGCTATTAAAGCATTCAACAGTCTTCCACTTGAAACAAAAATTGAGGAAAATAAAAATAAATTCAAACACAAAATAAAAAAAATGGATTAAAGAACAAAAAGACAATATTACCAAAATTCTATAACATAAAAGAATAAAACATATACACGCAACACAAAAAAATATATAAAACACGCAACACGCACAAACACATATATCATTATAAATGCCGATTTACATTCTCTTAGATATTTTTCTTTTAGTGTTATAATTATATTTTAATTTTTAATCTTTATTTTTATTTTAAATTTATCTTTATTTTAATGTTGTTTTTCTTTTTTTTTAAATGTATAAATTCTTAAATTATAAAATGGGGGCCTCAGCACGGGTAAACAACCCAGTGAGGCCAACATTACTGAATTGAAATATGAAATATTGGAAAAAAAAATTATCAACCATAAAAAAAAGAACTATTTTTATTTACACTTCCATTTTTTATAAGGCTTCTCGTTCTGCCTGAAAATTGTATTTTTGTGACGATACAATTAAATATTTCAAGCTAATTCTCGTTCTTCATCGTGTAAATTTTCTGATATTTTAGTCTTTAGCTTATCACAATTATTTACGAATCTTAATACGTAGGCAGTTACACGCTTTAGTTTAGTTAAAAAAAAAAATAAATTTTAAAAGATGTCCTATTCTTCCGAATTAGTTGCAATCAAAACATTTTTTCCTTTAATTCACGGAGGGTTTGAACAAGATATTTTCGATAGCGGCCAACTGTTGTTTTCTCTAGTCAACCACTCTGGCCCATGCCACCATATTGAGGAATTCACTAGTTGTTTAGCAGTAGCTCCTCTTGATAATATATCTGCTGCGTTGTCAGAGGATGGCACACAACGCCATTGTTCTGGGTTACTAAGCACTTGAATTTCATTTTTGGGTTTGTCAGATAGAATTTTTTTTAAATTGTTCGGTCTGGCAATTTCAGCTTGGCCCGACTCGGATGACAAATCCAAGATAAAAGATCTCCATTTTCGTAACATCATGCCTGCAGACAGCAAAATGTAAATTAATTGACCTTTTAAATTTTTACAGGATTCCAAATTATCGTCTCCGGTCAATAGGTCATCCATGTTAAAATTGTTTTTTATGACTTGACTAACTTTATGAAAAGTAATTTGGTTATCCATACCAACTTGTTTGTAGGCATCTTGTAGCTAGGAAAGAGGAAGGAATTAACCCGTACTTTACAGTTTTCAGTTTTTAATGCTGAATCTCCTCTTCCGGTGACTCGCACCATACTATTTTCTGCAAGTTGCGGTCAGCTGTACTCACGTTTATCTGCCGATACATCTTCTCGATGTTAGCTGTCATGACATATTGGTGTTTTCTGAAAAGTAACAATTGGGTATATAAATCGTTTTGAATGACAGGTCCTACCATCAAGGCGCCATTCAGGGAAATTCCATTGGAAGTTTTGGCTGATCCGTCAAAAAAAAACCTCACCTTAGTGGTGGAGCTCGATTCCTTAATGAGGGCGTGATGTAGTAAAAAATATGAGAAATGATCTCCCTATAGTTTATTACATACCTCCGTTACCTAGTTCCTTGTATTCTCGCATAAATTGTACATGTTGCGATTTTAATTCTGTATTTGACGACAATTTTCTTTCTAAGTTTTGGAATCTTTTCTCCGCTGTTGTCAATGAGTTTCCTAATTGATCGATACAAGGACGGCTTGGTAAAGTTACTATGAATCTACCGTCTTCTTCTCTTGCATGAATAACTATGAAATTAGCCTCGCAAGCTTTTTCCTCATGATTTTGATATTTCATGGGGTTGACTTCTTCTAGATTGCAATTTTTTTCAATTTGACCCAACCTAACCTAACCTAACTTTCACAGATGATCAAAATAAAACACCAAATTAACAACGTGGTTAATAAATTTCTGGCAATCTTCGTTCCCTTCGATTGGAACTCCGTGAAAGCGTCCTCTCACCAGCTGAAAATACTCAGAACAGGGGTCTATCCAGGCTAACCATCTTAGGCTGGTCCTCTAACACCTTCGACAGAAACCGATGCTTTTACGGGATAACTCAACTACATCAAGAGCACGGGAAAAGCCGGCGCTGCCCTACTGAAATAGACGCTCTTCTGGTATCCAGGGTTTTCGACTTTGCTAACACAAAAACAGTCCCTATTAGGCAAACCAATTACCAATTTCGATTCCTTCGCTTTTGTCGCTTTGATAAGATAGGATAGCCTACGGAAAAGTCGTACACTTCGTCCCAAGCCAAACTTATGTGAACGAAAATCTCTATTGAAGGAATAGGAAAGCCAGACAGATATATTCTCTCGGCGGCTACCTTCAATCCGCTGTGTTATCCCGATTCAAAGATGAATGAAAATTATATGCTGACAGAAAACCCCCTGTAATAAATACAATACACCGTAGCCTTCACAAAGTTCGTAAAACGAAGTCGGAAGTAGGTATTGGTAGTACGTAGATATACGCACGTAGCTCTAATAGTTGAAATAATGGTGCACTCGCGGTACATGGCTAAGTGAGAGTGATGGTTGAATAAGTTATATTTAATTAAATATATTTTATGAATTCCGTATAACCTAGTCGTTAAATATTACTACTGGAGAATTATTAAATTCAATTCAATTAGTTTATTCCTTTAAAAACATTACAAAATTACATTTTATTTCGTTTTTAAGTACATTTTTAAAATGGTATTACATAATAAGTAAACGGTGTATAAACTATACCAGCATCAATAGAGCTTGCCTTTTAAAGGCAGCTTCACCGATGCTAAATATGTCGATATCCGAGTTAATTCTGTTCAACAGCAAGACTGCTCTCCCCACCGGCATGACCATTGGCAAGTTGGTCCTGCAGGCCGGGAGATAAAACAGTCTATGCTGTCGGTGACGGAGATAACCATCAGGAACATAGAGAATAATACTCTCCATGATAGTCGGATTTACTAACCATCCACGAATCAGTTTGAAGAAGTGTGATACAATATGCACATCTCTTCTGACCCGTAGATGGTTCATACCGAGCATGCCCAAGAGAAAGTCAGTAGGATAGAGCCACGGGTAGTAGCCATACTCCCTCAGGTAGAGGAATCTCAGAAATTTCTTCTGCACTCTCTCCAACATAAGGGAATACTTCACCTGATGTGGGCTCCAAACCACCGACCCACTCTCAAGCCTACTCCTAACCAACGCAATGTATAGCACTTGGAGAACCCGGGTGTCTCTAAAATTCATCGCAGTGCGTAGGACGAAGCCCAGCATTTTCAGTGAAGCACTACACGTCATTTCGATATGAGTATGAAATGTCAGCCTACTATCAAACATGATGCCAAGATCTTTCATAGTGGAGACACGTTTTAAACTTCGGGCATTCATGGTATACCGGTAAAACCAAGTATGACGTGCCCTTGTGAAAGAAAGAATGAAACATTTAGAAACATTGAATTCGATCCGATTCCGTTTACTCCAGTCAACAATTCTATTAATGTCCGATTGGAGTCGAATGCAGTCTTCTAAAGTTTTAATTTCCAAGAATAGTTTTAGGTCATCAGCAAAAAGAAGTGACCTGGAATGCAGAATATTTTCTGTAATATCGTTAATAAAAATTAGAAAGAGGAGCGGTCCTAAATTAGAGCCCTGTGGAACGCCTGAGAGTACAAGGAATAATTTTGACATGAATATTCCATGAGATACAAATTGCTTTCTTCCAGTAAAATAGCTTGCAAAGAATATGAGAAACCGTAAAGAAAAACCTATAGTTGACAATTTATTCAATAATATGTCATGGTTTACGGTATCAAATGCCTTCGAGAAATCATTATATGAGCAATCTACTTGGTAGCCCTTATCTAAAGATTTGGAAACATAATCTGTGAGTACCAGTAGGTTAGTATCTGTTGATCGACCTTTTCTAAACCCATGCTGTTCCGATATTAAGAAAGGCTCTACTTGAAACAGCACATGTTTATGAATTATCGATTCGAATAACTTAGCCGGGGCGGAAAGTATTGCCACTGGCCTGAAATTTTCGACAGATGTCTTTGATCCACTTTTGAAAATGGGACAAATTTTTGAGACTTTCCAGGAATCAGGAAATACACCAGTATCTAAAGATAGGTTGAATATAAAACTTAGTGGCATTTTTAAAAATTCAAGACATCCTTTTAAAAAAAATACTGGAAGAAAGTCTGGCCCAAGTGAATGTGTATGCTTCATGTTATTTTTTTATTTTTTTTATTTTTTTATTTTTTATTTATTCACATTTAAACCCGCTAAACTACTTGTGTAGTTTGTCAGCAGGGACATAGAGACAACATTTATACACTCATAAGATACAATTTGAACGGTACATAATTACATAAATTGGTTACATTGCAGAAAAGTTTAAATAGCAGCATAAAAGCCTTATATAATAAGCAAGTAAAAATAAATGTATGAACAAATTAGTATTATCAACATAAAACATAAAAGCCTTATAAAATAAGCAAGTAAAAATAAATGTATGAACAAATTAGTATTATCAACAAGTACATCAATAGTTTCATAAATAGAGGTAGGTAGTCAGGTATTACAAAATAATTGTTTTTCCATTTTCTAAGAATATGAATTCCATTTCAGGGGCATCAGTATAGATCATTATTATCCAATAACCATTTCCTTAGATTATATTTAACATTAGCAGTATACATGTTATTATTTTTAATTGTCATTGGTAATAAGTTAAACATTTTGGGTACTATATAGTTTAAAGTTCTTTCACCATATTTATTAGTACATTTCGGAACTACCAGTCCTTCATTTTGAGTGAATCTTGTGTTATGTTTATGGCAAACTCTTTCCCTATACAATGAATCAGACAATATAACATGTTGACTTACAATATTATAAAACAATAATCCTCTGACAGGTAAAATATTCAGAGACTTGTATATTAATTTAATGTTACTTCTGTGTTGATTGTCATATTTATGGATTAACAATTTTATAATGGAGTTTTGTAATGTTTGTATATAGCTTATATTAGTTTTACAAGAATGTCCCCAAGAAGTAATTCCATAACGTATAGTGGATTCAGCCAGAGATAAGTAGATTAACTTTAAAGTACTTATAGGCACGAAATATTTTATTTTATATATCCTACCCACAATAGCTCGTAGACGTTTACAAACATTAGCAATTTGTACATCCCATTTCATGTAGCAGTCAATAGTAACACCCAAATATACATAACTTTTGACAAAATCAATGGTTTCACATGAACAGGGCTGTGCAACATTTTTATGTATGCAGTCAAATGTGTGTGTATATAATGAAGGAATTACATTACATCTGGCGTGTGGAGATCTGATGTGCATAATTTTAGTTTTTTTGGCGTTTATAAAGAGGCCTGCATCATGCGACCATTTCAGTAGGGCAATAAAATCATGTTGCATAAGGTTCATTGCAGTAACCAGATCTTCGTGCGATATTACGAGCGCCGTATCGTCTGCATATACAAAATGTTTAACAAATGAAAACAATTTTCTCATAATTGAGACATAAATAATATAAAGGGTTGGCCCTAGAATTGACCCCTGTGCAACACCTGTTGAGATATATTTTCTTTTGCTAAATTTTTTAAGAATTTTTACTCTTATTTGTCGATCAGTTAGTAAATTTTTTAATAAAACTAGCAGCTTTCCTCTAATTCCTATTGCCTCCAGTGTTTCTAATAGTTTATTTGTATCAATGGTATCAAATGCCTTAGAGTTATCTATGAATAAAACCAAAACTTGTTTTTTTAGATTTAATTCATAATTTATGTGATTTGAAAATTCCTGAAGCAGCATTTCCGTACTTTTTTTCTTTTGAAATCCATATTGGTTGGGATCCAACAAAGAGAAAGATTCTAGATATTTATTAAGTTTTATGGAAATGTATTTTTCAAGTATTTTTTCTAGGGCTGGCAATATGCTTATTGGCCTATAATTTTGAATATCTGTATGTTTGCCCCCTTTGTAAATTGGCCTAATGATGCTACTTTTTAGTTCATCTGGTATTACTGCTTGCGATAAAATTAAATTGATAAAGTGTGTTATAACAGGCCCTAAAATATTAATATGTGTCTTAATGTCAAACATTCGAATGTTGTCAATCCCTGGTGACTTTGAATTGTTTAATTTGCTAACAATAATATTGATTTCTTGGCAGGTAGCTCTGGGTAGGTACATACTATGTTGCACTTCATTCGGCCTGACGGTCGATGCTAAATAATCACATTTATGTATCATAGAGTTAACACTATTTGTAAAATATTCAACAAACTTATCTGCTACGGTTTCTTCATTATTCGTATTTAACATATATTTCGAGATTATTTCGTCACAACTACTTTTGGACTTGCGTCCTAATAATTTATTTATTTCATCCCAAGTTTTTTTTGTATTTCCAAAATAATTTTTGAATTTATTGTTAAAAAAGGTAGACTTACATTTAATAATTTCTTTTGTCACCTTATTTCTGAAAGTTTTATATTCCAATTCAAAGAATTGATTGCTAGGAAAATTCTTCCACCTTCTGTACAATGAATCTTTTTTTTTAATGTTTTCTAAGATATTAGAAGTTATCCAAGGTTTTATTGACAGAGGTCTTTTTTTGGGTTTATAATTCATAACGATTTTACTCTGTTCATACAAATTCTTAAAGTTGTTTTTAATTTTACTATATAGTATATTGCAATCTTGTTCCTCAAGCAAGGAGTGCCACTTAAAATTATGAATGTTTTTGTCGATTTTGTTTTGCGATAAAAACGAAATTCTTTCCCCGTGTTCTGGGGCTTCTTTCCTTGCACTATATTTAATATTAACTGCAGTTAAAAAGTGATCCGCTATAGTAATATTATTACATACACACGAGGAAAGAGAATCGCTTTGTTTACATCCACTGTTAAATCGGACAAATATGTGGTCTAAACAAGTACGAGTAACTTTTCCTGCTAAAACTGCTTCTCTAGTTACGTCACAAATACATTTGATTAAATAATTATCCGACATTATATTTTCATATGCCATAATAATAGGGTTTTGACAATTTAACAAGTCTAGATTAATATCTCCTATAAGTAAAACATTTTCTTTGGGGCTTATAGTATGCAGAATGGCAGATATTTCATTAAGAAATTGTGGTTGGCTAGAGTTGGGGGGGCGGTATATTGCTATGATGTTTAAAATACTCTTGTTTGGAAGTGTCATAGAGCCAAGCACACATTCAAAATGATTTGTTTCTATTGTTTTCTGTTGAAATGTGAATTCATTTCGAACATATAGCAATATACCTCCTCCAGATTTTTTAGTTCGGCAATAGTTGTAACAATTAAATCCAGGAATATTATACAGACAGACAAGATTCGGTGTTATAGCCGTTTCACATAACATTAACACATGAATATGCTTCCAACAAGTATTTAAGTAGACATTCAAAGTATCCCAGTATTTATAAATCGATCTAACATTCAACTGAACAATATTAATATTTTCCATATTGTAGTTGCTATGAAACTTTAGCCAATCACAGAAATTATGAGTATTTTCGTAATCTACCTCGTCATCTTCTTCAATGTAATTAGACGCCATAATCAATAGTTGCAAAGTCCTTGGCAAGGGCAGCCTTGTAGGCCGGGCAGGAGTCCTTGTCTCCAGTCGGATGTGCAGCGGGCTTCCCAAATCTTGTACAGGTGGCGCAGACAGGCTCGGCGGCGGCTTTTGGGCAGTTTATCCGGGCGTGACCTTCGCCTGCGCAGTGTCCACATCTTTGCTGGTCCTTGCAAAACTTGAAGGAATGTCCGATCATTTGGCACTTGGAGCACACTGTAAGTCCAATGAAGTCACGAACACGGCACACATTCCAGTCCACAAAGACTTTCCCTTGCTCCACCAGCACGTGACGAATGTGGGCAGGAACCTCGAAGACCCGGTGGCAAGTTGATCCAGTTCGAGCGCCAGCAAGGTGACTTAGCTTGCAACTTTTTACTGCGAAATCTAGGCCTGCTTTGTCCTGGGCTCCTGCTAAGGCATTTTTTAGGAAGCACTCGTCCGTTAGGTCACGAGGAACGTTGAAGAAAATCACCCTTGGAAGCCGTTTTGTTGGTAATCGAGCGCGTAGAGTGTCCGAGTTTGCTAGACATGGGGTTTTCAGTATTTTATCCTGATCTTCTTGTGTTGCAGTATGGATTACAACACCTTTGTTTCTGATACTCCTAATGCCCGTCACACGGATTCCAAGTTCTGATGGTCGTAATGTATCTTTTAGTAGCTGTTTCGTATCGTCGCTATCTTTTGTAGAATCCAGCTTTGGGAAGATGCATACAGCAGGTTTGGGGGTCCCAACGTTAAGTCCTGAGCGGTTGATTGATGGTATCATCTTCTGTGGGCCATTTTTCACAATATCGGCAAACGATAGGCTTGCTTCCGTGGCATCGGCTACTCTACGCATCACTGGTCCTAGATCTGACTCCAACTGCAATATTTTTTCTAACCTGTGTTGGTTTTCTGCTTTTTCAATCGCGATCTCTCCCTTTGCCACTATTAATTTGGCATTGACTGTTGCCAGATCAGCTTTGAAGCCCTCTCGTTCCAATAACAGCTGTGAAACTGATCTGAATACAGCGGATACATATGCGCTTATCCGCAGTTGTTGATCCTTTGAGACTCTTGACTGCTTTTCAGCAAGGACATCTTGGAGTGCTCTTAGACTTGCTTCAGTGTCGTTCAGTATCTGGACTGAGGACACTGGGATTTCACTCTCATTTTCAGACACGTCGGAATAGTCCGATGCTCCGTCAGATTCCTCATCTTCAACCACTGGAGAAATCATTCCCGAGGCCTTTTTTTGTGATGGGGACGTCATCTTATCTAGCATTCTTTTTTTACGCCGATGGCAGCATTCATCAGGCATCGGTGGGATGGACATTTCAATGAGAACAAACACACAATCTTAGGTTGTTTTAAAAACTTTCGATAAAAATGTTTAGAATCCGCTAGAATAGTATTATTTTATTACTGTTTTATCAAATAAACTTTTTTGGCACTTAAATTTTCCATATAAATACTGTTTGCACACGAATTCGGAGGTTTTTTTTAGTTTTTTTGCAAGAGCAAAGTGTAAACACGAACTGCTGTCACTGCGATTATTGTTACAGTGAATTAATTGAAGATTTAACATCTGATTCGTCTATATGACTTATATCAATGTTTTGGGCTCCCTTCACATTCATCTTGGAAGCAGAAATGGGATTTAGTAATGGAGGCTCGTTACTGTACACTGATTGGAAATGAGTTGCAAATGCATTGGCTACATCCGCTCCTCTAACTTCCCGATCACCATGCATCATGATGTCTGTTATACCACCATCTTTGCGCAGTGATTTTACGTAGTCCCAAAATGCCTTGGGATCATGCTTGATATCACTCTCTATTGAGTCGACATACGTTCGGAATGCTATATGAACATTTCTTCTAACAACTGCTCTGAGGTTACTGAACATTTCATACTCATTTTGGTCACCAGTAGCTTTCCATTTTTTGTGGTGAGCATGTTTTATCTCAATGCTCCTGATGGTATCTCTAGTGAACCACTTCGGATATCTACGTCCACCTCTGTTGGGAGGTTTCCTAGGGAAGCAAGCGTCAAATACATTATAAATACATGAATAAAAATGGTGTAGCGCCTCATTAACGGTATCGAATTTAGAAAGTTCATGCCAATCCAATTGGCTCATCATCTGATAAAGTTTGACAAAATCACCCCTACCAAAAATCCATCCCCGCAAAGTGCCGTCTGTAGTTTTAGGTAATTTGGTAGTCTTCGTAGGCTTTTTACAAGAATACCGGAACTCTAATGCGGGGTGATATTTGTCCTCATATACGAGGGGAGAATCGCTATGTATGACATTTAATTCAATGTTACACAAAACTAGATCTAACAACCTCAACTCAGAATTGGGAATACCATTATTCTGGGTGAGCCCAAACACTTCGCATAAAAAATTGAGGTCATTTTCAACATCCTTGCCGCTACGCGCTGAATGGATGTTGAAATCTCCCAAAACAATAATATTCCTTCCTCCGAGAAGATCCACGTTTTCGTGAAACTTATCGAAGAATAGTTGATATGTTTCCAGAGTTGATACCGGTGGAAAATATATTACACATATAAAAGTAACAGACAAATCGATTGTAATTTTTATCCACAAGTCTTCGATGTCAGCTTCCAGATCAGGCATGTGTTCGGCCTTAAACTTAGTTTTGACAGCCAAAAGGCAGCCTCCGCCTTGTCTGTGGCCACTACCACTATCTCTGTCCTTTCTGTACACTTGAAAACTGTCATCGAATAACTCCTGGTTGCACACACTGGAGTTCAGCCAAGTCTCAGTGAGCCCTATTACATCGTAATTGTTTACCAAAACGTTAGAATAAAATAGAGAACATTTAGTTTTTAGTCCCCTCACGTTTTGGTAAAAGAAATGAAAACTATTGTACTGTCAACTATGTTTAATATTTGGTAGCCGTGGTGTAATTACCTTATTGACCCATTCTTTTAAAAACGAATGCTTAGGCCAATGCTTAGACTGCAGTAATTCTGCCACCGCTGACTCGGGTACACCGATTTTAAATGATGCATATTCTCCCCTCGTTTTGATTTTTGTTATCTTGAATGAGGAGATACTGACAGATTTACTTATTGTTTTGAGGTGCGATGTTAAGTCATCTACTGTAGTGTCTGGATGCAAGGGGTAAAGATGGAAGTATTTCACTTCCTCCTGGTCCTTTTGACTACCTCGTACGGTGATGGGACGCCGTTTACGATTACGATTAATCAAAGTCCAAGGTTGACTTCCTGGAGTTTGACTTAAGGGCGGTGCATCTGCTTTAGCTCCATCGGGCGGGGGCGGTGCATCCACATCAGTTCCGCCGGCCGGTGGCAGCGCATCACTATCAGATGGCGTGGAGGTAGACGCTGTGGAGGTAGACGCAACGGGTGTCACATCAGGAGTACTTCGGGATGAAGCATACGGGGAAGAAGATTGTCCCTTGTCTGAAGCGTTACTCGTTTTTTTCCCTCTTTGGGAGGCTTTTGCAGCCTGTGAGCGGGTTATTATTTTTCCGACGGCCAAACTTGCAGTGTCATCTGAGGTACGAGTCGGCTTAGTAGACGGGTCGACGTGCGGGGGGAACGGAACGGGGAAACTGGGCCCGGCAGTTGCAGTTGTATTGTCTGCGGTAGCAGCGAGCGGGGGCGGTGAGGTGGCGGTGACGAGGGGCGCTGGCGGGCCGAGTGTGTCGCCTGTAGCGAGAACGGGAATGTTGTGCACACATGTACCTGCAACCGCAGTTTCACTATTGTATAAACTACCGACAATTACTGGTGACGTTTTTAGAATATTTTTAACAACATTCAACTCACTAGTTAAATTGTCCACTTTAACCGAGAGAACTTCGATGGCCATCGTTAGCAAACGAAGCGCATTCGTTTCCTCGTTGATATCCATTAGGATAAACTTGTAAACTTGTAAATTATTTAATAAATTAAAATTACGGCGCGCGGCGAAAAACACGTACGTCCTGCCGGCGAATTTAACAGTAACCTAATCATTTTAAATTGCGAAAAATAGTCTAACTCATAACCCAAATAATGCGCACTGTTCAATAATCTAAAGTGTTAAAACTAACCAAGTGCCCAGGCGGCTTTAACACAATATGTGATTTATGACCCCTTATTGTAAAAGGGTCCGGACTTAAAATTCTTCTGTTGAAGATTTTAACATAATTACCGATAGTATTCAAGTTAAATACCCTTACTTCAAAATACAATTGTATTATTTTATTGATTGGAACGCATTTACCTCTCTAAGAAATCCACAAGAAATAAGGGTTAATAATTAGTTTATAATAGGACTTACCAATTCATCATCTTAGTGCATTCCAAATAATTATAAGAAACAACCACACTCACATGCAGTAAAATACTCATGCTGTTAGAAAACCACACTTTCTACACTAAATGATTTTAGCCGCGTTCGTGTCCCGACAATGAAATTTTTTGTTGACGCGTCTCCCAACTTTTAATCGCCTTGACTATATTACAACGCTGACCGATCCTGGCTATGCTCGACCGACTTTGAATTCCCCCTGATCTTCACTATCTGAATCTCCTTGCCCGTCTTCCAACGCTTTCAAACCCTGACTATCTTGACTCTAAAGTACTTGGCTTCATAAATAGAATCACCTCTGATTTCGATAGTATTATGTTTGTTGGTTCGCCTTTATCTAGAATATGCCTGCGTCATTTGATCTTCATTCTATGATGTTCACATTAATCATATCGAATAAGTGACATTGCTTGGAGGTTAAGGCTTGAAAGAGGCTATTACTCATACGATGAACTTGAAGTAAAATTAAATCTTTCTTCTTTTGAAAACGTAGTAAGGACTTTGATCTCATCTGCATTTTCAAAATTATTAACAGTATGATTGACTCACCTACTTTATTGTAACTCACCCCTTTCAATATCCCTTCCCGTAGACTCAGAAACAATTATTTGTTTTTCCTCGATCAACTCTCTCAAATTATTTATACCATTCACCAATGTCCTGAATGTCCAGACTTGTCAACTCAAGTCAGGAACTTGAATTTTTGGTGTAAGCCTACGTAAATGATTTCTGCCAGTCACTACGCAAGTAATATTTTGTATTGATATGGCTGAAGTCGTGAACTCCATCAAAACCATTGCATCATATTAGATATCAGATAGCATCGTGTAGTATGTAATGTGGTAATTGGACTTGGTTCGTCAGTAAATAACGGCATACGACATTAGTAGAAAAGCTGGTGTTATATTTAGATATCCCAACCAACTTTACTTTGTTCTCTTCACCCGTAAGGGCAACTAGGTTATATTCATTACTCTGTGGTTAAAATTCTATGAATAGCGATATTTTTAACACATTCCTATGTTGGAAGGTATTTCCAATTTCCATTATGCATTATTCTTTCCATGGTTAAAGCATTGACTGCCCAAAACTTTAATATGAATTATACTTGTGAGAGAAAAAAAAGAGGGCGTGACCAAAACTCTGAACTTAGAACCTTGGCTTTATGCCTAACGCATGTTTCCATTATTCTATCGAAATATGTTTATTTACCACAATTATGAACAAAATAATTAAGACCTTTTTTTTAAATTAAGAAAATTTTTTCGTGATTGAAATCTTTATATTCTTATGTTTTATTAAAAGTAAGCTAGTGTTCGTGAAGATTTTATCCGAAAAAATTGGTAAATAGATGAAATCTTTCATGTAAATTTTCTTTTCCGTTTTTTCTGGCAGCCGCCCATTGTTTTTACGACGAGCAATCAAAAATTTCAAAGGAGGCCAAGTATTTCCGAGTTGCCGCTGGGAAATTTTACAACGCGTGGGACCATCAGCTGGAGAGGAACCGCGGCCAGGTGCAAAAAGCTGAGGTATGCTACAATTAAAAAAAAAACCACCAACTATATACTCCATAATATTCCCAAATTAAATTAATTATTATAATTGTTGGACAACAATAGGAAAAATCCAATAAATAATACGCAGAACAGTACTCTTCAAAAGGATGAAATATTATAATGCGCAGTTGGAAACTATAAAGTCTGCACCAATTGGTAGATTCAAGATAAGATGGGTCATAGAAGCCACACTAAGCAAAATGAAATGTGATAGTATATAAATTTATCATATGTTACTTACACTTACACTAATCACGTCTTACACGTACATTAATCAACAATGTTTATACGAATTATGATATTTCTTCTTCCGCATTAAAACAATTTTTTATAACAATCTTGCAATATTCTCGCCAGATGTATTGTCGTTTGCAAGGTCAGATCCTATCCATGTTTGACGTCCTGGCATATGAATATACGAGTATACTCGTATATACATAATGAATATACGTATATACGAGTATACTCGTATACTCGGGTGAATATACGAGTATACTCGTATATTCACCCGAGGCTGCCAACTAAGGCTTCTGATGCTTCCTATATGCAGAATAAACTAAGTGTGTAAACTAAGTAAACTGTGTAAACTAAGTTATAAGCTTTCTGAATTTCTTGCGAAACGCCATCGTTTTTACAATACGTGTTGTTTTTTAATAAATATATTTAGATATTCCAAAATCGAATTTTTTACGAAATGTTATCGTTTTTATAATACGTGTAATTTTTAATAAATGTTTTTAGGTATTCAAGATACTTCTCCACAATAAATACGGGGGCCATGAGCAGCACTACCAGGACGATGTAGCGCTGGTGATATTAAAGAAACCCTTTCACTTCACCACCGCGGTGCAGGCTATCTGTTACGACCTGTATGACGAGGAACTCAACAGACACCAACTTTCACCCAACAGCGTCGGGAAGGTTTGGCTGTTTATAATTATAAAGATTGAATTTTTTGGGTTGCCATTTAGCCAAAATTTCAGACATTGTTGTAGAGTCCATCACTATGTCCTGCATGTCCTGCATGCTGAAGGTCCTCTCATCTGAAGCTCTCTCTACATGACAGTCCATAAACGTTTTTGAAATCTGCGGAATCCTTTTTTAAAACGTATTCGTATTTCAAAAAATGTATTACGTTATTACTAACCTTTTCTTGGTTTCATGTCTGTTTAGCTTCTCGGTTGAATTTTTTGTTTGTCTATATTTCTATACGCGAAAATAACGTATTCGTAAAAATAATTTGTTTTTCAGGTAGCAGGCTGGGGAGTGACTGAAAACCATGAAACTTCTAATAAACTGCGGACCCTTAACTTGCCAGTTGTAGAGCGAAGTGTGTGTACCAAGGAGCTAAGCCAATATCACTACACTGGCTTTCTTACTTCTGACAAGTTTTGTGCAGGCTATCTCAATGGTTCGTACGTTTTGAACAATTTATTACGCGAACTTTGGTTAAAATTTACAAAAAAGTAAAATTTTACACAAATTTACAACTTACAAAACTTAAATTTAAAATTTACAAAAACTTTAAAAAGTACAAGAATTAAAAAAATTTCTAAAATTTAAAATTTACACAAATTAAAAATTTATAATAAGTTTAGTTACAAAAATTTTATATTTAAAATCCAAAAAAATATATAATTTTCAGGGTCCGCAGTGTGCAAGGGTGACAGCGGTGGAGGGTTGGTGTTCCCCTTGAAGTACACCGAGCGGAACCGCTGGTACCTCCGCGGCGTGGTCAGCAACGGCCCCCTAAACGAGGACAAGACATCCTGCCGCCCCAACACCTTCACTGCCTTTACAGAGATCTTCAGCGTGAGGGACTGGCTGAGCAACACCCTGAAACCACTGATCGGATATAATGATAATGATTAATATTGATTAATATTTTGTAGGACAGATATTTATTTAATATGTTGAATAAAGTATATATATAAATAAAGTAATCCTAAAAGTACCATTCGACACAGAATCAAGCGAAATTTACAAAACATTAGAAGTCTTGTCAATGAGACAACTTTATGCCAAATCTGCATTACTACACCTCCTCCAACACAAACTCCATATTCCAATTCAACCAAAAACCTCGTTAAAAACCAGATCCTCAAAAAATAAAACACTAAACATACCGATAACACACACCACACACGGACAAAGACACTTTCAATACTACGCTACTAAACTGTTTAATTGTATGTCCATTACTCTGAAGCAACTACTAACTGCAAATACATCCGCAAACATTCACAAAAAACATATCACAGCCTGGATCAAAAACCGAGATATTTTATTTTTTCAAAACATAATAACTTCAAACCAAACATAACTAAACCATAAAAAGTGTATAATAAATAAACACGTTTTTCGAGATTTTACCAACTATACTCACACTTACAATACAAATATATGCACTTACATAATATATGTTAATATATATTAATAATTTTTTTTTAGATATTTATTATGAATATTCAATTTACAAAAAAACCAAAAAAATTAAAAAATTAAAATTAAAACTTATAATAAATAAAAACTTTCTTCTAAAACACATAAATACTTGTCACACCTATACATAACCACGTAAACACCTCAGCACAGGTTCTCCTAGTGAGGTGTTCACGAAACATACAATATTACTCACATACAGTTTCACCTTCTCAAACCTACCTTACAAACAACATATTATAGTTATAAGTTTGAAATATATCATATACAAATATAAATAATTATGTGAAACTGTAAATTATATATAGAAATAAATTTTTTTTAAAAAAGTACTGATTTTGAGAAAAATAGCTTTCGTTAACTTTATACTAATGTTGATTATTTAATCTTCACACATCTGATGGAGACTGCAGTGCTGTCCGATACGTTGGCTAAAGAAGGAGTTAGCGCAACACGGCATAATACCCACAAAATAAACCACTATAATTCTTTTGTCTTTTTTTCTTAAAAAATCTTATCTTATTTTTTTTCTTTTTATATTGTGCTATGACTGTCAATAACTATCATGTATGTAAATGACCGTTATTTCTAAATACATAAATAATCCGTTAAAGAAATAAAATGTTTCAACAATTTCAGCAGAATAAGATAAAATTGAGCTTACGCAGGTACTTCAGGAACGCAGACACGTCCACAATACACTATTGTCGGTATAACCTCTTCGGTGAGTATTGCAGAAAGCCTGCGGCGGAATTCCGCAAGTCACATGCTCAGGCCACCACTATATTCTTACGTATTCTATATTATGTGTTGGAGGAGGTGATTAAAACACCGGTCAAACAGGTATAACTTTACTTGATAACTTCCAGAGGCAAAAGGAACTCCAGTCAGACATTCTTAAAATAGTAGTTCTGCGAACAGTAGACCTCGCATCCAAAAAAGTAACTATGATTTCTCATTTAAAAAATCTAAACCAAAATTTCCTTTAATCCAACAATACAGGGCAATTGCGATTCTCCCGTCTGGAACCCACATTACAACATTTATGGACAAGCTATTAAAAGTGTAAAAAATAAAAAATTGTTACGTTTTCTATGTTTTAAAATGGATATTAGAGTAATTTTTTGAATTACACCACTCTTTTCAATAAAATGACTGCCTCCGTAGTGGAAAGGTCTCGGTTAGCAATTCAAAAGTTTTGTGTTATTTCAATAAACAGGTATTCTTGTGGTACGTTCCGGAATGGAAGACACCCTCAGTATTTTCCGGGTGGAAGACAACCATTCAGAATTAAAAACTTTGCTTGAAATTGTTTGATCCGTTTTTTTTTTTAAATTTAATTTAATAATATTATTTTTAAGTTCTGGAAGTATTTTTTGGTTTTTGTTATTAAATTTTAAAAGAATTGAATGGAGTTCTACGAATGAAATACAAAAACAATAAATAGGTTTTATCCTTGTTTGGTGACCAGATTTGAATAGTGAGGTACTCCCCAACTTCCTCTTACTCATCTTCTTCCCCTCCGAACTACCTTCAGCCTCAAAGCATACCCCAATTTGTGATACCCTAGTCTCACTCCAGAAGGTTGAAAGTAGTTAGGATTCAGTGCGGTATTGAAATTTAAAACAATGAATATGCTTCAATTGTCTGCTAGAAGGACTTTCACAGGATTGGTATTTCTTAACAAAATTCTAAATTATGCATTTGATGATCTAAAATAGCTTGCATTGATAAGCTTTCAGAATACTAGAGCTCGGAATTTATTTCAGTGTAGAAATTAACTACCACATATATTCCTCATTGCCATAAATACTTATGGAGGGAAATAATTATACTGAGTCACAGGACATTTTTAATGTATCACTCAACAAATAAGAAATATTATTACTAAGGCAATTTAGTTTTGTATAATAAATACTGTACTATTCGTATGTAAAAGCCCCTAAAAAGGGCGTTAGTAAATAAATTAATAAAATCATGAGATTTTAGTGTAATTAACCAATAAATTAATATATGACTGATTTAAAAAAAAATGAATTACTGTTTCAAATAAATTACTCAAAAGAGAATGTTAAATTCAAAAAATGTTAAAAACTACAAAATTTACTCCAAAAAATATGTAAATTCACCAGTTTCCGTCTTGTACTACGAGTTTCCGGACACCGTTTATTAATTGGCTGGTTACGATCCTTGTCTGCGAACACGGATGTCGCGAGTTCAAATGGCGACCCAAGCCGGCAAAAGTTACTTCTATTTGGGTAATTTTTATTTTTTCACAATTATTTTCTCATTAAAAATAATGTGTAATATATTGAGGCACTTTCCAGAATGGTAGATGCAGTATCGCCTTTCCAGAATGGTAGGTTCAAAATCACCCTTTCCATAATGTTAGATTCAGTATCACCCTTTCCAGAATGGTAGATTCAGTATCGCCTTTCCAGAATGGTAGGTTCAAAATCACCCTTTCCATAATGTTAGATTCAGTATCACCCTTTCCAGAATGGTAGATTCAGTATCGCCTTTCCAGAATGGTAGGTTCAAAATCACCCTTTCCATAATGTTAGATTCAGTATCACCCTTTCCAGAATGGTAGATTCAGTATCGCCTTTCCAGAATGGTAGGTTCAAAATCACCCTTTCCATAATGTTAGATTCAGTATCACCCTTTCCAGAATGGTAGATTCAGTATCGCCTTTCCAGAATGGTAGGTTCAAAATCACCCTTTCCATAATGTTAGATTCAGTATCACCCTTTCCAGAATGGTAGATTCAGTATCGCCTTTCCAGAATGGTAGGTTCAAAATCACCCTTTCCATAATGTTAGATTCAGTATCACCCTTTCCAGAATGGTAGATTCAGTATCGCCTTTCCAGAATGGTAGGTTCAAAATCACCCTTTCCATAATGGTAGATTCAGTATCACCTTTTCCAGAATGGTAGATTCAGTATCGCCTTTCCAGAATGGTAGGTTCAAAATCACCCTTTCCATAATGGTAGATTCAGTATCACCCTTTCCAGAATGGTAGATGCAGTATCGCCTTTCCAGAATGGTAGGTTCAAAATCACCCTTTCCATAATGTTAGATTCAGTATCACCCTTTCCAGAATGGTAGATGCAGTATCGCCTTTCCAGAATGGTAGGTTCAAAATCACCCTTTCCATAATGTTAGATTCAGTATCACCCTTTCCAGAATGGTAGATTCAGTATCGCCTTTCCAGAATGGTAGGTTCAAAATCACCCTTTCCATAATGTTAGATTCAGTATCACCATTTCCAGAATGGTAGATTCAGTATCGCCTTTCCAGAATGGTAGGTTCAAAATCACCCTTTCCATAATGGTAGATTCAGTATCACCCTTTCCAGAATGGTAGATTCAGTATCGCCTTTCCAGAATGGTAGGTTCAAAATCACCCTTTCCATAATGTTAGATTCAGTATCACCCTTTCCAGAATGGTAGATTCAGTATCGCCTTTCCAGAATGGTAGGTTCAAAATCACCCTTTCCATAATGGTAGATTCAGTATCACCCTTTCCAGAATGGTAGATTCGCAGTATCGCCTTTCCAGAATGGTAGGTTCAAAATCACCCTTTCCATAATGGTAGATTCAGTATCACCCTTTCCAGAATGGTAAATTCAGTATTGCCCTTTCCAGAATGGTAGATTCAGTATTGCCCTTTCCAGAATGGTAGATTCAGTATCGCCCTTTCCAGAATGGTAGATGCAGTATCGCCCTGGTGAAAGACCACCCGGAGAAAACTTACCGATATAAAATATTACTAATTTATTAAGAATCTCTTAAAATTATTCATAATCCGGTTAAACGGGACTGCAGGCCTTTAACGATTGAATTGATAGGTTTCCTGTTAAACTTTTGGTATAAAATGAATACATTATCCCAATGTCGGAAAACGTGTGCGTGAAAATTATAATACATTCGCATTATGTATTATATTATCAGGGCAAATCCAGGTACATGAACACGTGTTCTGATATATTAGGAATGTAATAAAAGCTTAACAGGAAACGGCCTGCAAATCCGTTTCCAACCGAATTTTAATTGATTAATACTAATTTTTATGATACAGAATGAAAAAATTGCTTGAAATGGTTTAAGCAATGTTTGAGGAACAGATCTCAACAGCCAGGTATTTTCAAATATTCCCCCCCCCCCATTTCCTATCCATCTTTTCTACGTTCAGCCTCATGAAAAACCCAATTCCTCCAGACGTGTGGGAGCTGTTGGGACTCTTGTACGGTACTCCCATAAAAAAAATGTGGAAACTTTGAAGAATTTTTTTGATTTATTCATATTCTGTGCATATGTATATGTGTCGGACATACTGCTCCGGACTCAGCCACTGCCACTGCACTATATTAAAGTCGCCTTGCGGGAACTAGTCCCGCCCGGTTCATTGCATCTGTGCATGTGTATATGTGTCGGACATACTGCTCCGGACTCAGCCACTGCCACTGCCCTATATTAAAGTCGCCTTGCGGGAACTAGTCCCGCCCGGTTCATTGCATCTGTGCATGTGTATATGTGTCGGACATACTGCTTCGGACTCAGCCACTGCCACTACCCTATATTAAAGTCACCTTGCAAAAACTAGTCCCGCCCGGTTCATTGCATCTGTGCATGTGTATATGTGTCGGACATACTGCTTCGGACTCAGTCACTGCCACTACCCTATATTAAAGTCACCTTGCAAAAACTAGTCCCGCCCGGTTCATTGCATCTGTGCATGTGTATATGTGTCGGACATACTGCTTCGGACTCAGCCACTGCCACTACCCTATATTAAAGTCACCTTGCAAAAACTAGTCCCGCCCGGTTCATTGCATCTGTGCATGTGTATATGTGTCGGACATACTGCTTCGGACTCAGCCACTGCCACTACCCTATATTAAAGTCACCTTGCAAAAACCAGTCCCGCCCGGTTCATTGCATCTGTGCATGTGTATATGTGTCGGACATACTGCTTCGGACTCAGTCACTGCCACTGCCCTATATTAAAGTCACCTTTCAAAAACTAGTCCCGCCCGGTTCATTGCATCTCTGCATGTGTATATGTGTCGGACATACTGCTCCGGACTCAGCCACTGCCACTGCCCTATATTAAAGTCACCTTACAAAAACTAGTCCCGCTCGGTTCATTGCATCTGTGCATGTGTATATGTGTCGGACATACTGCTTCGGACTCAGTCACTGCCACTACCCTATATTAAAGTCACCTTGCAAAAACTAGTCCCGCCCGGTTCATTGCATCTGTGCATGTGTATATGTGTCGGACATACTGCTTCGGACTCAGCCACTGCCACTACCCTATATTAAAGTCACCTTGCAAAAACTAGTCCCGCCCGGTTCATTGCATCTGTGCATGTGTATATGTGTCGGACATACTGCTTCGGACTCAGCCACTGCCACTACCCTATATTAAAGTCACCTTGCAAAAACCAGTCCCGCCCGGTTCATTGCATCTGTGCATGTGTATATGTGTCGGACATACTGCTTCGGACTCAGTCACTGCCACTGCCCTATATTAAAGTCACCTTTCAAAAACTAGTCCCGCCCGGTTCATTGCATCTCTGCATGTGTATATGTGTCGGACATACTGCTCCGGACTCAGCCACTGCCACTGCCCTATATTAAAGTCACCTTACAAAAACTAGTCCCGCTCGGTTCATTGCATCTGTGCATGTGTATATGTGTCGGACATACTGCTTCGGACTCAGCCACTGCCACTGCCCTATATTAAAGTCACCTTGCAAAAACTAGTCCCGCCCGGTTCATTGCATCTGTGCATGTGTATATGTGTCGGACATACTGCTTCGGACTCAGTCACTGCCACTACCCTATATTAAAGTCATCTTGCGAAAACTAGTCCCGCCCGGTTCATTGCATCTGTGCATGTGTCTATGTGTCGGACATACTGCTTCGGACTCAGCCACTGCCACTGCCCTATATTAAAGTCACCTTTCAAAAACTAGTCCCGCTTGCTCATTGCATCTGTGCATGTGTATTTGTGTCGGACATTCTGCTCCGGACTCAGCCACTGCTACTTCCCTATATTAAAGTCGCCTTGCAGGAACTAGTCCCGCTTCTAGTCGTGTACTTGCATTATTGCAGTGGACGGCGATGATGGTATGCGCTTTACCCTCTATGTTGACTTCAATAATTGTGGCTTCAGTGTGGTTTAACTTCACAGTGGGGATTCTTGAAGATGTAATGGATTGACGAACGAATATGGCGGTTCCTCGAGTCGGTCGTTTTGATGGGTCTCGAAGACTGGCACTCTGAGTGGTACGCTTGGTTTTAGGTGTGTTTCTTATATTGTAATGTAGGTGCGTGAGCATGAGATTCTTATGTTACTCTCAGGTTTGTGGGGTTGTCAAAGTGTGAACTCATTACTAATTTTAAATAAAAATCAGTCATCACAGTGAAAACAAATCTTTATTAAGCCCAGCAAAACATAACTCCTAGGACGGAATTCCATAAAAAACGTAAAATTAATAATAGTATAAATACCTCGTAAATAGTTACAAGAAAGATAGAAAAAGGGAGAGAGACTTTTAGTTCAATCACTGTACGACGATCTCCGATCCGATCCCTTAGGCAGGGCCGTCAGCTGTCGAAGGCCTCAGTCCGACAACCAAATCGCCCTCCTAGGCTCCCCGGTCGATGGCAATCACCGGTCCTCTGATTAAAAAAAGATAAAGGCGCAAATCGCATGGCCTAGCGTCTTGGATTCAGGCCGCCTCTGGTCCAAATCAGCCTCCGTCACTTCCAGTGCGGAAACGTCAACAATCAGCTCGCTCGAGCCGGACACCTCGATTCTCCCGCATGGAACAAAAACTCCTGTCACAGCAAATTTGACCGCTACAGCACACGGCAAAAACAAAAAAGAACTCGACACGCGTCATTCGTGGTCAGGAACAAAAAACAAAAAAATAGGCTCTCAGGCCGCTTAGGAATAGCCAAAACTCACGATCCCATCATAATAAAATTTACGACTTTTCTGTCGACTCCCGTGCCAAACACACTTGCACAAAAAACTTCCTTCCCGAAAGCTCACAAATCTTGCCGCCTTGCTCCCGTTTCCGCCACGTTTGCCAAAACAAAAAAAAAACCACTCAGTTGTACCAACTAAATAGATACTGTGCAATTAAGTAGGTACCCAGTATCCATTTAGTTGGCCGAATTTTATATGTTACAATATGCTGATGATATCGATCTTGAAGCGGATGCTGCGGGCATTCCACAAAGGGAGTCTCACCACCTAAGTATTTATGCATCGAGAGTGGTCGTTATAAGCTCCATCAGGATTATGAGCTTCTCAATCCATGAAGTGCAGCAGGCAAGCAGGGCCATTACATCCAAGTCATCCTCGGCAGATGTTTGCGCACGCTCGGGCTCTGTCTGTAGGGGGGATGCGGGCGTGGCTGTGGGGGGTAGCTGGGGCTCAGACAGCTGTTGGGCGGGGGCGGTGCTTCCTGCCACATCGGCCTAGGTGCTTCCATCCATCCTCGTCTGAGGAGGTGGCCTGCTGGGACCCTGTTGTGCCGGGCGTCGGCACTGCCTGGGTCGCTTTTGGATTGAGGCGACGCACGCTACCCACTTCGGGTTGCCTCTGTAGTTGGGCGGATACAAGCTTCCGCAGTTGCAGCATGCGGCGGGCTCGTCTCTTATAGTTTCGGGGTATTCTGCCGAAGCATGCATCACCAAGCACTTCACACAGCTTGCCGTGTGGGATCAGTTTCGGGACCCGTGATTAAAGTCCACTGCACTGCGTGCCGTGCTACAGGTAATTACTGCGGTACTTCTTCATGCATGTGCGGCAGTGGCACATGTATTTCACAGCCACGTGCAGGTATCCCATATTCACTTCCTTGTTGAAGTGAGCCAGGTACATGGGGTATTCAGCGGAGGCAGAAGATATCCTGACTACCTTGACTGCGAGGTAGCCTTGTGCCTTAAGGTCTTCTGTGATGTCAGAAGTATCCGCGCTCGGCAGGCCCTTGATTACAGCCTTCTTCAGCTTTTCAGCCTCGGCCGTGAACTGCTCACATACAATGAATATCAGTTTTCAATTATTTTTGCTCATTTATGATGAAATCTCATTTGATGTCAGGTAGGCGCGAACCTCCTCGAGGTGATCAAATTTTTATCCAAAAACTTTCAAAGTTATTCTGTTGCGCCTTATCTTACCTAGGTCGATTTCTTTTCAACCCACTACAATATAATAAATAACAAAACGCTCAGTAACACAAATTATATTAAAAAAAGTTATTTTTACTTTTTTTATGTACTAGTTTATTTTACAGAAAACATAATTGAATTTTAATTACTCTGAAAATGGATACTGTAACGTTGTCTGAAACGTTGGCTAAAGAAGGAGGTAGGGCAACACAGCATAATACCCCAAAAATAAATGAAAAATGTTCTTTTGGCCTATCACAACATAATTAGTTCAGTTTTTCTCTTATTTGACTGCATCTTTAGAGGGATTCCAATTATCGAAATAATGCACTAGCTCGATCAGTTCTACCTCGGCGTCAAAAGATTAAGCATTCTCAGCATTTGAATGATCCAGTCTTTATGCTTGTAAACCTCTGTGAATGCGGAATAGGTATCGAAGCGGCAAGAGGTTCTGTTGTCTTGGTCGGTCTTGACGGGAGCCACTGAGACCAGCGCACGGAGATGCCATTTCTCTTCGTTTCCCCTAGTCTCTGAGAACACCAAGCCGCCGCCACTATCTCCCTGGCAAACGGCGGACCCTGAAAAAATAACTATTTTTACCATTTTTTAGAAATAAAAAGCTAATATATATTTCACACACATATTTGGGAAACTGCAAAAGAGTTCCAACCGTTAAAAAAATGTAGCTTCGATAAATAAATAAAAAAATATGGTCTTGACGTGTGCGGTGAAGGAGTAAACCATATACATCCTTATAATGACGTTGGTAAAGTGGTGGAGTTCCAATGCTCCCAACTGTCTAGAGCCAGTGAGACTATGGCATCCGTAATAAGGAATTTGAGTCCATTTAATTAAATTTTTTTTTTAACATCCACATTCAAACTTAAATACTTGTATTTTTTTATTTTATTTTTGTTATCTAATTAATTCTCCGTGTTTGAATATATTTTTGAGCTTGCCAAAACGATAGCAATCCGAACGGCAAGTAGCGGGAGGGTGCGTGACTTCATCCGTGCGCTGAACGTCCTTTTGTTAGAAAATTTTGTATGGATATATTTTTTTATTCTTTTGTAAGAAATTCCAGTATATTTTTTAATCAATGTTCACTGTCTAACTAAAATAAGTTTATTTTAATATCAAAATTTCATGTTGAATTTAATTGATAATTAAAGTATTCATTATTTCGAAAAAATATAGTAAGCAGTGTGGTTATCTTGGTGTACAAATAAAAGTCTCGTTTACTATTCACAATACTATAGAATGCTGGCGATATCTAGGTCAACTTGGCTGGCGGTTTGGAGACGGAATACTGGCGAGTTCCTTCACGCTGCCGCTTTTATATGGTAAAGAAGCTTCTCGAACAATTTGGTTACTATGTATATATAAAAAAAATTAAAAAGAATAAAAGAACATCCAAGAAGCTTGTTTGGAAAAAGCCGAAACTTCTAGAATTCCGTTCGAATGAAGTAGTGGCGTACCACTACAGGACTCCCCTTCCAGCGGCACGGTTGAGGGCCGCGATAGAAAGAAAAGTTGAGTCAGATCTTGCTTGTTGATGGGAGTAGGAAGGGTTGGTGCTGGTATCGTTGCATTTATCTTGGGTTCAGGGCCACTGTACAGTTGTTGTATATTTTCTCACGTAAAAAATAAAATGGTTAGAAAAACAAAATTATTATAAATTACAAACACTGTTCACAACACAAGCTGAGGATACACTCAAGGTAACCATGGTGGGAACTATTATCCGCGCTGGTGCGGGGATGGTCTGGTGCACGCAGCTCCATGGTGCCTCAACCGATCACCCATTTTGAGACGGAGTTACCGGTGAGTCGGGGTAACATAATCACGTCGGGGTCACCACTTTGGGGATCTGGTGAGGAGGCACGGAATGAAAGACGTGTTGTGAAGGTCAGAGTGTTTATTTGTGAGTCAGGTAGTCGTGATGAGATGATGTAGGACAGATGTAGTATTCTCCGGATGCGTGTCCTTGTGGTGGTCATGGTGCGTGGATTACAGCGCCCTGGTTCCAGCGTCCACGCACCATGACCACCACGAGGACACGCAGCATCCTCACGGGTCTACTCAGCTCCCGCTCAACCGCCTACAAGGTCCACCGCACCTTCAGCATTCTCGTCAGCACTGGAGTACTGATTGCCAAGATCGCCAGTGCCTGACAGTCAACCAGTCCGGTCACCAGCGCCCGGCGTCGACTCACTGACCCGCGCTTGACCAGCCATCACAGCCAGCATCCGGAGAATACTACATCTGTCCTACGTCCACTCTCATCACGGCAAACTGACTCATCAAATAAATCACTGTGACCTTCACGACACGTCTTTCATTCCGTGCTTCCTCACAAGATCCCCAAAGAATAAAACAAAGTCACCATTGGCGTCTGTCTGTTTGTGAGCTTAGGTCTTCTAAATTATGCAACCTAGTTTGATAGAGTTTGCAATATCATTTAGAGAATTTCTTCTGAAAGGTTTGTATATATAATACTTGGTTATTATATTTATTGAAAGTAGTGTTTAGACGAAAAAATTTAAGGTGAGCTATTTTTAAAACTATTTTATGTTTGCATCAAAAAATTTAATATTTCAAATAATTGTATGTTTATTACTAATAAATTAATTTGAAACTCATTTCATAACCTTTAAAAAACAATTTTTAGTTATCAGATGCGTTCAGAAATATGCTATTTATTTGGATATTATTGCAAAACGGAAGTACACATCAAATCTCCAACAAGTGTCTTTAAGAAATATAATGGTCAGTATGCCAGAGGCCTAAGAGGTTAACATTGATAACACAAGGTAGGCTAGGCAGAGAATATGACATGAAACAGTCATCTCTCCGGATAGCCGCGCAATGCTGAAATGATATTCACTAATGGGAGATTAGTGAATATCATTCAAATAGTGGGAAACAGATTGATTCCATTTACAGAGATTTTTCAAAGGCATTTGACAAAGTAAATCACGACATACTATTAAATAAGCTCTTGAAAATCGGTGTATGTGGAAATCTTCTCAGATGGTTCTCCTCTTATTTTTTGCCTTAAAAGGTTACATGTCACAAATTATAACTATTCCCTCAGGGATACCTCAAGGTTCTCATTTAGGGCCTCTCTTGTTTACATTATATATAAACGACATAAAACGTGGTATTAGTCATTCTTATTTCCTATTTTACGCAGATGACATGAAGTTATATAAACTAATTGACTCCACAGATGAATGCAACCTGTTACAAGAAGACGTAAGCAAAATTAAAAAATATTGTAATATCAATCAACTTTATCCAAATACAGAAAAGTGTAACGTTATTACATTTACACATAAGAAACAGCTGATTAATTATACTTACAAATTAAACCATGTACCCCTACAACGAGTAGAATCAATCAGAGATCTTAGAGTACTGTTAGATTCTAAAATGTTATTTAAGGACCATATTAAACATATTTTAGAAAAAGCTTATAAATAATTAGGATTTATTATACACATTACAAAGCCTTTCACTATAGAATACACACTAATTCTTCTATATATGTCATATGTAAGGTCACAACTCCAGTTTGCCTCAGTCATTTGGAATCCTCAATATTAAACATACATTGATCGTATTGAAAATATCCAATCCAAATTTATTAAACACCTATCGTATCGCTTTAGCGATCATCGGTTTGACCCTGCCGCTTTATATAAACATAGAAAATTTTCTGATGCCCTATTCTTATACAAAATCGTAAACAGTCTTGTTGATTCATCATATCTGCTAGAAAATATTGCATTTCGTTGCCCTGAACACAACACCAGATCGAACGACTTATTCAGAACACCACACTGTAAAGCCAAATATGCGCAAAACTCTTTAATAGGACGTATCTGTAAAACTCACAATGCCTCTAGAGATGTACACATTTTCAACTGTAACTTGAAAACATATAAAATGCAACTTACTAAACTGATAAATTAATTTTTTATTTTGTGAAATAATCATCTTTGTTTATTTTATTGTTTTTATTAAAATCATGCGAAAACTGTATTATTACTAACTGTCTTTAATTGTTTTTATAACATTTTGTAATTCCTTATAATGTTTATTCTTTATATTTCTTTGTCATTTATAAATATATTTTATAGGTGTAAATATTGAATCAACAACTAGAATTAATGGAACATTATTGGTCTAATATTGTAAATAATTGCTGTTTATGCTAAATATATAAATGACTGTTTGTTTCCTAAATAAAATTTAAAAAAATAATTGGGTAATCAAAAAAAAAGTAGTTTTTGTACAAGTTAGTTTGCTTATAATCTTGCTCTTCTGAGAAGTACATAATTACCATAATGTAAACTTGTTCTGACCTCTCCACTGATAACTTGCTTCATTATTACTTTATAATAAATGTTTGCACAACTCTTGAATCAAGGAAAAACACAGTTTTGTACACGGCTCTGTCAAGCAGAGTTGATTAAAGTTTATCATTAAAATGTTAACTTTACATTCAATAAATCTAGAATTTGAAATTGATACGAACAGTGAAAATATTATCAATTAGTGTAGAGTTTAGGCAAATTATTGTATATTGATGGATTTCTATCAAACAAATACAGATGTATATTTGACCTTGTATTGCAAATTAACTGGTTTTTAATATGTGGTTGTCGTTTGACCTTTTATTTGTGATTGTGGCAGTGTTTGTGACAGGTAAGGCAATATTATAGAATATTCTGTTATCATAATGTAATGTTGACCATTGCCTAATTTTTATTGTGCTATTTTTGTGGAATATCACCTCAAGGGAGCTTAACTATCTCACAGCCAAGTGGGGAAGTAGGTAATACCCAAAATTACTTTCCTCCTTATATTAGCTTAAATACTTAACATATCATTTTAGTATTTTACGTATTCCTGCGCAAATACATAGGTTACCATTAATAATTGGGATTTCTAAAGTTTAAAAGCCCATAAGTAAGAAAAATCATGGGGTTATCGGAAAACCAAATTGGTTACAGACGTTTTGTTTGGCATCTTGGCCTGTCAAGATTTAAAGAAGTTGGAAAATAAATTGGAATGATTGCAAAAAAGAGGAGTGTAAGGAAAATATATGACGCAAATGCGAATGGTAGCAGAAGTCGGGGACACCCAAAGAAGACATGGCACGATCAAGTGAATCAGATACTTTAGTCAGGCCATGCCAAGAGTCAGAATAATTATGCATGAGACGATGTATGAATGTGATGAGGCAAGAAGTGTGTGCTAAGACCGAGTTGTTTGGCGGTCTGTCCTCTCTGCCTACCCTTGCGGATAAACAACTTGATGGTTAGTAAGTTAGTTAGCAAAAATTCTTGTCCGTTATTTATTTTATTTTTGCATTGAAAGCTTATACATATTTCGGTAATTATTTACATAACAGCCGCACTTTTAGGCACAAATAATAGAAATTATGCTTCGTTTCATTGATAATTTACTCACACAAAATTATTAGGTTCTTAGTTTGGGTTAGTTGAGTAATTTGTGCATATTTAGATTGATATGAAACTTTCATAAACATCAATTCATACTGAAAAAATCTGAAATGGTGACAGAGGATTCGTTTTACAAGGGAAATTTTGAACTTTGAAAAAAATGAGTTTTAATGCATTTTTTACCATCTCTCCCGATGTATATATTTGTTTCGGTTCCATGATATTTGATCAAAATGAAAATTCAACACACCTTTAAAAAGTGATATAGAGTCATTAAAAGTAATGAAACAAAAACTAGGTTTAATAGCTACCTATGTAACCCATTCAACCTACTTTGGGGACGCCCGAAGAAGACATGGCACGACCAAGTGAATCAGATACTTGAGTCGGGCCATGTCAAGAGTCAAAATAATAGAAGAGTATGTATGAATGTGAATGAGGCAAGAAGTGTGTGCCAAGATCGAGTCGTTTGGTGGTCCATCCTCTCTGCCTACCCCTGCGGGGAATCGGCGTGATGGTTAGTTAGTTAGTTGTTTCATCACTTTTCATGAATTTATATCACTTTTTGTAGGTGTGTTGAATTGTCATTTTGATGAGATACCCGGTCACCATTTGTTTCTTGTAGCAATTAAGTTGAAACGAAGTGTAATTCCATAATCTGTGCCTATAAAATGGCAGATAGATAAATACTTACCTGTATTTGAACAGTATATAAAAATTCAATGTAATATAAAAAAAATACCACTCAAGTGATTGTTGGCATATTGCGGCAGTTTGCAAAAATATTTTGGCCGATCGCTTGCCACAGTGTGTCAAATTTGTAGAACCTAAAAATATGAGATAAACTGTTAAATCTAGGTGGCTAGGTAATATGGTAAATATTTACCACCACCACACAGCAAGCTCGAGTGGTTAACAGTATTTATTTTGTTTTTTTAAATTTATTGAGTTTCCCAAATAAATTTTTGGATTCAGAAAATACGCTGCAATAAAAATATTACAAGTAATATATAATTACGAATACCTACAATGACAATAACAAATAATTACGAATACCTACTAACAACATGACAAAATACACTATTCCACTGCAACACACATAAGCGCAATTACATTGCGAACTCCCCAATACAACGGTTTCACACTATGGGAAACCAATACTTGTGATGTCGATATATTTAATATTAACTTTGCTAATTTTTTTGGATTACGTAAAAGACTTATTTCAACACTATTCCTAAATGAAAGTTATATTTTTGTAAACCAGTCAAATCGCTGTATTTTTTAATATATGTTCTTGTTATTTTTAATTTTGTTTCTTGCATATATTATTTTTGAATGTAATTTTATTTTTATTATTTCTTTCTCATGTTTCAAAACTGTCATTAAAATTGTACCACCTGCATGTAAAAGCCCTCTGGGTGATAAATAAATAAATAATTGAAGCAGGAAGTGATGGGTTAGTTATAGATGTGAAGTTTGCAATTCTATTGTCTATTTATGGCACTAAACAAATAATTGTGTTATTAACGAATATGTTTTCTCGAAATAAGCTCATTTTTCCCTTACTTCTGAAAATGATTTAAGACAAAATTAAGCTGACTTCGGAAACAAGGAAACAAACACTCCCACAGCACACTTCTCACACTTTCTCTCTTCAGTGGCCGTTCCCCTAAAAAGGCCAAATATATATTTTTTACAGACCCTGCAAGAGGAACAACAGATGCGTCCAATGAAAGGTGAGAAAAATAATCAAGTTCTCTCTGATTTAAAATTTAAATTATTAAAATAAATGCATGTTCTCTACAGTATAAAACAGAGCCCAACAATATCGATCAAATCCCAGGATTTAATGTGTTCATTTATTGGCCAATACCCTGAAAAACATTGCGTCACAAGATACAGAAATAAACTTAACAACCTTACTTTATTTAAACTTGTACAGGGTTCTAAAGACGTAGGCGAAACCAACGAATATCGTTCATTTTGTGGCAAAAGTGTTGTCGTAATTTGTTGCCAGACCTAGTTGTTTTGCTAGAAATAAATGTAAGATTTTTTATCAATTGTTACTTTTACCGATATGCTGCCTTGAAGATATCTTTAATGTTTATACATTTTTTGATACTTTTGACTGATTAAGTTGGTAGTGAAAAAGCAGCGTAAGATATTGAAAAAAGATAGAATGAATTTTTTTATTTATTTATACAGTATTAGGATCTTGTGTAATCTTTAAAAAAAGCTCACCCCTTATTTCTGTGCTGTATTTTTATTTCTCAGTATCGGTTGTGCCCTGCCAGCATTTCCTGCCCATGGAAGGTACGAGGTCTTTGCCGAAGGACAGGTTGTGGGACATTTCTCCGTGCTGCGATACTCCTGCGACCCTGGCTATGAGGTCTCTGAAAAATTCTCCGTTTGCGAGGACGACAACTCTTGGAGCGTGAGTCCCGTGTGCATCGGTAGGAAATACGTTCACCCTCCTTCAAATAAATATATCTTATATCGGTTCCGTGATGAAACAGAAGAGAGATAAAGCAGAACATTGAAGGAAAGTGAAAAATAAGAAACAAAGCCTAGTAACCTGAACTAAACTAACATAACATAAACTAACCTATCTCTGACTTACAACCTTCTCCTTTCCTTCCTTTCGTCACTCCTTTCAGCTTCACTCCAAACAGGAGGATGTTGTAATAGTCCGAACAGTCCAGAGCAGTTGGGACTTTGTAATGACTTCTAAATTGGCTACCCTATTATTTGTCCAGTGTATTTTGGGGAATATGCCAACAAATCAACATTTTACAACAAATCGCGATTTTTTTTCAGAATTTTGCTCCGTGACCAATTCGACTTCCGTCGATTTGACCTGTTATTCTGAAACCCGTGATGAAATAACCTGCCAGCCTAAAATGCCACCTGGAACCACCGTGTCATCGAAATGCAAAGAAGGACACACCGAGACTGAGTTGCTCGATACCGTCAAGTGTCGAGATGGAAAATGGGATGGTCCATTCCCCAAGTGCAAAGCAAGTGAGTATACCTTATACCACACCAGCGGGTCTATCACAGAGAAATCGATATCTTTACAATAATAGCCGTAGCTGCCGATGATTTTATACTGATTTCCCGAGCACAGTCTTCTGTTGGTTGCCAGACCGATATTGATAACGTAATAAATTATAAATCGATATACGCTGGCAACACTGGCGCATCTCTCTATCAATTGACATTCCTAAACGTCAGACGGCTATGTAAAACTTAAAAATATTAATAAATCGACAAAGTCGAATTGAAACATTGACTTTAATAAAAACTTTTGTTTCTGCAAGCTGGAACGGAATCAATTGGTCGCATCTTCGATGAATTAATTAAGTCTATGGATCATGTATACCAGAGGTTCCCAAAGTGGTCTATATGGACCCCCAGGGGTCGATATCGGCTTGCTGGGGGTCTATGTCAGCGAGAAAAAAATTTGGGGTCCACGAGATTCAAATGGGGGTTTATACTAGCGAACCCCCATTTACCTCAAGTCTAGGAGTTCAAAATTTAGGAGTTCCGTAAATGACACAATAGACCTAACACAAATATAATAGACTGAGAAATTACTTGTTTGATATTTGTATTTTTATATTTCGTAAAGTTGTTAATTGAGGTATATAAATAGAGTCTACGTTCCTTTTCTCGTTAGAATTAATATATTCAAGCAAAACATTGCACATTGGAAGCTGCGAATTTTCCTAGTTCCCCAACATGTTTTTGAACAACGTCCAGAAAAAATTTGGGAACCTCTGGTCTATACGATTTCTTTCAATTCTAAGAGCTTATCTAATTCACCACCATTCATTAATAAGCCAGTTGTATTGCATAACAACAGCTTATCTGACACCTTGGAGGCCGTGCTAAAAGTAGCGGCTTTTGTATACCAACTGTTGGAATTATAAAGATTCTGACCGTAGATAATGGATTTTGCCAATATAGTACTGATATAGGGTTTTATCAATCTGGTGTTCTAAATACCCTGGTAATGTATTCCTTTGTGTTGGAGAGATTTCAGAAGAAATTTTTGAGATTTCTCTATATTGCTACTACCCTGGCTCTATCCTACTCTTTTCTCTTGGGTACGCTCGGAATGAACCATGTATGAGACTGAAGGGGTGTACTAATTTCTACATATTTCTTTAAACTGATTTGTGGTGGAGAGCATTCTTTTCCAATGTCCCGTTGGTTATCTTCGTTCTAAGACTGTTCTATCTCCCAGCCTGCAGGACTAACATGCCAATGGTCATAATGGTGGAAGGACAATCTTGCTGTTGACCAGAATCAGTTTGGATATTATCAATGTATTTTGCATCAGTGAAGTCCTATTTTAACTAAACCATTTTGCATTTTGTCTGTCTATAAATTTGTTTAAACGTTCCGTTCCCGGTTCAATGATTATTTCTTTTTCAAATGTGAAATCGTCATGTTTATTTGGACTTTCTTGTTTGCATCTTACCTACCTGCCTGAAGAAAGTTTGAAAAAATTATTTATTGTCATTGAGATAGTGACATTATTTTGGACAAATTGTATAAATCTTTATCTATCTGTATAAATAAAAATGTAAATGTTCGTTTGTTCAAAGTCTTAAATCTCCAAAAGTTCTTTACTGATTACTTTGAAATTTTGACATTACGTTGCATTCGAATATGTGTGTTTAAAAAAAAAATACCCATGTTTTCATTTATAAAATAAACGAAAATAAGAAACATACTTTTTGGGGGAGAGGTTTACTGTTCACAAAACTACTGATATTTATGAGCATGAATAATCTTATTTTTTTTTTGATTTTCAGTTTGTGGCTCCAAGACAAATTCTGCAGAATTTTTCCCATGGCACGCTCTGATATTTCGAGAGCGTTCTGAAAAAATTGAACAAATATGTGCTGGGAGTTTGATTCAACCAAATCTAGTCATAACCGGTAAGTAATGTACCTAACCTTATTAGGGTAAACTATACTATGATTGCCCACAACTAGCGATTGCCCACTCTCACTATATTTGTGTTTTTCTTACTGACGAATGTAGATATTCCATCAAAATCTTAAATTACAATTATTGGATAAGCAATCGACTTGAAATTGGTTTTAATTAAATTTTAAAATTAGAAATTGAAAGTAATGGACGAAAGAGACATCTCTGGTCAGTTTTGGATAGATTTTGCTCTGCAGGTGGGTGATAACGAATTACAGTCACCTTTGCATTGATCAGTTGGATTCATCCGTATTGTGTCATTTTTCAAAAGAGGTCTATTTAAGACAAAAATGATTAAAATATTTTTTTTTGTCACAATAATGTGCAGTGCGTATTATTACAATGTGCTGATTCATCATTATTAATAATTCTACTCTCTTGAGAGCTGGTTGACATATTATAATTTCCTAGTGCGAATGCAAATATATTATAGTGCTGCTTTGCCGTCTGCCGCCGAATTTGAAGATCAAGGAGAAGAACTCAATTGCAAGTGGGATTCTCTGGTGAGTCTTTCTGTTTATATGTATTTGGTGGCTGGTTTATAAGTTGTCTTCTCCTGCAGAGTGAATTCAATGATCAATCCATTTTTTTTCATAGGTAATTAAAATATTCCCTGATGGTCTGTGCTATTTACAAGCCAGATTATCACCAATTATGTCTATTAGTTATTTAATGTGAATTGAAAAACTGCCATATCGAACACACCTCTACCATGTGGTTCGCTGCAATTAGCTATTTAGCAGGGGTGCCCGGGTTCATGGGGTGAGATGTGTTCAGGATATGCCTGTCGAACGGTTGCGTTGCGTTCCAGATCGGGAGAGGCTTGTTTGGGGAGACCCTTTGACCTCTCAACCCATTACCTTGCGCCGCAGCGGGGGGGATAGATTCATACGTCTGTCACTTCTGGACACACCTCATACCTTTTTCCTTCCCACAGCATCCCTAAACATCGTGTGTGGAGTTAATGTAAAAAAATAGAAAAAAATGACAGAAACAGAAAATTGCAGCCATCTCTTAAATTATCATTTTAGTTATTAATATTGAATTGTCCTTACAGCCGCACATTGCTTCTACAACGCAAGGACCAGTAAGCATGAGCCTGTCAACCTTTACAAAGTGACTCTGGGAAAAACCAACCGATCGTGGGATGACAAGAAAGAAGAAAAAAACGTACAGACGTCAGAGGTTAATTTACTGTCACTTCTAACAATGTGAAAAATCCGGATATTTTTTTTAGAACATTCACCTCATCGAACTCATTCTATCTCCGTTAATATTACGGACAGACGTAATAATATAAACAGATTTAGAAAGAGAGAACACCAAGCTTTCTCTTTGCATTTAAAAGTTTACCATAGTCGCTCGCGTATATTTTGAAATAATTCTTTAAAACAGAAAACCGCTAAACGGTTGAACAATTTTTTTTATGTGGCGTGAAAAAAATTGAATTGACGACAACCTTTATAAAATGTTTGTCTAAGTAAATGTGTATTTTAATTTCAAAATTTATATCTATTTGAAATTTTTTTTCGTCCATTGTGTTTCGACGTTTGTATAGATTTGTCATACTCGACAAGGCTAATAACACGATTTCAAGGGTAGAAAAATTCACTGGCTGAATCATTCTATGCCTGCAATTTTTCTAACTTCCGAATATCAAAGTAATTGGGAAATCTTCACCCATTTAGGACTTTATATTAAAATATTTCAACCTGGATGACTTTTTACTAAGAAGTCGCTTTCCAAGTCTGTCTGTTTGTGCACTTAATTCTTCTAAACTACGCAACGGATTTCGATAGGGTTTTCATTCTAATTTAGAGGATTTCTTCCGGAAGGTTTATATTTATAATACATGCATATTATATTTATAAAAAGTAGATTTTTTGTAAAGTCGTAAAAAAATTTTGGGCGCTTACATTGCCAACGCTGGCTAAACATTATGAGATACATCAAAATAATGTACTACGGAATTGTATATCTTAAAAAGGCTTACAGAAAAGTGCATTATGGTATATGTCTATCTACTAAGGTTATTATATTTTTATGTAGGATTCGAGAGTAGGTTCAATCTTCTGCTAGTCAAGTTCTCCATCACTGTATCTGTCTCTATTTTCCGCTTATAATGATGGTAGTAGGATGAATTCAAATTTTGTTAGGCTATTTAAAACCAGGGAATATTTGTCTTTTTAAATAATCATTGCACTTTCCAGGATAATCGGGAATACCTAACAGAACAGTCATAAAATAATATGTTTGGTTAGGTGTTTTGTTAATTTTTTCCTTTACTTCAACATTCTGTTTTGTCATGGAACCGTTTTTCAGATAGCCGAGATTCTTCTGCACGAGGCGTACAGCGGAGATGAACAGAACCAACAAAACGACATTGCCATAATACGTCTGACGAACCAGTTCCAGCTCTCCGTCACCGTGATGCCAGTTTGCTACGATCTTATCGACCAAGACTTCGACAACTTCCAAACTAAGGCTGGTAGTTTGGGAAAGGTATTCTCTTGAGGATATTTGTTCCTTGGTTGTCTCGTATTTTGCCCAAGATGACAATTTCATTATTTTTTTTATCAGCCCATTAAAGATACGTAGTATATGTAGTTTATTCAGTTTGCCTCACTGGCTATTATAGTTCCGAGGTGGAACGTAGGTTGTTAATAGCGTTGGTGTTACCTCATATTCATGTTTGTTGATTTCATCATCTTCATGTTTGTAGACCTTAACTTCATGTTGGTTGATTTCATCACCTTCATGTTTGTAGACCTCATTTTCATGTTTTTAGACCTCATCTTCCTGTTTGTATATCTCATCTTCATATTTGTAGACTGCATCTTCATGTTTGTATACCTCATATTCATGATTGTATTCCTCATCTCCATGTTTATTGATTTCATCATCATCGCATTTGTAGACCTCAACTTCATGTTTGTTGATTTCATCATCTTCATGTTTGTAAACTTCATCTTTATGTTAGACCTCATATATTCTTGTTTAATGATGGTGTTTGTTGATTCCCTATTTTCATGTTTACTTAGCTTTATTTTGATCTTGTTTATCTCCCCATGGTATTTAAAACTTCATTTGAAAGGGCGTTACATAATTTATATTTATTTAGAATTTATGGTTTTTCTGGCCAAGAAATGTACATATTTCATTTTCGATTGTTAAGTAGATTTTAGATATTTGTTCTTATACTGTAGGTACTAATTTTTCCTTTAAAGTTGAGTAAAGCATTTTTTGGGCAGATTTTAATGATTCCGAAAACAATAAAGTTTTTAAAAACTTTTGACGGAGTAATTATTTTTAATATATTTTCTTGTACTTTAACGTGCAGCTTCATGTGGGTCTTTGAGGCAGATCCCCATTCCATAATCCCATATTCTACAGGGTGTCCGGCGCTAAGGTGCGCAAAATTCGGAATTTGATTCTATAGAATATGAAAGAAGAAATAAAAAAAATAAACTAACTTTACTAGAAATTCCATACAAAAATATTTTTCCATAGAAGAATATTATTTTCTCCTTATTAACAATTCAACTTTTATACCTGAAAACTACCTTAAAACTTATTAATTTGTATTTTTTACTTATACTATCATGTAGAATCACCTCCCGAAGTTTGTACACATTACCCCCGAACACCCTGTATAAGTGATCAGCAAAGATAAATTAGTATATATAGATAAAAAAACTGTTTTGAAGCAGGAAAGAAAAGGAAAGTGGAAAAACAAATAATATTTATAACAGAGTTTGGTGAGTTTTATGTTATGCTAGTAGGAGTCCCATTGAAGATTTTCATAGATTTCAATGCAAGTCATCATATGCTTCTAGAGTTAGTTATTTATAGTGAAGCAGTAGCAGTTTGTTTACATTAGCTCCACACAGGAGAATATTTTCCCTCAGGGCCTATGTCATCTTTGGCGATTTTCTTTAACACTTGGCGCTTCTTTCCTCTTCGGCTATATTCTTCCACTTTCTGTCTTTTTTCTATCCTTTTCTAATATTTTCAGATTGCGGCATTAGTCTGGACTGCCGCTGGAGTACTATCCGGGGAGATGAAGGTGATGTCACTGCCTGTCATAGATTTACGAACCTGCGCCAAAGAATTGTTCAAATATCGGTTCAACAGATATCTGACCGCCGACAAACTCTGTGCGGGCTATATAAACGGTAAGTTTCTGGATCATTAATGCTTTTATTAGCTTGCTCTTTTCATTGATTTCATTTTCATCGCCCGCTCAACGCACTGAGCACCAACTAAAAAGTGAGTTTATAATAATATTGATGGTAAGGTCCGAATGTACTATCATAGTCACATTTGATTTCACAGATTTCATTCTGTCCTTTTTATTGCTTTATTATTTATATGCTAGTTGGAAACGGCCCAGTGCGTTGTGCGGACGTCGTGTGGACCGGACCATTGTATCATCTTTAATCGATCATTCTTTTCACAATAATGCAAACTATCAATCAATTCGTTCCTAGTACATTCACTCCCAGTTAATTAGGTCTTAGTTCATTCATTTATAGTATATTAGTTCCTAGTTCATTAGTTCCTAATTCATTCGGTTCTAGTTCATTTGTTCTTAGTTCATTCATTCCTAGTTCATTCTTTACTAGGTCATTCGTTCTTAGTTAATTATTTCCTAGGTGATTCGTTCTTAGTTAATTATTTCCTAGGTCATTCGTTCTTAGTTAATTATTTCCTAGGTCATTCGTTCGTAGTTTTTTCCTAGTTCATTTGTTCCTAATTCATTCATTCGTAGTTCATTTATTCTTAGTTCATTCTTTCCTAGGTCATTAGTTCTTAGTTCATTTGTTCCTAGTTCATTCTTTCCTAAGTCAATCGTTGTTAGTTCATTCGTTCCTAGTTCATTCATTCTTAGTTCATTCCTTCTTAGTTTATTCTTTTCTAGGTCATTCGTTCTTGGTTCATTCATTCTTAGTTTATTCTTTCCTAGGTCATTTGTTCTTAGTTCATTCGTTCCTAGTTCATCCATTCTTAGTTCATTCCTTCTTAGTTCATTCTTTCCTAGATCATTCGTTCCTAGTTCATTCTTTCCTAGGTCAGGTTTTCAGAAAACGGCATGTAATAGGATGGATCACTACACAAGTTGATCTTGACACATGATCCTGTTTCATTCACATTCATATTAATCTGACAAATGCTATTCTGCCACTTTAAACAACTGATTTACAGTAAATTAACATTTGGTTTCAGGCACATCCCTCTGCGTGGGAGATAGTGGGGGAGGGCTGGTGTTCCCTGCGCTGCAATACGACGGATCTGTCCGCTGGTTCCTTCGGGCCATCTCTAGCATCGGACCTCTCAACGACAACAAGACTTCTTGCAGGCAGGACAGCTATACCGCCTTAAGCCACGTATTTCTGCTCCGAGATTGGCTGCGGAAAGAGCTGAAGAGATTAGGGTACTGATGAACTTCATCATCACTGGGCTACACCTGAGATTTGACATCTTTCAAAAATGCTCTCGACTGGCTTGTTCCCTTGCTATTCAACAATTTCAGTATCCAACGTCCTACTTTAGTACTGTACAGCAAAACTGATGTGGCGAATTTAAATATGGCATGTTTTCGACTCCTACGCCAGTGGAAGACCAATAATACTACCGTCATAAGCAAAAAGGAAGTTATTTTCAATGGTCACATTCTGATATGACGCCTTTCGCACATGACAGCGGAATAGTTTCCTATAGACTATCAAGTAAGTTGATGGCTTCCGTGGTTGAGTGGTTACGATCCTTGGCTATGAATCCGGAGGTCGTGGGTTCAAATCCCGCGGTGCGCAGATAAATTTAATTTGTGTTATTTCACAATTTATTAATTTAAAATAATAATATAGTATGTTTGTAGCACGTTCCAGAGTGGAACATACTTTGAGTTAAGACCAACATTCAGAATGCCGTGTTTTGTGACTTCCCAGGTACTTTCCCACCTTCCTCTTCCCCATCTCCTTACCCTCCCCACCACTACCTCATAGCTCATCCCAATATGGTATTTTCACTGTTTTTTTTTATGTTGACGAATACATTTTCTACAACAATTTAAAATATGCCATTTTCGATTTATTTGTGGATACATTTTCTATGTCATAATCATGTTGTAGCCAGTTGGAACCGTTTCAGAATGTGCGGTTTTAGATCATTTTTGAAATCAATAATTATGATTGAAAATATTAAAATTACATACTTTTAGCACGACAATCATAATCAGAAAAATAAACTTTAAGGACGGGGTTGTTTTACAGAATTTGAACAATTCATCATATTTCAAAGATAAAATTCAAGTTCTGTGAAAGTCCTTTTCAAGTTCTGTTATTATTTCCATTCTGTCAAGTAACTGGCCTATAATTAATTATACAATAACCTAACTTGAATAGGACTTTCACGAAACCCGAAAATGAATTTTTCAAATTCTCTGAAACAACCCGTACTTAATTGAGCGTTGAAGATCTTTTAAAAATACCGACAAAAAAGAAGAAAAAAGCAATTAAAAAAAAGTGTAATATTGAATTTTTGTAATTTGTAATTTTTAAAAACCTACTGCACTTGGTTTGTAACTTTACTGCTAAATATTATGTGATTTTTATGTTAATACAAATTGTACTGTTTTAAGTGATATAAATAAATAAGTACATGCATAAAAAAATTGTTGCTTTTTTTCTGTTGTTTCTGGCGATTAACCTTCGAGAGTGTTCTAGGTCATCATTTCAAGTTACGGAGAGGGAAAGTGAATTCATCCACTCTAGCGATTGGTGTCATACATTTACCATATTAAAAAAAATAAAACTGCTAACTGCGGTTTAAAGCCAAAGAATCCATCTAGATTTCACCGCTTATCCCATATTTTTAGGTTAGGTTAGGTTCTATGAATTTGGCACATTTGGCAAGCGATCCCCCAAAACGTTTAGCAAACTTGGCATAATATGCCAAAAGTAGCTTGAGTTGCTAACTATTAATGCTTTTTAAATTGGCAAATTTCAAAATTATGTGTAAGATTGGAGTCGAGTTCAGACTTCGAAGAGATGAGATGTTGAATGGAGGGGAGGCAATTTTAGATAACGCTTGATAGAAGAGAGGATATTTGTTTAGAGAGGGACAACCAAAAAATATGTGATCTAAAGTTCCCACTTCTAGACCATAGAATGTACAATCTGGGGAGTCAAAGATGTGAATTTTAAAAAGGTGGGAAGGAACGGAACAATGTCCGATCCTCATTCGAATAAGTAAAGAAATTTGTTTTTTATAAAAATGGGGGAGTTGTTAAAACCACTGTTTTGATGGGATAGTCCTTTGTATTGAGGCATAGTAGGCTCCCTTGGATTGACTAGCAATGTGCCAATACTCTGCCCAAACATTGCGGGATCTATCTTTGATGATGGAAAAAAAGTCAGATAGGGGAATGTGGTTTAGGAGGGTAACAACAGGGTTGGACGCTCCTTGTTTTGCTAAGGCATCCGCAATATCATTACCCATGATACCAACATGTGCAGGAATCCAAATCAAAGCTACAGTTTTACCAGAGCTTTGAATGGAGGCTATCATCTCTTGAATAAGGCATACAAAGTGATCATCAGGATGAAGAAGAGGACTGGATTTAAGTTTTTGGAGGGAACTGAGAGAGTCAGAGAGAACGAGGGAATGTTCAAAATTATTTTTGATTATATATTTGAGAGATTCTATTATTGCAATGCACTCAGCTGAAAATTGATTTGAAATTGAATGAAATATTAAGTAATTAGAATTATTGTGGTTAACGTTAATACCTATTCCACAGTTAAGAGAGTTGGGATATTTGGATCCATCAGTAAATAAAAGAGAAAAGTTGGGCCATTTAGATGAAATAATGTCATTGAACATATTATTGGCAGTACGGGCCGGGAGATTGGAATAAGACTTTGTTAGAAGAGAGGATATTTGTTTAGAGAGCCAACAAATATCAGATGGAAAGTTTCCACTTCTAGACGACAAAAGGTACAATCTGAAGAGTCAAGGTGAGAATTTTATAAAGGTGAGAAGGAACGGAACAACGTCCAATTCTCATTTGAATAAGTGATTTATTTTTTTTAAGAACATTACTAGCCACAAACATCATATTCCATTATACCCTCTGAAGGACAGATCTGACCGGGGCGTCAATACATCATAAAAATATTTTTATAATATTTTCTATAATGCGCAGATATGTGATACGTTCGTCATTCGAAAGATAAATAATTATTATTTAGAGTTTGTATCAAATATTAATAATATATTATTAAATGGATAAAATTTGAAAAAATTGTCAAAGTGCATGATTACGAATTTCGGCATTTTTTCATTGACAGTTGAAAGAAAAAAAAATTTATTGTATAAAAGGTATAAAAAGTAAAGTGACATTTTTATTACTTATTATTTACACAAAAGGAATATGTTTTGTAAATATCGAATTATTTGAAAATTATGGACGTTCCGAGTCAAAATGTCCTGGTAAGTTTTTTTGTTAACATTTTCATGTTTGATATTAAAAATGTATTATTTAGATAGATCTATGTTTTTTTCAAATGCAAATATTTCAACGATAATTTTATCTAGTTTCTAAAAATAGTATTTCTTTTAACGATAACTTAAAAAATAAGTAATATGTAGCACAGTTTAGATGTCTCGGGAGCATTCCAAAATTCCAAGGAAATGTCGTTGGGACTTGTTGGTAAAAATATTTAAAAACCTGAAGAGTTACAAAAATATCCAAAAATTGCACATAAAAAAACAATGGTTAAATGTAACAATGTATTTTTTTATATCTTGCTCTAATATATATTATAACATATTTTGATTTTTTCTATGAAATTAACAATGTAAATATGGACATCTGTCATGGAACATTTGAATACAAGTAAACTTAAACAAAAACTTTTTTCATGTCTGATAACCATGTGATGAAATTAATCACTATGTATTGCTTCCAGAACGGACGTCAATTCCTGGTAATTCTTCATTATCTTTTTCATTGTTATAGGTAAAGTCCAGACCATCTTGGTTGAATGTATCAATCCTGCCTGTTGTGTCAGGAGTCAAAACTGAGCTTATATATTCATCGTCTTTTGTGGCTTCGAGAATCAACTCCTGGATGCTCAGCTTCAGTTTTCTTTTGTTCTGGTCCAAGTTGAAGTTGCGCAAAGTCGAAGCCACAAAGTCGCCAAAGATTTGACTGTCATCGCAAATCGACTTGCATTTGTTTCGTGGGTTCTGCGAAGGATCGGAATCAGGATTGTTTGATGACAGCGACGGGAATATTTCATTTGGACTTGTTGTGGAAGGCTTTTTTTGTTTTTTAGGTTTGTTAACCACTGCGGGTTTTGCTACTCCTTCGATTGTGTCCTGAAATATATAAATGACGTTGAAAAATTTTATAACAAACTTTACAAGATTGTGGCATTTGGGATGATAAGTAATGTAAAAATTGAAAGGTATTGCAAAAAACATGTGAAATTTGTAAAATATATGCAGTTTGTAAAATTTAAAGTGCATCTATATAAAAAGGTTTACATATATTTTTTTGGCTTTGCCTGTCTCACTAGGAAATCCTGTGTCGAGACAGACTAGTTTACAAATATTTTATAATATTAAAATAAAGTAGGTACATTTTTCAATAAAGCAAAAATATTTGACAAAAATTTTCAGGTAAAATATGTGCAGTTTGTAAAATGTGTGCAGTTTGTAAAATAACGATGCGGCCTACCAGCTACCTATAGCTACAAGAGATATTCAAACTTACTTAAACATTTACTTAAACGTTTACTGAAACATTTCAACACATGGTTACTACACAAAAAAGGACATGCATCAGCAAGTTTCTAGCAATACCTTCTTAGTCTAATTCTCATTCCTTATTTACATTTATAGTGATTTACTCTTTCTTATTAAAACTGCTTATGTTTTACGCATGCCTAGTTTATCAATACCTAATAACCTAATGTACAATATACTTCACTTTATCAATACCTGTTGTTTAAACTATTTTTTGATATGTTATTATTATGAGATTTAGACGCTACCATTTTGTAAATTTAAAGTTCCTACAAAATTCCTGTTTTTATATAACTATATATGTATGTATATACTCCATGAATATATTGATATATATATATTTGTATAAATGTATGCGTATGTGTAAGTAAATATATGTACCCGCCTCAGAACAGAAATCTTCTAGTGAGGCGGGTTACTTTCATGTTTGTAATATTGATCATGTTATTGCAATAAACTAGGAGTCAAAGGTCGGTTGTCACATTTTTAAAATTGTTCAGGAGAGAGGAAATAGTTAAATTTTTCCTTTGAACATTGTAGGGATACCAGACCTTTTATGTTGACCTAACTTAGTTTCACATTGTCGTAAGACAACCGTCTTTATACCTCCGTGTAGATACTGAAAAAACTAAAAAGGTTTCGTACATATAGGCCAGTGCAATTAGCGATTCGCGATCGAAGTAATTCCGGTAGTCCCAATTTTTTTATATGTTATATAAACTGATCCCCTGATGTAAAATCTGAGTTTCCGACCTTGGCGCACCTGTGCTCGCGCCGCCATTTTGAAAAAACTGGCCGAAATCGGGCCAAAATCTAGTTTTTCCCAAATATCTCATTTTCAATGCAAATTTTGGCTAAAGTACCTTAACAAGTATAATAGAACATAAAATAACCTACAATTTTTGTGGACACAAATTTCTTCTAGCTCTAATAGGTACCGAGGTAGAAAGTCGTAAAGGTGCGTATATTTTTGAAAAAACAAGTTTTTTGCGCGACTAGGTTTGGTTTTTTTATAAATACCTCGATTCCAGTACAATTTTGTGAAAAATTTATTGATAATAATTTTGTAGAAAATAAAATTTCGTTAAAGAAATAGGTATATAATTTATACTTTTTATCTCTATTACGTATCCAAACTCTAATCCACCAAAACCAGGCCAAAAATTGAAACAGAGGTTAGGTGTTTTAAACTTGGCATTCCTTGATTTTATTTTTCTTTAACAATTATTGTTCTAAGAACATATACGTTGACAACAATCGTCACGACTGTGTCATACCTAGCTATAAATATAGTAGATAGACTATTTCAGCATATCGGTCGCCATACATTCCCAATGGGAAGACCACTAAAATTGGCCAAGCAACTAAATTTGTGCTCGCAGCTTTATGCCTATCAACGTAATCACAACATACATTTAAGATTATTAATACAATTAAGATGATAAGGTACATAAAAAAGATAAAAAATTGGTATTTTCGTAAAATTAACATTTATTGACATTCTTTTCTTTATTAGTTAAGTTGTCAGCATAACAAAAAATAAAATTAATGGTAGATCAGTTTAGACAGAAGTACGAGCCCTTGACTATAGTTTCTTACTTCTGGCCCTGAATAGCTTCTTCATCTGTCTTATCACCCAAATTTGTGGCGACTGGGTCATCATATTCCTCGTCATCGTCATCAACGAAGGCTTCTACAGCATTCTCGCAGGAGTTGCCATTGCAATGAATGCAGAGTAGGGAACATTTCAAACCCGACTTTCTGCAGGTGCACTTTCCAGCGCAACCTTTTTTGCATTGACATGATATGAAGTTCAGCAAGGCCTGAGGTGCAGCTTCCTTCAACATTGTTACTGGAGTAAGTAACCCAACAGCATCCTTTTTCCACCCCCATTCAGTCGGATCTTTATCGTGACCAAGCAAAGTCTGCACTTGCAAGTATGTTCTTGAAGCGTGTTGTTGAACTGCATCTTTGGTGGGTGGTAGCCTGGATAAATTGAATTTGTTCTTTTTTACTCCTTTGACAAAAATGATGTACCTTAAATTTTCCAAATTTGATTTCTCGTTGCTGCCATACAAAAGTGCAAATAGTTGTTCGGCAGCCAAAGTGATTGTTTCTGTCTTTGCTTTTGGGTCTTGAAATACACGAACAAGTTCATTCACTGAGTGGTTCTTGAGAAGAATATTACAAAATTTGTGTTTGCCTTGACCGAACGGAGCTCCAGTTGTATCGCAACCACTTATGGCATGAAGGAATAAAATGTTTTCAACTATTTTAATGTGTTTAAAACATTTGTTCGAGTACAACGCGTTAGGTGATTTACCTTTTCCAACTTTTTGGTAATATACGTTGGGAGGTGAGAGAGCTGTGAGGAGTACTAGCAGATCAATATCCTGACCAACGATTATGACTACATCATGTTGAGATGACAACGAATTTGCTGTGTTCACTATGAGAACGTCAGTATCCTCTTCAGCTTGTACTGTCGTTATGTGGGATCGTGCAAATGAGGTTCTGAGTAGGGATCTTATTTCCCAGAAACTTTTCCTGTGGCACTTGTGGGTCCATGCTTTCAAAAAACAAAACTTCAGTAGAAGTTGTAACTCTGGCACGCCGTGCTCTTTTCACCCCTTTAGTGCTTTTCTTTTCCATAGAATCTGGGTATCCGTCGAATACCACTACTGCATTGGATTCATAATGATTTTGTACATACCTGACATATTGATGAAAAATTACTGAAAAAGGTTGAGCACGACCCCATACAACTTTGTGCAGTAAATATCCTCCATCAATTACGTGTATTTTACTGCTTCCCAGTTCTGTATTATTTGGTAGAGGGTTAAATGATAAATAAAATATAGACTTCGTTCCTTTGCGCATGCCTTCCTCTGAGAAAAGAGACAATGGTACAGGAGAGAGTTCATATTGAATAGCATTAATGAATCTATTGCCATAGTCACACCCTGATTTTTGACACTGCTGGTCACCGCCGCAAGAGAAACTATCGCATCATTACGTTTTAAGTGTAGGTTTCCAAAGTTCTGGTTGATAACTTTAGACATAGCTAATTTCCCCATCTTTTCAGCCATGTGACAAGTGACTTTGCTATCCCCGATTGTGCCACTGCTAATAGACATAATCACGTTTGTTTTATGAAATGGTTCATTGCCAGCAAACCAATCAATGAGAGTTTGAACGTCTCGATCATCCCTCTTAATTTTTGTAGGCCTCATCTCTACATGTTGCTCTGACGTTCCTGATTCAATCCCACAGAATGAGTCGATACCCTCACAAATGAATAAACGAATCCAGCAGTCCAACGAAGGATGGAACTGTCTGTGAAGGGAACCGGTGGGGAGGAGTAGAAGGGTGGGGGGTAGCCCCCCCCGAACCGAAGTGCCCTCTAGTAAATTTATAGATGTATGTATTTAAAAATGCAAACAAAAATCTAATAACGTGATAATAAACCGCGATAGATTTTCTGTGCGTACCTACCTAGATTTGTTTATTCTTTATATCGGTAAAAAAAACTATATAAACATAAAAACTGAACAGCTTTTTTTTAAATTTTATGTTCTACATAATTTGTATCAATAAAATTTTCATGAAATTCCACTGGAAACGAGGTATTTATAAAAAACCAAACCTAGTCGCGCAAAAAACTTGTTTTTTCAAAAATATACGCACCTTTACGACTTTCTACCTCGGTACCTATTAGAGATAGAAGAAATTTGTTTTTGAAAAAAATGTAGGTTATTTTATGTTCTATTATACTTGTTGATATACTTTAGCCGAAATTTGCATTGAAAATGAGATATTTGGGAAAAACTAGATTTTTGCCCGATTTCGGCCAGTTTTTTCAAAATGGCGGCGCGAGCACAGGTGCGCCAAGGTCGGAAACTCAGATTTTATATCAGGGGATCAGTTTATATAACATATGAAAAAAATTGGGACTACCGGAATTACTTCGATCGCGACCCCCTTTTTGGCGCTAATTGCACTGGCCTAATAACTCATTTTCACAAAACACTGGTCAACCAATCTTTGACTTCTGAGGTACAGACATGTAAACCTCAAATTGCGTTATTTAATCATTGAAGACAATATTAATCACTCTCAAACGAATGCGTTAAGAAAATTAAGACACTTTCGGTAGTTCATAGCCGAAATGTCCTGTGCGTGCAAACTGTATCTAAATTACTCTAATATATAAACAGTGTTAATCTCAAGTGATCTCCCAGGTTAGTATGGTTCTGTATATTATCTGCCTATACAGGATAAAAATAAAAAAATGCTATATGTACATTCTAACGCAGCATCACATTCATTGTACATATAATTTTGTATTAGTGATCGACGAACTGGTCGATGCAATCTGTTAGCCATATGTTGATAATAGGTTGACTGGTCTATAGTTAGTAATAAGAAATTGTGAGGTGATATTTCACAAAAACAGTGCGAATATTATTATATTCGTTATGGTTGAATTAGCTCAGTTGTCAGAGCAATGCCCCAGAAAAGACAGAGGTCCTGGGTTCAATCGTTTCTGTTACACATTTTTAATTTGAAAATAGATAATATTGACTTCAATGATTACATGAATAACTACAAGTGATGTTGGTTGGAGTGAAGTTAGTTTGAGACTAGCTCTGTTAAAAATGTTGCAAATGGTTCTTGAGTGTCTCTTCAAGTAATTCCAGATGACAGGGCAACAAACATGGCCCAGTGGAAGCGAACAGTGCCCAGAGTAGGAACAAGGAAGAGGATTGGAGCTGGACAGGAAGTACATTTGTGGAAGACGTTAAATACCACTGTTACTTATGAGTCACTGATGATACATCTATTAAATACCATTGTTACTGATGAGTCACTGATGATACATCTATTAAATACCATTGTTACTGATGAGTCACTGATGATACATCTATTAAATACCATTGTTACTGATGAGTCACTGATGATACATCTATTAAATACCATTGTTACTGATGAGTCATTGATGATACATCCATTAAAGTGAAAAATTACAAACCTCTGCTGAGGAATCAAAAATGGCTTGCGCTAGTTGGTCATTGGGTAATTTGTAGAATTTCCCGTTATCGAAGGTGTAGTAGTTAGCGGGTCGTCTCTGCTGGTTGTTTGTTTGGGCGATCGTTTGAGGCACTACAAATAAAAATAATAATGTCGAACAAGCTCGTTTTAACGGACAACACTTAGGTAATAGCACTCCATACCGTTAATAATTAGTAATTAATTAGTTTTGCTAGATTTGCGATAAATGATGAATCTGAAATGGTTAAATGATCAAAGTAACAGAGTTATTAAACATTGTTAGCTAACGGTGAATTAATGAAAATCTGCGTGAACTTATTTGTATTCTTTGCTCTAAAAAAGCCATAGTGAAAATTATTCTGAAAGTCTTTGTAAGAACTAGCACTGACCAAATCTTCATCAAACTTAACATCATGTTACTTAAACAACTCTATTCTAAAACAATACTCCTTTACATTCATAAATACAAAACACAAGAAATAACAACTAACACATATATGTATTAGAAACACTAAGGACGGGTTGTTTTGGAGTATTTGAACAATTCATCAAATTTCAATGTTCATTTTCAAGTTCTGTGAAAGACTTTTTCAAGTTCTGTTTTTATTTCAGTTTTGGGAAGCAACTAGCCTATAATGATATAATAACAGAACTTGAATTGGACTTTCACAGATCCCAGAAATGAACGTTGAAATTTGATGAATTGTTCAAATACTCCGAAACAACCCGTCCTTAATCTCAAGGTCAAAAACATATCCATCAAGGAACTTCAAACACACCATTTGGGCAAAAAAGCTTTCTATACTATGGTAAAACTCACAACAATAGTTTACATTTAAATCTCAAATAAAAAACTGGATAAAAAACATGTATGTCAGAAATATGTAGATAATATATTGACACCAACTACAGACTGAGACCGAAACCATTCAACTGAACAAAAATAACATCTTCTAATATATTTTTAATCATTTCAGAAAAAAAAAACACTATTCAATATATTTATAATTACCTTATATTATCCATACCACTAAATTTTAATCAAATGTAAATTAAATCCTCAGCATGGAAGATCAGTGAGGATATTATTAAGGTTTCTTATTGGCAGTCGGTCGCAACCTCAAAAAGGATGGGAACCCCTTTGAGATAAATTGATGGCTATGAAATCATGTAATTATTGTTTCAATGGCCTTCGTGGTAGAGGGGTAAGTCTCTCGACTTGCAATCTGGAGAAAGTGTGTTCAAATTCCAGCATTTACGTAAGCATATTTTACTTGATTGTGTTATTTCAGATTATTTATTAATTTAAAATAATATATTTGCGACACGTTCCAGAATGGAAGATATTTTCAGTATCGTCCTGGTGTACACCATTCAGAATTGAAATTGATTGAGTTTGGTGACCAGATCTGAGTTTTCAGGTACTACAGGTTTCCCCACCTTACTCTCCCTCATCTCATTCCCCTCCACACTACCTTCAGCCTCACAACATACCCCAATTGGGAATGCCATAGTGTCACTGGCTTCAGATGGTTGGAATGTTTCAGTTGGGACTCGGCAGTTTTCATTGGCTTATCTGTTTCAGTCATCGATGGATACGGTATTTCTTGATAGTTTGGTCGCAAGAATGTACGCAATGTGAAATATGTGTGGTTATGTTGCTCTTACCTCGTATGGTCACTTGACCTTCTACAAAGACACACATGGGTAGGACATTCCCACCGGATTCCTGGAAGATTCCAAAATTCCAGGAGGACGGCCTCTTGCCTCCATCTGAAATGATAAAAGACTTCATGAGAATTACACGTTACACAATATGCTGAGAGTCACTCAAAATATGAAAGTAAAATTTACGACAGACGCGCCTTATCGCTTCCCCCACTCTTACCACTTAGTCGTCAGCATCGAGCTTCGAGCTATGCTAGAGTCAAATCAAATGTCAAACATTTACCGCAAGATATAAATGTTTTTTTTAAAGTGAATTACGGTCGGGCAGTTGAACCGATAACAGAAGCTTTCCAAAATGCGGTGTTTGTCGGTTATGTGCACTGGATAAGAAAAGATCCTCAGCATCAATGAAGTGTTGCCGTTGCCAGTCCATTACATGCAAGAACCATTCTTCAGTTGAGGTGGTTTGTAACAATTGTAAGGATGAGAATATTGATTCTGACTAAATAGGTCGATAAAATATTTTGTTTTGAAATATTAACATGTTTAGAGTGTTGCTTCGTTTTTTTTTAAGAAAGTCAAATAATTACTGCCTATTATCATTATTCATATCCTTAAAAAAATTCCCTAACATTTGTGTAAGAAAACACCACTTACACGGAGAAAACTCGATGACGTAAAATTTACGACAAGCGCCCGCTCCATGGAAATTTCTCAACGCGCCCGCTGGAAGGTTAATATTAATACAACACATGGCGCATATAAATAAACAATTACCGCTCTTCAAGTGTGAGGGGAATAAAATAGACTATCAACTGCCTCCGTACAATGTATCCTATGATACTTTGGACAAACTGAGAACTCAAACCTGGGTAATATGGTGATGGCTACTGGTCAATCAAAGTGTTTGGCAGAAAATTAAATTGATGCATTGTATTTACATTGCTGGCACTCAGGCATTTTCTTATCCCATTTGCCGTCGTCGCAGCGCAGAATGTCCAGTTCACCGACGGGCGAGTACCCAGTGCGACAGAAGGGGTGCACGGTGGAGTTGTGAGGTACGAATTGGTTGCAAGCCACCCGTTTATGGTTTCTCGACAGGCAAATGAAGTTCACGCTGTTTGAGTTCATCATCTCGCAGCTCTCTGAAAGGAAATAGATAAATTTAATTGGTGAAAACCTCTGTAGAGGTGTTCTGGTTGCAGGGCGAAGTTTGCCCCGATGATCGCTAACCTAGAAAGAATGATAAATTTAAAACAATATAATGTTAAACTTTTCAATTAAAAAATTCGATTCCAGACAAATTTTGGAATTACTTCAAAATAAATATGATAAAGTGTTTAAAGTCAATTGCTCTTTCAAGAAACAACAGAATTTGCCTTTCGAATCCATCCTCGCTGATGTAAAATATATTGATATAGAAAGTGATTTGGTAACGGGACAATTTACTCCTCTGTAGCGGAAGAACCATTGAAAGGCTGGTCCTTCAGGCAGAAAGCTGTCTAAGACAGTCGTAAGGAATATAGAGACTCGTGTGCTCCAAAATAGCGGCATACTTCTGAGATGCAAGGAGTGTACGAACATGTCCACAAGAAAGTTTGTTTGAAACATGAGGGAGCATCCCACCTCATGAGGATTCCAGATAGCTGAACCACTCTCCAGCCTACTGCGGACCAAGGAGAAGTATAAAATATCATAGTACGCATATCTCGAAAAATTCCGATGGTTAGGAGACCAAACCCTAATATTTTTAAAGCCGACTTGCATACCCCTTCGATATGAATATGAAATGTCAGCTTATTTTCATACATTGATCCAAGATCCCAAGAGAAGTTTGAGATTATGACCTAGCATAGGGTTCATGTGGTAGGTGAGATTAAACGTGCTGGTGAAGGTCAGGACTTCACATTAAACTAACTTATTAACTGGGTTAAAAAAATAAGAAAACGTTAACTAACTTTTGCATGTGACATCAAAGGACCAGGATTTGTTCCCCTTGCACACATTCAGAAAATTAGAGGGCTCGTAGTTGTCCTCGCAGTAGTAATTTAGCACCGTGTATGGCTGCATCAGATCTCCGGGGTTCAGAGGCCAATTGTAGTTCTCCACCACATAAATTCCGTGATCTGGTTTGGCAGGAAGTGCGCATCCAGCACTGAAAACACATATTTTATGAAAAATTAGTTTTTTAATTGAATTCGGATCAAAGATTATTACTATTATTATCATAGACATATGAATATTAGTAGACCTGCCCTAAGTGATTAAAAGCGTATTATTCCTCACTCCCCATACCGGTTCCATTGGAGCCGGCTGTGCTCGCGTATGGCCTCAAGTGAATTTAGAAAACGTGACGTCATCATTCTTGTGCGAACTATGGTCGAGGCATCATCGGTTCATTTTACGAAATAACACGGCAAAATGGTGGCTTGTGGTATGAAAACTTGTAAAAATAGATGTGAAAAAGAGAATAAACCCAATTGTCGTATTACATTCCATATATAAGCATTATTTTACTTTATTTTAAGCATATTCACATCGTATAATATGGATCAGTTGTAGAAACACATACTATCACATCGAGATACGTCTGAACACAAAGCTGGTTGGTTGCTGGGAAGTAAATTATGAACATTTATAAAAGTGTCTTAACTAAATACGTAAACGAAATATTCGACTCTGAAAATAGAAGAAATTTATTTTGCCGAATTTGGACTTCGCAAATTAGTTCATAACGTGGCGAGTAATTTGCGCTCCTATGTAAAAATGTCTATTCATTCAAAAGCAGATTTTACTTTTAAGAACTAAATGGTGATATTATAATGCGAGATGCCTATATACTGTCAGATTGATTTATTGACGAATCACAGTCAGCTTTACCGCCTTCGTTCTTCAACAGTTGATTTTACCCCTCATCTTTAATTTCTAGTCTATATATTCATATGTCTGTGATTATTATATATTTTCACTTATTTAATAAATCAAAACCTGTGAATAGAAACCAACACATTTTCTGCATAAAGATTATGATTAAATGATAATAATAATAATGGAAAATACATGTATGTGCTTACTTTTCCGTAGTAGGAGGGAATTTCGTAGCTGCAATAATTAAAGAAAAAATTAGAACAGAAAAAATACATGAATACATTGGCATCCATTATTATTTTATTATAAGATTGGATGCGTGGCAGGGCTGACCCTATGCGGGAACAATTGGAGAAGTCCACACGGCGTCAAGGCGCTGATAATACCTAATACCTAACGGTCCTAACACATCGCACAAGAGATTATTTAAAAAAAAATAGGCGCTGCACAATAGTAAAATTGTTTGATATTGAAACAGTTTTGTGATTATTCCACATCCCAATGTCCTCCTCAAATTATCATTTTCTTTTATTCCTTTCCTTTTCTAAAAGTCTTACATTAGAAGAAACAAAAACTAAAGAAAGAGGTAAACGATTTTTTAAAACGTAAAAGCAAATGTGTTTTTCATTTATTATTAAGAGGAAGCTACGAGCCAAAAATGTGTATATTCTTGGTATGCCTTATATCGTCACAAATACAGGTAATAGTCATTAAAATCGCTTGACAAACGGAGTCTAGAAACGCTCTATTTCAAGCACAAAAGTGATTTTTTTATTTATTTTGTAAATAATTTTATAAGCAAATAAGTTAATCAAGGGAAACTGTCACAGATAATCTTAGCTATAATATTGTATTTTTTTAAAGTTGTTACTTTTATGCGTTCATACATTTATATTGAAAAATAAATTTTTTAGTAGTTTACATTTATGTTTTTTATTGAGTAATATTTTTTTAAATTTGTATTCTACTCAAGGGAAACGATAGGAAAACCTTAAATTTATCTAAATCATATTTTTTGGTAGTCATAATGTAAACCAATTCGTTGTAAAGATTAATCGAAAATAGTGATTATGCATTAAGCTTCGCCTTAATTCGAATTTTCGTCGTAGTTATCAAAAAAAAAAATCTAGTGAAAAGTCCATTAAATAGTATAAATATCATCCTCAAGTTGTGTTGTGAAAATCCATCATTAATGATGATTGTATGAGGTGTAGCGGAAAAAAGCTGAATCAACAATCAGACTTACGAAACTTCAATTGAAATATCGGTACCGCGATACGTAAACTGCTGATAAGAGAATGTTTGCATACAGGGTGATGCAAATGTTCATACAATGAACCGAGTCAGCGATCCTGCGGGTTCGACGACCAGACGCTACTCCAACCCGCGGCAGACGAGAACAAAGGAATCAGCACCTATATTAGCAGTGAAGGACCTAAGTACACGATCATTCTATTCAACAAGTTCGAGCCGACATCATTCCACTCAAGAAGTCCGACTCCGATGGCCGGTTCCCCCAGCGTCGCGCATCACTCTTTCTTCACCACACCGCTACACCCATAAACCAACATCATCACCAGGTAAAGGCTTCCTTTCCTCTCTCCTCGAATGTCCTTGATCGATTTATCTTTTCTTCTCATTTACATCCAGTCTATTTCATCTGACAATTATTGATTACAGTGATCACCTACCTATGCGTCTACTGGTTTTGACTTCGGGTGCTAAAATTTGACTCGCGCCAGCCGACGTTTGGTTCAAGGCCGGCCTGGTGCATTCAGCTACGTGCATACACGCATCCCAAGGTGAAAGCTATTGACAAACTTTTCTGTCACCGCAGTCTCGCAGTGCCAGTGAAATGTTTACATTGGGTAGAGTCTTTGTTTTATGCTACAATGAGGTATAAAGCAGCCAATTCCCTTTGCAAGTTATTAATCCGAAATTCTCAATTAAAAGTCGCTACTGTCTATTTAAATTTCACTTTTGTTTTCAGTTATGAATGAATTCAAATCTTTAGAAGTGGAAATTAACCAACTTCACGACATCCGATCGAGCTGAAACTCGGCAGACTTGTTGTCAATGACAATGCATTCTATCAACTTTTGGTGGCAATCACGCATACACTCGCAGACACATACGCATTTCCCTGAAATTGGATGAGATTACATCAGTTAATATCGTACCCGATCGTTATTTAGCTCAGTTGTTAACGCGGTTGTTTCCTGTCCTGGGGAGGAAGGTTCAATCCTCAGTTAAACCAAAAGATAAAAAAAAAACATCTATAAAAACAGATATATTAGAGAAAAAAAAAAATTGTTCTTTAACGGGTTGATTTTTTATTTATTTTTTATTCCAAGAGCATTACTAATAAATGTGTTCTAAATTTTACACAATGTTTAAAAAAACGTTAATATATGGAAAATGGTTGTTTATCAGTTGTGTAAAATTTAAAACACGTTTATCAGTAAGTGGGTTATCGTTAATATATTCAAAAAGAATTTTAAGCTTTCAATAAAATGTATATGTCTTAAAAATTTGACGTCAGGGAGTGGCGGATTCAACAAACAGATTAAAAGATACTTACGTTCGCAAACTGGCAAAGCAGACCATTTGTTATTTTCTACACACATGGTTATAAGTATCGAGGGTTCGTAGCCATAATCGCATGTGTACTCCAAGATGGTATATTGACTGACGAGTTGGCCTGGCGTCATCACATTAAACTGACCGAGTGGGCTGATTTGGTAGGCACCGTGCGCTGGTTGCGGTGGTAACTCACAACGAGTTTCTTTGATGCTGTAAAAATCCAAAATTAATTAATAGGAACACAAGACAAAATGTAACATTCTTCTGCAATTCGTATAAAACCAATTATTGTATCTAACTCAGTATCAGAATTTAAATATCTCGGAGTGATATTTAATTTCTGAATAGAACAACATATGAAGTGGAAAAGACATATCTGTGAATTGGTTAAGCGTATCAGAAAGTGTGTATACATATTCATAAGATTAAGAAATATTTAAAAAAGAAATAACCTAAAAAGAGTATACTACGCACTTGTCGGGATATAAGAAAGCACCACCAATATTGTTAATATTAAGATGGTCACACTTATGTAATTGCAACACCGGCCGCTCGGGTCGCCGAACGTTCCAGCGGACACGCCGGCGACCGCAGCGCCACTCTGTTTTCGAGCGTCTTAGGATTAACACTTTGCTTACAAATGTTAAACGTACCTTCATTAAATAAATAATTAAACGTGGAAATTTCTTTTACTTCTCCGAGTCGATAGCCCCGCTACTACAGGTAAGTATCCGTGGCTATCCCAAGCCGCATAACTTCTTCCACAACTGGTGACTTCCGACTTTGAATCGTAACTTTTGTAAATTCATTCGCCATTTTCAATTTCGCGAAACACGTGTTAGTTCGACGCGAATGACCTCGAAAACAGAGTCCTGGGACAAATTTGGTAAGCACCTTTTCATTTTTAATTTAAAACATTTAAATTCTAGTAAAAATTTAATAAATCCCAGTATTTTTTTGTAGAAATTATATTCAATCATATGTGTTTGCACCACGGGTAGCTCTGCAATTACCCGCTTTACAATTCTGAATACCCACTGAATTCATTCTACGTCTGTATATCCACGGCGTATAAAAATAAAATAAATCGAACAACAAGCCCTTCTTCTGTTGTAAACTGTGACATTTTCGTAATTTGAACTAAAGGCGTGTTACCCTCTATTTCAGCTAAAACTGACGCAACTTGTGGAAACTTCCACACCTTTCACATCATCATTCATGAGCCGAGATCTTCCACATCTGGCCTACGAGGAGATCTCAAACTACATCTTCCACAATCTGTCCACAACGGGTAACCTCTTCCACAACTGGTCTTCCACATCATCGATCTACCAGCCGTCTCCAGCCCAGATCCAACCTGCAACGGACGACCTCGGAAACCTGATCAACGTTTCCATCCATCGTCAACATCCATGATCCCGCCACGTAAATTTCACATTTTTTGTCATTATCTGTGTTCAAATATTCTTACAAAACATTAATTTCTCACACAAATTTCGATTGAAATTTAGCGTAACGTATTGTCACATAGAAATCAAATTCTTGCTTGAGATGCTGAAAAATAATATGTCACATGGTATTTGCAATTCTTGTAACAAAAGTGTACAATAATGTTACATTCTATGTTCACAAACAACAATATTAATCTCATGTAAAATTTATTTAAATTTATTTAAATTCATTTCGCATTTTACGAAAAAGGTTTGCGTCTAGAATATTTTTTTTTGGGCAAAACTTGAAGAATACTCACATAGATGTCGGCAATCTATTTTTTTTTTTTTTTTAATTTCTAGCATTATTCTAAATTTTTATAACCTGTAGGATTTGCCATACTATTGTCTTCAGTGCTATTCCGATTTATGTTGAAATGACCTCGGAAAAGAACAACTATACGTCAAGCACATCATCAAGTGAACATCAAGATCAGGCAGCTAAAAATATTCGCACCAACATGGAACATATCGACAATTCAAGCTCCGCAACAACGATTAATTATGTCTCGGTTAGACTACCACCGTGCTGGAGAGAAAACATCTCACTATGGTTTGTGCAAGCTGAAGCACAGTTCATCAACTCGCGTATCAAGGATGATTTCACCAAATATAATATCATCATCGCAGCGTTGGACACACAAACACTACAATGCGTGAGCGACGTAGTGATGCAACCACCTACCTCAGAAAAATACATCAATCTGAAAGCAGCACTTATAGATCGACTTCAAGACTCTGCTGAAAAACGCCTCACTAGATTACTGACCGGCATTCAACTGGAAGACAGGAAGCCTACCGGCCTATTACGTCACATGCTTGAACTCGCAGGACCTACCTTGGCAGACAGCGCAATAGTACGCACCTTATGGTTACAACGCCTACCTCAACATGTGCAAGCAATCCTTTCAGCTCTTCCGGACAACGACATCAATCAACTTGCCACAGCTGCAGACAAAATCTTAGATGTGTACCAATCTACCGACTGCAGCGCTGTTGATGACAACAATAAAGCAAACACCTCTCGTCACAAGCCGCATGAAACCTTCCACATCTGAAAAACAAAACTTCTTCATATACAGATGAACTTTCCTGACTGCTACAACTTCAACAACAAAACGCCGCACTTTCGCAGGAAGTTTCACAGCTACGCATGGCGAGAAATGAACCACTCATGACCCGGTTCACGCAACTCATCTCCCAATTGGAATCGAGAGGGAAAATCAGGCAGATCAACGTCAGACGTACATCAAATATTTTTTTCTACAAAACAAATAAAAAGCTTACCCTTCAAACAACAACTCAAATCAATCAACAATCAGCCGTCAACAATTTAAGAGAAAAGCAAGTAATAACCTCCGCATCTTCACCGACCAAATCACACAGCCGTCAACAATTTGAGAAACGCAAGCAATAACTCGCGCATCTTCATCGACCAAATCAGCCGTCAACCAGCCTTCAACAATTTGAGAGAAACGCAAGCAACAACCCGCGCAGCTTTACCGCGCGAAGGACGATATTCCCAGCTCTGCTAATGGACTCATCGGGACAACACTGTAGCGCCCTGGCAACCGCCCCGGACCAGCGCTACATCGGACCTGAACGCCCTGGCTCCTGCAATCGGACCAGCGCTTCATCCAAGCACCACGACCACCACGAGGATACGCGACATCCTCACTGGTCTAAACAGCACCCGCCCAACCGCCTACAAGGTCAACTGTACCTTCGGCATCCTGTCAGCACCGGAGTGAAGAACCATGTTCTTCCCCAGCGCCTGACCATCACCGAGTCCGGTCAACAGCGTCCGACGTCGACTCACTGACTCACGCACGACCAGCAAACCACCGCACGCATCCGGGGAATTCAATATCTGTCACACATCATCTCTCATCACGACTACCGCATATCACCTTCAAGCTAATGGCCAAGTTGAAAACCTCTCTTATGGCAAGTAGAGACCTAAACTGGCAATGAAGGTCCTCACAAGGCAGAAGAGCGCGACGACAAAACATTTGTCACCTCACTATGGACACACCTGCCGCTATCACACCTGGAACCAAGAAAACAACTCGCTCAGGTCGGCAAGTACATTCTCCAAAACGATTTGGATCGGAATACGCACAAAAAGACACTTCTATTGGCATTTCATTTTTTTCTACAACTCATGATAGAAATTAATTACCAAATTCCGCCTAGCTTTCTCTTACAAACCTTATTCTTGAAATACATATTTTTCTTAAAAAACGGCAAACCAAACAATATTAAATTTACATATTTTTGATGGAAATTTGACTTTAGTATTGTTTGTTATCAAATAATTATAATTATAATTTATTATGTATTCACGAGTGTGAAACATTTTCATTACGATGAACACAAATCATCTTGTAAACTGCATAACTCATGCACCTTAAAACGTATAACAATTATACAATAACTCTATGCTCGGATGAAAACTTTTCACCACTTAATAGCATTTATATATGCATTGCTACTCAATTATTAGCATCAACCGTCATCACAAGTGTGATCGACTACCAATAATAATGAGCATAGTTCATTTATTTTTTTGCAAGCATATTAGTGAAAACTTTTCACCGCTTAATAGCATTTATATATGCATTGCTACTCAATTATTAGCATCAACCGTCATCACAAGTGTGATCGACTACCAATAATAATGAGCATAGTTCATTTATTTTTTTGCAAGCATATTAGTGAAAACTTTTCACCGCTTAATAGCATTTATATATGCATTGCTACTCAATTATTAGCATCAACCGTCATCACAAGTGTGATCGACTACCAATAATAATGAGCATAGTTCATTTATTTTTTTGCAAGCATATTAGTGAAAACTTTTCACCGCTTAATAGCATTTATATATGCATTGCTACTCAATTATTAGCATCAACCGTCATCACAAGTGTGATCGACTACCAATAATAATGAGCATAGTTCATTTATTTTTTTGCAAGCATATTAGTGAAAACTTTTCACCGCTTAATAGCATTTATATATGCATTGCTACGCGATTAATTGCATCAACCGTCATCACAAGTGTGATCGACTACCAATATAATGAGCATAGTTCATTTATTTTTTTTGCAACCATATTATCGAAAACTTCTGTTATTTAATGTTTTATTATTATTTTTTTCTCATGCAATAACAGTAAACAGCTGATGATGTATTACTTTCCTAACTAAGGAACATTAACCCACTTTGTTCATACGTATGTAAATAAACATGGTTATTCGACTTTTTGTCTTCAAAAAACACATATTTACATACTGATGACAGACGTGTTGCATAGTTAATGTAAAATTATCAATTCACCGCTACAGATTAGCGTAACATATTAGATTTCTAATACCATAATGAACACCTTACTAAGGTTACCTTAAACATGTACTTCTTTAATTAAGACAACTGTATTATTTATGCTTATGTTACTCTATACTCTAGTTATAGTTCTCTTGACATATATTGTTGGTCAAACAAATATTTTTATATAATAATTTAATGACCCGCGCTACATTGTACGCACTCTGCATAAAAATCAAGCAGTTACACTGAACATAGTTCTACTTGCAAATTTCACGATTTATACAGTGAAACCACAAACTGGAATCAAACTTGGATTTCCATGCACTACAAAGTAATAAACAATGCTCCGAACAACTAGTTCGTCGATGCACCTGACACCGCAAACGCGGTATATTAGCAAACTTTTAGTTTTAAGTTACTTTGTAAATAAATTAAGACTGCAAACACTCATTGTAATTAAAAACTTAGCAATAACACCTATAGTTATTATAAGTAATCTTAACTAGTAAATACTGTATTAGAATTAAGTTCTCTTGCTGACCAATATGTTGCTTCTTATATCCCAACTCCTTTAGCATGTCGTGGACACTGGAGGGGAGGCTGTCGGGATATAAGAAAGCACCACCAATATTGTTAATATTAAGATGGTCACACTTATGTAATTGCAACACCGGCCGCTCGGGTCGCCGAACGTTCCAGCGGACACGCCGGCGACCGCAGCGCCACTCTGTTTTCGAGCGTCTTAGGATTAACACTTTGCTTACAAATGTTAAACGTACCTTCATTAAATAAATAATTAAACGTGGAAATTTCTTTTACTTCTCCGAGTCGATAGCCCCGCTACTACAGGTAAGTATCCGTGGCTATCCCAAGCCGCATAACTTCTTCCACACACTAATCCAGTCGTTAATTCAATACGGAATTATTGGATGGGGGGGGGGGTCATACAATAAGATTCTAACCCTGATAAAAGTGGTCCAGAAGCTAATCCTCAAAGTAATCCTCAAGAAACCCTCCACGTATCCAACAGAAACGCTATTTACAGATTTCGGGGTGCCCCGAGTAGAAGAAAAATGCAATTATCCAAATTTATGAAGATAATATAATCAAAAAATTTGAAACCCACTTATCTAAAAGATATCAATACAATATCAAAATTCCAAAATGTAATACCAAACAAATGCAAAATAACTATAAATATTTAGGAATAAAGTATTTCAACAACCTTCCGATTGAAATAAAGAAATTAAAGGATATTAACATACTTAAACTAAAACTGAAGTTACTCTTTCAGAAATAATTAACTAAATTATTGCCTGTTTTTCCCTTCATTGATATTTATTATCAGTCTATACTAATCTCCACTGTATTTAGACTTTGTCTCTTTATATATTGTTCATATCATATATATATATACTTACTTATAGCATAATGATATTCTATTTTTCTTATAATTAGTTTAACTCTCTCACCAAGCACAATAACTAGTTTCTTCATTGGTGAGATTGCGAACATAAATATATTTTGTAATGTAAATATATTTTTTATGTACTCATATTATATCCTGTACCCACTTATATATATTAAATAAAAAAAATTATCGGACAAACTCACTAACCAATAGGATGCACGATCTAGTCAATAAGTAATAAATACTAACTCCGTTTATGGAATTAAGAGTAATCTATACCAGCACTTTGTTGAATCTTACAAATTATAGTAGCGTTGGTAATTTAGTTTTAGTGATTTGTCTTACATGCAGTATTTCTTTATTTTCTATATTATTTTATGTTACTGTTACAAGTTTTACTAATATTGTTTTATATTCAGTTTACCAGTTTAACAGTTTATAGATTTAGTACATAATTTGTGTTTTGAAAATCGTGGAGTTGTAAAAAATTGCACCGAACTTGTTTACACCAATTTTGAAAAAAATAAGAAAAGTGCGTTCTCTCATAGGACAAGACTTCCAAAATACTTTAAATGTGTTCATCATGGTAGCGCGATGTAATGACTTGTGTTTGGAAATTTTGTTCTTTTCTTGCCCAATTTACGGTATTTTAATATAATATTTTAAAAGAAATTTATTTTAATTGTCATTTTCAAAATTGGAACTGATTTGTTAAAAATTCAGAAAATGTAAATGTTTGTTTTTTCAAAACCTTAAATCTCCAAAAGCTCTTAACCGATTGCTTTGAAATTTTGACACAAGTTGCATTCGTATAAGCGTGTATTTTTATATAAAAACAGCGCCATCTGTTGGACGTAAAATCAACATGCGCTATTGTTTTCTAACTGCACAGACAGACTGAGGCACAGTAACGCATAGCAGGGTGCAGCTAGTTAATAATAATAATAATTGGATAATTTGTAGAGCGCCGTTTTTGTGAAAAATCATTGTAATAAAACATCATTACTATGTTGTGTTAAGCTAAGTTAATTTTAATAAAATTTAAAAATATTAAAACTTACGGAATGCATTGAGGTTTCAAGGTCCAAGTACCTCCAAGACAAATGGATATGTTTGTGGACAACTGAAATCCTTGATCGCAGGAGTATGTCAGTATGGAATAGGATTCAATCTGCTCTCCTATCGTTCCGCTCGAGTTGGTACCAGTGATGTCGTATCTCCCATTTTTAGGAAAGGCGGGGAGGGTGCAGGGCGGCTGGAGATGGGGAAGACTGCAAACATACAAAACTTTACAAACATCTGATAATTCAATGTTCAACTTCAACTAAAGTAAAGTAACAAGCACACCTTCCATTGATATGCTATTTGTTCCCCTCAATATAATTCGCCTATTTGGTCCGCCATTTATAAAGTTTACTCTAACAATATAAATTTTAAGCTCAAAATTCCAATTGAATAAATTATTGATGTCAGTTTGATGAATCAATTGCATCTAATAACACTGTCTGGAAATTATGTTAGACCTAGGTATCTAACACGGTCGATCGATAAAGGATTTATCGATAATGTCGATAACTTGTCACCGTTCCCGAGCACGACTGCAGATCGCTAACGTACAAACAACAGATCACGTCGAATGAATTAAGAGCACTTGGTCATTGCGAACAGTTGTTTGTTCATTTGCGATCTGTAGTCTAACGCTGGCTAAACTTTATGAGATACATCAAAATAATGTTCTACGGAATTGTATATCTTATACTTGGTAAGGCCTTCAGAAAGGTCCGCGGATGTATATGTCTATCGCCTAAGGATAACCCCTAGCAACACCAGGTACATGTCAGCTAGTATATAAAATATAATGGATATATACTTGGCGTTGCTCAACCTTTCTCTACTTTCCATAAATATAATATCCATGTATTATATATGTAAACCTTCCAGAAATAATTCTATAAATGATATTGAAAATCCTAACAAAATCTGTTGCAGAGTTTAGAAGAACTAAGGTTAACTTATGGCTAACAGATTGCAGCCACCGGTTCGTCGATCACTAACAAAAAACTATATGTACAATGCGTTTGACAAATGAAAGTGATGCTGTGTCAGAATGTACATATATAGTGATTTATTTATATTCTGTACAGACATTTAATAAACAGGACAATACTTATCTAGAGGTCACTTGAGATAAACACTGTTTATTGTTCAATGGTGTGGTCCCCATACTATCAGATTCATATAAAAAATATTGAATGTGTGCAGCACAAATTTTTACGATTCATTAACTTCAAATTACACATACCTATTTAACATATAAACTATACATTCTTACTAAATACACTTAAAATACATTCCCTAGAAAACAGAACAGAAATAAATGACCTAACTTATTTATTTAAGATTATTAACTCCAAACTAGACTGTTGTGAACTCCTACAACTCATAGATTTCATAGTACCTACTCGAGCAACTAGGCAAAATATATTATTCTGCAACAATAACTTTAGTACCAACTATAACATATATGCACCTATTTCTCACTTTCAGACACTTGGAAATAAATTCACCTCAAATATCGACATATTTAATATAAGTTTGCCTGTGTTCAAGAGATGACATTTTTATGTAGCATATTTAAAGAGCGATTGCATATATTTGTTGTTTTTTTGTAGATATGTTGTGAACTTAACAAAATGTTATTTTTGTGATGATGTTTTAAAAATAAAAACCTTCTGTTGTCACTGTATTATGCAGTAAATTATGTAAAATATGTAACATGTAAAAGCCCATCAGGGCGTTTAAATTAATAAATAAATAATTTAGAGAAATTTAGATTCAGTTCGCACGCAGAGGACATAATTGTGAAGACGTGAAATTGGAAATGCTGTTATTTAATTCTGGTAATTATTAGTTCTCATGAAGCCAACGTACAGGTGTGCTGCTCGTGTCCATCAAGCTTCATGAACGTGCACCGGTGCATGCCGCTAGCTCCTTAGAGCAAGCTCCATTAAAATACCCGTAGAACTGACTCAGATTTCCTACATTGCGACTGAGTTTTAGCCACTCGAGCAATGGGTGTGTATATATATGAATATACTAGCTGTACCTCGCCATGCATTGCTGTGGCGGCTTCCAGAACTTTCAAGAGCATTCTCGAACTTTCCGGAACCTTCTAAACTCAGCACTCGCACTCACTTTGGAACCTTATAGAACGTTCTTGAATTTTCTCCTTCCATAACCTTCTGGAGCATTGGAGAACCTTCATGGATTTTCTTGAACCTTCCAGACTCACCAAGTCTCACAGTCGGCGAGCTCATTCTGAAATAATCACTCAATAACCACTCCCACCCAAGTTTAGTAACCCCCACCGAACTCTCTTACTTTCGATGTGACACCAAGGGCTATCTACCATCATAATCACCGGCAGGTTTCAGTGGCTGGTTGTGAAGAAAATTATGCGGGTAGGGAAACATGGGTTCCTTTTTATAATGTATATATTAGAATATAATATATTATATTAGATTAGATAGATTTACCATATTATTTAATCAATATGCTAAACTTGCCAAAAATCATTTGAGTGGTTAGAGATGGCAATCGGTCAGTAGAATTGGCAGTATAAACGAAGATCTGCAGAGTCCCGCTTATAATAAAGTGATTGAACACCTGTCTAGGAGGTTAACCCTTGTTATTTTCTTTACTTTTTAACATTTCTGTACTGTAAACCGGTCTTATCTCACCAAATATTAATTCTACCGACTTGGGAGTCGTCTCAGTCGATTCAGAACGAACAAATACTTTGTAAATAACCTCACTCCCTCAGAAACAGAAGTTCTGGCTGATACATTGGCCTATTTTAACAAACTGATTTCAATCTTTAGAGAAAAGGCGTCAGGTGAGAAAACTGTTTTTGTTCTACCGGTATTTGAATGGAAGATGCTCATAGGAACTCGCATCATTGATCCCTTTGTCACCGGCACACAACCAGGAATTTGTACACGGTTAACATTTGTCACATGAGAACGACTGTTGAATGATTTGTAGCATTTTTAATTTTTATGTGAAATCGCACAAGAGTCCCAACTGCTCCCAACCATCCGGATGTAGTGTGACTAAGGCTTTCCCGATTTGGGTATGTTGAGAGGCAGATGGTAGTGGCAAGGGGAGGTAGATGGGGAAGAGGAAGGTGGATGGCTGTTCAGATCTGGTCACCAAACACGTCCAAAGCCATTTCAAGCAATGTTTCAATTCTGAATGGTGGTCTTACACAAGGGCAATACTGAGAGTATTTTCCACTTTATTTTTTCAGAGTATTTTTCATTTTAAATGGGTAATTTTAGAAATAACACAAATTAATCAAATAAATTCCTTTGTGCATGCTGAGATTTGAACCCGCGACCTTTCGCTCGCTAGTCGAGAACCTTATCTCTCGACCACGGAGGTCATCTTGTGTTTCTCCAACATCAGGTTTAAATTTTATTTTCCCAAAAAATACCCTCCACACAGTTTTCCCAAAGATGACAAACGCCCTGAGGGAAATTATTTACCTCAAGGCCTCCTGTGTGGAGGTAATGTAAAAAAGATTTTTTGTGATTTTTCACCGGTAATTGTATTTTATTATGTTTTGAATTTATTTTTTAGTGTCATATTTGCTTGGATGCTGTGTGGAGGGATTTTTGTTAGGAAAAGAAAGAGAGGCAGTTCTGGAAGGAGAGGAAGGAAAAAGGTGCGAGGAATGAGTAGGATCAGTGTGTTCAGGAGTGATGGTCGCATGATCTATTATTCCCAAGAGAGATCAGTTGGAGAGGTCAAAGGGTCTTCCCGAACCAACCTCTCCAGATCTGGCACGCCATGTAGCTGGAGGGTAGGCGCATCCCGATGAACCAGGGCACTCCTGCTTAATCACCAAATGTAGTGAATCACTTGGGGTGACCTATGGCAGAGGTGTTATCCAATAAATGGTTCCCGGAGCGGCGGTACCCATACCAACCTCCTAAATTGGTGTTTGTATTGGTACTAAAGTACTAAGTATTAGTTAAAGGTTTTTTTTAACCCTATACATGCATTACTGGTACAACGGTATACATACTCATTACACACGGGGGATGCCGACCAATCGCCCGTTCCGAGGCAAACAGCTCATAACGTTATACAGTGCGTCTATACATGCTTTACTGGTACAACGGTATACTTACTCATTACACACGGGGGATGCCGACCAATCGCCCGTTCCGAGGCAAACAGCTCATAACGTTATACAGTGCGTCTATACATGCTTTACTGGTACAACGGTATACTTACTCATTACACACGGGGGATGCCAACCAATCGCCCGTTCCAAGGCAAACGGCTCTATCTGTAGACAGCTCATAACCTTATACAGTGCGTCTATACATGCTTTACTGGTACAACGGTATACTTACTCATTACACACGGGGGATGCCGACCAATCGCCCGTTCCAAGGCAAACGGCTCTATCTGTAGACAGCTCATAACCTTATACAGTGCGTCTATACATGCTTTACTTGTACAACGGTATACTTACTCATTACACACGGGGGATGCCGAACAATCGCCCGTTCCAAGGCAAACGGCTCTATCTGTAGACAGCTCATAACCTTATACAGTGCGTCTATACATGCTTTACTGGTACAACGGTATACTTACTCATTACACACGGGGGATGCCGACCAATCGCCCGTTCCAAGGCAAACAGCTCATAACCTTATACAGTGCGTCTTTACATGCTTTACTGGTACAACGGTATACTTACTCATTACACACGGGGGATGCCGACCAATCGCCCGTTCCAAGGCAAACAGCTCATAACCTTATACAGTGCGTCTATACATGCTTTACTGGTACAACGGTATACTTACTCATTACACACGGGGGATGCCGAGCAATCGCCCGTTCCAAGGCAAACGGCTCTATCTGCAGACAGCTCATAACCTTATACAGTGCGTCTATACATGCTTTACTGGTACAACGGTATACTTACTCATTACACACGAGGGATGCCGACCAATCGCCCGTTCCAAGGCAAACGGCTCTATCTGTAGACAGCTCATAACCTTATAAAGTGCGTCTATACATGCTTTACTGGTACAACGGTATACTTACTCATTACACACGGGGGATGCCGACCAATAGCCCGTTCCAAGGCAAACGGCTCTATCTGCAGACAGCTCATAACCTTATACAGTGCGTCCATACATGCTTTACTGGTACAACGGTATACTTACTCATTACACACAGGGGATGCCGACCAATCGCTTGTTCCAAGGCAAACGGCTCTATCTGTAGACAGCTCATAACCTTATACAGTGCGTCTATACATGCTTTACTGGTACAACGGTATACTTACTCATTACACACGGGGGATGCCGACCAATAGCCCGTTCCAAGGCAAACAGCTCATAACCTTATACAGTGCGTCTATACATGCATTACTGGTACAACGGTATACTTACTCATTACACACGGGGGATGCCGACCAATCGCCCGTTCCAAGGCAAACAGCTCATAACCTTATACAGTGCGTCTATACATGCATTACTGGTACAACGGTATACTTACTCATTACACACGGGGGATGCCGACCAATCGCCCGTTCCAAGGCAAACGGCTCTATCTGTAGACAGCTCATAACCTTATACAGTGCGTCTATACATGCTTTACTGGTACAACGGTATACTTACTCATTACACACGGGGGATGCCGACCAATCGCCCGTTCCAAGGCAAACGGCTCTATCTGTAGACAGCTGATAATTTTCATCACAGAAGTAAATCAAGATGGTCCCAGGTCTGGCTATAGTTCCGACCCTTAACCGTTGCCTCGGGTCCTTTATTTGGTATTCACCGTTCGTCGGAAAATGAGGAAATGGACAGCCACGTTTTTTGCTGAAAATATATTTAACTTATTAGATTTATTAAAGAATTAAGGAAAGTAAATATAAAATAGAATTTATTTGTGTGTATTTTCCATGGAAGCGTTAGCTTTTGTTTGGAAGAGGAGTGTACAGTACATTATTGTAGTTATTTATAAGTAATCAATAATATAATAGACACATGTATATTGAGATGTCGTGAGAAAGTAAAAAAATAATTATTATAAGTATACCCTGATGTATGGAAGTCAGGCATGGAACTGTCAGAGAAAGGGTGAAAGTATACCGTGATGTATGGAAGTCAGGCATGGAACTGTCAGAGAAAGGGTGAAAGTATACCGTGATGTATGGAAGTCAGGCATGGAACTGTCAGAGAAAAGGTGAAAGTAGATTGAATGCTGTTGAAATGAGATCCCTGAGGCGTATGTGTGGTAAAACCATGATGATCGTGTGAGGAATGTGGAGATCCGCAAAGAGTGCAAGGCTGATGTAAGAATAAGATTAAGAAAATTACGCTTAGATGGTTTGGGCATGTAGAGCAAATGAGCGAAGATAGGAGTGTAAGGAGGATATATGATGCAAATGCGAATAGTAGCAGAAGTCGGGGACACCTGAGGAAGACATGGCACGATCAAGTGTCAGAATAATAGAAGAGTAGGTATGTATGAGACGATGTGTGAATGAAACAAGAAGTGTGTGCCAATACCGAGTTGTTTGGTGGTCCGTTCTCTCTGCCTACCCCTGCGGGGAAACGGAGTGATTGTTAGTTAGTTAGTTTTTTATTAGTATAAATAAGACGCACATTTCCAGGTTAAGAATAACCTAACAATATTTGAAAATATCCTACTACCACCACAGTAAGCTGAAAATGTTGCTTGTGTTGTGATGGAGGAATTAGCCTGCCGAGGAATTGAACACACTACGCCTGGGTGGGACCCAAACGCGATTTCAACTCAGACACCGACCAAATATATATTATGTACCTACATATTTGAAGAAGAAATTGTCACTCAATTTCAAGATCAATTCATGGGAAATTGATAAAATTGTAACATTATAAACATCACTTATAGGTAAATACTTAATACTTAATGGGGATTAAGTATTTTTTTTTATTATTTTTTTTTTTTTATATTTACTCCACACAGGAGGCCCTGAAGAAAATAATTTCCCTCAGGGCCTATGTCATCTTTGGGGATGCTGTGTGGAGGGTCTTTTTGTGGAGAGGAAGGAGTGAACATGGGTCTTGAAGAGTCCCATGTTGTAGGAGGGAGGAAACACAGAGGCCGGCAGTTCGTTCCACAGCCGAGCTGTTGAACTTAAGAACGAATCGTAGAAGCGACCCGTTCTCATGTGACAAGTGTCAACTGTGTACAAATGTTGGGCGCGCGTTTGGCGTGTATCCCGACTACGCACCGGTGCCGAAGGGATCAATGACGCTAGTTCCTCAGAGCATCTTCCATTGTAATACCGATAGAACAAGGACAGCATACCTACCTGACGCCTGTGCTCTAAAGATTGCAGTCCGTTTGTTAAGATTGGGGAATCTATCAAACGGACCGCCCGTTTCTGCACAGAGTCAAGGGTTTTTTTCAGGTATTTCGGGGCTCCAGACCAGAGATGGCTGCCAAATTCGACAGTAGGGCGCACTTGCGATTTGTACAGGGTGAGCAGTTGTGTACTATTTAAGTATCTGCGGGCCCTGTACAGTACGCCCAGCTTCTGAGAGGCCAACTTTACTCTAGCTTCGATGGAGCCCCCGTACCTGAGCTGGTCACTTATAGTTACACCAAGCATATCAATGGAAGGCCTGTTCGGAAGATTGCTTCCGTTGAAGGAGACTAGATTATCATTTGGATCCCTTTTAGACGTAATCAGACAGGATTGGGTCTTTGAAACATTAAATTCGACGAGATTATTTTTACCCCAGGAGGAAATACTCTCGAGATAACCGTGCATTCTCTGCTTCAAAGCCCTCCGAGCCGTTGGAGTTTGTGTGCCCTTTGGGGGCTTGTCAAACAAAAAGCTATCATGAACTGTACTGTCATCCGCGTAACAATGAATCGGTGCACATGTCAAAAGGTCATTGATGTGCAACAAAAACAAAGTCGGAGACAGAACCGATCCCTGTGGGACGCCAGCATTTATGGAGTGCGAGGAAGAGGTGAAACCGTCAGCAACCGCCTGAATCGACCTATCCCTTAAAAAGTCAGCAATCCACGTACACAGGGATGCGGGAAGTCCGTAAGAATGCAATTTGTTGACAAGTCCTCGGTGCCAGACCCGGTCAAAGGCCTTGGATATGTCTAGTGCGACCGTTTGGGTCTCACCGTGACGTTCCAGGCACCGCCCCCAAACATGCGTCACATACGCGAGAAGATCACCGCACGAGCGGTTCCGCCGGAATCCGTATTGACGGTCGTTGATAATTTTGTTCTTCTCGAGGTATGTGAGCAGTTTGTCGTTGATCACACGTTCCATCACTTTGGACAGAACTGATGTGATCGCTATGGGGCGGTAGTTGGCCGGGCTGGAGCGGTCACCTTTCTTGGGAATAGGGTGAATTACCGCTTTTTTCCAACCAGAGGGCACAGTGCCACACTTCAGGGACATTTTGAAGAGCTTTGTCAAAACTGGAACTATTTCCGCAGCACACCTCTGCAATACCAGGGCAGGTATTCCATCAGGTCCACTAGCTTTGTTAACATCGAGCCCCCGTATGACGTGGAGTACATCCCGATGCCGGATCCTCAGCTTTTTCATATAGAAGCCGCAGTGAGGAACCGACGGCGGAACAGCACCCCCGTCGTCGAGGGTCGAGTTTTCCGCAAACATTTTCCCTAAAAGGTTTGCCTTTTCGGTGGCGGTGTTTGCTAGTGAGCCGTCAGGTCTGGTAAGAGGTGGCAAACTGGGTTTGCAAAAATTTCGACCTATTGAGCCCGCAAGCGACCAGAATGCTCTGCTGCCATGCGGGCAGGCAGCCAGCTTTTTGCTGATCTGCAGGTCGTGTTCGAATTTTGACCTATTGATGATTCTCTTGTATTCTCAAGTATTTACCTATAAGTGATGTTTACAAAGTTATTGTTTAATTTTAAATTATAATGTCACATCACAAAGTAACCGCTTCATATGAAGAAATGATAAAATTGTCTTTTAAATATTTTTTCACTGCGTTCAAAGCTTGGATTTTGTCATTAATGTTTGTTATTTCTTCCGGCAGTCGATTGAAAAAAAGTTCTTGATAAGTAAGTACTAGGTGACGTGTACCCGACGTTACTTGACTGTTCTCTACTATCTATAAATGTAATATGCATGTATTATATACGTAAACCTTCCGGAAGAAATTCCCTAAATGATAGTGAAAACCCTTTCGATAACCTTCACGCAGTTTAGAAGAACTAAGCGCACAAACAGTCAGGCGCCCTCAGCGACTTTGTTTTATACTACTAGGGTTTTCCAATAAGAGGTGTTATTTTATTTTAGAGGTATTGTTGATGATCGGCCGCCTTGAGTTCTTATGTTAACTGAACTTTATAAGTCTTAAGACACAAATCTTCATGAAAAATACGGTGTGATGACGTTTGTGGAATGCCTAATTCCAAAGAACGACGAGGAATGGACAAACCTGGGTTTTCTTCAACACTTTCGGCTACAGCAGCAATATTCTCGGCTGTTCTTGAGCGACGTGCACGGGGTTTATTCTTCACATCACCAAATTGTCCCAACAGCTCGAATGTTTCCACCAATTTCTGTATTGCGGTCCGACAAGGTGCTTCACGACGACCCAAAAATGTTCGAGTTTTACAAACAGTCTCTGCCAAATTTTCACCATGTGAATTTTAATAATTTCAATGCGTTGTTGAAGCGTGCATCGTTCAATTTTTAGTAGCGTATGTATACGTCATATTTATGGCGTAGTTTCTACTTGTCAAATGTCAAAAAATGACAGCTTCAAAAGTAACATCTACCGAAATAGCGGGCTGTTCAAAATAACACCTCTTATTGGAGAACCCTATATTTCGAGATTAGAGATAACAGAGAAGATAATAATTTTGTGCAAATGAAGTATTTAATTTTGGGCATGGAAACATATATTTTAGTCGACTACGGTTTTCAGTTAAATCATGGTACTTGTCATTTTCTTTTATGATTTGAATTATTGATTTTTTAATGCATAGATCTTTGAATGTAGCTACTTGAAATTTTTCAACTAAACCATAGGTTCTCAACCTTTTTTTGCCCACCGCCCACTTTGAGAATATTTTTTTTTAGAACGCCCCCCAATTTTTTTTACTTACCATCTGTTGCGAATCTGAAACAGTTATTGCCACGATTATATTTAAACGTGTAATTACACTGTAATATTATATGGTCGTAAGATAGGATATAACTCCTACTTATCTAATGAGAAGGTTGAATTCGATGTATTTTAAGAAGGTTGTTAAATCAGGTTCAATTTTACTTAAAAAACAACCGTAAGTCACCTCGTTCAGTAACATGGCACCGATTTCTCTTTCTAGTTACCAACGTTGCTACAGCACTAAATCCACATCCAGCTCAATAGAACGATGGGAATGCTACCAGAAATCTTTGAACCATTGACCATAATCCTAGGAAAATTTGCGAAATCAGCTTCTGCAGCCAAAATTCTTGGTAGCCATTCTTAAATTTAATTCCTCATTTGTCGTCACTTCTATTAATTCTTCTTCTAACTGGGATTATCCTGCTGTGCAGTCTGGTATGTCCATCTTTAAAATATCCTTAAATCGTTCCTTGAAATCACTGTGGAGATTTTCCAAGTGTTGACAGAAAACAAACAAGTCGTCGTTCTTGCTGATAAATTTGGGAAGTTATTGAATTCTCATCTGCCGGTATTTATTTTCTATAGTAGCAGTTTTGATACAAAAGCAGCAACTCTATTTTTTATCTTAATCAAGTTTAAGTGGTCCGCCTGAAGTTGTATATTGACATCATTAAACAATTTTTACAGGTCTGCCAAGTAAACAATATCGTTCTTTGATGATATGAGGTTGTCGCACAATTCTGTGTATTTTTTTCCTAGGAACTCTATCACAGACCCAAACAGATTGTAAAATCGAGTCAAACAAGTTCTTTTTGACAGCCAGCGCACTTCTGTGTGAAGCAGCAATCGGTTGAAATCTTCATCATTGGCAATGCAAAGCCGACTAAATAATCTGTCATTCAACGAGTTACTTCTGATTTTATAAACTGCTCTAATAACATATAGCAGTGACGTATGGAGGAGTTCACTCAGATTTTTTTTTTAAATCCTCAATGGTAAAAAAACTTTTTTTATTTCTTAGACTGTTTTGGATTATAGTGTCAATAAAATATTGTAAACTAGACAAAGCATACTCATATGTAAATCATTAAGCATTAAAATGAATCATCGACATATAAAGTTTTTTTTTCAAATTTGAGGATTTAAAAAAAAAATCGCAAGTTGCGCCACAATATGAAGTATGTCGATAAAATACAAATAAATAGTAGTATATCTGTGTGTAAGGATATAATGGCCAACCTTATGATTCCAGAGGTAGCCTCATTTTTAATGTCAGTGCAATAGAAATTTTTCTTAAAAAAATGATAACTCCTTCATTTGTACATGCAATTGCTTCATACGAAATTTTATAGCAAGTAATGATCAGCAGAATCCATTTCTAGCCAAAAAAAATACCCTTGAAAATTCAAGTCTCTATGTCTATGAAAGGCGATTTTCAGCCCACTGTGCGGCGCGCCGAATTTTCGTTTCGTCCCTAAACTTTTCCAGTGTATTAAATATGGTTTCTCCTTTTGTACCTGTTTCCAAATGTGTAGCAAACAATAGTTCTTGACATGTTTTCTCATCTTTGATGAATCTCACGTATAACAATAACAATGCTTCATTGGTTGGTAAAGTGGAGTCATGCAGCTGAATTGAAAATGGACAAGTCTTCAAATATTTGCTGTCAATATTTTCAGCCATCTCATCAATTCGTCTTTGCATAGAAATATTGCTCAAAGGAATTTTTCAGATAGTATCTGCAGTTAGTTTATGGAGCAGAGTAGTTATTACTTCTTTTACTGCTGGTAAAATTAAATCTTCCCCAATAATATGTGGTTTGTCTGTTCTAGCAATCAACGATGAGGTATTGTACGAAGCTCGAAGTCCGTCATCGTCGTGCTTAGGAGAATCTTAGAAGCTAATTAAAAAAGTTTTGATATAGGTAGTTGGCCGAATTTCGTACTTCTTTTTCATGTCTTGAAAATAGGTCATATCTTTGACTTTCTTTTCCGGTGTATTTTATTAAAATGATCTTGAAGCCTAGAAGGCTACTATATCACACGTGATAAAAGTGATTACAATACATACATGCATTACTGGTCGATGGCTGAGTTGACATCGCGTTTGGGTCCCACCCAGATGTAGTGTGTTCAATTCCTCGGCTGGCTAAGTCCTCCATCACAACACAAGCAACATTTTCCGCTTATTGTGGTGGTAGTAGGAGATTTTCAAATATTTTCAGGTTATTCGTAACCCGGGAATGTTTGTCTTTCTTTTAAAAAAATAAATAAATACAGTAACAATACATGCAATAACAATACATACAATAACAATACACACAGTAACAATATATAATACAATAATTTATACGGAAAATTTCACGAATTAATAAATATGAAATAATTTACGTTTCATAAAATTTGACCACTGTGCGTCGGTTTGGTATGCAAAAACGCGCGAGATTTGAAATTTTTTCAAAAATGTTTTGATTAATTTAATTAATCTTTACATATTATATTACAATATAAATGTTTTACATTGTTCTTCTATACTGATTTGATCTCCTAATTCAAATATTAAATTATAATCGTTTATAAAGGAAATTTAAAATACGACGTCCATTTGCTCCACGAGCGGGGCCAAGCGGGGCCAGGCGGAGCCAAGCGGGGCATTAAGTTATATAAAATCCACTTGATCTTAGTCTTATTTTTCGAAGTTCAAGTACAAATATTAAGATGTTTTTCGATCATTTTGTAAAATACTTAATTTGCTACATGATACAATAAGTATGAGAAATTGCAAATTCAAATATTTTTTTAAGGCCTTATACTTTATTTTTTCCCGAGCTTATAAATAGACTTATCAAAAAAATGCTTGATTATTTATTTTAGGCCAAGATGAATTCTTTCGAGAAAGGTATACAAATACATTATTGGATTGAATCGCCGATACAATTTTACAAATAACTCGTATTTTAATAAAATAATTAAATAAACGCCATCTATTAACGTTGATTATAACCTATGTTACGTTTACCCTCAAGGGCAGGTGTTTCACAGAATTTAAACATTTCATCAAATTTAAAATCTAATTAAAGTCCTGTGAAGAATTTATTCAAATGGTGTTATTATTCAAGTTACATAATAACATAACTCGAATTGAACGTTTGCAGAACTTGAAAATTATCTTTGACATTTAATGTATTGTTCAAATTCTGTGGAACAACTTGCCATAAGTTTTTATTGAAATCGTTTTGACAGCTGAACAAACTATGTCAATTAGTGATTTTATAAAAAACTATTAGTAAGGTTAAGTTAAATAAAGTTTAAATAAAAATAAAAGAAATACTTCTGTTTGAACAAAACTCCGTCTCTTGTTGGTTGTCCACTTTGTATCTCTTGTGCTGTAAAAAAAGGTAAAAAAATATTAACATTTTTTTTAAAATAAAGACAATTAGCATCATCAGATTTTAAATACACACTTATAAACAGGATGTAATAAGATCGTTGAGTCGAGTGCCAAAAATCCGAAAACTGACAATTTTACTAAATCTTATTCTATGTGCCAACGCCAATAACGTTGCTTGAGAGGAAGCTACAAGCCAAATATGTGTATATTCTTGGTATACCTTATATTGTAGGTAATAGGCATTAAAATCACTTGACAAACGGAGTCTAGAAACGTTAGATTTCAAGCACAAAACTGTTTTTTTAAATTTATTTTGTAAATAATTTTGTAAGAAAGCAAAAAAGTTAATCAAGTGAAACTGTCACAGATAATCTTAGCTATAATACTGTATTTTTTTAAAGTTGTTACCTTTACGCGTGCATACATTTCTATTGAAAAAATATGTTTTTTTGTAGTTTACATTTATGATTTTTATTGAGTAATTTATTTTTTTCTTTGTATTCTACTCAAGCGAAGCGATAGGAAAACTTTTAATTTATCTAAAGCATATTTTTTGAAAATGTTACTTGTGTTGTAATGGATGACTTAGCCAGCCAAGGAATTGAATACACTACGCCTGGGTGGGACCCAAACGCGATGTCAACTCAGCCAAATCGTTTTCTGTTTACAATTTTCGTTTGAGAATCCCTAATCTATCTATCTATATAAATAAAAATGTAAATGTTCGTTTGTTCAAAATCTTAAATACCCAAAAGTTCTTCACTGATTGCTTTGAAATTTTGACACAACTTTACATTCAAATACGCATGTGTTTTATACATATAGAGGGTGTATCGGCACTAACCCGACAAACTTTAACTAGCTATTCCTTAGCACATTTGGAGTAAAAAATGTTATGGGCACTTTGCTGTACGGTAGCATTTTTTTTTCAATTAAAAACAAAAAAAAATAAAATTTCCACACTACATCACTGTCATTGGCATTGCGTTTCGTGTTCAACAGCTGTTATAAGCAATTATGTCAAAAAGCGTCTTCGCTCTTTCGCACACACTAAATAATAATAGTTAAAAATGAGACGAATGGTGCCGTGCCATTTCGTTGTGATTGTAAGTGTGCGCCAATATAGGTACACACGTGCATTATTCAACGGAATTCGAATAAAATATTTGCCAAATGGGTTTTCAAACTTTGACAAAGGATAAAACAGTGGTGACATGTGGTGAAAATATGAATAGTAAATTTTTTATTAAAAAAAAACGTTACCGGACAGCAGAGTGCACATAAATTTTTTTACTCCAAATGTGCTAAGGAATAGCTGGTTAAAGTTTGTCGGGTACGTGCCGATACATCCTGTATAAATGTCACTCGTGACAGTTACAAACATGTTTTTTTAAACATTGCCATCTGTTGGATAAACATGTTTTTTTAACAATCTGTTAGACGTAAAAGTTGCACGCGCTATTGTTTTTCTATCAGCACAATCAGACTGAGCCACATCAACGCGTGGCGGGGTACAGCTAGTATTATATACAACTAGCAGGTTATCCGTAGGAGATAGACATATACATTTGAAGACTTTTCGGTAGTTTTTTTGATTCTGTAGTACATTATTTTGATATATCTCATAAAGTTTAGCCAGCGTTAGCAATGTAAGCGCACAAATATTTTTTACGAATTGATTACAAAACATCGACTTTTTCAAGGGTTTTCCAATAAGAGGTGTTATTTTGATATTCAAAGAAACTTTTCCCGTGAAAGATCAATGGTTTAGTTGCTTGTGTGGCACGTAGCGCCGTCTTACTAAAGATATACAGAGTTTTCCAATAAGAGGTGTTATTTTGATATTCAAAGAAACTTTTCCCGTGAAAGATCAATGGTTTAGTTGCTTGTGTGGCACGTAGCGCCGTCTTACTAAAGATATACAGAGTTTTCCAATAAGAGGTGTTATTTTGATATTCAAAGAAACTTTTCCCGTGAAAGATCAATGGTTTCGTTGCTTGTGTGGCACGTAGCGCCGTCTTAATAAAGATATACAGAGTTTTCCAATAAGAGGTGTTATTTTGATATTCAAAGAAACTTTTCCCGTGAAAGATCAATGGTTTCGTTGCTTGTGTGGCACGTAGCGCCGTCTTACTAAAGATATACAGAGTTTTCCAATAAGAGATGTTATTTTGATATTCAAAGAAACTTTTCCCGTGAAAGATCAATGGTTTAGTTGCTTGTGTGGCACGTAGCGCCGTCTTACTAAAGATATACAGAGTTTTCCAATAAGAGGTGTTATTTTGATATTCAAAGAAACTTTTCCCGTGAAAGATCAATGGTTTCGTTGCTTGTGTGGCACGTAGCGCCGTCTTAATAAAGATATACAGAGTTTTCCAATAAGAGGTGTGTAATATTTTCGCCTTTTCACCATTTTCTTTTATTTTTATTTGTTTAAAACAATATAAAATTTTCTTCTCTCTTGGCTATGACCGATATTTAATTTTTTCTCTAAGGCTTTGCATATGTGTTCGCAGGGATGGAAAATCCTCCCCTACAACACATAAGCCTCCATGAAAATTGGACCCTTTTCTTTGATATCTACAGAAAGCTACTTAAAGCTCTCTTGTACTATATATCTTCATAGACATATGTACTCAACTAATTAATACGTTATTTACGAACTTGAACGCAAATATTTCCGTATTTATATTGTAATTAAATTCCATCAAACGTTGTGTAATTTTTTTGATTTATGATATAGGATTTTAATTACCTTCATTTTTGTGGTAACCCCCTTGGTTCTGATCGAGGTGTTGAGTTTCACAATTTTATTGGTCTTTCCATTGCAAACCTAGACTTAGATGAATTCTCTGGATGAGCTAACTTTCCTATTGTAATTTTCTGATTCCCTGCACCCTAACAAAATCGTAGTTAAACGCTGATAAAAGATATTATACATGTTTATTTGGACAGGTAATTTGATATAACTCAAATGGTTAATTGTTAGTAAATTTGATTTTGGTAAACTCTTGGGTCTGTTTGGCGCCACTCCTTTTTGATTCTGCTGCTATAAGGTACATGTAAAGATTGATTTAGTAGGTTAATGTAATTAGTTAATTGCATATTTGACGAACTCGGAATAGCCCATTTGCTGGCATAATTTGGCTCCAAATCCTCCTGCAAGTAAACGAGATGATCATGAGTCAACAAGAAATTTGCACAATCCTTTGACACGGCTCTTTGATTGATACCTAAGTTATCGCGTCCCAAAGAGCCTTCCACGTCATCATGTACTGCATTCAAGTTTCCCCTCGGGTCTCGATACCCCCAAATTCCGACCCCTCCTTGGACTACAATTTACTTAGGGCGAACCGGTTTCGTCCTATATACAATCATATACTCACGGTTGGTGTGGACTTACGGGTCGTGAATCCTCATTCCACGTTTAAAAGAAAATGCGATAGTGGTCTATAAGACCTAAAATGCAAGCTGTATGCAGGTCCGCATTCTCCAGTAAACAGTACATACGAATAAATATATGTATACATACAGTTTGGGAAAGGTTTATAACTCGCAATACGAGGCTATCTACCTCGCATCCCGAGCTCGGATCTCGCGCCAAGAACTCTGCGAAGCTCTAGGTCTGGTAACCGAATATATACGTACTAATAAGGTGATACTAATAAATACTAGTAGAATAAGGTCATATTTGATAGTTTGTTTTGGAGAGCTATCGAACTCCAGGCTTTTGTTTGTTTGGTTTTGACGTTTTTATTTAAGAGAATCGCCATCTCTATTTGATTTGGTTAATGGTCTTGTTATAGGAGCGACCACTGCCTCCTATTGATGAACTGTATTTGTTTTAAATTTTACCTCCAGGGTTCAACATTAATTTTTGTTCATCCTATCCCGTGATTTTCCAATTGTTTCAAGTAGTTGATTGCCACATTAGAGAGTACTCGACCCTCAAATATCTCAGGCAACTGATGGGGTTCTGTATGAGCACCCAATCAATAAAATTCAAATGTTTCGTATAATTATTCGATATAATCCTACTAACCCGTGATTTTTCAATTGTCGATTGTGATTGATAGGTATTTGTAAGCACGCATCTTCCAGCTGTTTCAAGTAACTAATAAAACTGTGCGATTATCTAATCAATGGTATTCAAATGTTTCATGTAATTTTTTGATATAAATCTGGCTAACCCGTGATTTTTCAATTGTCGATTGTGAATGATAAGTATTTGAGAACACGCATCTTCCAGCTGTTTCGGGTAATTAATAAAATCCTTTGTGACTAACTAATTATGGCCAAGGTCGTTTCCAAACTATGCGGTTGACCCAATTCTCCAGTGAGCTCTTTATTTGTAAACAAATAATATAAACATCTCCTGACACACTAACCTAAATGTGAGATTTGTTTATTTTAAAATTCCTTAGAAGTCATTTGTGCCTCTTTACTTTTATTGTGCACTATTAATTAAAATATTTTTAAATCCTTTATTGAAGTTAAACTATTTTTCATTTTCCGAATTTAGTAAACTTACTAGGTTTAATTGAAGAATAAATATACATATATAAGTACACATATCTCGATTATCAAAATATGTTAACTAAGAGTACATATATTAATAAATAAATATAAAATATATGATTCTACATAGTCTTGAATATTAATAAATACATTTTTTTTTTTTTTTTAATAATATAGATATGTCCTCGGGTAGGTATTAAAAATCGCTACCATTTCGATGCTTCGATTAATAAATAAAATACATATATATAATTACATTACTCATATATATATTCTTTATAAACAATATTTTACTTTACTTTTATATATATAAATATATATACAAATATACAATATACATATATTAATGTGTAATTCTTTGTTTTGTTGTTTTAATTTAATATTCAATTGATATACTTCCACTTCACAGCCCTTCTGTGTCTCCTGGGACCTGAAAATTATTTATAAAAGGAAAACTCACCCACGTCAAGGTATTTCCGGTCGGGTAGTACACAACAACCTTGATGAAGAAATCCTACCTAATTAATTGTATTTTTCAACTAATTTCAAAATAAATCTTTTCGACTATTTATTCCTATTTAATATTTTATTCTCGCTTGAATCGTATAAATTAGCTGATATTTAATTTTTCTTCCGAACGAAATCCTAATCCAGAAAACCCGTTGATTTAATAACACCTTTCTAGTTTAGGCTTTTTGAATGATAGCTGTTTCAAATTCTTTTTCGAAATGATAGACTGATGATTAAAATTCCGGTTAGAACGACAAACACTTTTAACACTGTCGCTATACGCACGATGGATTTTAATTGAACAATTTATTAATTCTAAATTTCTTTTTATATAAATTGATAAGAAAATTTATTCCAAATTGTGCAAACTTTTAATTTACTCGACTATTAATAAATTAAATTCTTCTAACTGTTAATTTTAGAACAAAGATTTAAACGTTTATTATTATCGAATTCTTTTTTTTTTGTTTTTGTGTTTCTTTTAACCTAAGATGAAGTATTTATTACTATTATTATTATTTTTTAACCAAATTGACGTTAAATTATAATCTATTTTTAAATATCAATACGCGATCACGTTCACTTTAGATTAACGATAACAAACTCTTAAATTTAATTTGAATGTTTTCACTTTGAATGAAATAATTATTTTTAAATTTTTAATTAATTCACAATTCACTTTTTAGCACTTCTCACTTTTAACACTTTTAAGCACTTCACACTTTACTTTTAAAGCACTGAGTTTAAACTGTATTTATTTTCACTGTTTGATTTAATTTAACTGACTTATTAAATTTCACTGACTCTAGCACTTGTATTTTTCACAAAATTTTCCTAAGTCCAGGGCTTATTTAAAATTTAACACTTAAAGATTTTTCACTGTTAATCCTACCAAAGACGTAGTACTGCCACGTAACAACTTTTCGAATCCTCGGCGCGACTGTCTCCTGACTGATGTGTTCCATCTTTTTATACCCCTCTCAGGTTCCAAAAGACGTATCTGAATTTCTCTTGATGCTTAATTCTATCTCCTATCAACTCGTAAATCCGAACACCCCTCCCATCAATATCGATTGTGCTTCCATAAGATGTTCTGCTTTCCGGCTCTAGGCGGTGGTCAGTTTCCATCTCACAAATCTAAGTCGATAGGGTCCGAATCGGGTAAGTCTGCGTTAATCGCCCAAGCTCCCTTTGTCCTCTGTTCATACAAAAATGTAGTTAAAATCTCATGATTTTGTGTTCCTTTTTTTTCTCAATTCGCGATAGGTCCATCCTCAATAACATATATATAGATCTCAATTTTATGCATCTCGTGCGAAATTGTTTAAATCCATGCTGAAATCTTTACTACGCATTTTTGAATTTCGATTCGTCTAAATTCTACTCAATTTTATTGTCCCTTATATGGGCTTTTCCATTTTCACCAGTACTTTCTCTCTTAATGCCGCAGATTTGAATTTTTCCTTATCTTCTTGGATTTTCTTTTATCCGCGACGTTTTCTTGCACAATTTCTTCTTTTTTTCTTATGTTATTTCTCATAACTCTATAATTAATTATTTTCCAAGTCGTATTTATTTATTTCACGGATAAATTTGAATTGTATCACTTTTCTCCACTTGGATTATTCTTTATCTCCGTTCTTTACCCTTTCTTTTATCTTTTCTCCACTTTTCCCGATGTGTGTGGTCTCCAGGAAAATTTCATACTTCATCTATTATTAATTAATATATAGTTTTCCACACTTCTATGGGAGATATACCTAATTTGACTCTGGGATATCTGTCACTTTTATTGCCTGATCCAATCTCCGCCCCATCCTCCATCCCTCACTTACAAGATTTCACATAAATTATATGTCTGGACACCTGTTTACGTTTAAAATTTTGGTACTAGACTCGTAAATTTAATTTAATTTCAAACCTATTAATTTTAATCTCTTTTGCTTAATCTAAATACTTCATAAGGTCCACGTTAAAGTTAATCGCTTTTCTAATCGTTTATTACCTTAACGTAAATAAAAATCATGTTCGGATTTTGATTGTTTATCCTTCAAAATATACATGAGACCGCCAACCTTTTATCTTGTTTCGATCCCTCCGTAATATTGGGTAACTCTAATATATATCTAACCTAATAATTATGTAAAATGTCTACTTTTCCTGAATCTAATCTATCGCTATATGTTTAGTTTTACTGTCTTCTTCTGATACTCGATTTTCACGTCCCTAGAACCTTCGTAGCAGTCCAAAATCTCTGTATTATCCTTCCATTCGATCGCTGCACTTTTCTAAAATGTGTATTTTTTTTGCGAGATTTTTCATTCAAAATTGATTTACCAATATGTCCGTTTCATCTTAAATTGATAACGATTAATTTCCATTGTTTCCAAAACTCTCACCTCTCTTTAGTACGATTTTTATCGAACATGACACCCTCCTTCTATCATAAATAATTGTACTACAGTTGAAATTCTGCCAGTGATTTTCCTTCGCTTTTCCCGTCCTTTTTTATACTATCACGTTTATAGTTTTTCCATTGCATTTTCGTGTGTGTGTTTTTCAACTTGTAAAATCTTCAAAGCACTCGATTTCAATGGTTCGCCATCCCATAAACGTCTCAGTTATTGTAAACATTTCCAGGAGTTTGTCACCTTGAAAGTCGATGTTGACCCTAAAGTGCGTTCACCTCTAATTTCTGTGGGAAAGAAGAAGCCATTAATTATCTTTTTTATTGCCCGATCCAAAGTTTATTCCTTTGTCTGTCGTAGACACACTCCCCTCCGCTCACTGATTGGTTACTCAAAATTTTATAGCTCTTTGTTCAGATCTAATTGGTTGACAAAATTCAATGTTTATTTTTAGGCCTAGGAAAGGGGAAGTACCAGTCGTCCTAGACGATTTTACGACCTCTCTGCTTTCGTCCCGGAACCTTGATTTAATTTCAACTATTACAGGAGTCTACTGCAAGCAAGCTGGATCAATTCTTTCTCCGCCAGATGTCGTTAGCATGTCCGTTTTCATAAATAATTTGCATATTTTCTTGCAGCTATGGTTTATCTGTTTTTTCTTTCACTGTGATTTAAAGCCTTTCATCACAGTTGTTATTTTGATATTCAAAGAAACTTTTCCCGTGAAAGATCAATGGTTTCGTTGCTTGTGTGGCACGTAGCGCCGTCTTACTAAAGATATACAGAGTTTTCCAATAAGAGGTGTTATTTTGATATTCAAAGAAACTTTTCCCGTGAAAGATCAATGGTTTCGTTGCTTGTGTGGCACGTAGCGCCGTCTTAACAAAGATATACAGAGTTTTCCAATAAGAGGTGTTATTTTGATATTCAAAAAAACTTTTCCCGTGAAAGATCAATGGTTTCGTTGCTTGTGTGGCACGTAGCGCCGTCTTACTAAAGATATACAGAGTTTTCCAATAAGAGGTGTTATTTTGATATTCAAAGAAACTTTTCCCGTGAAAGATCAATGGTTTCGTTGCTTGTGTGGCACGTAGCGCCGTCTTACTAAAGATATACAGAGTTTTCCAATAAGAGGTGTTATTTTGATATTCAAAGAAACTTTTCCCGTGAAAGATCAATGGTTTCGTTGCTTGTGTGGCACGTAGCGCCGTCTTACTAAAGATATACAGAGTTTTCCAATAAGAGGTGTTATTTTGATATTCAAAGAAACTTTTCCCGTGAAAGATCAATGGTTTCGTTGCTTGTGTGGCACGTAGCGCCGTCTTACTAAAGATATACAGAGTTTTCCAATAAGAGGTGTTATTTTGATATTCAAAGAAACTTTTCCCGTGAAAGATCAATGGTTTCGTTGCTTGTGTGGCACGTAGCGCCGTCTTACTAAAGATATACAGAGTTTTCCAATAAGAGGTGTTATTTTGATATTCAAAGAAACTTTTCCCGTAAAAGATTAATGGTTTCGTTGCTGCCAATTCCGGCCATAAAAAAATCATTAAACATCTCTCGATAGCGCAATCCATTCACCGTAACTGTTGCTCCAGCCTCATTTTCGAAAAAGTAAGGTCCAATGACTCCGCCGGACCATAAACCGCGAGGATAGAGAGGCTTTTCAACAATAACTCTTGGGTTTTCCGAGCCCCAGATGCGAAAATTTTGCTTGTTGACGAAGCCACCGAGGTGGAAATGGGCCTCATCACTCAAGATTTTTCAAATTCTAATAATTAATAATGGCGAATTTTAATAATTTCAATGCGTTGTTGAAGCGTGTATCGTTCAATTTTTATTAATGGCGTAATTTCTTCTTGTCAAATGTCAAAAAATGACAGCTTCAAAAGTAACATCTACCGAAATAGCGGGCTATTCAAAATAACACCTCTTATTTGAAAATCCTGTAAATATAAACCTTCCGGAAGAAATTCTCTAAATGATAGTGAAAACCCTATCAAAATCCGTTGCGTAGTTTAGAAGAACTAAGCGCACAAACAGACGCTGAAATCGGATTGCTTTATACTATTTAGAGAAGATTAAATGTTACAATTTGAGGTTTTACTCATTAAGGTGAAGCTTAATTGGTGTACATTATGAATACCAAAGATTATCTGTGAAATTTTCACTTGATTAAATTTTTTGCTTTCTTATAAAATTATTTACAAAATAAATAAAAACCAGTTTTGTGCTTGAAATCGAACGTTTCTACACTCCGTTTGTCAAGCGATTTTAATGCCTATTACCTACAATATAATGTGTACCAAGAATGTACACATTTTTGCCTTGTAGCTCTCTCTTAAGTTATTTAAAAACTTAAAATAAAATAGTTGTCTAGTTGAAAATATAATGTTATTGCTTGTATTGATTTGAAAAGATTATTTATATTATTTCAGCATTACGTACGAACAAGGAAATTAATGATGCTTTTGCAGTTTGTTTTATGAATTTAAAATAATCTTTGTTTATCGAATGGCAGTGCAAAGGTCGCCTGTTCCAGATTAGACGGACTAAAACACTGTACACATAAACAGACGCCTAGTAAAATAATTTTATTTCGCAAAGAAAAATGAATAACATTCTTGTATATCTCATTTTAGAGGCATTACTTTTTGTATAATGTCAAAACCGCAGCAATAAGGAACTGTAATAAAAAATATTATGTGAAAAAGAAAATAAAAAAAGTCAATAGGTGTCCCATATAAATAAAAATCGGAAATGTTTATCCGAGACACTTTCTAGGTTACAAACTAATTCTTTATAAGTTTGTAATCATTCAAAAAGAAAGTTGCTAAAATATGGGAAAAAATTGGTTGTATACGTAAGCTGATACGTTTAATAATTAATGCCAATGATCGAGTGATTAAAGGCGTTGTCCCAGTGGTTCCATGATAGCTCAACACAGTGACTATTCAATACACCTTTAAAAAGTGATATAAAGTGAATAAAACGATGAAAAAATATAAAATTTAAACCTAACCTAACCTACTTAACCCAGTTAATAATGTTTTTGTTTCATCACTTTCCATGACTTTATATAACTTTTTAAAGATGTGATGAATTATCATTGTTTTCACTTGACTTTTGCCTTGAGTTATGGCAAATTTAAGTTAGACGATTTTTTCGAATTTATTTCCAAATTTCCGCATACAAGATCAATTATAAAATCTACACAAATGGGATAAGCAATGAAATACACGTGGTGTGTTTTGTGATTATTCCACATCCCAATGTCCTACTAAAATTGTCATTTCCTTTCCTAAAATCTTACCTCGGGAGAAACAAGAACTGGAGAAAGAAGAACGATGTCAGTATTATTAATTAGTCATTTACACACATATGTCATTTTGTTTTTGATTCGAATTCTCGTCGTCGTTGAGGGTTCATGTTATTTCGCTGCTCTGATCTTTAATATTGTGAAAAGGTCATTTAAATAGTGCAATTTGCATTCCCAAGTTCAATATTGTCGCGTGGTGAATTTTAAACAGAATTGTGTGAAATATAATAATTATATTTCACCATTTATTGGTGATTGTATAAGGTGTACACCAGAGGTTCCCAAACATTTTTCCCTCGTAGACACTTGCCAAATATTTTTTTTTTCGTAGATCCCCTGCCTGCCGAATTTTGAATTTTCCTAAAACTTTTAACGTCCCATGTGAAAATCATTTATTTTTTTAGTAAAAATATTCCCTTCCCGTGCCTGCCCAACAACCGGGTGGCAGTATAGTAGCTCTGTCTTTACACTGTGCAGACAGGGGCACCCTTGTGAGGTATTACACCAAATGAAAACGAAGCAGGATAAGCAACGAGAATTTCTTTCTGTAGCTAGCCCTACAGAACTGCCCCTTAAGTTCTTTGTCAGTGCTTATTCCGGTCAGTTCTTCTTGTCACATGATATCCGATTCTTCAACGTTGCATTTCCATAGTCAAAATGTCCTCAAACTTAGCTTTGAAGTCTGCGTGAAGTGCATTTAAATGTTAAACGTCATTATTGCCATGGAAGTTTTTCAAAAACAAGTAACAAGTAACAAGGGAACTAGGAAAGTCGCGGCTTCCAATGTGCAATGTTTTGCTTGAATATATTATATAAAAGGAACGTAAACTCTATTTTTATACCTCAATTAACAACTTTACGAAATATAAAAATACAAATATCAAATAAGTAATTTCTCAGTCTATTATATTTGTGTTAGGTATATTGTGTCATTGTTGTTTTATCAATGTTGACTTGAGGTAAATGGGGGTCCGCTCGTATGTACCCCCATTTGAATCTCGTGGACCCCCAAATTTTTTTCTCGCTGACATATCCCCCAGCATGCCGATATCGACCCCTGGGGGTCCATATAGACCACTTTGGGAACCTCTGGTGTACACCTATAAATTGTAGTTATATGGAATGTTCAAGAAACCAACAAGACTCCAAAAAAAACATCGTCAGTAATGATGGTCTTTAATAGCGTGGTTAAATCCTATATTATTCGACACTTAATAATTTTTAACGGCCATTGTACAACTGTTATTGTTGAAACGAATCAAGCAGCGACACAATGTGCACGTGATGGCTTACTGCAGGGGTGGGGGACCTCTGGTCTGCTAAACAGTTTGTTCAGATACATTTTTGATCTAGGCCAACATGTCAACCACAGAGAAGTTTCCTTGGGATCAGAATTTTTCCAAAAAGTATAAACTCCCCAGCAACAGCGTCAATACAAATGCCCACATTTGAGTAATTCTCCTCTTCGTGGTACATATATGTATATATACAGGGTGTATCGGCACTAACCCGACAAACTTTAACCAGCTATTCCTTAGCACATTTGGAGTAAAAAATGTTATGGGCACTTTGCTGTCCGGTAGCATTTTTTTTTTCAATCAAAAACAAAAAAAATAACAATTTACACACTACATCACTGTCATTGGAATTGCTTTTCGTGTTAAACAGCTGTTATAAGCAAGTATGTCGAAAAGCGTCTTCGCTCTTTCGCACACACTAAATAATAATAGTTAAAAATGAGACGAATGGTGCCGTGCCATTTCGTTGTGATTGTAAAAGTGCGCCAATATAGGTACACACGTGCATTATTCAACGGAATTCAAATAAAATATGGCAAGATGGGTTTTCAAACTTTGACAAAGGATAAAACAGTGGTGACATGTGGTGAAAATATGAATAGTAAATTTTTTATTAAAAAAAACGTTACCGGACAGCAAAGTGCACATAAGATTTTTTACTCCAAATATGCTAAGGAATAGCTGGTTAAGGTTTGTCGGGTACGTGCCGATACACCCTGTATACAATGGGATATGTTTGATGGCTGAAGCAAGTGGGGCAGGGAAGAATATAGCAAAGAGGTAGGTTAGGAAGTAATATGTGGTCGCCAAAAAAGGCTTGAACCATTTCAAGCAACGCTTTAATTCCAAATTGTGATATTTCAGCAGGAGATCCGGCACGGACGATCGATAAAAGTCCACGTCAATTCAATATTAACCAAATACGTCAGCTATGGTCAGTTAGCGATATTTGCGAGCACGGCCAACGATTGATAATAAATATTCCGACTGGCGATATACAATTTTTAACACGGCCTCCATAGTATTAGATAAACTTCGGTTAACTGTCCATACCTACACTTCAAAACGTCGAAATTAATGGCTTTTTAACGAAAGGAGTTGAACTAATGAAGCTCTTAGAACTGAAAGAATTTATATACGCGGCAAACAAAAAAATCAACACAAAAAAACAAAGTTCTTTTAGTAATTTTCTGTTAGAACCCTCCTACCCAGGAACTGGAGTCGAACCAACCTCTCCAAATGCCGATCGGGTAGGACCGACATTTATTTCGTATGTTAACTACCGTAATGTTACTCAATTTCTCAAAAAACATATGTGTCCGCGTATATATGCGTGATGGTGACCGGATAAATTATCACAATGATAATTCATCACATCTTTAAAAAGTTATATAAAGTCCTGGATAGTGATGAAACAAAAAAATTATTAACTGGGTTAAGTAGATTAGGTTTGGGTATGTTAATTTTTCATCGTTTCTAATATATATATATATATTTATATTAACTCCACACAGGAGGCCCTGAAGAAAATAATTTCCCTCAGGGCCTATGTCATCTTTGGGGATGCTGTGTGGAGGATCTTTTTGTGGAGAGGAAGGAGTGAACATGAGTCTTGAAGAGTCCTATGTTGTAGGAGGGAGGAAACACAGAGGCCGGCAGTTCGTTCCACAGCCGAGCTGTTGAACTTAAGAACGAATCGTAGAAGCGACCCGTTCTCATGTGACAAATGTCAACCGTGTACAAATGTTGGGCGCGCGTTTGGCGTGTATCCCGACTACGCACCGGTGCCGAAGGGATCAATGACGCTAGTTCCTCAGAGCATCTTCCATTGTAATACCGATAGAACAAGCACAGCATACCTACCTGACGCCTGTGCTCTAAAGATTGCAGTCCGTTTGTTAAGATTGGGGAATCTATCAAACGGACCGCCCGTTTTTGCACAGAGTATACACATACACGCTTGCGTCTAGCAGCGGATTAATTCACGATAGTTTTGCCACATGTGGGAGGAAATAAAGTAGTCCCACAATACAAATACTTACAGTTGAGTTTGAGTAATTCTCCTCTTCGTGGTCCATATATGTATATATATATACAACGGGATATGTTGTGAGGCTGAAGCAAGCGGGCCAGGGAAGAAGATAGAAAATAGGTAGGTTAAGAAGTATAATGTGGTCGCCAAAAAAGGCTTGAACCATTTCAAGCAACGTTTTAATTCCAAATAGTGATAATTCACCAGGAGGTCTGGCACGGACTATCGATAAAACCCCACGTCAATTTAATATTAACGAAATCCGTCATCTATGGTAAGGTAGCGATATTTGCGAGCACGGCCAACGATTGATAATAAATATTCCGACTGACGACAGACAATTTTTAACACGGCCTCCATAGTATTAGATAAGCTTTGGTTAGCTGTCCATACATACACTTCAAAACGTCGAAATTAATTGTTTTTTAACGAAATGAGTTGAACTAATGAAGCTCTTAGAACTGAAAGAATTTATATACGCGGCAAACAAAAAAATCAACACAAAAAAACAAAGTTCTTTTAGTAATTTTCTGTTAGAACCCTCCTACCCAGGAACTGGAGTCGAACCAACCTCTCCAAATGCCGATCGGGTAGGACCGACATTTATTTCGTATGTTAACTACCGTAATGTAACTCAATTTCACAAAAAAATATATGTGTCCGCGTATATATGCGTGATGGTGACCGGATAAATTATCACAATGATAATTCATCACATCTTTAAAAAGTTATATAAAGTCCTGGAAAGTGATGAAACAAACATTTTATTAACTGGGTTAAGTAGATTAGGTTAGGGTATGTTAATTTTTATTTTCATCGTTTCTAATGACTTTATATCACTTTTTAAAAGTGTGTTGAATTGTCGCTGTGTTGAGTTATCATGGAACCATGCGTGATTACCACCAAAAGTTGATATAATGCATTGTCATCGACAATGAGTTTATCTGCCGAGTTTCAACTCGATCTAGAATTGATGCATTAATTATCGTAAACAAAAGTGAAATTCAGATAGATTTCATATTAAATCACTATAATGGTTGTTTATCAGTTGTGTTAAATTTAAAACACGTTTAATAGTAAGTTAGGCCCAAAACAAAAACCAAGAAAGGTAACGAACCAGTTTTGTTTACAATTCGACTAAATTAAAAATTCGGAAGATGTCGCTGGTCTGCTGCGTGTGCTGCTAAGGCCAGTCAGCAGTCGAACTCGTCAGCAGGAAAAACCACTATTTACCAATACGTTGATAATTCAACAGAATTCTCAATAAAGACTTATATGACTTTAATGTATTCAATAAGTAAAATAGTAGGTATATTTAGCGTTTTATTTTGTTGTTTTGTGAGGTTAAGTTCCACGACAACAGCCAAAATTAGAAATAGTTCATTCAAAAGAAAGAACTTTGCAGAATTAACATGTCTGTTTATGACCCCCTATAATAGCCACACTTTTTTATTATTATAGCGACTATTTAAATATTGCATATACAAAATATGATACTAAATATAGGGTTTTCCAATAAAAGGTGTTATTTTAAATAGCCCGCTATTTCGGTAGATGTTACTTTTTAATCTGTCATTTTTTGACATTTGAATACGTGTATTAATTAAGGCGCTAAGTGCCCAAAAAATCGAAAACGATGTTTTTACAGAAATGTATTCTATGTACCGATGCCAATAACCCTAAATAGGATCCAAGTGCCTAAGGCAGTTCAAAAAAATACAATAAATTGATGAAGTCTGGCATCGCTGTAACTCCATTGGTATGTTATCTTTTAAAATGGTTTAAGTGCCACAACAGTGTTCATTGATATTCCATATAAAATGGCCGGCGATGGTGTGTTGACAGTCGCGAGCTTGCTTGTAAAACGCCATCAAAAAGGTAAAGGAAGCGTGCAAAATGCGAAAAAAAACTAAAAACCAGTGGCCAAGAGTATTCCACACTAAATAATAAAGTCATTCCTGCCAAAAAACCACCAAATTCTGAGGTATGTGTATAATATTATTTTTCTGAACATTTTGTTAGTTTTGGTACTGACGCGCTAGTGATGTGCATGCCTGTCGTAATAATATTATTCATTCATATTGTAAATATTAATTTCGAATCCAATCATTTTGTAAACAGATAATTCTTTTAATTCCACCGTTTTTCTTATGTACTCGTAACTTTTAATTTATTATGCCTACTTATTTCATGGAAAATAATAATTAAGTTTTTTAGTCAGGTAAGTTTTTAGATTCTCACGGCCAAAAGCATTTTTGTTGTTTGTTTTTGCGGTGTTATGCCGTGTTGCGCTAACTCCTTCTTTAGCCGACGTTTCGGACAGCGTTGCAGTGTCCATCATCAGGGCAGATCCGGTAGACACATCTTCGGATCTACCGGATCTGCCCTGATGATGGACACTGCAACGCTGTCCGAAACGTCGGCTAAAGAAGGAGTTAGCGCAACACGGCATAACACCCCAAAAACAAACAACAACAAAAAGTTTTTTAGTGTCGTTATGTTTCATAAAGCCGTTTCCAATGATTTATTGGTCTTTCGTGATGTTGATAACAATAATATTAATAAAAAATGCATTTAATGATATGACCTCCGAACTTTTATTAATCAAAATGTATGCTTTCACAATACATAATGGGGTTGGCCACGCAAAGCTAATTGTAGATGTCGCCATCGGTGAAGAGTGTCAACCAAATGTCAAATACAAAATTATCTATGCTTTTTCCATACATTTTGCTAGGTAGGTATTGTATTATTTTCTTAAACTGTTTATTATTTGCATTTTGTTTGGTAGAGCGGTACCTACTTTTGAAACACTGTATTCCTTTTAAAATATGTTTATAGGTTTTATGAAAAGTTATATTCCTTTGTTTAATTTTCACACACCGACACTTTTAATTATGTTTGAATCATTTAAATAAATATGTACTTGTACACCAGAATAATTTTTTATTAAATTAAACAAATAAGTGATTTGTTTTATTTATATGCACATCCCTATTCCCCATGTGAAGGTTGTGCACTTAGATCTGCCAGAGCCCCTGAGTTGGCACTTAGAGCATTACATAAAATTCTTATTGTGGAGCTTCACCGTAACCGTCGCTGTCCGTTTTAAACTTTTATTTTGTAGAAATTCAAAATTAATTTATGCTTTTAAATTATGGAAGCCGTCGAGATTGTTCTATACTACTAAGTAACATTTTTACAAAGGGTAGGCCACATATAATTTTATTAGACAAATCAGTATTTTGTTACAGCAAGCAGTTCTAGTTTTTGACACTTAGCGCTTTAATTAATACATGTATTCTTTGACAAGTAGAAACTACGCCATTAATAAAAATGGAACGATACACGATTCAACAACGCATTAAATTATTAAAATTCACTATTATTAATTATTAAAATTCCATCGAAAAATCATCTTGAGTGATGAGGCCCATTTCCACCTCGGTGGCTTCGTCAACAAGCAACATTGTCGCATCTGGGGCTCGGAAAACCCAAGAGTTATTGTTGAAAAGCCTTTCTATCTTCAACGTGTGACTGTTTGGTGCGGTTAATGGTCCGGCGGAGTCATTGGACCTTACTTTTTCGAAAATGAGGCTAGAGCAACAGTTACGGTGAATTGATTGCGCTATCGAGAGATGATTAATGATTTTTTATGGCCGGAATTGGATGGTATTGATCTGGACAACGTTTACTTTCACACAAGCAATGAAACCAATGATCTTTTACAGGAATTTTCTTTAATATCAAAATAACACCTCTTATTGGAAAACCTTGTATATCTATGGTAAGTTGTATTTCTTAGTCCACCTCGCTAGGGTGTTTTATTGGTTTTCTATGTCGTTTTTAATGTTTTTTTCAGAGTTTTTTCATTAATCTCTTTTTTATTCTTGATTTGTAATCATTCAAATTTTATAATAAATATAATTTCTTTGCCCGAATGTGGTTTTATGACCTGGAATATTTTTTATGTCATTGTGATTTGACCTTGTTTGATGAATACGCGGTATCGTAAAGGATTCAGTATGTTTGAATAGTTTCAACAGTATATTAATAGCATATATTTGTTGTATATTTGATACTTCAAAACTATTGAAAATTTCAATCGAAAGCGTTCTTATGGGTACTTTCAGTATGGTCTTTATGATTCCTTTATGAATTTTGTTCAGGTTATGTATTTACTTATATACAGCAGATCCCCATCCTATAATTCCATATTTAATACGAGAATGAAAATATTTTTTAATGTCCTTTTTATTTACCACATTTCTTAGATTTACTTAGTAATATATCAGTTTATAATTAATAAAGAACCAAATCTAAGATTATTTTTATATTATATCCAATTGAAGATGTCAGTTTTATTTTTTAATATAAATGCACTATTCTCTGGATTTACTTGTATTAATTTGTAAATCACATTCATGAATTAAATGCCCAATTCATTTGGTGCCGAGAAATGGGTAATTATCCAGAAAAGTGACACTATTTATATTGGTAATTATTTGGGATCGCTGGCCACGCTTAATGCGATTTAAAAAAAAAAAACCAATGGAACCAAAAAAAAAGAAAGGTGGAAGCCGAAAATAGACAGTTTTTGCCAGAATGGACCGATTTGTATTGTTTTAGAGTGCTAGAGCAATGCCTATGTGCTAGATTTGTCAACAAAGAGTTGCGTTAATTAAAAGCTCAAATATAAAACGACATTATGAGACCAAACGGACCCTTAAGGCGCTACAAACAAGTAAAAAACGGACCCCTGAAGAAAGTAATTGGTGACCCCTGCTCTAGAGAGATGGGAAGGCTGACAGAGATATTGAAAGAAGGGTTAATGCTGGAGAACTGAACGCAGTTGGCGCTAGCAAAAAATTGTTTTAAGTAAAAATTGTGTGAAAGTTTTAAGGTTAGTTTTTCCTTCTATTATTTAATCCAAACTCTGAAGACATAAAGCTAAAATAAGTAATTAGTTTAATGTGACAGTTTTAAGGTTAGTTTTTCCTTCTCTTATTTAATCTAAACCCTGAACCCATAAACCTAAAATGAGTTCTTAGTTTAATGTGATAGTTTTAAGGTTAGTTTTTCCTTCTCTTAATTAATCCAAACTCTGAACCCATAAACCTAAAATGGGTTCTTAGTTTGATGTTAAAGTTTTAAGATTAGTTTTTTTCCTTCTCTTATTTAATTTATTCGGATTCCATATAAAGGGTGTTAAGTGATGCACTTGACTTACTTTAAACCAGTAATTCCTTACATTATTTGGAGTAAAAAATGTAAATCAAATTTTGGAATCGGGTGACTTTAAATAATTTTTTTTTATAACCAAACAAAAAAATATACTTTCACTGGTAAATAATAAATATCATTTGATCTTTAGATACAATAAATCGATTAAAACTACATTTTGCAACCTCCAGAGTATTTTTTATTATTGTACATCAGAATATTTATTCCAATTACAGTACAATTTTACATAGTCATATCAGCATTTAGCTAGGTGACTCTTCAATAATTGTTCCAAGTCGAAGTCTTAACTCTACTTGGTTTATAATGGTATATATTTCACCAAATGAAACGGTTCTATTTGAAGTCATAAAATGTATTAGAGCGAACTTATATTGGAATATTGTTGAGCTAAATATATCTACAACATCTTAGTATATGTTTCCCAAATTTGGGATTCTCATAGGCGCGTAATACTGCGAAGTTGTAGAAGAATTGTTACGCTAGGTTTGTGTAACATGGTTTGTGATACAAAAGAAAGTGCCCCCTTTATAGCGCCTGCTCGCGTCAAGGCAAGAAAAACATCCCAGTTTTCAAGTAGTTCAGCGGCTACGCTAGGTTTGTTTAACATGGTTTGTGATACAAAAGAAAGTGCCCCCTTTATAGCGCCTGCTCGCGTCAAGGCAAGAAAAACATCCCAATTTTCAAATAGTTCAGCGGCTACGCTAGGTTTGTGTAACATGGTTTGTGATACAAAAGAAAGTGCCCCCTTTATAGCGCCTGCTCGCGTCAAGGCAAGAAAAACATCCCAGTTTTCAAGTAGTTCAGCGGCTACGCTAGGTTTGTGTAACATGGTTTGTGATACAAAAGAATGTGCCCCCTTTAGGTAGGTACTGTTTTGTAACTGTCCTTCTAGGAACATGGAACGAAATTAAATGAAGCAACTAGAATTTTAATAAATTTAATGAATAAAGAAGGTAGCCGTAATCTAGGGATTCTCTAGGAATAACTATTCAAAAATTTACATATCTTAAGAATTTATTTTGGATTCTTTCGATGGTGTGTGAATGAACTTTGTTGGATATGATTTCTATATGCTTTATAAAATTGAGTTTCAAATCAAACAATATACCCAAGTCATTGATTTCCGAGACAGAAACTAACGATATATCACTAATAGAATAATCAAAAATTATAGGATTCCTTATTCGATAAAACTTCATAACTTGACATTTGTTTACAAGTTATTTGAAAATATATGGTAATCATTAACATGTCTTATTGCCTTGAATCTTATTGACTTATTGTTTGACTTCTATATTTAATGAGATGCCGATGGATGTAAACACAAGTCAACCTGCAAAACTGAACTAAAAAGAACTAAGCAGAATTTTGCCTGAACAGACTATGCAATAATTACAATAGCGTATTATCCAAGGTTGATATTTTCAGTTGCGAACTTACCAAATACAAGAGGTCCATAAAATAATGTTTCTCCGATGGTTTGTGAATAATGTTTATGTCTCTATTGTTTATATCTCTATTATGATTTGATTTATATCTACAACCTCTCTCCATGGCTATATATGTATTATTTTGTAAATTTTTCGTTTTGTATTATCTTTTGTTTTGTATAAATTTTTTAATTCATATTCCTTTCTCACAAATTTACACAACTTATTCCATATTATGTTGTATCAGTTAAAGTCACAAGGAGGCAATCCGTAATTGGTTTTATTTTACTATATAATACTTATGTACAAACTGATTAAATGTAAACTGTCGATTTCCCGAAAATGAATAAATAAATAAATGGTTAATGGATCAAGATTTTCTATATTGATATTGTTTGTAAATACATTATTATCCATTGATTGTATGCATGTAATCGAATAAATATGTCTATTAGTGTATTGTCTGTGTATATCCACGAGTATGTGACTGTGTTATATCTATCTGTCTATGTATTTTATGTCTTTGTATTGTAATCACTTGAAATGTTATTCTTTTGTATCAATCTTCTATATTGTGGCTTCTTGTTATGTGTGTGCGTTTGTGCTGGCGAAACTTAATGCCAAACACTATTTTGATTAATCTTTATAACGAATTGGTGAATATTATGAATACCAAAAAAATATGATTTAGATAAATTGAAGGTTTTCCTATCGTTTCGCTTGAGTAGAATACAAATAAAATAATAAATTACTAAATAAAAAATATAAATATAAACTACAAAAAAAAAAAAATTTTTCATTAGAAATGTATGAAGGCATAAAGGAAACAACTTTAAACAAATATATTACTATAGCTAAGATTATCTGTGACAGTTTCACTTGATTAACTTTTTTGCTTTCTTATAAAATTATTTAGAAAATAAATAAAAATCAGTTTTTTGCTTGAAATCGAACGCTTCTAGACTCCGTTTGTCAAGCGATTTTAATGCCTATTACCTACAATATAAGGTATACCAAGAATATACACATTTTTGGCTTGTAGCTTCCTCTTAATATTGGGAACATGGCCTGCTGCACTTGGCAGTTTAACGGGTGCTTATAATGAAAATAAAAAAAAACAATAAAAATTTCCAAAATCTGAACCCAAGAATTCAAAATAGATTCTTAGTTTGATGTGAAAGTTTTAAGGTAAGTTTTTGATATTCTCTTATTTAATTAAAATTCTGAACCCAAGAACCTAAAATAGGTTCCTAGTTTGGGTACAATTAAAAATAACAAAACAATGGCCGGTCGGTGGCTGATTTTGGGTCCCACCCAGGCGTAATGTGTTCAATTTAGAGGTGGGTACTTTTCGTTACTGGGTACAATGAGTACAGGTACAAAAATATACCTGGTAAAAATATCGGTGACAAAATACTCAAAAGTATTTAATACCGACCCGAGGATTGATTAAGAATAAGTAATTTCTAAACTGCACTCACATAATTTCTACCCACAGATTTCCCACAAATTTAACAACCCAATAGGGTTGTTAGAGAATTTCTGTGAAACGTAATTTCCCACAAAAAATATTCGATATTCGATTCTCCACAGTATTTTTTCAAATCCATGGGGGGACGTGGCTACGAAATTCCCTGTCGAAAAATTCCCCACTTTTTTCCTATAAAAAATGCGTACCGGTCAAAAGTACCTATTGAAAATACCCGTCAAAAGTACCTATTACAAATACCTGTCAAAAATACCTGGTAAAAGTAACTATCATAAATACCCAACAAAAGTACCTATTAAAAATACCCATCAAAAGAACCTATTAAAAATACCCATCACAAGTACCTATTAAAAATATTTAGTCCCAGTATAAAATACTTGCGAGTATTTTGAAACCAGGTATTTTCAAGATTTGTCACAAGTACATTTCTCACGGAAACGGCGCTATATAAATTAGCCAAATATTAAATATTATAAAGTATCGCATGAAAATACCCGGTACTTTTACTGGGTACGATAAATACGCCTCTTCTCTAGTTCAATCCCTCGGCTGGCTAAGTCCTACTTCAGTAGGAGATTTTCAAATATTGTCACATTATTTGTAACCCGGAATGTTTGTCTTTCTAAAACAAAAACAAAAAAACTAACCTAAAAACCCGTTTCAATTTTATTAGGTATGTGAAAACACGGCGCGCGTGAAGAAAAGACGTCAAATTATTTGTGTTTTTGAACGAAATGGCTGTTAAAATATATTATTTCAATCTTTGGAAACTTAAATAGTTGTTTCGCATTGTTAACTAACTGATGCAAGGTGTTTTTAAACATAAAATGTGCATATTAACCTCGTCCCATTGTTCTGTATATTTATTAAATTAATTAATTTGCATTAAAACAGTAAATTTTAACCGAGGTACATTTTGAATCTGATTTCGCAAAATTTTTGTGAGGATAAGTTTTGATCGCTCTGCTAGTTATTGTGTGAAGGCCGTCTACAATAAAGTTGTAATCAACTTACCACAGACAATAACACTGGATGTGAACAACACTAAACTATATAACAACATGGTCACTCGCGAATTTTAGAACAACTAATGAGCTTTAAAAGGGTAATTTGTTTTACTCCCAGATCGGCACTGACATATTGATAATAAACAAAATAATATGGCAGAGCTGACGGCAGTAAAAGGTACTATTCTCAATACAACATAGACAGCAGTGAAGTAAGTTTTACAAGATTGGCTCTTGGACCAAATCAACTATCTATCTGTCTTGGACTATCAGAAGTTTGCTGAGATGTCAAAAACATTACGAAGATGGAGCTTTGTGCACAAATTCACAGATGGCTACCAATTTCATCCTCTGGCCTGGAGTACCACAAAATCTGTAATTATTAAAATAAAGTAGATACCCGCATCCACTTGTTTCTGCGCTTAATTCTTCTAAACTACGCAACGGATTTTGATAGGGATTTCACTGTCACTTAGAGAATTTCTTCCGAAAGGTTTATATATATAATACATGTGAATTAGATTTATAGAAAGTAGAGAAAAGTCGACTTTTGTGATCGAGTCGTAAAAATTTTTCGGGCGCTTACATTGCTAACTCTGGCTAAACCTTATGAGATACATCAAAATAATGTTCTACGGAATTGTAAAAATATATGTCTTTCTTCAAAGGTTAACTCCCAGCAATGCCAGCTAGTACCTGATAAATCGGGTTCATTTTGTGCAAAGCAGGGCTGTTCGTCTGATTGACAGACTGATCGCCATGCACAGACACAATGTGGGCATTGGGAGTCTATTCTACAGGTATTTCAATGGAGCCTGCTCGAAGGAAGCATTGATCCCCTGTACACTGTACAGGGGGTAAATGCGATGTAGTTTCCCCGTCTGTACAATGGGTGCTGTTGTGAAGTGTAAAATTTAAAAAAAACGGAACAAGTACAACAAAAAAATCTAAGAAATATTAATTAAACCAACCTGCTGGAATTATCAGTATGAGAACTGTGAACTAAAGTGATGCCATCACGGCGCGACAAATAATTGTATTGTATCTTCTTCTGGAAATGTATACATACTGGCGTGTTTTATTGGAAGATCTTAGCTACAAACTTCTACAAACTTAATATCAATATTAATTATATTTTTATTTTTTTATAAATATTCGCTAAATACCTTGTAGTGAAAATCTCAGCCGACTAAATTAGGTAAATTTTTGGTGGAGTACCTACCTCGTTTATTTAGCCCCAATGTTTTGGGAAAAACCGGTTGTTTGCGATTGAGTTAAAGAGAAACACGCAGTAGATAAGTACTCATTTGTTATGCTGAGTTCATTGGTAATCAGGGCCGCGCGCCACCACGACCATAGGTGCGATTGGTGGGTTGCACGCGGGCGGCCGAGGGTCAGCAGTTCATCAAAAATGTCAAAGAAATGATAAGAGATTATCATATTTCTGCTTGAACTTCGCAAAATGAAATAAAACACCCATTTTGACTGTTTTTTCTCGCATAATTCAAAGCAGGCGGCTGATGTTAAGCGGGAATTAAAACCTTATCGCCATCTGCATTAATGAATGTCATTGTTAGCCGATCGATTCCAAATATTACACGACTTGGTGCATCGCCTTAATGATACTATAAACATTATATTTTCATACATTTATAAAGTTTTGAGGTAAGGATTTTTTTAATAAAAAATAGAATTAAGACAGAATGTACTGAACCAAAAAATAATGAAAATAATGGAAACTACGTGTTTAGTAAATTCTTACCTTTTCAATCCTCGGGCCTATTTTGTCCGAAGTTTGGAGTACTTCAGCTTTGCAATAAAATCCAAATAAATGGAATATTTCTGAACGCATCCGAAAACTGAAAACTGTTTTAGAAAGATAATGTGTAGTAAAGTCCCGGAACCTTAAATTACATAATAGTGCACATTTTAATTCTACTTTGTTTAATTTCTAGATCTGAATATAAAGCGTGGTATTTTTTCTCAAATCATTTCTCATCACGTCAGTAAGGGAGATGCAGCGATTTCTGTGAGATCATATGAGTTGTTCACAAAAACTACAAATTAGCATGAAGGGATAACATCGATTTCTGTCAGATCATATGAGTTGTTCCCAAAAGCGAACAAATAATCATGAAGGGATAAAAGCGATTTCTGTGAGATCAAATGAGTTGTTACCAAAAGCGAACAAATTAGCATGAAGCGATAATAGCGATTTCTGTCAGATCATATGAGTTGTTACCAAAAGCGAACAAATTAGCATGAAGCGATAACAGCGATTTCTGTGAGATCATATGAGCTGTTCCCAAAGGCGAACAAATTAGCATGAAGCGATAACAGCGATTTCTGTCAGATCATATGAATTGTTACCAAAAGCGAACAAATTAGCATGAAGCGATAACAGCGATTTCTGTCAGATCATATGAGTTGTTACCAAAAGCGAACAAATTAGCATGAAGCGATAACAGCGATTTCTGTCAGATCATATGAGTTGTTACCAAAAGCAAACAAATTAGCACGAAGGGATAGCAGCGATTTCTGTGAGATCATATGAGCTGTTCCCAAAAGCGAACAAATTAGCATGAAGAGATAACAGCGATTTCTGTCAGATCATATAAAGCTGTTCCCAAAAGCGAACAAATTAGCATGAAGAGATAACAGCGATTTCTGTGAGATCATATGAGCTGTTCCCAAAAGCGAACAAATTAGCATGAAGAGATAACAGCGATTTCTGTGAGATCATATGAGCTGTTCCCAAAAGCGAACAAATTAGCATGAATCGATAACAGCGATTTCTGTGAGATCATATGAGCTGTTCCCAAAAGCGAACAAATTAGCAAGAAGGGATAACAGCGATTTCTGTGAGATCATATGAGTTGTTCACAAAAACGAACAAATTAGCATGAAGGGATAACATCGATTTCTGTCAGATCATATAAGTTGTTCACAAAAACGAACAAATAAGCATGAAGGGATAACATCGATTTCTGTGAGATCATATGAGTTGTTCACAAAAACGAACAAATTAGCACGAAGGGATAGCAGCGATTTCTGTCAGATCATATAAAGCTGTTCCCAAAAGCGAACAAATTAGCATGAAGAGATAACAGCGATTTCTGTGAGATCATATGAGCTGTTCCCAAAAGCGAACAAATTAGCATGAAGAGATAACAGCGATTTCTGTCAGATCATATAAAGCTGTTCCCAAAAGCGAACAAATTAGCATGAAGAGATAACAGCGATTTCTGTGAGATCATATGAGCTGTTCCCAAAAGCGAACAAATTAGCATGAAGAGATAACAGCGATTTCTGTCAGATCATATAAAGCTGTTCCCAAAAGCGAACAAATTAGCATGAAGAGATAACAGCGATTTCTGTGAGATCATATGAGCTGTTCCCAAAAGCGAACAAATTAGCATGAAGAGATAACAGCGATTTCTGTGAGATCATATGAGCTGTTCCCAAAAGCGAACAAATTAGCATGAAGCGATAACAGCTATTTATGTGAGATCATATGAGCTGTTCCCAAAAGCGAACAAATTAGCAAGAAGGGATAACAGCGATTTCTGTGAGATCATATGAGTTGTTCACAAAAACGAACAAATTAGCATGAAGGGATAACATCGATTTCTGTGAGATCATATGAGTTGTTCACAAAAACGAACAAATTAGCACGAAGGGATAGCAGCGATTTCTGTCAGATCATATAAAGCTGTTCCCAAAAGCGAACAAATTAGCATGAAGAGATAACAGCGATTTCTGTGAGATCATATGAGCTGTTCCCAAAAGCGAACAAATTAGCATGAAGAGATAACAGCGATTTCTGTGAGATCATATGAGCTGTTCCCAAAAGCGAACAAATTATCATGAAGCGATAACAGCGATTTCTGTGAGATCATATGAGCTGTTCCCAAAAGCGAACAAATTAGCAAGAAGGGATAACAGCGATTTCTGTCAGATCATATGAGTTGTTACCAAAAGCGAACAAATTAGCACGAAGGGATAGCAGCGATTTCTGTCAGATCATATAAAGCTGTTCCCAAAAGCGAACAAATTAGCATGAAGAGATAACAGTGATTTCTTTGAGATCATATGAGCTGTTCCCAAAAGCGAACAAATTAGCATGAAGGGATAACAGTTACAATTTTTTTCTCTGTATTTTATGTTTATATAGGTAATCCTAATTCATCATGACGTCACTACTGACATAGAACTTTTGGTACGCGCTCTGTCTCTCTTACAATTCCTAACCTTATAATTGATCGAAATTAACATTTTATATTTATGATGAAACGAATTTCGTAATAATGTGTCCACTCTTTCAACATGCAATCCCAAAACATATGAATCTTTCTTTGTAAATATATTTGATTTGGGGGTTATTTTTCGTTTTCGCACACTTGTGGGGGAGGGAACCTTTCGCGGCGGCCCTGTAGCAGATATGTATAATATTTACTCAGATTATAGGAGGCGGCTCTGTTCGAGTGTTTGATGTTCAATAATGGCCCTCCACATTGGCAATCTAACACTGTGTGTGTGTATATGAATGAAGATCATTATTATTATTATTTTACCACTTCTTGAGTAGCCATACTCTCTTGATTTTGATGCTATTGAAAATATTTTTTAATATTTTTTATTTTTATTTATATTTACTCCACACAGGAGGCCCTGAAGAAAATAATTTCCCTCATGGCCTATGTCATCTTTGGGGATGCTGTGTGGAGGGTCTTTTTGTGGAGAGGAAGGAGTGAACACGGGTCTTGAAGAGTCCCATGTTGTAGGAGGGAGGAAACACAGAGGCCGGCAGTTCGTTCCACAGCCGAGCTGTTGAACTTAAGAACGAATCGTAGAAGCGACCCGTTCTCATGTGACAAGTGTCAACTGTGTACAAATGTTGGGCGCGCGTTTGGCGTGTATCCCGACTACGCACCGGTGCCGAAGGGATCAATGACGCTAGTTCCTCAGAGCATCTTCCATTGTAATACCGATAGAACAAGGACAGCATACCTACCTGACGCCTGTGCTCTAAAGATTGCAGTCCGTTTGTTAAGATTGGGGAATCTATCAAACGGACCGCCCGTTTCTGCACAGAGTCAAGGGTTTTTTTCAGGTATTTTGGGGCTCCAGACCAGAGATGGCTGCCAAATTCGACAGTAGGGCGCACTTGCGATTTGTACAGGGTGAGCAGTTGTGTACTATTAAAGTATCTGCGGGCCCTGTACAGTACGCCCAGCTTCTGAGAGGCCAACTTTACTCTGGCTTCGATGGAGCCCCCGTACCTGAGCTGGTCACTTATAGTTACACCAAGCATATCAATGGAAGGCCTGTTCGGAAGATTGATTCCGTTGAAGGAGACTAGATTATCATTTGGATCCCTTTTAGACGTAATCAGACAGGATTGGGTCTTTGAAACATTAAATTCGACGAGATTATTTTTACCCCAGGAGGAAATACTCTCGAGATAACCGTCCATTCTCTGCTTCAAAGCCCTCCGAGCCGTTGGAGTTTGTGTGCCCTTTGGGGGCTTGTCAAACAAAAAGTTATCATGAACTGTACTGTCATCCGCGTAACAATGAATCGGTGCACATGTCAAAAGGTCATTGATGTGCAACAAAAACAAAGTCGGAGACAGAACCGATCCCCGACGCCAGCATTTATGGAGTGCGAGGAAGAGGTGAAACCGTCAGCAACCGCCTGAATCGACCTATCCCTTAATAAGTCAGCAATCCACGTACACAGGGATGCGGGAAGTCCGTAAGAATGCAATTTGTTGACAAGTCCTCGGTGCCAGACCCGGTCAAAGGCCTTGGATATGTCTAGTGCGACCGTTTGGGTCTCACCGTGACGTTCCAGGTACCGCCCCCAAACATGCGTCACATACGCGAGAAGATCACCGCACGAGCGGTTCCGCCGGAATCCGTATTGACGGTCGTTGATAATTTTGTTCTTCTCGAGGTATGTGAGCAGTTTGTCGTTGATCACTCGTTCCATCACTTTGGACAGAACTGATGTGATCGCTATGAGGCGGTAGTTGGCCGGGTTGGAGCGGTCACCTTTCTTGGGAATAGGGTGAATTACCGCTTTTTTCCAACCAGAGGGCACAGTGCCACACTTCAGGGACATTTTGAAGAGCTTTGTCAAAACTGGAACTATTTCCGCAGCACACCTCTGCAATACCAGGGCAGGTATTCCATCAGGTCCACTAGCTTTGTTAACATCGAGCCCCCGTATGACGTGGAGTACATCCCGATGCCGGATCCTCAGCTTTTTCATATAGAAGCCGCAGTGAGGAACCGACGGCGGAACAGCACCCCCGTCGTCGAGGGTCGAGTTTTCCGCAAACATTTTCCCAAATAAGTTAGCCTTTTCGGTGGCGGTGTTTGCTAGTGAGCCGTCAGGTCTGGAAAGAGGTGGCAAACTGGATTTGCAAAAATTTCGACCTATTGAGCCCGCAAGCGACCAGAATGCTCTGCTGCCATGCGGGCAGGCAGCCAGCTTTTTGCTGATCTGCAGGTCGTGTTCGAATTTTGACCTATTGATGATTCTCTTGCATTCCTTTGCCGATTTGTTGTATGCTGATCTGCTTTCGGGCGTTCGAGATGTGTTGTAGGCTCGGTAAGCCGCGTTTTTTCGTCGAACTGCTTCGGAGCATTGTCGACTGAACCACGGCTTTGAGCCCACACCAGTTTCTTTAGTAGTCGATTGTATGAAGCCATCCATCGCCGAATTGATGACTTCACCAATCTCCTGGGCACATCTTGAAGGGTCCGAAGTCCGAAAACAAACAGCTGACCACGGAAAAGCATTGAAATGGGCCCGCATACCGAACCAATCTGCTGACCTATAGTGCCACACTTTTCTCCTCAGCCTCTCATTGGTTGGTCTGAGGCTAACGGGGATTGATGTCGTCACTAGGCAGTGGTCAGATGATCCCAGAGGCGCTGTGACGTCAATCTTATAACCGTGTGGCACAGTAGTTAAGAATAGGTCTAACAGATTGGAGCGGTGAGTCTGGACATCAGGAACCCTTGTGGGCTCCTGAACCAATTGCTCTAATCCGTAGCAAATGGCAAAGGATTCCGCCTGTCGGCCAGCCGAGTCCGTTGGGCCTGAGAACTTCAACCATGGTTCGTTATGAACGTTGAAGTCCCCCAGAACAACAAACTCGGCCGAAGGGTAGCGGGGCAAGAGATCATCAATAGTATCGCTCAAATGTTTGAAGAGCTCGGAAGTGTCTAATTCGCTATGGTTCGGTAAGCGGTATAGACATGCGCAGAATCTTGCCGTACTGGCAAGATTGACGCGCACCCACATTACGTCGAATCTGGAGTTTTCCAGACTCAATAGTCGCACACAGTTGACGTCAGCTCGACTATAGAGGCAGACTCCTCCTTTCAGTCGGAATTTGCTTGCCAGGGTAAAGCCCGGGCAGTCCAGATAGGAGGAGTCTGGCGGCTCGGCTATCTGAGTTTCGGATAGGAAAAGAAGGTTGGGACGTTGGGACAAAAGATGGTGATGGACGGAATTTAAATTTGTGTGCAGGCCGCGAATGTTGGCAAAATTTACCAACAGTTTTGGCCCGCACCGGGGACGCCTGCTACTCGCCGCTGTAAAGATGTTAGGTTTGTTTTTATGTATATTCATGATTTTAATTTTTTTTTTTTTTTTTTTGTTTTTTTTTTTTTTTTTAAGGGTATGAAGTGAAAGGAAGGTCTGGAATGGAAAGGTATGAGGGGTGGGTAGGAATATGGGGTTCAGGCTGTCCAGGAGTGATGAGCGTTTGGTTCCAGCCCACCCACTGCGGTGCTAGGCGATAGGCTGGGAGAATCCGGCTGGAGAGGGCATCCAATGCGCCCCAAACGCTGCTGCTGGGTCCCCTCCGGTCACGAACCGGCACAACAGCAGTGGCGGGGTTTTTTCACTCGCTGATGGGGCAGCCCACCCTTAGTCGTGAGCCTGAGGGTCGGGCCCCTGTACTATCGAGCGGCCCGGACAGCGGTAACCGGTTGTAAAGGGTCTCCCTCAACCAGCATCTCCCAACCGGCCCGCCACGCAGAAGGTGGGCCGACGCACCCGCCACCAAGACCTGGGCAAACCTTAACCCATGAACCCGGGCACCCCTGCTAAGTCACCAAACGTAGCGAACCACTTGGGGTGACCTGTGGCAGAGGTGTTGGTCATCCAATAAATGGTTCCCAGGGCGGCGGTACCCATTCCCGCCTACCAAATTGAAAAATATAATGTAGATATCGACCACTAAATAGCATGTCTGATCGTTTTGATTTTTTTTAACAAGTTACTTTAAATGGAAGTTAGGACCCTCCGAAAATACTAAAAATGCCTGGTTTGAACACCCTCAACAAACGTTTAGTATACAAACAAGACAATACATTTAAAAAAACATAACGCACAACAATACCCCAAAAAACACCAGATTCTTAATGACGTAAGTGAAAGAGCTGTGGGCAAAAATTTGAGAAGTACGGCCCTGGTGTATTGGATAGAGCTGCGATTGATTTTGCCCTGTCAAATCTCTTACATAATGTGGGAATCATAACGACATAAGTGATGAAGTCGTGTAAGACAATATTGGCGTGTGGCCCGGCGTAATGGACGGACATACAGTCGACTTTGCCCTGGCAGGCCTGTGGGAAACATGGAATAACGACAGTTTTTCGAGCGTCGGCTACTTCAGCCTTCGATAGACTTTGCCCTAGCAGTCCTAGGAAATATATATAAATATAAATATTGACTCTCCAATTCTGAGGTTTTGACTTGTTTCGTGCGATTTCCGTTTGATAAATTCCGTTTGTATATGAAAAAACCCAACGACTGCTATAACTTTCCTAGAAAATTCATTTCCAGTAAAGTGGGATTTGACGCTTGGTCCAAAAGCGGCCTAACCCATAGTGTGCTAAGAAATCTACCGTGGATTTCCTAGTACCTGACCGCACTAAATTTAATGGTATTTACAACTTTTAAAAATGCTCCTAGCATACTTTTATACCCGCCAAACTGCCAAAGCAATTTGTCAGCAGGTAAGTTCCAAAATACTAATTAACACTAAAACACTCTCATAACTGGAAGCCACAATATAAGAAAAAAATATATAAACATGACATTTCAAGTGACTACAATACAAAGGCAAAAAATATATAAACATGACATTTCAAGTGACTACAATACAAAGGCGTAAAATATATAAACAGATAGATATAACACAGTCAACATACTAATAGTCATACACACACTCAAAGGCCCACGACACGCTTAATCACACATTTAGGCATATTTATACAATTATATGCAAAGAATCAATGGATACTAAGGTATTTATAAACAATGTCAATATAAAAAAATCTTGATCATTTTTACAATATTTTTTCGGGTTCAGCCGCTCAATTTGGTTGGATTTTTACATGCATTGGCATCTTATGAAATATTGAAGGTATAAGATAATTGCATGTTCGTTGCACGTATTTATAAGTAATTTTTGAAATGGACATACCTACCGTATTTTTGACTAAATCTTGCGAAATCCATAGTTAAGATTCACAAAGATGTTATTCCTTATTTGATTCCGCAATATTCAAAAATTCAAAAATATTATTTTTTCGCTTGGCAAGAAAGTAATGTATCTTCATATTATTCCAGCTTTTCGTTTTGTCACTAGCAAATATGTTTGTTTTATCTGTAAAAAAGAGGGTCGCAAAATTCCAAGACGAATGTTATAATTCGATGAATGTCACGATTCCAAGTCGAATGTAATAATTCCAAGTAGAATGTCATAATTCTAAGTCGAATGTCATAATTTCAAGTCGAATGTCATAATTCCAAGTCAAATGTCATAATTCCGATTTTAAAAAGTACTGTTTTTATTTTATAAATTTAAAAAATTACAATTTTGGTGATTTTCTCAAATACCATACTAGGTTCATGCGCGTATTATGATAGTCGTACATGATTTATGTAAGAATAACAATAATAAAACATAATAGAAAAGGAAATTGTTATGGTAAAACATAAAAATTAAAAAATGCGTATTATTATAGAAACCATCTTAGAAATATAAATAAAGAAAGAACTAAATAAATGATACGTAAAACAATTTTTAAACAGTGTTAGGAACTCGTGTAATCTTCAAAGAAATCTCGCCTGGACACAGGTAATAAAAAGGGATATAGAATTAAATAACTTTATATCGGTGTTAGGCATTTTATATTTTAGGAGCATGAACAAGAATTGTCGCTGAGCGAATATGGTTCTAGTTTTAGGGAACTGGAAAAATTCAAATGATTTTTTTATTATTATTAGAACGCTTATTTACCTCCTCATTATACTATAATATATATGGTGACCGGAAAATAATGACAATTCAACACACCTTTAAAAAGTGATATATAGTCATGAATATTGGTGAAAGAAAACTATATATAGGTTACGCGGTTAGGTTTTTTTAAACTTTTTAAAGGTATTTTGAATTGTCACTGTGTTGAATTATCATATATCCAATATTTATATTTTATTATTTTTAATGATAAAATATTAAAAAAAAATTATTGATTCAGCATATTACTTATTTAATTATTACATTTAATCAGTTTATACATAAGTATTATATAGTAAAATAAAACCAATTATGTATTTTCTCTTTCTGATTTTAACTGAGACAGCATAATATGGAATAAGTTATTTAAATTTGTGAGAAAGGAATATGAATTAAAAAATGCATACAAAACAAAAGATTATAAAAAACGAAACATTTACAAAACAATGCATTAATGGCCATGGAGAGAGGTTGTAGATATAAATCAAATGATAATAGAGATATAAACAATCGAGACATAAACATTATTCACAAACCATCAGAGAAATATTCTTTTATGGACCTCTTGTATTTGGTAAGTTCGCAACTGAAAATATCAACCTTGGATAATACGCTATTGTAATTATTGCATAGTCTGTTCAGGCAAGAATTCTGCTTAGAGTTCGTTTTGCTTTGATCAACCCTGAACAGGACACAAGAGCGTGTTGAACGCGCAGGTACATTGAAAGGAATCTTGTTTAGCAACTCTGGGCATTGAATATTATTGTTAATTACTTTATACAGGAATAGTGAATCCTTATGATGCCTCCGTACACTCAGTGAATCAATTTTAAAGTATGAAGCTGCGTCTGCATAGTTATTAAATCTCACAAATGACTTTTAACAAAGATATTTGAGGAATTTGTTTTGAATTGCTTCGATTTTGTTTATGTGGATTTTGTAAAATGGATTATATCTGACTCTGAATATAAAAATAAATTGGAACATGAACACAATACTAGGATCACGAAGAATGGAGGCATGCTTGTTCCAAAATATATTAATAAACACGGACAGCCAACCCTACAATAAAACGTACCCAAAATGTTGAACTTGTTGCCAAGCAACATAAAAAATGGTAAATTCCCAGTAAGTTTTAAAAATTCCCAGTAGAATGGTAGATTCAGATATATGTTGAAAACATTGCTCATAAGTAGAAATACTTTATACTAATCATCACTATCCATCAATAGTTGTTATTTATTAGGACAGGTTATTTCGGAGAATTTGAACAATTTATCAAATTTCAACGTTCATTTTTGGGATATGTGAAAGTCCAATTCAAGTTCTGTTATTATATCATTATAGGCTAGTTGCTTGACAAAACTGAAATAAAAACAGAACTTGAAAAAATCTTTCTCAGAACTTGAAAATGAACGTTGAAATTTGATGAATTGTTCAAATTCTCCGAAACAACCCGTCATTAGTGTGTAGATATAGTGTTATTTTAGACTGTGTGCTAATAATAATAATCTGAATATCTAATAAATAGCAACAATATTATGCATATTTATAATTAGTAATACTATTATGTATATATTTAAAAATGTACATCCTGTTGACAAACTGGTTTGTTTTAGTTTAACGAGAAAAAATTTAAAGAACAATTTAAAAAATGTTTACAAAACAAGGTTATTATGGATAGCACAAATGATAACAAATTATTTAAAGCAATAATTATTATACTGAAATTGAAATAATCTCGATTGATAAAATAAATGCCGCCATTGGGAATTGAAACCGCTGCCAGTCAGCTGGTCTAACCATTAAACTTTGTCGGATTATTCCAAACCCGCCAATTAATTCAATATATAATAGTATTTTATCAATCTGAGGGCTGCGGATTCAATTCCCGGCGGCGTAATTTATTTAATTTTGGGAGTTTTTTCATAAAATATGGATATCATTTTTGAAATATTAAAAATTTTAATGCAAACAAAGTAAAAGTTTTAAAAATGGAAAAGTAAAAAAATTCAATCTTATCTTTCAAGCTGAAACAAACCATACACATTCACAAACTTTAATTGAAATCGGTTGAGTGGTTTCGGAGATTAGCGTGTACGAGCATGTGACATGTGATTTTTATATATTAAGATATAACTTAAGCAACATATGAGCTGTTCCCAAAAGCGAACAAATTAGCATGAAGCGATAACAGCGATTTCTGTCAGATCATATGAATTGTTACCAAAAGCGAACAAATTAGCATGAAGCGATAACAGCGATTTCTGTCAGATCATATGAGTTGTTACCAAAAGCGAACAAATTAGCATGAAGCGATAACAGCGATTTCTGTCAGATCATATGAGTTGTTACCAAAAGCAAACAAATTAGCACGAAGGGATAGCAGCGATTTCTGTGAGATCATATGAGCTGTTCCCAAAAGCGAACAAATTAGCATGAAGAGATAACAGCGATTTCTGTCAGATCATATAAAGCTGTTCCCAAAAGCGAACAAATTAGCATGAAGAGATAACAGCGATTTCTGTGAGATCATATGAGCTGTTCCCAAAAGCGAACAAATTAGCATGAAGAGATAACAGCGATTTCTGTGAGATCATATGAGCTGTTCCCAAAAGCGAACAAATTAGCATGAATCGATAACAGCGATTTCTGTGAGATCATATGAGCTGTTCCCAAAAGCGAACAAATTAGCAAGAAGGGATAACAGCGATTTCTGTGAGATCATATGAGTTGTTCACAAAAACGAACAAATTAGCATGAAGGGATAACATCGATTTCTGTCAGATCATATAAGTTGTTCACAAAAACGAACAAATAAGCATGAAGGGATAACATCGATTTCTGTGAGATCATATGAGTTGTTCACAAAAACGAACAAATTAGCACGAAGGGATAGCAGCGATTTCTGTCAGATCATATAAAGCTGTTCCCAAAAGCGAACAAATTAGCATGAAGAGATAACAGCGATTTCTGTGAGATCATATGAGCTGTTCCCAAAAGCGAACAAATTAGCATGAAGAGATAACAGCGATTTCTGTCAGATCATATAAAGCTGTTCCCAAAAGCGAACAAATTAGCATGAAGAGATAACAGCGATTTCTGTGAGATCATATGAGCTGTTCCCAAAAGCGAACAAATTAGCATGAAGAGATAACAGCGATTTCTGTCAGATCATATAAAGCTGTTCCCAAAAGCGAACAAATTAGCATGAAGAGATAACAGCGATTTCTGTGAGATCATATGAGCTGTTCCCAAAAGCGAACAAATTAGCATGAAGAGATAACAGCGATTTCTGTGAGATCATATGAGCTGTTCCCAAAAGCGAACAAATTAGCATGAAGCGATAACAGCTATTTATGTGAGATCATATGAGCTGTTCCCAAAAGCGAACAAATTAGCAAGAAGGGATAACAGCGATTTCTGTGAGATCATATGAGTTGTTCACAAAAACGAACAAATTAGCATGAAGGGATAACATCGATTTCTGTGAGATCATATGAGTTGTTCACAAAAACGAACAAATTAGCACGAAGGGATAGCAGCGATTTCTGTCAGATCATATAAAGCTGTTCCCAAAAGCGAACAAATTAGCATGAAGAGATAACAGCGATTTCTGTGAGATCATATGAGCTGTTCCCAAAAGCGAACAAATTAGCATGAAGAGATAACAGCGATTTCTGTGAGATCATATGAGCTGTTCCCAAAAGCGAACAAATTATCATGAAGCGATAACAGCGATTTCTGTGAGATCATATGAGCTGTTCCCAAAAGCGAACAAATTAGCAAGAAGGGATAACAGCGATTTCTGTCAGATCATATGAGTTGTTACCAAAAGCGAACAAATTAGCACGAAGGGATAGCAGCGATTTCTGTCAGATCATATAAAGCTGTTCCCAAAAGCGAACAAATTAGCATGAAGAGATAACAGTGATTTCTTTGAGATCATATGAGCTGTTCCCAAAAGCGAACAAATTAGCATGAAGGGATAACAGTTACAATTTTTTTCTCTGTATTTTATGTTTATATAGGTAATCCTAATTCATCATGACGTCACTACTGACATAGAACTTTTGGTACGCGCTCTGTCTCTCTTACAATTCCTAACCTTATAATTGATCGAAATTAACATTTTATATTTATGATGAAACGAATTTCGTAATAATGTGTCCACTCTTTCAACATGCAATCCCAAAACATATGAATCTTTCTTTGTAAATATATTTGATTTGGGGGTTATTTTTCGTTTTCGCACACTTGTGGGGGAGGGAACCTTTCGCGGCGGCCCTGTAGCAGATATGTATAATATTTACTCAGATTATAGGAGGCGGCTCTGTTCGAGTGTTTGATGTTCAATAATGGCCCTCCACATTGGCAATCTAACACTGTGTGTGTGTATATGAATGAAGATCATTATTATTATTATTTTACCACTTCTTGAGTAGCCATACTCTCTTGATTTTGATGCTATTGAAAATATTTTTTAATATTTTTTATTTTTATTTATATTTACTCCACACAGGAGGCCCTGAAGAAAATAATTTCCCTCATGGCCTATGTCATCTTTGGGGATGCTGTGTGGAGGGTCTTTTTGTGGAGAGGAAGGAGTGAACACGGGTCTTGAAGAGTCCCATGTTGTAGGAGGGAGGAAACACAGAGGCCGGCAGTTCGTTCCACAGCCGAGCTGTTGAACTTAAGAACGAATCGTAGAAGCGACCCGTTCTCATGTGACAAGTGTCAACTGTGTACAAATGTTGGGCGCGCGTTTGGCGTGTATCCCGACTACGCACCGGTGCCGAAGGGATCAATGACGCTAGTTCCTCAGAGCATCTTCCATTGTAATACCGATAGAACAAGGACAGCATACCTACCTGACGCCTGTGCTCTAAAGATTGCAGTCCGTTTGTTAAGATTGGGGAATCTATCAAACGGACCGCCCGTTTCTGCACAGAGTCAAGGGTTTTTTTCAGGTATTTTGGGGCTCCAGACCAGAGATGGCTGCCAAATTCGACAGTAGGGCGCACTTGCGATTTGTACAGGGTGAGCAGTTGTGTACTATTAAAGTATCTGCGGGCCCTGTACAGTACGCCCAGCTTCTGAGAGGCCAACTTTACTCTGGCTTCGATGGAGCCCCCGTACCTGAGCTGGTCACTTATAGTTACACCAAGCATATCAATGGAAGGCCTGTTCGGAAGATTGATTCCGTTGAAGGAGACTAGATTATCATTTGGATCCCTTTTAGACGTAATCAGACAGGATTGGGTCTTTGAAACATTAAATTCGACGAGATTATTTTTACCCCAGGAGGAAATACTCTCGAGATAACCGTCCATTCTCTGCTTCAAAGCCCTCCGAGCCGTTGGAGTTTGTGTGCCCTTTGGGGGCTTGTCAAACAAAAAGTTATCATGAACTGTACTGTCATCCGCGTAACAATGAATCGGTGCACATGTCAAAAGGTCATTGATGTGCAACAAAAACAAAGTCGGAGACAGAACCGATCCCCGACGCCAGCATTTATGGAGTGCGAGGAAGAGGTGAAACCGTCAGCAACCGCCTGAATCGACCTATCCCTTAATAAGTCAGCAATCCACGTACACAGGGATGCGGGAAGTCCGTAAGAATGCAATTTGTTGACAAGTCCTCGGTGCCAGACCCGGTCAAAGGCCTTGGATATGTCTAGTGCGACCGTTTGGGTCTCACCGTGACGTTCCAGGTACCGCCCCCAAACATGCGTCACATACGCGAGAAGATCACCGCACGAGCGGTTCCGCCGGAATCCGTATTGACGGTCGTTGATAATTTTGTTCTTCTCGAGGTATGTGAGCAGTTTGTCGTTGATCACTCGTTCCATCACTTTGGACAGAACTGATGTGATCGCTATGAGGCGGTAGTTGGCCGGGTTGGAGCGGTCACCTTTCTTGGGAATAGGGTGAATTACCGCTTTTTTCCAACCAGAGGGCACAGTGCCACACTTCAGGGACATTTTGAAGAGCTTTGTCAAAACTGGAACTATTTCCGCAGCACACCTCTGCAATACCAGGGCAGGTATTCCATCAGGTCCACTAGCTTTGTTAACATCGAGCCCCCGTATGACGTGGAGTACATCCCGATGCCGGATCCTCAGCTTTTTCATATAGAAGCCGCAGTGAGGAACCGACGGCGGAACAGCACCCCCGTCGTCGAGGGTCGAGTTTTCCGCAAACATTTTCCCAAATAAGTTAGCCTTTTCGGTGGCGGTGTTTGCTAGTGAGCCGTCAGGTCTGGAAAGAGGTGGCAAACTGGATTTGCAAAAATTTCGACCTATTGAGCCCGCAAGCGACCAGAATGCTCTGCTGCCATGCGGGCAGGCAGCCAGCTTTTTGCTGATCTGCAGGTCGTGTTCGAATTTTGACCTATTGATGATTCTCTTGCATTCCTTTGCCGATTTGTTGTATGCTGATCTGCTTTCGGGCGTTCGAGATGTGTTGTAGGCTCGGTAAGCCGCGTTTTTTCGTCGAACTGCTTCGGAGCATTGTCGACTGAACCACGGCTTTGAGCCCACACCAGTTTCTTTAGTAGTCGATTGTATGAAGCCATCCATCGCCGAATTGATGACTTCACCAATCTCCTGGGCACATCTTGAAGGGTCCGAAGTCCGAAAACAAACAGCTGACCACGGAAAAGCATTGAAATGGGCCCGCATACCGAACCAATCTGCTGACCTATAGTGCCACACTTTTCTCCTCAGCCTCTCATTGGTTGGTCTGAGGCTAACGGGGATTGATGTCGTCACTAGGCAGTGGTCAGATGATCCCAGAGGCGCTGTGACGTCAATCTTATAACCGTGTGGCACAGTAGTTAAGAATAGGTCTAACAGATTGGAGCGGTGAGTCTGGACATCAGGAACCCTTGTGGGCTCCTGAACCAATTGCTCTAATCCGTAGCAAATGGCAAAGGATTCCGCCTGTCGGCCAGCCGAGTCCGTTGGGCCTGAGAACTTCAACCATGGTTCGTTATGAACGTTGAAGTCCCCCAGAACAACAAACTCGGCCGAAGGGTAGCGGGGCAAGAGATCATCAATAGTATCGCTCAAATGTTTGAAGAGCTCGGAAGTGTCTAATTCGCTATGGTTCGGTAAGCGGTATAGACATGCGCAGAATCTTGCCGTACTGGCAAGATTGACGCGCACCCACATTACGTCGAATCTGGAGTTTTCCAGACTCAATAGTCGCACACAGTTGACGTCAGCTCGACTATAGAGGCAGACTCCTCCTTTCAGTCGGAATTTGCTTGCCAGGGTAAAGCCCGGGCAGTCCAGATAGGAGGAGTCTGGCGGCTCGGCTATCTGAGTTTCGGATAGGAAAAGAAGGTTGGGACGTTGGGACAAAAGATGGTGATGGACGGAATTTAAATTTGTGTGCAGGCCGCGAATGTTGGCAAAATTTACCAACAGTTTTGGCCCGCACCGGGGACGCCTGCTACTCGCCGCTGTAAAGATGTTAGGTTTGTTTTTATGTATATTCATGATTTTAATTTTTTTTTTTTTTTTTTTGTTTTTTTTTTTTTTTTTAAGGGTATGAAGTGAAAGGAAGGTCTGGAATGGAAAGGTATGAGGGGTGGGTAGGAATATGGGGTTCAGGCTGTCCAGGAGTGATGAGCGTTTGGTTCCAGCCCACCCACTGCGGTGCTAGGCGATAGGCTGGGAGAATCCGGCTGGAGAGGGCATCCAATGCGCCCCAAACGCTGCTGCTGGGTCCCCTCCGGTCACGAACCGGCACAACAGCAGTGGCGGGGTTTTTTCACTCGCTGATGGGGCAGCCCACCCTTAGTCGTGAGCCTGAGGGTCGGGCCCCTGTACTATCGAGCGGCCCGGACAGCGGTAACCGGTTGTAAAGGGTCTCCCTCAACCAGCATCTCCCAACCGGCCCGCCACGCAGAAGGTGGGCCGACGCACCCGCCACCAAGACCTGGGCAAACCTTAACCCATGAACCCGGGCACCCCTGCTAAGTCACCAAACGTAGCGAACCACTTGGGGTGACCTGTGGCAGAGGTGTTGGTCATCCAATAAATGGTTCCCAGGGCGGCGGTACCCATTCCCGCCTACCAAATTGAAAAATATAATGTAGATATCGACCACTAAATAGCATGTCTGATCGTTTTGATTTTTTTTAACAAGTTACTTTAAATGGAAGTTAGGACCCTCCGAAAATACTAAAAATGCCTGGTTTGAACACCCTCAACAAACGTTTAGTATACAAACAAGACAATACATTTAAAAAAACATAACGCACAACAATACCCCAAAAAACACCAGATTCTTAATGACGTAAGTGAAAGAGCTGTGGGCAAAAATTTGAGAAGTACGGCCCTGGTGTATTGGATAGAGCTGCGATTGATTTTGCCCTGTCAAATCTCTTACATAATGTGGGAATCATAACGACATAAGTGATGAAGTCGTGTAAGACAATATTGGCGTGTGGCCCGGCGTAATGGACGGACATACAGTCGACTTTGCCCTGGCAGGCCTGTGGGAAACATGGAATAACGACAGTTTTTCGAGCGTCGGCTACTTCAGCCTTCGATAGACTTTGCCCTAGCAGTCCTAGGAAATATATATAAATATAAATATTGACTCTCCAATTCTGAGGTTTTGACTTGTTTCGTGCGATTTCCGTTTGATAAATTCCGTTTGTATATGAAAAAACCCAACGACTGCTATAACTTTCCTAGAAAATTCATTTCCAGTAAAGTGGGATTTGACGCTTGGTCCAAAAGCGGCCTAACCCATAGTGTGCTAAGAAATCTACCGTGGATTTCCTAGTACCTGACCGCACTAAATTTAATGGTATTTACAACTTTTAAAAATGCTCCTAGCATACTTTTATACCCGCCAAACTGCCAAAGCAATTTGTCAGCAGGTAAGTTCCAAAATACTAATTAACACTAAAACACTCTCATAACTGGAAGCCACAATATAAGAAAAAAATATATAAACATGACATTTCAAGTGACTACAATACAAAGGCAAAAAATATATAAACATGACATTTCAAGTGACTACAATACAAAGGCGTAAAATATATAAACAGATAGATATAACACAGTCAACATACTAATAGTCATACACACACTCAAAGGCCCACGACACGCTTAATCACACATTTAGGCATATTTATACAATTATATGCAAAGAATCAATGGATACTAAGGTATTTATAAACAATGTCAATATAAAAAAATCTTGATCATTTTTACAATATTTTTTCGGGTTCAGCCGCTCAATTTGGTTGGATTTTTACATGCATTGGCATCTTATGAAATATTGAAGGTATAAGATAATTGCATGTTCGTTGCACGTATTTATAAGTAATTTTTGAAATGGACATACCTACCGTATTTTTGACTAAATCTTGCGAAATCCATAGTTAAGATTCACAAAGATGTTATTCCTTATTTGATTCCGCAATATTCAAAAATTCAAAAATATTATTTTTTCGCTTGGCAAGAAAGTAATGTATCTTCATATTATTCCAGCTTTTCGTTTTGTCACTAGCAAATATGTTTGTTTTATCTGTAAAAAAGAGGGTCGCAAAATTCCAAGACGAATGTTATAATTCGATGAATGTCACGATTCCAAGTCGAATGTAATAATTCCAAGTAGAATGTCATAATTCTAAGTCGAATGTCATAATTTCAAGTCGAATGTCATAATTCCAAGTCAAATGTCATAATTCCGATTTTAAAAAGTACTGTTTTTATTTTATAAATTTAAAAAATTACAATTTTGGTGATTTTCTCAAATACCATACTAGGTTCATGCGCGTATTATGATAGTCGTACATGATTTATGTAAGAATAACAATAATAAAACATAATAGAAAAGGAAATTGTTATGGTAAAACATAAAAATTAAAAAATGCGTATTATTATAGAAACCATCTTAGAAATATAAATAAAGAAAGAACTAAATAAATGATACGTAAAACAATTTTTAAACAGTGTTAGGAACTCGTGTAATCTTCAAAGAAATCTCGCCTGGACACAGGTAATAAAAAGGGATATAGAATTAAATAACTTTATATCGGTGTTAGGCATTTTATATTTTAGGAGCATGAACAAGAATTGTCGCTGAGCGAATATGGTTCTAGTTTTAGGGAACTGGAAAAATTCAAATGATTTTTTTATTATTATTAGAACGCTTATTTACCTCCTCATTATACTATAATATATATGGTGACCGGAAAATAATGACAATTCAACACACCTTTAAAAAGTGATATATAGTCATGAATATTGGTGAAAGAAAACTATATATAGGTTACGCGGTTAGGTTTTTTTAAACTTTTTAAAGGTATTTTGAATTGTCACTGTGTTGAATTATCATATATCCAATATTTATATTTTATTATTTTTAATGATAAAATATTAAAAAAAAATTATTGATTCAGCATATTACTTATTTAATTATTACATTTAATCAGTTTATACATAAGTATTATATAGTAAAATAAAACCAATTATGTATTTTCTCTTTCTGATTTTAACTGAGACAGCATAATATGGAATAAGTTATTTAAATTTGTGAGAAAGGAATATGAATTAAAAAATGCATACAAAACAAAAGATTATAAAAAACGAAACATTTACAAAACAATGCATTAATGGCCATGGAGAGAGGTTGTAGATATAAATCAAATGATAATAGAGATATAAACAATCGAGACATAAACATTATTCACAAACCATCAGAGAAATATTCTTTTATGGACCTCTTGTATTTGGTAAGTTCGCAACTGAAAATATCAACCTTGGATAATACGCTATTGTAATTATTGCATAGTCTGTTCAGGCAAGAATTCTGCTTAGAGTTCGTTTTGCTTTGATCAACCCTGAACAGGACACAAGAGCGTGTTGAACGCGCAGGTACATTGAAAGGAATCTTGTTTAGCAACTCTGGGCATTGAATATTATTGTTAATTACTTTATACAGGAATAGTGAATCCTTATGATGCCTCCGTACACTCAGTGAATCAATTTTAAAGTATGAAGCTGCGTCTGCATAGTTATTAAATCTCACAAATGACTTTTAACAAAGATATTTGAGGAATTTGTTTTGAATTGCTTCGATTTTGTTTATGTGGATTTTGTAAAATGGATTATATCTGACTCTGAATATAAAAATAAATTGGAACATGAACACAATACTAGGATCACGAAGAATGGAGGCATGCTTGTTCCAAAATATATTAATAAACACGGACAGCCAACCCTACAATAAAACGTACCCAAAATGTTGAACTTGTTGCCAAGCAACATAAAAAATGGTAAATTCCCAGTAAGTTTTAAAAATTCCCAGTAGAATGGTAGATTCAGATATATGTTGAAAACATTGCTCATAAGTAGAAATACTTTATACTAATCATCACTATCCATCAATAGTTGTTATTTATTAGGACAGGTTATTTCGGAGAATTTGAACAATTTATCAAATTTCAACGTTCATTTTTGGGATATGTGAAAGTCCAATTTAAGTTCTGTTATTATATCATTATAGGCTAGTTGCTTGACAAAACTGAAATAAAAACAGAACTTGAAAAAATCTTTCTCAGAACTTGAAAATGAACGTTGAAATTTGATGAATTGTTCAAATTCTCCGAAACAACCCGTCATTAGTGTGTAGATATAGTGTTATTTTAGACTGTGTGCTAATAATAATAATCTGAATATCTAATAAATAGCAACAATATTATGCATATTTATAATTAGTAATACTATTATGTATATATTTAAAAATGTACATCCTGTTGACAAACTGGTTTGTTTTAGTTTAACGAGAAAAAATTTAAAGAACAATTTAAAAAATGTTTACAAAACAAGGTTATTATGGATAGCACAAATGATAACAAATTATTTAAAGCAATAATTATTATACTGAAATTGAAATAATCTCGATTGATAAAATAAATGCCGCCATTGGGAATTGAAACCGCTGCCAGTCAGCTGGTCTAACCATTAAACTTTGTCGGATTATTCCAAACCCGCCAATTAATTCAATATATAATAGTATTTTATCAATCTGAGGGCTGCGGATTCAATTCCCGGCGGCGTAATTTATTTAATTTTGGGAGTTTTTTCATAAAATATGGATATCATTTTTGAAATATTAAAAATTTTAATGCAAACAAAGTAAAAGTTTTAAAAATGGAAAAGTAAAAAAATTCAATCTTATCTTTCAAGCTGAAACAAACCATACACATTCACAAACTTTAATTGAAATCGGTTGAGTGGTTTCGGAGATTAGCGTGTACGAGCATGTGACATGTGATTTTTATATATTAAGATATAACTTAATGTATATTTATTTAAGTTTTAAGATATCGAGGTTTTACGGTGCCTTGCATGGTGATGGAAACATTATCAATTACTGTTATAAAAAATGCATTAAATAAATAAAATATTTATGAAAAAAGTAAAAAAAAACTTTTTTTATTTTTTTTAAGATTTCGGTATCCAAAAAAGGTTATCAACAGAGAGGTTCTTTAAAAAGAGAACCACGAGGAGTGGAGAGTCCTGTTTGAACAGCGCTATTGGCCTGGACGTTACGGTCCTCAGCAATGTACACAAATAAATAAAACAAATTTTTGTTTTAATTCCACACAGGAAGCTCTGAGAAAAATAATTTATAGGGATGCTGTATTTAAGGTCCTTTTGAGGAAGAGGAAGGAGTGAACATGGGTCTTGAAGAGATCCTTGTTGGAGAAGGAGGGACACACAGAGCCCGGAAAATTGTCCCACAGCCGAGCTGTTGAACTCAAGAACGAGTCACAGACGTAGCGGCCCGTTCTCATGAGATAAATGAAAACCGTATACATATGTTGCTTGCGTGCTTCTCAATTATGAACCGGTGCCGAAGGGATCAATTATACAAGATACTCAGATCATTTTCAAAGACATCATACCTACCTGGCATCAGTGCTCTAAAGATTATAATCCGCTTGTAACGATAGGGGAATATATCAAACGGATCCTTCGTTTCCGCACAGAGTCAAGGGTTTTTTCGGGGCTAGACCAGAGGTGGTTGCCAAGTTCAGCAGTGGAGAAAACTTGTGATTGTACAGAGTCAGTACTTGTGTATTTTTAAAATATCTGCGGGCTCTGTGCAGTAGACCCATCTTCTGTAAGGCTAACTTGACCTGGTCACTGACAGTTGCACCAAGTATATCAATGGATGGTATGTTGGGAAGATTGCTAATACAACATAACAGTCTCAACTGTCCGGATTCAGTGGGATTGTGGCATTCCCAATTTTGGGTATGCTGTGAGGCCGAGTGAAGCATGGAGGTGAAGGAAATGGGAAAAAGGTATGTTGCGGAGTGACTGAAACACGTACAATATTTTCTATCAATGATATTTATTTATTTAATTCTACTCTTGGTACCTATGACGTTCCTGTGACGTTTTTATTTTAATTAAATATAACGTATGTTGGTTTAGACAAAAATAATTCCCAGGGCATTAAACGTACTACTTACCTATTGGTGTAACCTTCATTTGTCACAATGAAATTAAATCATATTTTGTTGTTTCAACAAGCAAAGCGCTAGTATTGTAAACATGTTCGATTTTGTTTGTAATATGATTTATTTATTAATTTTATTTTGGTAATTTGTACATTTAAGTTTACAAATGACTAATTAATTTGTTAAATGTGGCTCCTACACAACATCTTGAACTTTTCAATTGGGGCAGACTTAAGGTTTTTCGGCAGCGCGTTATAGTATTTCATCCCTTTATATAATATACTATTCTGAGTATTCGCCTTGTCCTTTTTTGGTAGCCTGATTTCATTGCACGTCCTAGTTTCATGTTTGTGTATGTCCTTGTTGTATAAAATTTTATTTGAAAAATATTTGGGTAGCAGGTTGTTTACTATTTTGTGCACAAATATCATTTGTATAATGATAAAATGTCATAGATACCTAGGAGTAACGACTTACCAAATTAAAATTATTAACCCGATAAAAGATCATCATTCTTACTTGAAACATCGCTTGAGATGTTTTTTCCAGGTTAAATGACCATATCTGAATAGCCAGGTACTTCCCCACATCCTTTTTTGCTGTTTGTCAAAAACTATGTTTGTCCAACAGATGGCGCGGTTTTAAAATAAACGTTTTTACATGTCACAGGTGACATAATATATACGAGTATAAGCTCACACGAATTCGAATGAAACATTATGTCAAAATTTCAAAGCAATCTGTGAAGAACTTTAGGAGGTTTAATATTTTGAACAAATGAAAATTAGCATTTTTATTTATACAGGGTGTATCGGCACGTACCCGAAAAACTTTAACCAGCTATTCCTTAGCACATTTGGAGTAAAAAATGTTATTGGCACTTTGCTGTCCGGCAACATTTTTTTTCAATTAAAAAACAAAAAAAAATAAAAAATCCACACTCCGTCACTGTCATTGGCATTGTTTCTCGTGTTCAACAGCTGTTATTAGCAAGTGTGTTAAAAAGCGTGCTCGCTCTTTCATACACACTAAATAATAATAGTTAAAATGAGACGAATGGTGCCGTGCCATTTTGTTGTGATTGTAAAAGCGTGACAATGTAGGTACGTACGTACATTATTCAACGAAACTCGAATAAAATATTGCCAGATGAGTTTTCAAACTTTGACAAAGGATAAAACATTGGTGACATGTGGTGAAAATATGAATAGTAATTTTTTTAATAAAAAAAAATGTTACCGGACAGCAAAGTGCCCATAACATTTTTTACTCCAAATGTGCTAAGGAATAGCTGGTTAAAGTTTGTCGGGTACGTGCCGATACACCCTGTATATAAGACTTGCGGCACGTTCTAGAGTGGAAGATACTATCAGTATCGCACTGGTTTAAGACCATAATTTAGATTTGAAATGTTGCTTGAAATGGCTTTGGCCACGTTTTGTGACCAGTTCTGAATAGCCAGGTACTTCCTCACCTTCCTATTCCGCTTCTTCTTCCCCTCCCAACTACCTTCAGCTGCACAACATACCCCAATTGGGGATGCCATAGTCTGACACAGACGGTTGGGAGCAGTTGAGACTCTTGTGCGGTTTCACATAAAAAAGAACCTGCACCAAGAAAACTTACTGATATGAAATTTTGCTAATTTATTGAAAATCTTGTCAAATTAATCGTATTCCTTTCGAAAACGGGTTTAATCGGAATACGTGTTCTGATATTTTCGGAATTTACTGATATTTTATGGGGAAATGGCGTTCCATCACGTTTTTAACAGGATTTTAATAAATCAGCAGTACTCATTTTCTCCGTGTGATAACGCAGCCTAATCGAGGATCTCGCAGTCCCTCTGGCTTTGGGCAGTTGGAACTCTTGTGTTAAATTCACACATTAAGTAAAAATAAAAACAAAACTATTAACAAAAATACCAATTTCGACTGTCTGCGATTGTAACTCAGGTTCAATGGACTCGGATTTATTTATATCTCGGATTTTACAATATTTTAACAAAATTTTTTTTTTGTCATTTTCAAAAATTGGAACTGATTATGTCTCAAGAATTCAGAGAAGCGATAAAGTTCCTACGACAATATTATATGTTTTATCAGAAATTAATTTTAATGTATTTCTTTTGTTTAAATTTCTTAGGGTTAAGTTAGATTTCGTTATTTTTCAAGGGTATAATATTATCAATGCAAAAAGTATAATATGCCATGATTTTGAAGTAAATAAATAAAAAAGATTTGAGTGTCAATACAGATTTCATATTTGATAACAAAATAAAGAAAGAAGAAGTTAAGAGTTGGATTCTATTTCTTTTATTTAAGTGGTAATATATATATTTGGACAAGAGATCCTGGGTTCGATTCCTAGGTGTGACAGTTATCTTTTTATTTTTCTGTGTCTTGTTCTGTTCCATGTATCGTTTGGATTTATTAATATTATCTTCTTCTTCAATGATATTTCATAAATGCATTAAGGCGAAGCTTAATGCTAATCACTATTTTGATTAATCTTTACAGCGAATTGGTGTACATTATGAATACCAAAAAATGTGATTTAGATAAATTGAAGGTTTTCCTATCGTTTCGCTTTAGTAGAATAAAAATAAAATAATAAATTACTCAATAAAAAATATAAATCTAAACTACTTAAAAAAATATTTATTCAATATAAATGTATGAAAGCTTAAAGGAAACAACTTTTAAAAATACGGTATTATAGCTAAGATTATCTGCGACAATTTCACTTGATTAACTTTTTTGTTTTCTTATAAAATTATTTACAAAATAAATAAAAACCAGTTTTGTGCTTGAAATCGAACGTTTCTAGACTCCGTTTGTCAAGCGATTTTAATGCCTATTACCTTCAATATAAGGCATACCAAGAATATACACATTTTTGGCTTGTAGCTTCCTCTTAAGAATCATAATTAATTTTTTTTACATTAATTTTGGTTTTTATATTATTATTGTTGTTGTTTTTTTTATTTTATATTATTGGTTTCACGTAATGAGTAAGATTAAGAAAGGGACGCTTAGATGGTTTGGGCATGTAGAGCGAATGAGCGAAGATAGGAGTGTAAGGAGAATATACGATGCAAATGTGAATGGTAGCAGAAGTCGGGGACGCCCGAGGAAGACATGGCACGATCAAGTGAATCAGATACTTGAGTCGGGCCATGTCAAGAGTCAGAATATTAGAAGAGTATGTATGAGACGATGTATGAATGTGAATGAGGCAAGGAGTGTGTGCCAAGACCGAGTTGTTTGGCGGTCCGTCCTCTCTGCCTACCCCTGCGGGGAAACGGCGTGATGGTTAGTTAGTTAGTTAGTTAGTTAGTTTCACTGCACATATGCATATCACTGTATTATTGTATGTGTTCTTAGTTGTTCTATGTTATCGCCATGATACGGGAATTTGCCTAGTTTGGGGTATTTAAAAAATAAAAATAAATGTACTCCGTGACACTCAATTGATTGCCATACAGTTTTGTGTTGTGTAGTTTTGTATTTTATATTTGTACTAGCTGACGTGTACCCGGTGTTGTTAGATTTTTCTCTACTTTCTACAATAATAATATTCATGTTTTATGCATATTAACCTTCCAGAAGAAATTCTCTAAATGATAATGAAAACCCTATTACAATCGGTTGGCTAGTTAAGAAGAACTAAGCACACAAACAGACAGACGCGGATAGCGACATTATTTTATACTATTTAATAAAGAATATACAATTTTTGTGGTTGTGTTATTAGTTTTATCGATGGTTATGACTGTGATTTTCACAAGTGTTAATTAATACACACAATTATCGCAAAACATGTTAATATAATGTCATTTTTTACAAAAAAATGTCAGAAGTTATAGAGTTCCAAAGAAAGATTGTGCCACTGGTTAATAAAAGTGCGGAGAAAATATCGTTTTTGAACTGGAAGTTTTAGGTTAAGCGCAAGGAGTTAATTTAAAATTTAGTCCTGTGAGTAGACGACTATAATTGTATTTGATTTTGTGATCGTGTACACGTAAGAATGTCGGATTATTCGTACAATGGCAATTGTTATATTTTGGCAGAACCGTACAAGGAAGTATTTGTGTCTGTGAGTATATATTTATCTTTCACATGTGTATCCCTCCTACCAAGGGGATATACTTGACATGTGTATTTGTGTATCCCATTTACCATGGGATATACTATACTATATACTGGGACATGTGTATCCCATGGCAGATGACATATATCATAAATTCATAACAAGATAAACAGATCAGTAACAAAACAGTACACGATATAATACATGTTAGGCTAGGTTAAGTAAGATTAGATAGAATACATGTTAGGTTAGGTTAAGTAAGATTAGATAGAATACATGTTAGGTTAGGTTAAGTAAGATTAGATAGAATACATGTTAGGTTAGGTTAAGTAAGATTAGATAGAATACACGTTGGGTTAGGTTAAGTAAGATTAGATAAAATACATGTTAGGTTAGGTTAAATAAGGTTAGATTGGGCCCTTAACTTTTTTCGCAATCTTATTTATTTATTAACACCCTTTTACATATTTGTACATATTCATTATACATAGCTATACTGCCCCAGTAACAATCATTTGTATTTGTTAAGTGATAAATTGAAGATGTCCACTGACTTGGTATAATTATTTTCCTCCATTAGTATTCTGGGCAATCATATGCTAGTTTATTTAATCCTGATTTTAGCGTTACGTAGTGGAATCCGAAAGCTTATCATTTAGAATTTTGCATAGAAATACCAAGTCAGGAAAAATCCTCCCGTCCGATAATTTATGTACATTCATTTCATATAAAAAGTGTTGTAGTTCAAAAAATTGCTGGAATACTCATTTTAAAACTTAGGACGGGTTGTTTTGCCGCAAAATTTGAACCATTCATTAAATTTAAAAGTCTATTTTCAAGTGAAGGTTCTATTAATGTTCTGTTATTATAGCATTGTTGGCCAGCTGTTTCGCATAACTGAACTGATGAAAGATGAAAATCAACTTTGGAATTTGATGAATTGTTCAAATTCTGTGAAACACCCCACCATTAGAAAACGTTAATGTATATACTGGGTCTACCATCTCATAATCTGGGAAACTTTAAAAAAGGGTATAAGGTATAAAGGCTACAAAAAGTTTTTTTTAAAAAAAACGGTGTTAATTTTTTTCCTTCTTCCTCTTCAGATCGTCAGCGCAGATAAGTCTATTGCGCTTATCTGAGTTTGGAGTATTTTCCGATGAAGGCCTGGCAGTTGGGGCAAGAATGGCAGACGTCTTGGCAGGACTCCATACAGAAAGGTATAAGGCAGCAGCCAAAGATGCATCTGCAAAAAAAGGTCATTAGTCATTGTCAGTACTAATTATTTATTTTTTTGGTAAAATAATGTTTAAGACAAGATTTTTTTATGCATAGCACAAAGGGTAACAATTATTTTACAAGGTTACAAGGACACGGGTTCGAGTCCCGTTGGCGTCATGTATCTTTTATCAGAAGATTTTTCAATGTAGATGAGTGTTTCAGGCGAATAATTATTGCTTGTAAAATAATTATTGTCAGTACTGATTAGATGTTAGAGGATTTAGGCAAATGAGGAATTAGATAAATAAGAATTTAAATAATTTAGATAGTGGATGAAATTCAGTTAAAATTAGGTAATTTAGGCATTTAATCATAAGGTTGTTGATAATTTTAGTCCAAACCAAACCGATGCTTAATATCTGACATTTAAATATAATCTTATGAGTAGGATCTAGCGTATTAATGCGATCTAATGCATATATCGACATTTACTTCAGCTATGGATGGTGTCTGGCGTACGCAATCAGATGTGTAGAATCTGGCGTAATATGATGCTTAGGATCTGGTATATGAATAGGATCTGGCGTATCAATGCAATCTGATGCTAACATCGATATTTACTTCGTCTATGGATGCGTAGTTATTATAATCTGATGTTTAGTATTCTGAATATAAATATAATCTAATGAGCAGGGTCTGGCGTATTAATGCTATCTGATGCTAACATGGATATTTATTTCGGCTATGGATGGGTAGGAACGTGCAAATGCAATCAGATGTGTAGGATCTGGCGCATTAATATAATCTGATGCTTAGGATGTGGTATATTAATATAATCTAATGCGTAGGATCTGGCGTATTAAGGCAATCTGATGCTAACATCGATATTTACTTAGTCTATTGATGCGTAAGGTCTGGCGTTTGCAATCAGATGTGATGCTTAGCATATGGTATATTAATATAACTTTATGTATAGGAGGTCAAATGTATAGGAGCCAGCGTGTTAATAGGTGTATTAGAATTAGTACGATCGAGCTTATGCAGAGATTAGATGGTAGTCTCACCCGAAGACTGCCAACAGTCCGCAGGACAGCCAGGTCAGTAAGCCGGCCTCGTGGCGGGTGAAGGTGGTGACTTGCGTGCGACACTGCGGGCAGGTGATGGTGCATGGATGCGGGCCCACGCACATCGCCTGGCTCATCATCATGGGTACTGAAACAACAAAACATTTTTATTATTTTTTTCTTTCTCTTCTTTCTTTTATTTCTTTTCTTTCTTTTCTTTCTTTCCTTTTCTTTATTTTTTTATTTTCTTTCTTTTCTTTCTTTTCTTTCGTTTCTTTCTTTTCTTTCGTTTCTTTCTTTTATTTCTTTTCTTTCTTTTCTTTCTCTACTTTTTTCTTTCTCTTCTTTTTTCTTTCTTTCTTAATTTTTTCTTTTCTTTTCGTTTCTTTATTTCGTGTCTTTTTTTTCTTTACTTTATTTTTACAGGAGGAAAATTGTATACAGGGTTAATCACATTATGGCCAGGTTTGACACATTGTATTCAGTGTTTGGCACATTGTAAATAGGGTTTGGCACATTGTATCCAGGGTTTGGCACAATGTAAACTGGGTTTGGCACATTATATCCGTGGTTGGGCACGTTGTATTAAGGATTTGGCACATTGTAAACAGGGTTTGGCACATTGTACCCAGGGTTGGACACGTTGTATCAAGGATTTGGCACAATGTTAACTGGGTTTGGCACATTGTACCCAGGGTTGGACATGTTGTATCAAGGTTTTGGCACATTTGAAACAGGGTTTGGCACATTGTACCCAGGGTTGGACACGTTGTATCAAGGATTTGGCACATTGTACCTAGGGCTGGACACGTTGAGTGTTGGTTGAGCAGATTGAAACTAGGAACAAAATGTAATAATTACCTCTGTTCATTCCAGTCACGTACACGGAACCCTGAGCAGTGTGAGCGTACCCCCCCTGCATCGGGTATCCGGGATTGGGCACGCTGTACCCGGTGTTGGGTGCATTGTGACCAGGGTTGGGCACATTGGAATCAGGATCCACTCCGGAGTAACCGGGGTTTGACATCCCCTGAGTTTGGTCATAAGACGGCGGACAGCCGGTGTTTCCCTTCTCCCTGAAACAAATTAAAGGCCACTAAAGTTTTGATCATTTGGTAGGCAGGTATGGGCCCCGGGAACCATTCATTCGATAACCACCAACTCCCAATAGGCACCCTAAGGGGGTATTTCACTATCTCTGATTATGTTTTGACCAAGCACTAATCCGCGGATTAGTCATTTTTTCGTTTTCACTATATCTGAATAACGCTAACGCTCGGGTTAAAGTTAGATTTGACTAATCAGTGCTCGAAATTTACGTTAGGCGCTATTCCTCGAATCAAAGATGGCGTCAAAACATTCCGAGTTTAACAGCTGAGAAGTGAGTCGAATTTTGTAGAATGAATTTGAATGCTTGTATGATCCATCCTGAATTATTTGATTGTGTTCAAAATAAGAAACAATGTATTAATTCGACACGAATCTATCTAAAATGACCTGATAATCAACATAACATAACCAAACAAATGCACACTTCGCGGTGTGCGGACTGTGACGCATGACAGCCGTGGCAGTAGATGGAGAACTGCAAACATTTTGCGATGTTGCCAGACTATTTCGAGTGTTATCTATCCGGAAGCTCGAAACAATGGTGAAATGGTCGCCGTTGAATAACGAAGTTATTCTGATCTTTAAAGCCAGCCAACGGATAGTTAGTCAGATATTTAGCCCGACATAGTGAAATACCCCCTAAGTGGCAAGTCAAGGCCGGTGATTAGCACGATTGATGATGAGGTTTGTTTAGGTCTTGGCGGTGGATGTTCCTGCCCAATAGCTGCGTGGCGGGCAGGATCGAGAGACACCAGCTGATGTAGTCTCTTAGACCGCTCCAGCAGGACTCTCTCGAACCATCACCTTACACCGCAGTGGGAGGGATGGATTCATTCCTCCGTCACTCCTCGACTAACCTATTATCCTTTTGCAAAACTTATTTAATTTTGAATTTAGTTCCTTATTATGAATGAATATACACCTGAAATCATCGTTTATTGTAACGCAATTTTAGTCATTTTTTACAAGCAAACACCAAGTTTTCCATTTTCACAAGAATAATGCTTAATTCGCATACTTTGGGGAAAATTATTTTTTAACGTTTCAAAACGAAAGTATAATCAAACCTAAACATATTGTTGTATACGGTTTTAAATACGAAAGTATAATCAAACCTAATCATATTATTGTATACGCTTTTAAATACTAAAGTATAATACAACCTAAACATATTGTTGTATACGGTTTTAAATACTAAAGTACAATCAAACCTAAACATATTGTTGAATACGGTTTTAAGAACTAAAGTATAATCAAACCTAAACATATTGTTTTAACACGGTTATAAATACTAAAGTACCTAAAATCAAACCTAAACATATTGTTGTATACGGTTTTAAATACTAAAGTATAATCAAACCTAAACATATTGTTGAATACGGTTTTAAGAACTAAAGTATAATCAAACCTAAACATATTGTTTTAACACGGTTATAAATACTAAAGTATAATCAAACCTAAACATATTGTTGTAAAACGGTTTTAAATACTAAAGTATAATCAAACCTAAACGTATTGTTGTATACGTTTTTAAATACTAAAGTATAATCAAACCTAAACGTATTGTTGTATACGGTTTTGAATACTAAAGTATAATCAAACCTAAACATATTGTTGAATACGGTTTTAAGAACTCAAGTATAATCAAACCTAAACATATTGTTTTAACACGGTTATAAATACTAAAGTACCTAAAATCAAACCTAAACATATTGTTGTATACGGTTTTAAATACTAAAGTATAATCAAACCTAAACATATTGTTGAATACGGTTTTAAGAACTCAAGTATAATCAAACCTAAACATATTGTTTTAACACGGTTATAAATACTAAAGTTTAATCAAACCTAAACATATTGTTGTAAAACGGTTTTAAATACTAAAGTATAATCAAACCTAAACGTATTGTTGTATACGGTTTTAAATACTAAAGTATAATCAAACCTAAACGTATTGTTGTATACGGTTTTAAATACTAAAGTATAATGAAACCTAAACGTATTGTTGTATACGGTTTTAAATACTAAAGTATAATCAAACCTAAACATATTGTTGTATACGGTTTTAAATACTAAAGCTTAATCAAACCTAAACAAATTGTTTTCTATGGTTTTGACAAACTCAAATGGCCATAAAATTAAGCGCAGCTAATTTCACGTCCAAAACGAGGTGTACTGCGATTAACTTTTTATTTATTTTTTTTTTTTTATTTTTTTTTTTTTTTATTTATTATAAATTTTTAAAGATACAAGTTTTATGCAGTCCCACAAAGCTGTCACACATGACGGCTTGTCTGTAGGTTCTACAAATAATATATATGAACATTTTTAATTTTAAAAACTGTTTTAATAAAAAATAAATATTTTTATTTAATATTTTAATAACTGTTCTATATATTTATGGCTTATTCTTATAAGTACAAAATTGTATATTTAACTAAAACTTCTAACAGGGATTCAATCTTAACACTTTTTTCCTCCTATAAAATAATATGTTCTATAATTAAACAATGTAATATGAAATTATGATATGAACTAAATTTGTCAATTTGACTGGTCTAAAACAGGATCCATTCCTAGTTGGCTAGTCAAACTTTCCGCACATGTTTTATTGTATAATTTTTGTGAAATTTTCCCGACTTCATGTCCGGGTTAAATCTTTCCCATAGGAAAAACTAAACCCTTCCACACACTTTTCCACAATTGATCATCTAGTCAATCAACATTATGCAAGTGCATTATATAAGCAAAATAAATACAAAATAATACAAGAACAACAACACGTCAACTCACCAGAGATCAAATGGGAAAATAATTCACCGACTCCAGATATTTTCATATCAGAGGATTCGGCTCGGTAGAACTTCTAACAGGGCCTATAAATCCTACTGATCCCTCAACATAAATATTTTGATTCTGTTACAACATACCAAAATGTTACTATTACGTCACTTTGTTGAAAAACACGACCGCTTTTCCCATAAAATTCTTCAAAATATAACGCCAATTCGCACAAAAATTACGCGAAGTTCACCTCGAAAAAACGCTACTTTTTCATGTTTATTTACAACAGGATATTAATGTATTATTCACATGTATGAATCATACATTAATATCCAGTTGTAAATAATAACACGCACACTTTATCTGAATATACAGATATGAGATACCTTCTTCATTTTGTTATATAAATTATTTTTTGTGAGTCATTTTTGCCTGAAATACTAAAATACGTATCTGATAAGAAATCGTTTTTTTATAACAACCTGACACAGAATACAATTTAGATATTAATGCTCTCAGTATCACCCCGGAGAAATACACATGCAAATGTGTAAAGCTGCTGGAAATTAATTTATCCTTGTCTAATTAATTTATCCTTGATTAACTCCTCGGTCTAATTTCTTCGCTTTTAATAACAGTTCATAAGGTCTTATAGAAATCGTTATGTCTCCCTTACTGTCATTGGAATAAATTTGAATTAAACGGTGTTAGAAAGAGAAAATACAACGCTTTATATTCAAATCTTAAAACTAACCACAGAAGAATTACAATGTATATCTCTATGAATTCAAAGGTTCCGACCGCAATTGAAACAAAAGTGATGAAACTTCGTGAATTTTATATAAATTATTTTTATATGAAACGAGTTAAAAGTGAGGTGAACATTATATTTGTGTTTTATGTTTGCATTCAAGTTAATTCTTTAGTTTTTTAAAGTTTACATTCAAGTTTATTCTTTAGTTTTTTGTGTTTGCATTCATAATTTTAATGTTTCAAATATTATTTGTTTATTATTTAATGTTCCAAATATTATATGTTTACTATCTAATAATAAAATTTTAATGTTTCAAATATTATATGTTTATTATCTAATGTTAAAATTTTAATGTTTCAAATATTATTTGTTTATTATCTAATGTTTCAAATATTTTATGTTTATTATCTAATTATAAAATATGAAAGCGTATTTTATCATCTTTTCAAAACAGGTTTTAGTTTTTGGATACGTTCAGAAATCACACGATAATCTGAATTCTTGATAAATCAGTTAAAATTTTCGGAATTAAAATGACCTTTTTTCTTAAATTGTCTGAATCCTTCACACAATCAATTCCAATTTGAAAAATGACACTAAATTCAAAGCACATTTGAGTTAATTGATCAAGATTTCTCGCAGGACTAACTACCAGACAACTGAAATAAGTAGTAGTTTGATGAAATTTGCTAAATAACTTACATTTTTTTATTCGCTGTGTTATACTGTTCACTATGTTTACTTTGCACTAAAATAATTGATTCTACCACAAGAAGTTTGAACAAACTGATAATAAATACAAAATGTGGATGATATTATGTTATTTTATCTTTTTTATCAATGTAATTTAGATTAGAAAACAACATACTTCGTTAATCTTATCTTTCTAATGATATTAACAAATGACAGGAGATTACTCATCATATAGATTAGTGATCGGCAACCTTTTTGCAGCTGCGATATCCGTTATTGTATTAAAAAAAATCAAATTAACTTTTGCTCAAAATACAAAACAAATTATCGAAAAGATTGCCAAAAAAATCTCACTGTTGAGAAGAATAAGAAGATTCCTTAGATTCATAAGATTCCAGTAAAAATGTGTACAACGCAATTATTGTACCACACATAAATTACTGTAGCAGCATTCTATTCTTATCCAACGACGGTTTAATGAAACAAATGACAATTCTACAAAATAGAGCACTGAGAACCATATTGAAGAAAAATAGATACACAAAAATTAAGAACATGTTGAAGGAGTTAAATATCTTTCCATTTAAACAAATTATTTACTTTAATACCATATTTTTAATCTACAAGATAATCAATGGCCATACGTCTAGTGAATTCCTAAGAAAAATTGATAAACTACAGAACAAACACACACATGAGACGAGGAAAAGAAATGAATTGAGACTCCCCTTCAGGAAAAAAACACAAAGTCAAAAGTCATTGATGTACGGAGCGTTGAAGATTTTGGAGAGCTACCAGAAGAAATAAAATCAGAAGAAAACAAAAAAACATTTAAAATTAAACTACGAAAATATGTGATTGATTCATTTTAAATGTGTTACTATAATTTATTATATGTATATAAGGATTGTATTAGGACATAGATAACTATGTACCTACTTAAAATACCGCAATAAACAACAAACAATTGTTTTAAACTTTCCAACGAGACGAACCAACACTATGCTTATTCAAACACAAATTAATTTACTTTTTATTTGAACATTAACTCCACACAGGAGGCCCAGAAGAAAATAATTAAGGTAAAATAATAAGTTAAAAGGTATGAGGGTTGGGTAAGGAATCTAGTGTAGGTAAGAAATCAGTGTGTCCAGTATCATATATGTTCTCCCCAAACCAGCCTCTCCCGATCTGGCACGTCATGCAGATGGTGGACAGGCGCATCGTGAACACATCTCACCCGATGAACTGGGTCACCCCTGCTAAATAACTAAACGTAGCGAACCAATTGGGATGATCTATGGTAGAGGTATTATCCAACAAATGGTTACCGGGCTGTGGTACCCAAACCCGCCTTCCAAATTGAAATTAATGCAGCAAATAACTCATCAATTACTAACGCAATCGCAGCATCAATCATTGCTAACATACAAAACTAATTTATTAAATTATTTTAAAACAATATGCAGATGATTTTTAATTAATATTTTATTAATAGTCAATTAAAATTCGCGAACTTCGCAATTTCAAAGTTTTTTCAAAAGTACTATCTCTCCAGACCTTTTCTTCATATGCAGTATTTTGTTACATAAATGATTATTAATAAGGTGTGTGGCTCCTTCCAATTGACTTATATCTATGGTTTCGGTGTGTTGCACCTCCAGTATTTACTCAATCAACTATTGTGCAATGGTTAGATTGCTGACCCTGGAATTTTTGATACAGTTCGGTCATGCATTATTACTCTAGTACTTTTGACTTATTTGCTGACTCTATTTATAGAATTAAGCGTAATCTATACCAGCACTTTGTTGAATCCTACAAATTCTAGTAGCGTTAGTAATGTAATTTTAGTGATTGTCTTATATGCAGTATTGTTCTAGTTTCTATATTTTTTATGTTACTGTTCGATGTTTTACTAATATTGTTTCATATTCAGTTTATCAGTTTAACTTTATATCATGCTTTAAAATCTTTGTGTATAATATTCGATAGCTCACTAGGTATTTTCTGACCTTAAAATCTATGTAAAGCCCGGTTGGGCGTAAAACCAAATAAAATAAAATAATTAAAAAACTCCCCTTTTCAGTCATGTTAGGGCATCACAAACTTAATATTACTTTATATATACTCATGTCCTCCCACCACCCACCTTTCTAATCTTTTTGCCACCGTTACAAATTATTGTGCCAGTAATTTGTAAATTTCAACCTTTCAACAAGCAAATTCTTAGAGACGAATTTCAAAGCTGCTTCGCGGGCAGCGTACAAAGCAGCAATTTGGATTCGCTGTGAAGTTTTATTGCATATTAAGAGAAAATAGGATGTCCACCAAAAGGTATTTTATTTTATTTGTTTATTTATTGTTTATTTGCAAAAACAGTACAAACCAGAACATTGCAATATCGATAATTAAAATTTACAAAAAACTGAATAACTAAAACATTTACAAGTGGGACAAAGAAAAAAGTTTCAAATTTAGGTTTACAATGTAAGTATTGAATAATAATATTTCACGTTTAAATACATTGTAGGACATGTGGAAAATATCCACATTTCCTGCGAGGCAGTTAATTAACCTAGTGATTCTTCCCAAGGGCATCACCATTGGTAAGTTAGTTCTGCACCTAGGAAGAATCAAAAGCCTGTGTTGGCGGCCTCGCGCAAAATTATCCGGTACATAGAATTCTATTTTAGCCAGAATGTCTGGTATTGATACTAAACCGTTTAGAAGCTTATACGCCATCAGGAGTAATGCAACATCCCTTCTGGAACTAAGGCTGCATACACCCAGCATTCCCAAGATAAATGCTGTTGGAAACAGCCATAGGTAATAACCAAACTCTCTCATTTAGAGGTATCGTAAAAACTTCTTTTGTATCTTCTCGACCATTAGTACATAGACAGTGTCCTCTGGCCCCCATACCTGAGATCCACTCTCGAGAATGCTACGCACTAAGCTAAAGTAAAGCAGCCTTATAACTGCAAGGTTGGTCAAGTCTTTAGAATTGTGTATGACAAAACCCAACATCTTAGTGGCTGATTTACAGATCTTTTCAATATGAGCGTGAAATGTTAAGCGAATGTCGTACACAATTCCCAAGTCCTTGCAAGTCACCATGTGCTTCAGTGATGTATCTTTCATTTGGTGGCATCCTTTATATCCTTCGTTTGATGCCCGTAAAATGGACTGCATGTAAATAAAAAGAGAAGGTCAATCGATCGTGTTATTATCACAAAGAAATACGAGGATCGAGGAAAAGAAGCCTTTACCTGGTGATGATGTTGGTTTATTAAAGATTTCGTGGGTCACTTAAAATTTATAGGTGTAGTATACCTTATACCTTATAAAATCACCATAATGTTATATTTTTAACTTTAAGATGAAATTTTCACTACTTAATGGATTTTACATGCACTTTCAACGATTAAGAAAATTCGAATCAAAAAACAGTTCACATATGTGTGTTGATAAGAAATGAATATCACTGTCATTGGTCTTCTTGCTTCAGTTCTTGTTTTTTTCAAGGTGAGACTTTTAGGAAAGGAAAGAAACAAGGGAAATGACAATTTGAAAAGAACATTGTGATCAAATAATCCCAAAACTGTTTCAATATTAAACGCTCTTCCACTGTTATTTTGTTACCGATATCAATTTAAGTTGGCAGCACGGATCGAAATAAGTCACGATCTAGAACTTGAAATGATTTGTCCTTTTGTAAATACCTCGAAGGCTTTCATCTGACATTGTCTACCAGCTGCTCATTTTCTCTCAGGTTTAATTCACTGTTACGGCGAAGCTTATTGCTAAATCACTATTTTGATTAATCTCTACAACGAATTGGTATTAATTATGAATACCAAAAATATATATATATTTTTTTTGTAATTATTTTTTATTTTTAATAATAAGTTTACATGGTACATAATTCATTTTACATCTTGTATTTTTTTACTACTCTTCCATTGAAAGCATTTGCTTGTGTATGGAAGGGGAGTAAATTAAAATTAAATTAAGTAAATTAAATAATTTTACTTTTAAATTAAATTAAGTAAATTAAAAGTAAACCTTCAATTTATCTTCTTTAGATAAATTGAAGGTTTTCCGATCGTTTCGCTTGAGTAGAATACGAATAAAAAAATAAATTACTCAATAAAAAATATAAATGTAAAGTACAAAAAAAATATTTTTTCAAAAGAAATGTATGAATGCACAAAGGAAACAACTTAAAAAAATACAGTATTATAGCTAAGATTATCTGTGACAGTTTCATTTGATCAAATTTTTTGCTTTCTCATAAAATTATTTACAAAATAAATAAAAACCAGTTTTGTGCTTGAAATCGAACGTTTCTAGACTTCGTTTGTCAAGCGATTTTAATGCCTATTACCTACTATAGAAGGTATATTAAAAATTTACACATTTTTGGCTTGTAGCTTCCTCTTAATGTCACAAGTGAATGGATTAATAATTATCCATTGGTTTCAGAAGCACCTTGTAATTTTTTATTGTGAATTCCGCAACTACTACCAACCGTATGAAGTCAGTGGCATCTGCAATTGGGGTATGTTGTAAGGCTGAAGGTGGCGGAGACGAGAAGGAGATGGGGAAGACAAAGGCGTGGGAGAACCTGGCTATTCATATCTGGTTACCAAATACGGCCAAAGCCATTTCAAGCAACGTTTCAATTCGGAATGGTGGTCTTCCTCCAGAGCGATACTGAGAAGAATACTGTATTTTATTTTAGATAAATAAATTGTGAAATAAAACAAATTCATCACATAAGATTACCTCCGTACGCTGGAATTTGAACCTGCGACTTTCAAGTTGCTAGTCGAGAGAGTTACCCCTCGACCACGGAAGCCATCAAATTACTTGTCAGCGAAAATAACTTTCAGTAAATTCGGATCAGGACATGGTCCTGTTACAGGACTCCTGTTGATTTTTTTGCTGTCCCCGTTGTTGTGGTTCCGGGGTTGCTGACCGCTGGTATAGATGACGTTTTGGGGGATTTTCCCAATCTTTCGACTAAGTTTTGTCATTGTTTATTTATATTTTTATTGCATTGTATTCGACGAGATAATATTCACAAATTGTTAATTTTGTGCAATGAAAACAGACTTTACTTAAATATCTGAAAATGAAAACCAGTCAATTTTTTTTTTTGAAAAAATCTTTTGATATTTGATAAAAATATTGATGACTATTTTTTGTTTTTTTTTTTTTTGTTTTGTTATATGTGACACCTCACAAGAGTGTCCCTGCCTGTGCAGTGTACAGACAGGGGAACTATGTCACCACCCCGTTGGGCGGCGTTGTGAGGCGGAATAAGGTAGGGGCTGTAGGAAGGAATATGTTAATGCGGGCCTTGAAGAGGCTCGGTTTATAGGAGGGAGGAAAAACAGATGCCGGTAGCTCGTTCCACATACGAGCCGACTTACACAAAAACGAGTCGTAAAAGCGGCCCGTTCTCATGAAGCCAACGTCAATCGTGAACGTGTGTTCAGTTCGTGTCCGTCGAGTTTCGCGCACGTGCACCGGTGCATCAGGAATCAATGCTGCTAGCTCCTTGGAGCAGGCTCCATTGAAATACCTGTAGAACAGACACAGCATGCCTACATTGCGTCTATGCATTAGAGAAGGCAATCAGTCTGTTAACAACGGATTGTCAATCAGACGGATCGCTCTCCTTTGCACAGACTCAAGCAGGTTTATCAAGTATTTTGGGGCACCAGCCCAAAGGTGGCTCCCAAATTCAATAGTTGGGCGGACTTGAGACTTGTACAGGGTCAGCAGCTGGTCACTGTTGAAGAATCTCCTAGCCCTGTACAAGACGCCCAACTTCTTGGAGGCCTGATTTACTCGGGCTTCTATGGATCCCCGATACTTGAGCCGGTCTGACATAGTAACTCCAAGCATTTCAATGGAGTCTTTATTGGGGAGAGTGCTCCCATCAAATTGCACCTATGCTATGACTATGCTATTTTATTTTAGTTAACCACGTAACGGAAATCGTTAAGGCTCCGTCGTTGTTAGTTTAAAAAAAATGCTTTGAACGAGAAATACAATACGTAAATAAAAATGTTAATAATTAAAATAAAATAACTTTGTTTCAATACCATTTTATTGTATATATTTATAACCAACCAGTTTCAGTTCAACCCGAACCTTCACCAGGGTTAATAAAAACGGTTAATAATGTCGCGCGGCTTTCAATCTGTTTTTGTTAATTGTTTTACTTAGGATGTAAAAATACGTGTTTAAATAAGTGTTTGATATAAATTTGATGACTAAACTAATTTCCAAATGAAGAATAATTATTAGTGTTAGTGTCGTAGTGTGAATGAACTTTGGACTGATGATAAATATTAAACAGTTGAACAGATGGTAAATTATTACTCTAATCCCAACACTGTTGATGTGGTTAAAAACATAGGTCACCAACTTTTCTTAAGGGGGGTACCTACTCCCTTCTGAAAATCATACAGAATCTTCAGACGAACCGTTATGATTTTGGAATGCATCAAATTCAGTAGTCGAAAAAATTAAGCCAGTGAATAATCCAAATTACGAATTCCGCAAAGAACTGGACATGTATCTCGAAATAGATCTACTTGATAAAAAGAGTTGTTCCCTGAAATGGTGGAAGGAACATGGAGTATATTTTCCGAATTTGAAAAAAATCTTTATAGAACAATGCGGTATTGTAGCAACATCCGTTCCTTGTGAACGATTTTTTTCCAAGACTAGACAAATTATATCCGACCGCAGGTGCAGTCTTAATGCTGGAACGAAAATATAGGACAGCCGGCATAGTCCAGTGGTAACGCATTGGACTGCCATTCCGAAGGTCGCGGGTTCGAACCCGGCGTGCGCAAATAATTTTTATTTGATTAATTTGTGTTATTTCACAATTAATTAATTAAAATAATATATAGTATATTTGCGGCACGTTCCAGAGTGGAAGATACTACCAGTATCGCCCTGGTGTAAGACCACCATTCAGAATTGAAACGTTGCTCCAAATGGCTTTAGCCGTGTTTAGTGACTAGATCTGAATAGCCAGATACTTCCCCACCTTCCTCTTTCCCTTCCCCACTTACCTTCAGCCTCACAACATCCCCCAATTGGGGATGCCATAATCTCACTGGCTCCAGACGGGAGCAGTTGGGACTCTTGTGAGGTATTCACTATAAAAAAAAATAATAGAAATGCGTAAAAAAACAATCTGTAAATAACCTTTAAATGACTTAATAACCGTAAATATTGTACATAAATAATTTGATGTGTAAAAACTTATGAACTGTGCTAAAAAAAGTGGGACCCTAAATAGATCGAGCTTGGAGTAAACCTATCAAATGATGTCATATATCAAATAATAAAGTCATAATTTTATTTTTCAAAACTGGACATTATATTCTTACAAATAACTTAGCTGAATAAGCATCGAAATTCGAAATACTTGGACCGTAATTTTTTATAACGTTTAATACTTTATGATAATTTGAATATGTGTAGGTAGATATTACTAAATTATCTAAAAATATATAATAACAAATGTGATGAATGAGGTTTCATCGAGTATGGAGAATTAAGCACTAAAAACATACCTGAGTTAATAAATCACTAGAACTAATCAATTATAGTTGGGTCAACGTCGGCGTTATTTTCAACAGTTGAAAATCGCCAACGATAACGACGTTGGCGTTGGATGGAATTATCGCCATCGCCCAGTACTAGTATGTACATGTGTAAAGGCTGTTTCGTGAAACATATTTATTTTTTAAATTTATTTATTATTAATTTTTGCGAAATCGACAGTTTACATTTGATCAGTTTGTACATAAGTGTTATTTAGTAAAATAAAACCAATTATGGATTTCCTCTTTGTGACTTTAACTGAGACAGCATAATTATAAATTTGTGAGAAAGGAATATGAATTAAAATAAAAAATATATACAAAACAAAAGATTATATAAAATGAAAAATTTACAAAACAATACAATTATGGCCATGGAGAGAGGTTGTAGATATAAATCAAATCATAATAGAGATATAAACAATATAAACAATAGAGACATAAACATTATTCACAAACTATCAGAGAAATATTCTTTTATGGACCTCTTGTATTTGGTAAGTTCGCAACTGAAAATATCAACCTTAGACAATACGCTATTGTAATTATTGCATAGTCTGTTCAGGCAAGAATTCTGCTTAGAGTTCGTTTTACTTTGATCATCCCTGAAACAAGAGGGTGTTGAACGCGCAGGTACATTGAATGGAATCTTGTTTAGCAACTCTGGACATTGAATATTATTGCTACTTTATACAGGAATAGTGCATCCTTATAATGTCTACGTACACTCAGTGAATCAATTTTAAAGTATGAAGCTGCCTCTGCATAATTATTAAATCTTACAAATGACTTGTAACAAAGATATTTTAGGAATTTGTTTCGAATTGCTTCAATTTAGTTTATGTGGATTTTGTAAAATGGAGACCAAACAACTAATGCAAACTCTAAATGACTTCGTACATAGGCAACATATGATGGATATAGGGAAAATATATAAATTTGTGTTCAGTTTTAGCTATTTTTTATGTTACGTAGAATTATTCAGTATCGTATCAATTACTGGTCTATCTTTTTATCGTATAATTATTGTCTCATTTTTTCCAGACGCATTGAATTACGCTTGATAAAAGTAGTGCAAATTCACTTGCCTTCAAGGCGCTTCGCACATCCGTCGATGCACGAGTATAAATTATATATCTGCACTTCTCAGACACGTGATTTGTTTCGCTCAATTAACTTTTGTTTCGCAGCTGTCTCGATACCGACCGAAGCTGTAAAGATTTTTGTGTACAACAAAATATGCACGACTCCTTAGCGCTTGCACGGGAGTATTGTACGAGAAGATAGCTCAAATAATGACCTGGAGAGAATTATGACTGGAGCCTAAGTTATATGAAGACTGAAGACGAGTAGTGCAATCATAGAAGATACAGTTAGAGCAAGGTGAAGAAGAAGCTAGCTATTCAGTTCTTCGGCCAAAATGGACAAACTTCTATCTGTTCTTGTCTTCATTGAGTTAAATAAAACCACCTGCAAAGTTATCCATGTCAAGAGGTTTGCCTTACTGACTGATGAATCTTTGAGACAGAATAATATGTAAATATACAAGAAAATTAGCCTCAGATAACAAACGTATCGCTAACCTTTTAACCATGTTTTTTACTTCAAATTGTTTCTGATAAGCACCCGATAGCTCTATAAATACCCAGTGGTATTAATAATAACATTATGTCAGTGTTACAAGCAAACATTATTATAAGCAATAATTATTAGCCTGAAACATCCATGCAAAGTGAAAAATCTCCCGAGAAAAAATAAATTCCGCCGAAGGGAAATTGAACCTGTAGCCTTGTAATGTCGGTCAGCTGCTATACAAATTAAGTCACGTTGGCTTATTCTAAACCCGTCAAATAATTCGAAGATTTTTCAATTTGTACGGGTTTTTCAGGATAATATTGATTGCTTATAATAATAATCAGTTAATTATTAATCTGGCATAAATACATTGTCTTATAAACATTACATTATCATTAAAATAATAATCAAAGATACTGTAGCGCCAGTTAAGTTGGTGCTTGCATTGATTTTTGAACCAACTGCACGCAACTGATGTGCACTCGCGTGTTGTCAGTATCCGAATGGTTCCGAGCAATTCCGGATCTAACCGATCGTGGGTTTGTTGCAGTTCTCAGAATAACTTAGATTACTCTATAAATAATAGGATGTCAGTCCTTACACTCCCTAAAATAGAACTATTTCTTATTGTAAATAAATCAACTTGTAATCTTGACGCACCATTTTTATATCATTGAAGACTGAAACGATTTACTTCACAAATGAATCTGATATTAATCGTAATTAAAGGAGAGTACACATACTAATTTCGGTTGTCTGTGATATGCGTTATTCCTGCGTGAAATTATTCACGTTCAATAAACTAAAATTTGAGTCTTTTCAGAATTGGAACTGCTCGTGTGAAGAAAAATAATTCAGACAAACGTTTTGAAATGAAATGAAACGTTTTTCAAGTGTTAAATTTTTTGAGAATGTTTACGGTATTTTCTAAAAATTGACACTAAAAGATCAATGTTTTCTCTTTCTAACACCGTTTAAATCATATATCTCCTGGTAATACAAAATGAGATAGCGTAACTTTTATGAAACCGTGCAGGCTGGTGATATATCTCCCAAAAGACTATGCGGTTATTTGTTACGTCTGTAAACAATATCTCCCAAAATTGCCCAAGGGCTTAAGGCCCCATAGTAAGGGTTCAAATATGGCTTGAAAGGGAGATATTTAATAATTTTAATATATATAAGTGGGTACAGTGATGTTATATAAGTACATATGGTTATAAAATATCATTATAATCGCAATCTCACCAAAGAAGAATCTGGTACTTGTGCTTGGTGAGCGAGCACTAATTACAAGGAAAATAGATTAACATTACGCAATAGGTAATAGGTAAGTATATATATATAATAGGAACAATTTAAACCTCTGGATTATCTATATGTGTAGTTGTACATGTATAGTATTCTGTAACATACTAATTATTGACTAATTAGGAACATCTAAATACAGTGGAGATGAGTATAGACTGATAATAAATATAAATAAAGGGAAAAACAGGCCATTATTTAATATATAGTTAATTATTTCTGAAAGTGTAACTTCAGTTTTAGTTTAAGTTTGTTGATATCCTTTAATTTCTTTATTTCAATCGGAAGGTTGTTGAAATACTTTATTCCTAAATATGTATAGTTATTTTGCATTTGTTTGGTTTTACATTTTGGTATTTTGATATTGTATTGATATCTTTTTGATAGGTTGGTTTCAAAGTTTTTGATTATATTATTATCTTTATAAATTTGGATAATTGCATTTTTCTTGAAGATATCCTCTACTCGGGGCACCCCGAAATCTGCAAATAGCGTTTCTGTTGGATACGTGAAGGGTTTCTTGAGGATTACTTTCAGGATTAGCTTCTGGACCACTTTGATCGGGGTTAGAATCTTATTGTATGACCCCCTATACTCTTTTTAGGTTACTTCGTTTTAAAATATTTTTTAATCTTATGAATATATATACACATTTTCTGATACGCTTAACCAATTTACAGATAAATAATAATTGGATGACTTGTATAGCGCCGTTTTTGTGCAAAATCACCTCAAGGGCGCTTCCACTTCATATGTTGTTCTATTATCACTCCGAGATATTTAATTTCTGAATTCTGAGCCTTGGATACATGTGTTTTTATTACATTTGTTATTGTCAATCATTATTTTAGTGTTAGGGAGTGTTTGTAGTTTGTTAATTGAGAAATGTTTATAGTATGTCTTGTTAGTGTTCAACGAGAGAAGATTTGTATGAAACCATTGTTTCAATGTGTTAATGCTATTATTTGTTTGTTCGTTTACTATATTCCAGTCCATCCCATTCACTATGATAGCTGTGTCGTCGGCATATGATATAATGTTTGCGTTAAGTGGTAGTTTGAAAATATATAAATAATTTATATATAGATAAAAACGGTAGAGGGAGCGCGCTAATTTAAAAGAAACGATAATAACTAAGCGAAAATTGTGAAAATATTTATTAAAACACCACTCGTTTGAAATGGAGCAAAATTTGTGGAAAAATGTTTAGTTGAACACGTGTTCCAATTTATTCTGAATGGACCAATATTTTATTAGGAAATGAATTACAATCACGTTTTTAACAGGATTTTATTAAATCAAAAATGAAATTAATTGCATGACATTCAGTACACATCTTCACAAAAAATGGTCACATGTCACATTCGTGACTTTCCGAGATACTTGCAAAAACACTGCTTATGTTAATTTTGTAAACAATGATACGTGTTTATGACCTGGTATTTCCCAACCTTCCCCAATGATGACCTTATTATTGTATCTCAGGTCAAGCAGAACAGTAATTTAAATAAAGTTTTCCTGTTTCCGATGAGTTACAAAACTCATTGTAGGACGGGAGGAACTTACAATACATTGGTGGGAGTTAATAGGTACAATTTAACATTGGTATTTTGATACCAAAATTATAAGATTCGCATAAGAAACAGTACAAAAAGGGAGGTTAAGTAAAATAAACAAGAAAATAAAAAAAAGAAACAGATAGGATTATACAAATAAGCACAAAGCCAAGGTAGGAATTTACAAAAAGGTACTTACTAACTAATACATCGGTAAAAATAGATAATGGTCGATTATAAAGACAGGGGATAAAAAAGGAGAGAAGAAGAAACAAGACAAAATACAACACGACAAGAATTACGTATTTTCGTTTTTATATGGTTTTAAAAAATATTCTTTTAAAGCATTACTTAGATTTTTTTTACATGCTGGCTTTTTTATATATATCTGGAAGAGAGTTATAGAGTGTATAGGCAATAAAACAAAAGGTTTTATTTTATTTCGTATGCTAACTCTTGTAATGTCATCCAATTTTAGACAAATGCGTGTATCTCCGCGTGTGTATGCGTGATTGCCACCAAAAGTGCATTGTCATCTATCACAAATCTATCTGCGGAGTTTCAGCTCGATCGAAAACTTAATTACTAGGCAAAGATAAGCACAGATTATTAATAAATCACAAAATTTTCACGGAGATAGAAAAAAGATGCATAATTTTCGTGAAAGGCTTAACGCAATACCTGAAGATATTACAATACAAGAGACATCTATTTCTAAAATAAAACAAAAGTCAGGTCTTTCTATCTTCGTAGAAGATGAAAGCAAATACCTACATTCATACATATGTATTGCAATATAAGTAGTAGGCTATCCTACGTTGGACACCATTGCAATATAAATAGTAATACAACGATGGGGCCCAGTGTAAGGGCGCCAGTGCAATGATACAAGCCCCCGTGTTCGTGCAATACACGATGGGTGGCAGTGCAATAATACAGTGTGATATAAGTAGGATTTAGAATATAAGTCGATCGGCATAGATGGCATCAGGGGTTTTATCCCTGAGCATTACCTCGGACAAGCTCTTACAAAGGCATGATGTCGATTCTCGCTCAAGACGTGGTGTTAGCTATCAGCTTCTGCGACCATCATTCAGAGACAGGAGGTTCAGTAAAGACAAAAGAGTCAGGTTTCAAGATTATACTATTGCAAAGGGCAACGTTACAACATAAAACAGGGTCATCACAAAGAACACAATTATACACGTGGGGAATGGAAAATATTATGGGTACAAAATTTAATCATAACTAAGTTCAATCTCTCTCTCTGAAGTCGCGAAATCGGCACTAATTTATGGAAGCACATGACTAGGGAGTGGAAAGGTCAAGCTTACATTGTTTTTTCGGTCGGTGAGGTGGAATGTGTTGCGGCCATATTGTCCACGCGCAGCGAGCGCGTTGGAACATAAGTGAACAAGGAGAACATGGGTGACATGGGTGGAACATGGGTGAACAAAGAGTGTGTCGACTCAATTGAACGACGGCTCAATTGAGCTTAACGAGTACCATGCGTAGCAATGAGCAAACTGTGCTTTCCTGATACGGCTCGCCCAATATGTCTCCTTTGATAAAGCTCCCCCCCGTACGGTTCCCAGCTCCCCAGCGTAAGTGTATGATCGTACAACTCTTGGTACCATCATTTTTTTTGATGGTGGATTTCTACTCAAGACGCAGATATTTTAATAAAAGTTTATATGAGTATGCCAATTTTGTTGTACGGCTGTATATACTCTCTGCATACTTACTTTACCAATGAGGACAACAGTAGAAATAATCATTTAGGAGATCAGCCTTTTGACTTGAAAATCATGGATGCGCCGCATCCCAAGCATGTATGAAGGGACCGCGCATGGCACACTGCCACTCCTTCCGAACATCCCAAGCATGTATGAAGGGACTGCGCATGGCAGATTGCCATTCCTTCCAAAAATCCCAAGCATGTATGAAGGGACCGCGCTTGGCATATTGCCATTCCTTCCGAACATCCAAAGAATGTATGAACGGACCGCGCCTGGCACATTGTCATACGTTCTGAACATCCCAAGCATGTACGAAGGCACCGCGCCTGACATATTTCCAATCGTTCCAAACATCCCAAGCATATATGAAGGGACCGCGCATGGCACATTGTCATACGTTCTGAACATCCCAAGCATGTACGAAGGCACCGCGCCTGACGTATTTCCAATCGTTTCAAACATCCCAAGCATATATGAAGGGACCGCGCATGGCACATTGTCATACGTTCTGAACATCCCAAGCATGTACGAAGGCACCGCGCCTGACATATTTCCAATCCTTCCAAACATCCCAAGCATGTATGAAGGGACCGCGCTTGGCATATTGCCATTCCTTCCGACATCCAAAGAATGTATGAACGGACCGCGCCTGGCACATTGTCATACGTTCTGAACATCCCAAGCATGTACATATTTCCAATCGTTCCGAACATCCCAAGCATATATGAAGGGACCGCGCATGGCACATTGTCATACGTTCTGAACATCCCAAGCATGTACGAAGGCACCGCGCCTGACATATTTCCAATCCTTCCAAACATCCCAAGCATGTATGAAGGGACCGCGCTTGGCATATTGCCATTCCTTCCGACATCCAAAGAATGTATGAACGGACCGCGCCTGGCACATTGTCATACGTTCTGAACATCCCAAGCATGTACGTATTTCCAATCGTTCCGAACATCCCAAGCATATATGAAGGGACCGCGCATGGCACATTGTCATACGTTCTGAACATCCCAAGCATGTACGAAGGCACCGCGCCTGACATATTTCCAATCCTTCCAAACATCCCAAGCATGTATGAAGGGACCGCGCTTGGCATATTGCCATTCCTTCCGACATCCAAAGAATGTATGAACGGACCGCGCCTGGCACATTGTCATACGTTCTGAACATCCCAAGCATGTACATATTTCCAATCGTTCCGAACATCCCAAGCATATATGAAGGGACCGCGCATGGCACATTGTCATACGTTCTGAACATCCCAAGCATGTACGAAGGCACCGCGCCTGACATATTTCCAATCCTTCCAAACATCCCAAGCATGTATGAAGGGACCGCGCTTGGCATATTGCCATTCCTTCCGACATCCAAAGAATGTATGAACGGACCGCGCCTGGCACATTGTCATACGTTCTGAACATCCCAAGCATGTACATATTTCCAATCGTTCCGAACATCCCAAGCATATATGAAGGGACCGCGCATGGCACATTGTCATACGTTCTGAACATCCCAAGCATGTACGAAGGCACCGCGCCTGACATATTTCCAATCCTTCCAAACATCCCAAGCATGTATGAAGGGACCGCGCTTGGCATATTGCCATTCCTTCCGACATCCAAAGAATGTATGAACGGACCGCGCCTGGCACATTGTCATACGTTCTGAACATCCCAAGCATGTACATATTTCCAATCGTTCCGAACATCCCAAGCATATATGAAGGGACCGCGCATGGCACATTGTCATACGTTCTGAACATCCCAAGCATGTACGAAGGCACCGCGCCTGACATATTTCCAATCTTTCCAAACATCCCAAGCATGTATGAAGGGACCGCGCATGGCACATTGTCATACGTTCTGAACATCCCAAGCATGTACGAAGGCACCGCGCCTGACATATTTCCAATCCTTCCAAACATCCCAAGCATGTATGAAGGGACCGCGCTTGGCATATTGCCATTCCTTCCGACATCCAAAGAATGTATGAACGGACCGCGCCTGGCACATTGTCATACGTTCTGAACATCCCAAGCATGTACATATTTCCAATCGTTCCGAACATCCCAAGCATATATGAAGGGACCGCGCATGGCACATTGTCATACGTTCTGAACATCCCAAGCATGTACGAAGGCACCGCGCCTGACATATTTCCAATCCTTCCAAACATCCCAAGCATGTATGAAGGGACCGCGCTTGGCATATTGCCATTCCTTCCGACATCCAAAGAATGTATGAACGGACCGCGCCTGGCACATTGTCATACGTTCTGAACATCCCAAGCATGTACATATTTCCAATCGTTCCGAACATCCCAAGCATATATGAAGGGACCGCGCATGGCACATTGCCATTCCTTCCGAACATCCCTTCAAGGCTTGGAGCAATGATTTTCATTAATTTATTGTTTTTAACCATATAATCTTTCTATCTTTTTATATAAAGAAGAGTGTCTGTGGCTGGCGGATGGTGTGGATTTATTTTTTATACAAATCTAGAGTTTTACTTACTTGACCTCTAAAACAAGAGAAAGTCACCGTTTACATCATCTTTCAAAAAACTATGCATACAGCCCGGGCAACACAGGGAACTTCAGCTAGATCTTAAAATATATACATTTGAATATTGAAGACAATATTAGTGATTTTTAAACGAAAATCTGAAACGGAAAAATAACTGATTGTAGGTATATTTTAATCTCACCGAACAACAACACTCGAACAAAGAACATGCTGATCTCGCGCAGGAGTCAAAAGTCAAAACTCAGTCCCAGATGTGACCGTTTCCTTTTCTGATTTTTTCGTTTAGAAATCACTAATATTGTCTTCAATATTTAAATATTACAATTTAAGGTTTTACTCAATAAAGTTATTCCGAAAAATAAATATACATTTGAATTTCAGTGTGGTTTTCTCAAGTAAATGAAGGAAGTGGAAATAGTTGGAAGCCGAAATCAACCCACTTCCCGACGCCCGATCGAGCTGAAATTCGGCAGATAGACTCGTTGTCGATGAAAATGCACTTTTGTAGCACTCGTGCATACATATTGTAACGTTAAAAAAATATGCAAATTTAAATTGCCAAAGTAGTGCCCGATTATTGTTGTGTTGAAAGTTTCTCGGGTGCGCGGATGGAGAAGACCGGTGACAATACAGAAAAAAAACGAACGGACGCGGTTTTTTTGGAGGACGATTCCGCGGCGCTGAGAGTGGCTTGACTATCTTATTATTTAAAACGTAGACTAGTTGAGACGATTTCCAAACGCGCCATTGGGGCGATTGAGTATATGCGTTGGGTTTTGCCAGACAAATTTATATCAAAAAAATGAAAAAGAGCACGCGGATACCATCAACCGATCCTTCGGAGAATGAAGGATACAGTAAACTAACCAAACATTAAACAAACGTTTTGACTCCTGCGCGAGATCAGCACGTTCTTTGTTCGAGTGTTGTTGTTCGGTGAGATTAAAATATACAATCAGTTATTTGGATTATAAAATAGTTTTATTTGTGAGTGTTTTTGAAGTATAATTCCTTGGAGACTACAGTGGATTACCAAGCATGCTGTCGGGGTGACATCAAGATGAATCCTCATTGTCCCCGCGTAGCCTGCCAAACGTTCAATGGATGCTGGTTAATTGAGGATGGCCTCGCGCACTCCTTCCCACGAATCTCTACCTGGAGTTAACTCATACGGATTTCGCGGGGACCTGTCGTCCTGCTCACCGCTGGCGGACTCTCCAGCCACCCTCAGACAGGACAACATGATCAAGGTTCTTCAATGTTTTCACACATTCTGCCCTCCTTGCCTTAGCCCCATCATAGCCCAGGTGATTGACAAGGGTCCATGCTCATCAGACATGACAACACGCATTGGATAATATATTAAATAAATAAAAAATAATGCAGTTAATGTAGAACATAAATTAAGGTAATATTTAACTAGAATTTGACGGCCTCCAAAGAGGGGTAAGGCTCTCGAAAATACTTTCAGTATCGCCTTGGTGTGAGACCACCATTAAGAATTGAAACGCTGCTTGAAATGGCTTCGGGCGTGTTTTGTGACCAGATTTTAATAGCCAGGTGCTTCCCCACTTTCCTCTACACCATCTCCTTCCCCTCCCCACTATCTTCAGCCTCATAAAATACCTAGACGGTAGACTAGGTATTTTATGAGGTATTTTACCTAGACGGTAGACTAGGTATAGGTAGGTTGGGACTCAACTGCTCCCTAGAGATAGGGAGCAGTTGAGTCTCTTGTGGAGTTTCACATTTAAGAAAATGGATTAGGTTTTAGCGTTGTTGATTCCAGTCCCCGGACAGGAAGGTTCAATCTTCAGTCAAACCAATTAATTTTTTTAGTTTAATTTTAAAATACATATTAAATTGTTTGTCAGATCAGAATTGTTATGACGAATATAAATTGACTCTAAAGACACCGACGGAGGTAGACAACTACTTAAATCTAGAAAAAAATCACCCACGCTTTTTTTAAAGGTTTTTTTATTCATTTTATAAAAAAAGTATAATTATTTAAATTTACATCATGAGAACATATTTCAAACTATAATTAAACATGTTTACTTTTACGAGAGTCTAACACTCGTGGGTAAAGGGAAAAAAAATAAAATTGAAAACTTAACATACGTATTTATATAGAAGAAAAAAATTCACAAAAACATATAAAGTGAAGAGATTTTTATTTTTTTTATAATAATATATAAAATAATATAATGGGATGTTATCGTGATTCAAATTCGCTAAATTATTTAAGGTAGTAAAGTTTATTTTATTTTTAAATTTATTTAAGTCCGGTTCTAACCTTACCTCTGTCGCTAGTTGATTAAACCACACCACTCCAGTGTAAGTGTACTATTATTGTGCAAAACTGGTGTGCATTAATGGAGTGCATAAGCGACCCATTGTATTTTGCCTACTGCTCTCAACACGAACCATAGCACGTTTATTAAGTATCTTAAGTAAAATACATAAATACGTGTGGATTATTGTGTTACCAGTTTATTAAAATAAAATAAGGATTATAAAATAGTTTTTAATTATTTTAAGATGTCATGGATAATGCAAAATTTAAACGAGTTCCGTAAATGCATCCTTGAGGAATTGATGTGAAAAAAAGCGTATTTTTTAATTTTAACAGCATGAACATAAGCTAAATGATGCGATACAATAAACCAAACGATGAATTCTAAAGTAATTGATGTATAAAAATTGAAATCTTTAATACTATTTCACAAATGAATTTCAATACATTTGGATTGAACGAATTTGGAGACACACTAAATTGTCATAAACGAGAGATGATAATGGTTTAAGCCTAGAGCACGAGAAAAATATGAATTACTGGGTTTTCCAATAAGAGGTGTTATTTTGATATTCAGTCGTAAAAGATCAATGGTTTCGTTGCTTGTGTGGCACGTAGCGACGTCTTGTTGAAATTAAACGTTGTCCAGATCAATACCATCCAATTCCGGCCATAAAAAATCATTAATCATCTCTCAATAGCGCAATCCATTCACCGTAACTGTTGCTCCAGCCTTATTTTCGAAAAAGTAAGGTCCAATGACTCCGCCGGACCATAAACCGCACCAAACAGTCACACGTTGAGGATAAAGAGGCTTTTCAACAATAACTCTTGGGTTTTCCGAGCCCCAGATGCGACAATTATGCTTGTTGACGAAGCCACCGAGGTGGAAATGGGCTTCATCACTCGAGATGATTTGCATTTGATTCACTCAAGTGAATTTTGATAATTTCAATGCCTTTTATGAAGCGTGTATCGTTCCATTTTTATTAAAAACGTAGTTTCTACTTGTCAAATGTCAACAATTGACAGCTTCAAAAGTAACATCTACCGAAATAGCGGGCTATTCAAAATAACACCTCTTATTGGAAAACCCTCTACATGAGAAAAAAAGCGTAAACTATGCTACGAAGGGGTATTTTCACGAACTATGAATACCGTTAAAATGTGTGTAATTCTGACCTTTGTACTAAAAATATTTAATGTTAATATTTTCATTAATAATTATTGATTTTTAAAACGATCTAAACAGCACGAAACAGTTCCAACCGGCTGCAACGTCATAATGACGTAGAAAACGTCAATGTCTGGTAAGATGACTGTCACAAACGTCGCGTCACGTCTCACCGAATTTACAAATAAAAACGTTGTTTTGGCGGCAAATCGAAAATGACAAACTTTAAATCGTTATGGAAAATGTATTCGTTAACATAAATACCCTTTTTGCTAAAGGAAGGAAGCAACCGCAAACTTCGCGAAACGCCGAATAATTCGTGGTTCGGCTCGCGTTTTTGGACGATTGTTGTTTATGAGGGTATAAAAGTAATTAATCTATTTGACGAATCAAGAGGTCTTTATAATATCTTGCATAAACAGGCTTAAATTATATTAGTAATATTCGATCAGGTTGAAACAACTACAAAATATGACACAATATCTCGTTTGGTCAACAAGAGGGTTTCATAATTGAATAACTCAGACCACCATCGTTAATAAACTTAAATTATTGCACAATCTTAAATCATTGTATTGATTTTAAGATTGTGCAAGGTTATTGCTATTGCAATAGGTTATTGCAATCTAATGGTTAATACAGAAAATTCTTAAGAAAGTTCGATAACTGCGCGCTTCCAAGATGCTTCTTGAATTAAATACATTTAAATTATCTTAAATTCGGCGCCCTATTTGGGACATCCGTTTTCTATTGGTTAACATCGTTAGTAATGTGAGGTCGAGTCACACTTTTAATAGTCTTCTTTAGCCAGTCCCTCATCTTGAAGATGCTGGTGAAAGCCGTGTAGGTGTTGGCTCGGCAGGAAGATTTGGCATCATTGAGGGGTCCGTTGCTCACCACCCCGCGGAGAAACCAGCGTGTGAAGCCCTCTCTATCACCCAGGGAAGGAAATACCAGGCCTCCACCGCTGTCACCCTGGCACATGGCCCTGCCTGAAAAAAAACAGGAAATGATTTAATAAAGCTTTAAAAAACCGACTGAAGCTGCATTGAAAGTTCTCCTTCTTTCTCATGATAACTCTCCACACCTTCGCAAATCTTCCTCTATTTCTTGGTAACTCTCCACACTACCGCGAATCAGCCAAATTCTTACGAAAATCATTACGAATTCTTCAATTAATCAAAGTAAAGTCAAAAAGTACAATTACACTAACCTAAAATAGATAACAATTTTTTTACGAAGATGGTCAACTCACGGGTTCCTCGCCAATTTAGTATTTGATTTGACTCAAGATTCACAGCGTTAGATTTCTAAATGTACATCTAATCCAGAATATTGTAACATTTAATACCATTTAGTGGTAATAGATCCCGATTGTCACTACCGAAGAGTGAATACAAATTTAAAAGCATGAAGAGCGACCGTAGTGCTGAATAAAGACTTTCCTGATCTCCGGTGGAGAAGTGCAGAAAGCGCCCTGATGTGAGGATGAAGAAGGAGTAAATATGCGCCTGCGCTATCTGGGGACTTCGGAAGACAGCACTGATGCTGCGGGAAGACATGAACCCTTCCAAGTGCTCATCACGAACTGAAAAACCCCTGTGTCTCCCATATTAGCGTTCTCACAGTGCGTACGTGAATTCTGGATCACAAAACTTTGCCCGGCATCGTAATTTCGCTATAATAGACGTCAGGCCAGCTTCAGGACTAACATATAAATTATGTTGCCTTCTAATATTATAGTAACAATGCTATTCATTGCATGCGTTCTTCAACTGACAATCCCATCATGTACCCCGTTACACCCTGTATAGTATTTACCGTTGAGATGTCCAGCGCACATCTTATCTGTGGTGAGGTACTTGCTGAACTTGTACTTGGACATCTCCATACGGCATTCCCCGTAACCAATGACTGGCAGATCCAGGGTCTTCAGTTCCTCTGATGGTTCTCCGTTCTCTGTACTTCCCCAGCCAGCTACCTGCAAGGTACATATTTGTTGTGTTACAAAAGGTTTTGGAGGATTGTTATCATCGCCAGTTTAAATGGGTTGTTGGCTAAATGATTCTGTGGTTCTCCAATCCGCAGAATCAAAGGTTACGTGATTACTCTTAGTGTGAAATATTGAGAATTTGGACAATTCCAATTTAGTTTTTTATTTTAACAAAATTCACATTTAATAATTTTATGAACAAATAGATCAAGTACGCTAGAGGAGATTTAGGGCTAACCCGACGGCTAGACTGCTGGAGACAGAATAATATTATTTGCCGCGCGAGGTACCGCGCGCAGGTTTACAATGATACCAGCCTCACAAGAATGTAGGCAACTCCCTATAATTTACCTATAAAAGTCAATCATTGATGTTGTGTACATTTGTTACTACAATTTACACTACTTTAAAATGTAATAATAATGAATGAAGCTTATATTCCGAATTTATTGTAGAATTTCTTAGAAAACTTGCGGTTTCGCTGCATCTACAAATAAATGTTATTATGAATATCCTATTTACAAGAAAGATGCATAATTATTGATTTTTCACTTCCCTTTAAAAAAAACAAGCATAAAAAACACGGTTGCTAAGAATACATGAATCCATTATAATAACAATAGAGTATCCCAGTATTTTGTACAAACCTTCAGTACACTTCAGATTATTAAAAGAAAACTCTACTTGAAGCAAAGTTCTGCAGTTAAAACTTAATTTCCCTGTTTGCATTTATGCATAAGATTTATTTTATTAACGGTCCCAAAATGGTGCCTTGTGGCACTCCTAACGAAGTAGAAGAAGATCAAGTTGGAGGTTAACACAAATATGTATTAGATACCTATCTATAATGTTGAAATTATCAAGACTACCGATACCAACGTAAGATTGAGTGTATTTTTATTCCTAAGACACACCACGCAAATATTAATTATAAAAGTTCAGTTTCTGAACAATTTGAGAATTCAATGAATAATATTGTTTACTTGTTTACCTTGCCGATTTTTCCAGGTTCTGTTTGAAAGTTCTCAAACCTCTCATTGACGATGTCGTAGCAAACGGCCCGGACAGAGTGTGCCAACTTAAAGGGAGTCGCCAGCTGCAGCAGGGCCAGGTCTTGTTGCTGGTTTTGCTCATCCCCGCCATAGCGGGGGGGAAGATAAATTTCAGTTACCTGCAAATTATAGATGATTATTGTGGTGTTAGAAAGCATTTAATGTTTATTTATTTATGTTAGAAGAGTAGGCACAAGGAGGAACGCGGGAGACCTTTTGGGGATCTGGTGAGAGGCACGAAATGAAAGTCGGTCGTGAAGGTCACAGTGTTTATTGGTGAGTCAGGTAGCCGTGATGAGAGTTGACGTAGGACAGATGTAGTATTCTCCGGATGCTGGCTGTGATGACTGGTCAAGTGCGGGTTAGTGAGTCGACGCCAGGCGCTGGTGACCGGGACTCGTTGACGGTCAGACACTGGCGAAGAACGTGGGTCTTCAGGTACTCCAGTGCTGACGGGAAGGCCGAAGGTGCGGTGGACCTTGTAGGCGGTTGAGCGGGAGCTTCGTAGACCAGTAAAGATGCTGCGTGTCCTCGCGGTGGTCATGGTGCGTGGATGAAACGCTGGTCAGAGGCGCTGGAACCAAGGCGCTATATCCGTTGAAGCGCTGGCCAGGGACGGTGGCCAAGGCGCTAGGATGATGTCCCAATGGAGTTTATGATTGAATACGGGCGGAACCGGGAATATTGTCCTTCGTGGGGGCGCGGGGCGCGCCGGTTGTCACTCGCGAGAATTGTCAACTGACGGCAGATTGATGACTGACTGACTGCTCGCCGCGTCGGGCTTATTTATACGGTATAGCCGGTGGCGACAGTAGGTAGGTGGAATTGCAAATAAATCGGAGAAACTCGCTCAGTCTGGGCCTTTCGGGAACTTTCGGTCGGCGCTGCAACTACGCATAGGCGATAGGCTCGAACCTTCTTGCGAGTTGGCGTAATGTGCCCGACCGATTGCGACGTATTGTCGTAGGTAGCCCGCGTTGTTAACGATTTGTTCTTGGTAGTAATTTGCTAGTACCTAAGTAGGTCGAGCTGTTTACTATTAATGAGACAATTCTGGATTGTTCTCTCGACGCTACAACCCTATTATAAATTATACACTATTGAATTATTGTTTGAATTGTGTGAAATTATTAAGTAAATAACTTTATGTAGCTTTAGAGCGAAATAGAAATACTGTAAAGTATAATAAAAAGCAAATGTTTTAGATTAATATCCCTCTCTCACATCCGACTCTCATTGTATGCATTTATTAATATCGTAATCATTGTATGCATTTATTAATAAACTAACTCTCGTTAATAATCCAACCACTGCATTATTATAAAAGCTTTAAAGGAACTGTCACCTCCCCTTGAGTATTAATTTTTACATATTTTAAAACTAGTTAACATAGTAAATTATCATATGCTTTCGTAATGTATCATATGCTTGTCTCAAAGACTAAGCCATGCAAGTGTCAGTAAAAGCCGTATTAAGATGAAACCGCGAATGGCTCAAAATGTCAGTTTTGGTTAACTTTTGGTTACTTGGATAACTGTGGCAATTCTAGAGCTAATACAAGTAAACGAGGCTCTGACCGGAATGTTTTTATTAGATTACAAACCAATCGGCAGAATTACTCTCTGTTCTCAATGTACTTAACTGTTTCAATGCGAAATCCATATTTTAATCCTATTTCATTTCCCATACTAACTGAGAATATACAAAGTAACAATTATTTTACAAGCAATAATTATTCGCCTGAAACACTCATCCACATTGAAAAATCTCCTGATAAAAGACACATGACGCCAACGGGACACGAACCCGTGTCCCTTCGATTTCCGGTCGACAGCTCTGACCACTGAGCTATGGCGGCTTATCTCTTATCCGCGAAATAATTCAATATATACTAGTGTTTCATTCAACAATTACTGCTTGTTACATTTTTTCACCTGAAAACAACCAACTTTATTTTATATGAGAAAGGCATTGTAAGTGCTAACTTTCTCACTAGATGGCGTCGAGAAAAATTGTCTATATTTTTAGGTGAAATACTAGAACTTGTCAAATACTTTTATCAGGAGATTTTTCAATGTCGATGAGTGTTTCAGGCGAATAATTATTGCTTGTAAAATAATTGTTACCCTTTGTGCTCTGCATAAAAAATCTTGTCTTAAACATTAGTTTACAAAAAAAATAATAATACAAAGTAATTTTACCAACATCTGATTTCTGGATGAGTTTTACGTTTTCAGCCAAATCGTTGTCCCAGGACCTGAGGAACTTCCCGGCGGCCACCTTGTAATACTTTGCATCTATCTTTTCTAGTTTAACAGGGTCAAAGAAGCAATGCGCGGCTGAAAAGATAACATTAAACTGAAAAAAATACACATCGAATAGCTATTAAAAAACGTAACAGTAATTAAAAGTTTTAATTTCATTAAAAATAATATTAAAGGAGAATTATTTTTTACCATGCCCTCTAAAAATATTATATCAAATAGCTCTCTAAAAGTATTATATAAACACTTCTCTAGTCATCTAGTCAATCCAAATTATGCAAGTGCATTATATAAGCATAATAAATACAAAACAATACAAGAACAACACGTCAACTCACTAGAGATCAAATGGGAAAATAATTCACCGATTACATATATTTTCTTATCAGAGGGTTCGGCTCGGTAGAACTCCTAACTGGACTTATAAATCCTACTGATCCCTCAATAAAAATATTTAAAAAATCTTTCGTAATCCTACATGTATTTAAAGTGATTGATTTTTGCATTTTTAAATATAAATTCTTTGACAGATCTAATACGCCTAAATTTTGAATGAGAGAGCTAGGTAGAATGCCAGTAGCCGAAATAACAAATGGTAATATTTTTACAGTCTAAAATTCTTATAATCTCATATCCTAAATCTGTGTATTTTCTTTTTTTTCAGAAAAAGATTTTTGAATATTACAGGAATTTGGAATAGCGACATCAATGATGTAAGTTTTTTTTTAAAATTTTTTCATACTATATCGGGTTTATTATGACTAATCGTTCGGTCTGTTAGTATAGTTTTATCATAATATAGTTTATAAAATTCATTTTCTAAAAATGAATTTGGTTTGTAATCATAATATGTTACTATATTACGGCAGTCAATCAAGTTATGTTTTATTACCAAACTTTGGTGAATTATTTTTAAAATTTGATTGTGCCTAAATGTATAATCCATTCTAAAGTTTCCGGAAAAGCCAAACATTTTGTAGATAAATCATCAATTTGATTTGTATCTTTGATTATATGCTTCCTATAATTTTTAGTATTAATGACCCTGAATGGCAAGCATAAATCCTTCTATTTCTGCGCTCAACTCTCTAATACTCAACCAATTGTTTGACGATAGTGTTAGAAAATAGAGTTTAGTGTAGCTTTGCATAGATGTCGCTATATGTAGATACTTACCTTTCCAACAGACTGTTCGTTAATAAATAAGTTGATGTTTATGTTAGGATAGTTTTTCATAGATGTCGCCATAGATTCTTCCCTGTTAAAGGTTAATAAATAGGTTGATTTATCATTTTTATGTCTCTTCTGCAATAAACATTTCTGGCGAAATAAGTGGGTTTATATTTCTACCTTGATCCAAAATTAAACAATAGTTTGTCAACGTACTTTGGTTGAGATAATTGAAGTGTTTTGCTTGAATAATTTTATTTGAAATTTCAACTAGCCTCAAACTATCTATGTTTCTAAATCTATTGTAAGATGTTTGTATATTTAATAAAAAAATGAAATTACTTAAAAAATAAAGATATCAACAACTAAAACTGAAATTAAGCTTGTCAGGAATAATTAACTAAATAATTGCCTGTTTTTCCAGTCTATATTCATCTCTACTTTATTTAGATGTTTCTAATTAATCTCTTCATTGCTCAATATTTAGTATGTAACAGAATCCTATATATGTACACCTACACATATAGATGATCCAAAAGTTTCAATTGCTCCTATTATTATATAAGCGTTCCTTGAATCTTTTTACATCTGCTCGATATCGAACAAAAAAGCGTCTAACGAGATGGTATACAAGTTAAGACATGTTCGAGGGAGCGTAAAAAATCGATCATGAAATAAGCTTTGTACTGTGAAAAAATGGTAGGAATCTAGACACCAAAGTTGATATAAAATATATTTTGAACAAAACTTACCACTGATTACAAGATTAGCATGTATAATGGAACCTCCGCAAATCTGTATGACGGTATTTGTTGTTTCATCCCACTGGAAGATCCCGACGTGCCAAGGGAACGTATCTTTTTTAACAGTGAACCCATGTACAATTTGTACTCCACCAAAGGCCTTTTCTAAACCGCAATCTGCAATAAAACTGTTTTGTTAACTTCAAAGAAAGCACATTTTTTTGGATCTTAAAACGATCGTTCAATCTTGAACTAAACGTAATATGTAAAAAAATTTTTAAAAAAAGCCAGTAGTTCCATTTAAGCCTCGGGTTTAAAGGTTTTATTCGGTATTTCAGCGAGCAAGAAAATACTTAACCTGGTCTACAATCTGGAATAGGGTTGTCCCAACTCCCGCCTTGCATGCAGATCAGGTCGTCAAGGTCATCGCTGGGATTGTGGTGCCCGGACTTGCAAGTTGAAGTAATTACGGATCCATAAGGCAGATGCTTGGGACAGTCCATCTCGGTTCCTGATTTATAGCACCTGAAGTCCACAGTGAGGGATTCGACCATTGGACATCTTTCTGAAATTCAATTTTTTAAATAAAAGTATGGGGATCAACGAACTATCCAGACTGTTGATGATAGGAAATCATCACGCATCTGACACAGCCGCGGTTGTAGGAACACTGGATTGTACTCTTTGCTAATTTTTTTTATTTATTTATTTATTTATTTATTTATTTAATACATGTTACATTATTATGAAATTTACATAGAGTAGATATAATGAATCACCATACTAGGCGGCTGCCTGTTTCATGGTGACCAATTGAGTGTAATTAATTTGTATGAAATATGAAATCTAGTGTAAACATATGAAATTAGTAACTATAGATGAAGCTAAAATTAAAATAGACGTATACACATTTTTGCACTCATTAAAACACTTGCAGGCAGCCTAAGGTATTCTTAAAATCGGAGAATCAATTAGAAATGAGAAAAGAGTATCACAAAGCACCGTTAAACTCATACACAGGTACTACTAACGAACTCTTTCTTTTTAACGAACCTTCTTGTGTCCAGCTTTGGAAATAAACCTCCTTCCGAATTTCCCATCTCTTGGCAGGAGGGACATTCATCTTTTGGTGATCGATTGTTGGCAAGTTGTTGAGAACACTTTCTACACAATAAATGGTAGTCAGTCGAATAAAACGCAAGTAACACCGACCTCATCGCTATAACCACACTTCGTAACCGTTAATCTCCACCACCCACGGTGTTGCATTAGCCAGGGGTGATCCATGATCTTTACCAGATGCTATCCGGACAGAGGCTTTGCGATGTTGTTACTCGTAGCTGGTGGTGAAGATCATTAAATTAAGACTGAGAGTCGATCAGTAATATTACTGGACTGTTACTGGCGCAGGCGTTGGTCTTTTGGAGCATTTCCAATAGGTCTAAAAACTGGGGAAGGACATAAAACATAAACGAAGTTTAAATTAAATAACAACAGCTGGAATGGTCATGAAAAAAGCCTTACTCCTGCAAATTGGCGGTGAACTATCCCATTTGCCGGAATCGCAAGTGGCGAACACCTTTTCTGTAGAAGGGTCATAATTCGTGTTGCAAGAGTAGGTGATGAGAGTGAACTCATCCACGATAGTCCCAGGCAGCAAGTTCTTGCTAGGACCCGACACTGTGAACTTGCCGTGAGATGGATAGCTTGGCAAGGTACATTTAGATCTGAGAAAAAATGACAAATACAATCAAATAAAAAAATTGAAGAATAAAAGCAACAATTTTTTTTTAATTATCTTTCGGAGAGTGATGATTAATGAATATTAACTCTTGTGGTCTTTGAAAGTAAAATAAATTTATACGTAGTAAGTTATATCAATTAACACACAAGTATTTTAATCAATTGAATTTTAAGTTTTGAGTACTTTGATAACATAAAATAATAATAAAATATATTTATTTTAATTTTCCCATAAATCAATATTTTTCGTTTTACTAACAAAATTTTTCATAAAATATGAAAATAAAAATTTCAGAAAGTTTGTTGCCATTAAGAAAATAACACAATGCAGAAATATAACTTTATTACCATTACTAGCTTTACCCATCCAGGCGTTGTTGGCTCAGTCGGACTGTGCGAATAGAGAGACAATATTGCGTGTTGTTTTTACGTCCAACTGATGGCACTGTTTGTCAAAAAGCATGTTTCTCCAACAGATGGTGCTATTTAAAAAAAACATGTTTTTACCTGTCGCAGGTGACATCTGTATAATATGGTTATATAAAAAAACAAGCGTATTTGAATGCAACGTTGTGTCAAAATTTCAAAGCAATCGGTCAAGAATTTTCGGAGATTTAAGATTTTCAACAAACGAACATTTAATTTTTTTTATTTATATGGATAGATATACTCGTATTGATAGATAACGACAAATGAGCCAAGCGCCGATCGCACAAATCGTCAGATTCAATCAAGTAATGGAGGACTTGTATTGAGAGCGCGCCACCGGCCGTCACCATAGGCCTTGTACCTGTGTGATTGAGATTTTAAAACGATTTTTGCTGTGAATATAGTTGGATGTGCGACGCGTAATTTGAATGGATCAGATAAGGGCTACATTGTTGGTTAAAGCTGACTAAACTCTTGAAAACTAACATAACGCACAAGAATCATCTAAAATTATGCCATTCAAACTTTAGACTTTGGACTAAAAAATAATTTGGCCGAGCCATGTGATTTGAAATAATGTTACGTTAAAAAAATACTTGATATCAATGTGGTATCTTCACAAACTATGAAAACGATTAAAAATTTGTGAAAGACTTAAAGTTTGTTTTTCATAATTTTGATTTCAAATGGTTCCAACTGGCAACAACGTCATTACTAATTGGAAAACGCCAATGTTTGGTAAGACGGCTGTCACCAACCTTAACGCCGGCAAACGCCGGTTTTGGCGGAAAATCGAAAATGGCATATTTTAAGTCGTTATAGAAAATTTATTCGTCAAAATAAATATAAAATAAAAATACCTCCATTAGAGTAATTTTTATTTTTTTGATCAAAATAAATTAAAAAACCCATATGGAAGTAAAAAAAATTAGACATGTAAATAAATATTCTTACTTGTCAATAAATGATTGTGGAGTTGTGGTCGATGGAACTGAAAATCAAAAAAATAATTATTAAAAATTTAAAATTATAAACACCCAATATGATTAAAAAATAAAACAAACACTCTGTTTTAAATCACGCTCTCATTATGCACCATTCCGTGTTGATTTTTCAGAACACCTTCGTAACCCTCATTGGCTCAAGTGCCCTGAAGGAATCAAGTACAAATTGTGCTGGATGGTGTTTAAATCCATAAATGAAATGGCTCCACCCTACATCTCTGAACTATGCGTCCCGGAAAACACTGGTCTGAGGCGGTCAACTCTTAGACCAGCAACATCAGCAGCTGTAGGCAGACTGATGGAACCTAAGCGCAAGCCAAATACAAAGTTTGGTGATCGAGCTTTCGGAGTATCTGGGCCGAAGTCTTGGAATAAACTCTCTCCGGAACTAAGATCCAAAACAAGTCTAAGAGAATTCAGGTCTAAACTAAAAACTTACCCTTTTGAGCTATCATAGCGTTAATTAAATATAGCATTCCTGCGAGAAAGTCCAATTATATCCAATTTTCCATTTATGCCCTAAATCCTGTGTCTAAATTTCGCTAATAAACAATTAGTTAATGTTCATTAAAGGTTAATCTCAAGTGATCTACCAGGTACGGATGGTGCTGTATATTATCTCCTTATATAGTTATTAATAACATAGATCATTGTAGAAATGTATTATGTAGAGCGCCCTTGAAGTGATTTTGCACCAAACGACGCTATACAAATCATCCAAATAGTACTTATATATTATTAGCTTCACTTTTTGGTTTCACCAGGATTAATATTTAACTATACAAAAAAATACATATGCATATCCTATGTAAAGGCAGTAAAGATATATGTAAAAGGAGTCCCTAAGTTATGAATTAAACGAATTGGGTGATGGGGGAGTTCATTTGCAATCAACATGACTCAATACATAGTGGTCCCTTAATCAACTGGAATGAACCATTTATTGGCTGATGAGGAGGTCATTTGTAATCAATATGACTCCATACATAGTGGTCCGATTACTAATCAACTGGAATGAACTATTTATTGGGTGATGGGGGAGGTCATTTGCAATCAACATGACTCCATACATAGTGGTCCGATTCTTAATCAACTGGAATGATTTTTAACATCAACTCCACATAGGAGGCCCCGAGAAAAATAAATTCCCCAGGACATATGTCATATTTGGGATGTTGCAGTGCGGAGGTTCTTTTTGAGAAGATGAAGTTGTGAAAATATAATAATAATAATAATAATAATAATGTCTTTATTTAGGAAAGTTTACACATTACAATTATACATACATATTAAGGTGTACATTAATTTGTAACTTTTATATTTAAGGTTATAAATTTAACAAAAATTAAGAACTATTTATACAAACATAATATTTTGAAGGTAAATAGAAAATAAAAGCACAGTTGTGGTTTCTCAAATATCGCCTCACTAGGCTAGCCTGTGTTGAGGCAGAATTATTTGTGTTAGTTTCTAATACCATTGAACATACCTTTACTTGTATTAAGAAGTATTCGCTCAATAATGTGGTGGTAATGTGGTGACTTCAATAACTGCAAATTCGGGTGAATGCACCGGTAAAGGCCCTATTCTTATTTTTAATCCAAATTTTTACATTATCTTTGAAATTTTTTTGTGAATCACATTGTTTTATGCTGTCTGGAAGAATGTTGTAGAGTCTTGTCGCAAAGTATTTAAAATTTCGTTGACCAAACGTAGTATGTGTTTTCGGAATTTGTAATAAGATTTTGTTATTGCTTCGAGTACATCGTGTATTTGAACTTTTTATGTAGTAATTATTTATATTTGAGTATAGATGAGTTAAGATAGTTTTTGCATATAGCTGCCGAACATCGAATACATTCATAATATTAAAAATTAGATTTGAGTCTGTAATTATAGGTAGCCTTAGAATTATTTTTAAAATTGTTTTCTGAGCCTTTATGATTGGGTCTAGTGCAGATGAAGTGCCGCCTCCCCATGCTATGATACCATACTCAATAATAGATTGGCAGACTGCAAAATAAATCATTTTCAGGTCTTGAAAGCCGAGAAAGTTTCGTATGATTCTAAAAAAGTGCATGGTTTTTCTAATTTTGTTTGCAATTATTTGGGTATGAAGGTTCCATTTGAGATATGGATCAATGGTGAGGCCGAGGTACTTCATCTGAGTAGAGCGCTCAATGTAAGGGCACTGACAACATTCATCGGAATTCAAACACGAGTGTATTCTGATGGAGGCATCATCAGGAGGTTGACCAGTAATATTAATACTAGGTGTGACATATTTAGTTTTCTCTGTGTTCAGTGTGAGCGTGTTTATATCCAACCATTTTTTTACCATGCTTATGTCCGTTTCAGCTTTTTTGTAGACAGCTAGCCAAGTGTCAGCTTCAAACAGTAAGACGGTGTCATCGGCAAAACTAACGATTTTCCCCTGAATATTAATGTTGCATAAGTCGTTAATATACAACAGGAACAAAGACGGACCTAATATACTACCTTGTGGTATACCGTAGTTAGATGAACAAGTGTTGCTAATTATGTTATTTATTTTAACTTGTTGCTTGCGCTCATTAAGGTAGCTTTTAAAAAAGTTAAGTTCGTTTCCCGTAATACCGATTTGTTCAAGTTTGTTTATTAATTTACTGTGTGATATTGTATCAAAGGCTTTGGAAAGATCTAAGAAGATTGAAATACATTTTTTTCTTTTATCAAGGCGTTTTACAATGAAATCTGTGACAGCGGCAATAGCGTCCGAGGTGCTCTTGTTTTCTTGAAACCCGTATTGATTTTCTGAGATCAGTTTATGGCTCACGAGGAATCTTACCAGCTGTGAGTTGATGACTTTTTCAAATACTTTTGATAGGCTTGTTAGTAGGGTTATTGGTCGATAATTATTTATATCAGTCTTGTTTCCTGTTTTATGTATAGGAATAACGATACCTTGTTTAAGATTTGAGGGGAAGTGGCCCTGAGTGATACTAAGGTTTATTAAATGTTCTAGGGGCAATGCAATTTCCGTAGACAGCGTTTTCAAGATCTTGGTTGTTATGCCATCAACCCCGGCTGAAGAAGTGATTTTTAGGGAATTAATAATTTTTAGAATCTCTTCTTCTGACACCGTTTGGAAATTGAGTCTTCTGTTGGAGTATTGAAGTCCTCTTTCAGTAGGTTGAACATTCCCATAATTTGGTAGACGAGAAGCAAGATTTGAACCAATATTAATAAAGAAATTATTGATGTAATCCGCAACGACCTTAGGATTTTTTGATGTGTCAATAATTTTTCCATCAATGCAGAGTTTTTGTATGTCCTGTTTGTCTTTGGCATATTGAGTATTTGTGGCTTCTCTTAGAATTTGCCATATTTTTTTGGGATCGTTATTGCTTCCTTTGATTTTGTCTCCATAGTAGATTTCTTTTGCCTTTCTAATGACTTCCCCGCACGTATTTCTGTATCTTTTATAGATGTTTAATGAGATTACGTCGTAAGGATTGTCTTTCACTTTTTTGTGTAGTGCATTTCTTCTGCGAATGCAGTTGATGATTGAATGACTTATCCATGATTTCAAGGGTTTAATTTTGTTTGGAATTTTTTTTGACAAAGTTGTGGTATTATTACTTAATTCATTTTTCAAAAAGTCAACAAAATATCTCCATGCATCATCTGAGTTTTTTATTTGGAAAAGCTCTTGCCAAGATTTATTTTTAATTGAGGTTTTTAAATTTTCAAAGTTAATATTATTGTATATAAGAGACTGATCTCGTCTATTTTGTATGGTGTTGGATTGCAAAGTGAAGATTGTTGTGTAATGATCTGTAATTGTTGATTTGTAAACGATGCTTTTGTTTTGTTTATTAGTTTTGACCATTATGTGATCAATACATGAACTTGATTCATTGACTATTCTTGTTGGTGTATTGATGGTACTAATTAATCCATGGAATTCTAACATGTTCAGGTAGTCGTGACATTGGTGATGTGGATTATTTGGGAGTATGTTGATATTTAAATCTCCCATAATTATCAAATTTTTAGTATTGGAAAGATTGGATAATATGCTATTAAGACTGTTTAGAAATGGTGTGATATTACGATTCGAAGGAGAACGGTAAATTGCTAGAATGCAAGTGTCATTATTGTATGTTATTTGCAAACAGTTCGCGCCAATAATGTCTATTTCCGTTACAATGGGGTTAAGATCATTTTTTGTGTATACGACGACTCCATCGTTCTGGCTATCATGTTTTGTCGAATTGAAGGAAGAGTAGTGATTTATTAATTTTGGAGTATAAATGTTTGACAACCAACATTCCGTGAGAATAATTATATCGAAGTCTATATTAAGGTGGTTAAGCTGTATCTGGAGTTCATTAAAGTTTTTATTAATTGACCTAATATTTTGGTGCATAATTGTAGTGTTTTTTACCTCTGCTATAAGGTATTTGCAAATTTTGGCATCTGAAGTAGTAAAAGGGTTGATTTGATCACCATGTTCTGCATGTACGCGATTAAAGTTAATAGCCATTATAAAATTTATAATAAACAAAAAAAAGAATTGTTTAGTTCCCTTGAATGAGAGCTCCACTAATCCGTGGCCATCACTGGGGGTTTCAACCTTTTATTGCTAGTGCAGGAGTTCATTATTGTTACAGTGCGAAAATAAGCATAAGAGATATGACTCACCAATATTGGGGGAAACGACCCAGTGAATGACCGGTAAAAGTTGGACTCTCAATCAAAGAAATTAATCAATTCTTTTAAGATCATCCGAATGTTTGATGTAGTGTATTTGCCTGTCACCGTCATTTTTCCTAATCATTATTTTACAGTCTTTGTACCAGACATATTTGAAGCCCATTTCTTTTGCCTTTGTTTTAGACCTCCACAGAAGATCTTTGAAATAGGGACCAAGGATTTCTCCAACAAAAATCTTCTGGAATCCGTTTCCTTGTGTTGTAATTATATTAAGTTGCCTTTTGTTCTGTAGAATTTGTCGTCTTTTTTGGGGGTTAGTAAATCTGACGTGGAGTTTTGGGGGAACTCCAGGTCGTCGGTCCGGAATTTTCTTGATGTCGAGGATGTCATCGCTTTTTAATTCGATTCCTGAGACTGCGGCCACCCGTTTAATAATTTCTGCAGGCTGCTCACCCTCTTTTACTTCGATCCCAGTAAATTCAAGGGTGTCTTCATGAGTTACTTGCTCCACTACTGCCAGTCTGGCTTCCAGGCTCTTTATTATTCTGTCTTTTTCCGTTAGCTCCTTTCTCATTAATTCAACTTCCGAAACCAGTTTGATAATGGTCTCCATCTTAAGATGAATGTCATCGTACTGACGGCTGATGAAGTCCCTTGTGTTTCTGGTTTCTTGATTTTCGTCATCTATTTTCTTTATTATTGCTTGTTTAAATACTTCCAATTTTTTTTCCATTTTCATCTCCATTTTCTCCAGGAGATTATCGAAGTTTAAAACGTAGGGCTCAGATGAAAGGTTAGCAGCTGTCGATTGTCCTTTGCTTCTCAGATTTTTTTCTGAATTTGCCATTTTGGTTGACTCTGTGGGTCAAACACTGCCTCTATTACCCTTTTGGTTGACTTGCGATGTACTGATAATTTTTCGATTTTAAACTATTGATAATTATTTATTCACTGGTCAATCACTGACAAATCAAACACTGACTTAGTAAAACTAACAATTTTCATCGGATTTGACACATCCACGGGGAAATTTACTCGCTGTACCAGATTGTTAACTATTTATTTCGGGAGTAGATCAAAACACAGCTACTAAATGAGTCTTGAAGACACCTATGTTGGCGTAGGGAAGAATAACTTAAAGCTTTCCACAGCCGAACTGTTTTAACTCAATTTATGTAGAAACGTCATTTGAAACGACATTTGGAAAACAAACATTACCGATCACTACACGTGTTTTTTAATTCTTCATTTAAAAAAAAAATATGTCCTTTTCCAAAACTGCATTAAAACAGTATAACATAAAAACCTTAAACATACAACTTCTTGAACAAAAATTGAAATCGGAAAAATGGGAAGAAATATTAAACACCGAAGATGCCGAAAAATCTTCAATTATATTCGAAAAAACACTTCGCGAACACATAATAAATGCAACTATACATAAAAACGTTAAACCTAAATCAAAACATAGAAAAATTAAGCCCTGGATCACCCATGGAATAGTTACCTCAATTAGGAATAAAGAAAAACTATTTTATCAAACCCGAAAACAACCTAATGACTTAACTTTATTAGAATTATATAAAAAATACAGAAACAATCTTACAAATTTAATTAAAAAAACAAAAGAAAATTACTTCAAGGTAAAAATTGAAGATAGTGGTAAAGATAACAAAAAAGTCTGGGCTACAATTAACAACATTATTGGCAACGGTAATAAAAATAAACAAATAAATAAAATAACTTATGACAACGAAACAATAGACTCAATAAAAGAACCAACTAAAATTGCAAATATTTTCAACAACTACTTCGCTAAAGTCGGAGAGAAACTTGCCAAAAAAATCGACTCGTTCCAACCTAAAAATACTACCAATACATCCACACAAACTTGCCAAAATATTTTTGAAAAATTTAAAAAATGCACCCAAATAGAAATAGAAAAAATTATAATGAACCTACGAGTGTCCGCGAGCCCTGGTTTTGATAATATCACAGTAAATGTATTAAAACAAATGAGACAATTAATATCCAAACCAATTGCACATATTATTAATAACAGCATACAGCAAGGAATTTACCCAAAAGTATATAAAAATACAATAATAACCCCGATCTTCAAATCAGGAATTACATCTGACGTCTCGAACTACCGTCCCATATCTATTGTATCTAACGTAGCAAAAATATTTGAAAAAGTCGTAAAGTCACAATTAACTAAACATATCACTTCAAATAAAATCATTAATGATAACCAATTCGGCTTCAGAGAAAATTTAAGTACGCAAGATGCAATCGCAAAAATAACCTCTATAATATATAATGCTCTTGACTCGGGAAATAAATGTTTAAGCATATTCATCGATCTAAGAAACCACAAGAAGCTAATAATAGACAGTATAAACCACAAGAAGCTAATAAAAAAATTAGAAAATATTGGAATTCAAGGAACAGTTAAAGAATGGTTTAAAAGTTATCTTCATAAAAGACACCAACACGTAAAAATTAACAATATATTGAGTGAACCCACCTATTCCGAATTTGGAATTCCTCAAGGGACAGTTCTAGGCCCAATATTGTTTATCATTTACGTGAATGAAATGCTTACAGTACCAAAAAATGGAAAAATCATATCTTTCGCCGACGACACAGTTTTAATCATAGAAAAAAAAACTTGGGAAGAAGCCTATCAAACTGCGAACGTAGAAATAAACAACTTAAAACAATGGTTGGATGACAACTACCTCTCCTTAAACTCTGACAAAACCTATTTCATGACTTTCACATTATCAGACAAAATACACCCAACAATAAATTCCAATATAACTATCCATAACTCTTGTAATAATTATACTGACAACTGCTATTCACCTAAATGCTCAAAAATCTCAAAAAAAAGTAATATTAAATATTTAGGCATAATTATAGACCAACATATTAAATGGACTGAACATATTGCGCAAACTGTAAATAGAATACGTAAACTTTATTATGTATTCCTCAAACTAAGAAATATATTACATAAATCTTTGCTACTAAAGGTTTACTATGCATTAGCCCAATCAGTTCTGCAATACGGAATAATAGGATGGGGAGGAGCGTATAAAACCAACTTAACCCCACTTGAAATAGTACATAGAAGACCCATCAAAATTATTCTTAAGAAACAATTAGACTATTCAACCCAAAAATTATTCGATGAATTCAAAGTATTAACAATAAATAAAATTTATCAAAAAAACGCATTACTACAAATCCATAAAGACAAACTAACAATAAAGTCATTTAGCACCAGACCGAGAACCTTAGGACAAATAATAATCCCTAAACTTAATACTACAACAGCCCAACATCATTACACATACTCAGCAATAAAATGCTTTAACGAACTCCCTATAGAAATACAATCCGAAAGCAATTATGAAATTTTTAAACAAAAACTCAAAAAACATTTTACTATTAAATAATTTTTAAGTACGTGTTACGATGTGCCAACCTATATTTCCATTATGTACAAAATAAATGCCATCTTATAATTTTCATTATGTATAAAAATAATTTTTCATTATGTACAAAAAAAAAACAATTGCTACTTATATTTTTATTGTATATAAAAAAGCAATTCTTCATGCATCCAAATTGTAACAACTGATAAGTATGTATAGTACTGTCAATTTGATAGTGCTCCCTCCCTAAACACGAGAATTTCTCAATTAGGGAGGTATTGTTACCACTAATATTATATATTATATATATTGTTTTATTATGTATTATATGTATATTGGTTAATAAATAAAAAAAATAAAAAAAAAAAAAAACGTCGTCGTCAGATTATTAATGTCAACCAAGTATAAATGATGAGCGCGCGTTTGCCGACTATGCATCGGTGCTGAAAGGATATAATATATGATAATAGTTCCTCGGAGCATCTTCCATTGAAATGCAGGTAGATCAAGGACAGCATTCCCATCTGACGGTTGTGCTCAAAATAATGCAAATCCGTGTGTTAAGACAGGGGACTCTATCAAACGGACCGCCCGTTTATGCAATGCGTCAAGGTTTTTTTTGTATTTGGGCTCCAGACCAGAGGTTGTTGCCAAATTCAACAGTGGTTAAAAGTATGTAGTGGTGTGTACAAACATACGGCGCGTGGAAAGTATGTAGTGGTGTGTACAAAAATACGGTGCGTGGAAAGGTATACCAAAAATTATATTTAATAGTTGACGTGTACCCGGCGTTGTTCAGGGTTATGATTGGTTTTGGAGTAAAAATTGTACCTGAAAACTAGGTCGTTAAGATGGAAATACATAATATTATTGTTAAGAATTCAAAGTACGAGTATATATTTTTTAATTAGTTTCAATGGCAAAGTTTGTACATGATGGAGTACATTTGTTTCACTTGATTGCGCCATGTCTTCATCGGGCGTCCCCAAATTTTTGTACATGATGTAGTACATTTGTTTCATTTGATTGCGCCATGTCTTCATCGGGCGTCCCCAACTTTTTGTACATGATGTAGTACATTTGTTTCACTTGATTGCCCCATGTCTTCATCGGGCGTCCCCAACTTTTTGTACATGATGTAGTACATTTGTTTCACTTGATTGCGCCATGTCTTCATCGGGCGTCCCTAACTTTTTTATACCTTTCACTATTGTACACCATATTGTTACTGTTAAAAGAAAACATTATATCAACTTGTGTACTATATATTGTCTTCATCGGGCGTCCCCAACTTTTTTATACCTTTCACTACTGTACACCATATTGTTACTGTTAAAAGAAAACATTATATCAACTTGTGTATTATTTTGATCGCAGTGTATTGAATTGATTATATACCATTAGTGCCACCTGTGAATTTAAGATCATATTAATAAAATAAAGGTTCTCGCCTCTGCTAGTTACTTGCTGTTAAATCACGTCGATAAAAACAGTCTCATGTACTAATACCAGTTGAAATTGACAGTGTCCATGAATTTGTAAACATTCTCTTCATATAAAAGGATAGGTTTCCTTAAAAACTCTCTCTTGCTCCAAAACAATCAAATGTTTTTACCTTTCCTTAAGAAAAACAGGAACCGGCCTGTATCTAGTAAATTAAAACGCTGTAAAAAGTATCTATTCATGGTGTACCTACATTGTAAATAAAGTGATTCAGATTGTCTCTCAAAATAACAGTGTTTAATTTAAAAGGACCCTCCATTTATTAACAACTTGTCAATTTGTGTCCCTACATCATTTCAGTGCAGAGATAACGCTTTAAGTCTTCCTCAGGCGTCCCCCTTTTTCTACCGTCTACTACTGTATACCACATTTTTGATCAAATTTAATTCGACTCATGTATACAAGCGAGGAAATCAACTTATATTTACCAAAAAATAATATTACATATTATACCTAGAGAAAGGTGAAAGAGATCGTTCCTTTCGGACTCCCAACTGGACTTCGAGTGGCGTTATCCCGATGCCTGTATGAGCCAACCTTGTTAAATACCTTTTCTACAAACCTTGGCCCTGTCTTTCGTATACCAACCTTTTTCTTAATCAGTAAGCCTGCTTGTACACATATCCACCTTACGTTATTAACATCGATTTAACTGTAATGAATTGAAAAAATGATTGTATTGAAAATTTGACTTACTCAGGGAGCACTTGGGTATGGGTTTATCCCACTGTCCGCCGCTGCAGAACATCCCTCCGAAGCTTCCACCAGCGCGAGTGTAGCCTTCCTTACAAGTAAAGTAAATGTTTTTCCCATCTGCTATCTTATTTGAGCAAGCTGTCTCTGAGTTGTCAGAATCGTAGCACGCGAAGTTCACAGTATTTGATTGCTTCAGATCGCATGTGACTGAAAATAAATAATCTTGATAACATTGGAAGTATTGAAAACAAATTAATGAAACATTGTTATGAGTTGTCCATATCTTCCTTTAATCAAGCATCCCCATGCACAAGTCGTATGCATTAAAGAAGAATATACATTTTATCTTGAGTCCCTAGTCAGTAAATAGAATTCAATAATGGCAACGATGGCAGGGCTGTCAATTAAATTGTTGATGACTCTATGTAACACATCCAGGTCCTACATAATTCTCCTGTCAGATATTTTTTTTCGGATTCACTAGTTATTATTCATGGTGTGAAATATTTGTGCAGTGTGCGATGTGCATAAAATCTTAATTCATCATTCATTATCTTATTCTATTTCTACGCACATGTCTACTTATCAGTAGCTTGCAGTGACATCATGTTTTACGATTTTCCGTTATTTTAAATAATTTAATAACAAATACAAATGTTCTTTTTAAATTTTGATACATCTATTATGTCTTTTAAAACTGACAAAAAAATGTTTTACTGAGGATTTGACCTTCCTATCCAAGAACTGGAGTCGACTCTAAAAACTATACAAACCTCGCCAAATGTTGATCGGGAAGTACCGACATTTATTTCGTATATTAACTGCTTAAATGCCTCCCGATTTCGGAGAAATGCGTATGTGTCCGCTTGTGTGTACGTGATTGCAAATAAAATTTGAATTGATTATCATTGACAACTAATCTATCTGTCGAGTTTCAGGTCGATCGAATATCGGAAATGGATATTTAAACAAAATATGACACATTTAAAAAAAACTTCGGATAAGCTACACAATATGTCTGTAGCGATAGCGACCCAGAACTTTCTGCGAAGGAAAATCCTGAAATATGGAATATATCGTTACTGCACGTCATAGTCTGGGATCCCGATACAACAAACCTCACGTCATCGAATACATAAAAGAAACTACTTTTTAGTGAGAATAGACAATTAGTAAGCTTATGTAAATTTTTTGATGTAACCGTATTACTTTCTCTTGAAAAAGATAGGTAAATTTTGTTTCTTTGTACGATCATTATTGCATGTAACAAAAAATCTTTATGATTAACTTTCATCTCAATAAATAGTAATATAGAAGATAACAACACTAATGCAGCAAATAACTCACCGATCACTCGCACAATTACAACATACACCCACTACGAAACATTGCTAAACCTGGACATATTTCATGTATCTTTTCTAATGTATAAAACCAATTTAATCAAATTTAAAAACTATTTGCACTTAACTTTTAACAACATTTATTAACAGTCAAATACAATTCATGATATATAGTGTATTCAAGAATAAAAAATAAAAACACTTCCATTCTCTATACAACATTGTCTCTTCGTAAACCCATATGTTCACGGTATTTAAAAAAATGTTTCTTGTATTTTTAAGTCATATGGGAGTAAAATAAATAAATACAAACATTATATTTTTATTTGGATTCCTTTCAGGGTAATGATGATGTGTTGCATACTCCAATGAACGTAGGCAAAATAGAAAATAAAAAAAGAAGAAACCGTTAATTAATAATGCTTACTCGGTTTACACTTTGGTTGTCGTTTATCCCACTTTCCACCCAAGCACGTCATGCTTTCAAGAGGTTCATCCGACTTGTACCCAGCTTTGCAAGAAGGTTTAATGACGGATCCGACAGGACAACCGTCTTCCAAAACAGGGTAGCACGACAGGCTTACAGAGTCCGATTTAGGCTTGTCGCAGAGTTCTGGAAATATAAAACATTACTAATTATTACTGCGGCATAATAAAAGCAACAAAAGCAAGTTGAGGCAAAAAAAGACCTTGGCCGTCCGGCGGACTGGGGTCACGAATTGCAAATTTTTGTATACGCCTTCTTCACTTATGTCTTTATTTATGATTTTATTTTAGGATATTGTGTCATCTTATTTTTATGTAACTTTTTGCAATTCTAATTGCTGCACATCTCCAGGATATACCAAAAAAGTGGCCGAGTAGCTGAGAGATCCCACTGGATTTGGTTAGGTTTTCGTGTCGTCTTTATGAAGTCTTTGACATCTTTTTCTACCTGAAACTTTTTTGGTGAAACCCATACATATCGGCAAGAAATAGAGCCACGCGTGTGTCAGTCGCTGACATCAGGTTAACGCGATCACGCCACGGTGCCTCGGTGACATTGCCTAAGTACAGTTATCTTCAATTAATTAAGTCGATTTAATTACATGGTATTCATCAATGACAGGCAATGGCAATGCCGCACCTACTTCAAGCCAACATTTGAGCTTAGCATTTTAATCTTTGTGTAAACTACTAGATAAGTTCCAAAGTGATAGATATTCTCAGTTGCTTGAAATGTCGTTTGCCGTGTTTGGTGTCCAGATCTGAATAGTTAGGTACTTCTCCGCCTTCCTCTTCAACATCTCCACCCACTACGCACTGCCTTTAGTCTCACAACATAACAGATGCCATTGTCTGACTGACTCCAGATGGTTGGAAGCAGTTGGGACTTCTGTGTAGTATTTACATAAAAAAGGAGGGCGAAGATACACCTCAGTAATATAGAGATAGTAAGCGCGCCAGTCACCCGACCGACGACGCGGCGCTGACGAGCTGGACCGATGGTCCTCGTACGCAGTGCATAAGTGAATCGCGTGGTATTACAGCTCTTTATTCATTCGCCTACATATTACGGTTCGGGTCCACTTCATGGTAGCTTTTAGTATATGTAAACATGACAACTCACTTTGACAAACAGGAATAGGGGTCCACCTTGTGCGTTGGCATACGGATATTGTTTTGGTTACCACATAGCCTTTGTTGCAAGTGTACTCTAGGATGGTGTAATCTTGGACGGATGAGCCAGGATAAAATACGCCGTCGTTATTCTGGATAACGTATGCCCCATTGTCTGGCATCTTGGGCAGTACGCATCCACTGATGCTATTAGTTCTGTAAAGAAAAAAAACATAAAAGTATTAAAATTATACTTAAAACGATTGCACGAGACAAGCGGGGGAGTCTGCACAGATACTGTATTTCAAAAATGATGCCCGGACACAAAGTAATGCCAAAAGCCTCTCAGAGAGTTCAGCATTCATAAAATACTTGTAAATATTTCAACTTGGAAACTGGTTGTTTTCAAGTGAACACGGTTACATCAAATAATTTACATATGCTTACTAATTGTCTATTCCAAAGATGTTTTTATCATCCAAAAGAGGTGCCTACGAAAAATTACAAAATCTGATCACCGGGATTCGTGTAGACTAATTTTTAAGAATCTCAAACTTCTGACAGTGACGGACATATATATAATGGAGTTATGCCTGTTAGTTCGATCATCTCTAGAAAAGTTCCCACAAAAAAACTCAACACATAAATACGCTACAAGGTTCACAGAAAACTTATTAATCCCAAAAGCAAACAAAACTATATTTCAAAAATGACCACACTACATGGCCATTAAAGTATATAACAACCTTCCACGTAGCATCAAACAAATAACCGACATACTTAAATTTAAATCATCACTAAAACATTTATTTTGAACAAATATCACCACAAATGAATACCTTACATAAATTAAATACCTTCGTTTTTTTATTTTTTATTTACATACATTTGTTAGCATGTAATTGTTGGGTTATGTAATATAATTTGTATTTGTTGGTTTAGCTGGAAGAAATAGGATGTAACCTATAAGCTATACCCTTTGTACTCTGTATTTTTTTTGCAATAAATATTTTTTTGAATTTGAATTTGAACTGTCACTTGTTCTGGTTGGTTTTAACTGTCTTAACATCGATGCTGGCTTTGTATTTATAGGGCCAACGCGGGTCGGGCGTTCATCGATGAGAAACTCCCCGTTCATTGAGGTTGGGTTTGGTTAGGTATTTTCCCTGGCTGCTATGTATTGCAGTCGGGGGAATAAAAATTGTATGCAATAGTTCTGTCCAAGTCAGTTCAATTTACCTTTACCGTCACCTTACATCTCTTTTATTTATTTCATAATAAAATCTACAGTTTTACATATAAGGTTTGATATTCAACATCTTCTGAGTAAATATTTTTCTAAGTGCAGAAAATACAGGAAGGTTTTAGTTTTCAGATTATTATTTTAGCTTTTGTCCATTTTTTGGTGTTGATATTTATTTACTGGTTATAATAACGATCAGTTTACCGTAATTTTGTTCGACATTATCGGAAATGGTAATTGAGCTCAGACAGTTCTTTAGTTGTGGTAATTCCTCGTCTGGTAGCTACGGGTGAAGAGTAACATGTTTATTTATAAGTGATTCATATTCCGCTATCGTTGTTGCGTTTATGCAAATTCATGTTTGATATTATCAAATGTCATCCTATCATTTTCTCCCATAAGCATGCGATACAACGGTAATGTTTCCGTGTATGCTTCCAAGCTTCTCCAGTACGTTTTATCGCTGAACAAGTATTAAAATCGCCTGCGACGCATGTACCACCGCACGCAGGATGCATATTTCAACTACCACTACAACTGCCAATTGGGAAATCAATAATGAAATTGCAGATCTCTAGCGCGAATTTTGGAATACAAAAATTTGCATCGCTGACCCCAAAGAACAATTCTCTATGGAAAATAGCAAGCGCGCTGAGACACGAAGATTACACGATCCTCCCCCTAGCGAAGTTAAATGACACAGGAACGGCGCTGTTGCTACAATAAAAAACTGACGTGCTCGTCGACGGTTTGGAGAGAGCGTATGCAGACATGGACGGCCTTTGTAACCCGGTAACCCTATTGTAGCAGAATCTCTTCAAAAACTGAGCCGAACGCTGTCGATATTCACTTTACTATGCCAAGCGAGATTGCTGTCACAATCGAGCGATTAAAAACGAATAAAGCGCCAGGAAGCGATCAAATACAAAACATATTACTCAAACATCTCCCGCAAAATGCCATCATATATATTACAAAACTTTTCAATTCCTGTCTTATAACCGGTCACTTTCGGCCCTTCGCGAAGGCGAACAAAGATAGAACCCAGCCGACAAACTAACGACCCATCAGTCAAGTTTCTACGTTGAGCCATGTATTTGAACAGATTATACTCAACAGGCTTGTCCTACACCACGATAACGACAATACTTTGTCAGACGAGTAGTCCGGCTTCAGAAAGAGGCAATCCATGAACTACCAAAACACCATGGTAGCGGTAGTAATAACACGTCCATATACCTAAAGAGAGTGGCACAAGAATAGATCCTTCAGAGTCATCATCAGGAACGTCAATGCGCTGAATTCCAAAAGGCGTTCCGCAAGTAAGTCTGCTGGGACCCTTTTTCTTCATACTATTCACATATGACATACCCCGCGACGATAGATGCAACTTATCGATCGATACAAATGAGGTCAAACTCTACATTTCCTTGCTCGAAACAAAAAAGAGACAAGAGACTGACCCCTGGACCAAGTAGATCGTGAGGGAATATAAGTTGTTATTACAAATTAGCTATAATAGTTAGTATAACCATAAAGACTTACTAAGAACTACTAAGAAAAATACAAAAAAATTGCACAGTGCATTATCTATAAAAAATAAAAATATTATTAAAAGCTTTACCCTATACATTTCAGCTGCTTAGACCAAGTGTTAGCGAACGGCTGGCAGACGGAGATGGGTTCGGATGGTTGGTAGCCGGGGTCGCACTCTATGTTGATGATGGTGTAAGGAGTCACGTCATTCCCGGGAATCGCGTTGGCTCCAAGCGTGCTGTAGCGCCCGTTGGCGGGGAATGGTGGCAGTTTGCATCCTTCGCTGGCCTGTCGGGTGTGACTGGAAAGTACCAAATAACGTTTAGCCCCTGGAAGGAAATTCTAAAAATAATACATGAATCAAAACTACCAACGTATATTAACCAGAGTAATGATAGAAGGGAGACTTTTGGTACCGGAATACACGATAGGCTTGTTAATCAAAGACTCATGTATACAGCGCCACACTAATACAAAAAACTGCCACTACAGACCATAGCTGTTCTGGTATATAGCCGATTGTTATCTCTAATAGTTTACTCCCTACCTTCCCGTCCCATAACCTTTGTCACCAGAAGACGGGAAGTACCTTCCGTAACATTTCTGAAGCGCCACTGATCACTGGTTGCTAGGTTGCATTTCCGGGTTACGTGCAATTCGAGAGAGGGAATATTGAGAACACCAAGAACAAATGTAGGATTTTTATTATTCTGGTGGCATCCTCTCAGAGTTCCATTTCGTTCCCTTTTCTATATTTCATACACAAGAAACTCGCAGCTGAAAATATTCCAACAGCTACCGAAAGAATAGCAATAACTAACATAATAAACAAAATAGAATGGGCAAAAGGACTACTAATGAACGATATTTCACACCCACAAATCCAACAATACCAAATTAATGCAAACACATAACAGTTTTATAGATCCTCGTACGTTTAATCTTGTATCAAAACCAATACAAATGGCTAAAAAAATATCACACTATGTGAAAAAAATTAAAATTATGGCTGACTGATTTAGATATTTGACATTATTCATATAAATTCCTTGCACACCTAGTGCCTAGTGGCAGTCAAGAGAATATAAATAAATTATAATATAATTTACATAATGCATCATTTTCTTTAGTTTTCGGATACGTTCGGAAATTATCCATGTATTTGTATTTTATTGCAAAGAGGAAATACACCGAAATTAAATTAATTTAATGAATTATATATTTCTGCAGAATGTGCCAGATGGGCTAAAATAATTCTAATGTACATACATATTTTGTAATTGATTGTTCAACTTAATTTAAACATTTGTGTTATGTTATGTATATTTTCTTTCCTAAAGATGTGGAATCAAAAATCTACTTACCGTACAAATTGAAGCAGGTCAGTTTTCAGATGAAGGGATGTTTCACTCTTGGATTGAACTGTGAAAAAATAGAGTTAATTTAGTTATATAAAATGTTAATGTTCAAATTTACAACGCACAATGTGAATACCGCACAAGAGTTCAAACCGCCCGAAGCCAGGGGGCTAGGATATTTTAATTTTAATTTTATGTAACCTAACCTAACAAGAGCGCCTCTGTCTGTACAGTGTAAAGAAAAGGGAACTATATCACCAGCCGGTCGGGCAGCATTGTGCGGCGGGTTAAGTTAGGGGTTGTTGGAATTTATTGATTCGGGTTTTGAAAAGGCCCGAACTACGTGAAGGAGGAAAAGCAGATGCCAGTAGCTCGTTCCACGTACACAAAAACGAGTTAAAGAAATGACCCGTTCTCATGTCCCGTTCCGCTAACGTCTGTTGAGTTTCGTGTAAGTGCACTAGCGCACAGGGGATCAATGCTTTTTTTTTTAAAGAAATGCAAACATTCCCGGGTTACGAATAACCTGACAATATTTGAAAATCTCCTACTACCACCACAGTAAGCGGAAAATGTTGTTTGTGTTGTGATGAAGGACTTATTGAACACACTACGCTACCGACCGGTCTTTTTATTTTTATTTTTAGAACAGCCTCTTTTCAGACTCAGCATGCCTACATTGCGCAGGTGCTATAGAGGCAATCAGTCTGTTGTCAATCAGACGGACTGCCGTCTTTAATTTATTTTAAATATATATTATTTATATATATTTATATGGTTCCATGCTAACTCAACACAGTGACTATTCAACACACCTTTAAAAAGTGATATAAAGTCATTAAAAACGATGATTTTTTTTAACCTAACCTAACCTAACCTAACTTACTTAACCCAGTTAATAAAGTTTTTGTTTCATCACTTTCCATGACTTTATATAACATTTTAAAGATGTGATGAATTATCATTTTGATGATGTATCCGGTCACCATTTATACACCTAAAAAGGCTTTTGTACAGCAAGTAGGTTAATCAAGTATTTTGGGGCTCCAGCCCTTAGGTGGCTTCCAAATTCATTTGTTGGATGTTGAATGATGTACCCAAGTGTGGAATGTTGTAAAGCTGAATAAAGAGAGGGAGGAGGGAAGAGATGGAGATACACACCAAAAAGCCTAAAGCTATTTTAAGGAACTTTTCCATTGTGAATGGTGGTCTTACCAGGGCGATTCTGAGAGTATGTAGGGTAACTAGACTGTAATTGTCCGCAACTAGTGATTGCACACTCTCACTTTGATTATCCCTTTCTAACTTGTACAATTAATTAATTAGTTAATTTGTTTTGTTATTATTTTTTTGTAGCTAATTCTAATTTGAAATTTTTTCTTTTTCTAATGTATATTTACATTCTTTCGAGAAGTAAGTTATTTATTTTTGTGTATTTTATTTTATGGATATCAACAGTTTATTATAAGGTTGGTTTATGAATGTGAAATTTACTTAATTGAGAAACCAATTTTCCTCAACAGTATATTTATCAATATATTACATATCGATGGTCCCCAAAAACAATTTTCAAATATGCAAATTTGCAGTTTTACAGTAGAGCTGTTTAATGTTTTGTTTGAGCATTTTTACTGTCATAATTTACTTCTACAATTAAATGAATCCAAAAAATTTAAGTATAATTTTGTATTCTGATAAAAAAACCATTGTTTTTTAAACAAATTGATAATTTTTTTTGCTAAATAGTGATGTAAACAAAGTAAGTTATTTTATTAAATCAAAATGACGCCACGCAGTGTTTTGCCATTATTGAAGAAGTTATAAATAATCATGGGTAATGTTACAGGGAATTTGAATAAGGTCATGATTTTATAATAATAATAATAATTGGATCATTTGTATATTTTTGGCCGTTTTTGTGCAAAATCACCTCAAGGGCGCTGTACAAATTTATAATACATTTGTATAATGATCTATGTGATTACTAACTATATATATGGAGATAATGTACAGTAAAATACTTACCTGGTATGTCACTTGAGATTAACACTCAATGAACATTAACTAATGGTTTATTAGCGAAATTTAGATAGAGGATTTAGGACATAATTGGATATAACTGGACTTTCTCTCAGGAATGTTATATTTAATTTAAGGGTATGACAGCTTAAGAAGGTAAGTTTTTAGTTTAGACCTGAATTCTGTTCGACTTGTTATGGATCTTACTTCCGGAGAAGGTTTATTCGGAGCCTTCGGCCCAGATACTCCGAAAGCGCGATCACCAAACTTAGTAGTAAATATAATTAACGCCTTTCGGCTTTCACATATGCTACTTATCTATGCGCTATTTTCAACACTTTTCAAGTTTTAAATGTTTTGGTGTATTTCAAATGGGGGATATAATCTTATTTTTTCAGAAACTATATGATATAATTTTTCCGTTTTACACATTTAAAATAAACAATACTTATTTCTAAATAATAAAATTTTAATAGCAAACGTGAAAAATGTTGTCAAAAACGCAAATTTTTGACAACATTTTTTACTACAATCGTAAAAAAATTGAGAGAACTCGATGATATCGAATACACATTCGTTTTCTTTGGGAAATTTGTAAGCAAACTGTACCTTCGCTTTTATCTAGTTCATGTAATAAATTTTTTTTTAAAGTTAAACCGATCGTTACAATTCATTTTGGCTAATTTTAGGATTTTATTAATGGATTACAGTGTAAATATTTGAAGCAAACTGGAAAGAATTATTATGTCTTTTTCTAACGTTAAAAAAATATCCTTTTCCGCACAATAGAAAAAAATATAAAAATAATTTTACTAAATATGGACGCCCGGTCAAATATGACTCTAAACCAGAGGTTCCCAAACTTTTTTGTGTTGTAGACCCCTTGCCATGTTTTTCTGTTTTTGGTAGACCCCCTACTTACCTGATATTGATTTTTTCGTAAATTTCTAACTGTAGTGAAGCTTAGTGTTAAAAACTTAAAGTAAAAACACATGTTCAGTTTTATATATTTATTAATTGAATTTAAATTACAACTACTCAAAATAAAATTTTGTATCTGTTATATAAAATAAACGTAACATAAAATAAACTAAGCAATAAGTAAATGTTTTTAGTGGAAAGGATGAACCTGATGCTTTAATAATAAATTATCAACATTTGGCGTCAATTTTGTAAGGTTTAATCTTAAGTCTCCTCGGCTAATGATGTCCAGTCTGTTTTTTTTCTCGTTAGGAGTTTGGTAACAGCGCTGAACCCCCTTTCCACTAGGTATGACGATGGAAAGGAAATTAAAATTTTCCTCGCTATATTCCATAATACGGAATAAGTAACGAGTATGTTTTTTTGCAGCCAGAAGTGCTGATATCCGTGCTTAAACTGAACCTTAAGTTCTTCGTTTGTACTTTTTTCCATTTTTTCTGGCTTTCACCCTTCAAATGTGTTCTTGGCCATCATTTAAAATTATTGAGAAATGAAAGGTGAATTTAAATATTAATTTTATTTAAATAGGCAAATTTCAAAATTATAATGAAAATTGGAGTCGAGATCAGACTTAGAAGAGATGAGATGTTGAAAGGAGGGGAGGCAATTTTAGATAAGGCTTGATAGAATAGAGGATATTTGTTTAGAGAGGGACAACCAAAAAATATGTAATCTAAAGTTCCCACTTCTAGACCATAGAATGTACAATCGGGAGAGTCAAGGACGTGAATTTTAAAAAGGTGGGAACTAAACAATGTCTGATCCTTATTCGAATGAGTAAAGAAATTTATTTTTTGAAAAAATGAGGAAATTGCTGAAACCACGGTTTTGATGGAATAATCCTTTGTATAGAGGCATAGCAGGCTCCCTTGGATTGACTAGCAATGTGCCAATACTCTGCCCAAACATTGCGGGATCTATCTTTGATGATGGAAAAAATGTGAGATAGGGGAATGTGGTTTACGAGGGTAACAACAGGGTTGGACGCTCCTTGTTTTGCCAAGGCATCCGAAATATCATTACCCATGATACCAACATGTCCAGGAATCCAAATCAGAGTTACAGTTTTACCAGAGCTTTCAATGGAGGCTATCATCACTCGAATAAGGCATACAAAGTGATCATCAGGATGAAGAAGAGGACTGGATTTAAGTTTTTGGAGGGAACTAAGAGATTTCAGTCAGTTTCTCTTGTTTTATGACATTCGTTTCTTCTATGTCACCATATGGGTTAATTATCCACGGTGGTATTACCATAATCAAAACATCCTTAAACTAGTTTCAAAATCTGAATAGAGGGCATTTAAATGTTGAACGTAGGTTGAAACGTCGTCTTCCTGGCAGTTTGTCTGTGACAAATTGGGGAACTGGGAAAATTCGCCCCGTCCAATATATTGCTTCATTAGCTTAACTCTGGCAAGAAACGCTGATAAGATGGACTTTGTTTTAATCAAATTTAGACTGTCGCCTTGTAACTGCAAATTATACATATTAAATTTTGTAAACAAATCTGTTAAATAGGCGATGTCTGTTTTCCACTTCATTAAATTGTCTTTTAAAATTTTATCTTTAGTATACAGAAATTCTAAAATAGTCTCAAAAAGTGCAAAAAATCTTGTCAAACATAAGCCTTTCGACAGCCAGCGTACATTCGTCATTTTCTTCACACAACTGCGCAAATAACCGCGTATTCAACGCGTTGCTTCGGATTCGGTTTACTGCATCAATGATTGAAGAGATTCATGTAATCTAACACTCAAATTTTTAGCAACTAAATGTTGTCGATGGATGACACAATGTATTGCTAACACCCCTGGCACATTTTGTTTTAAATAGCTTATAAATCCACGATAACGTCCAACCATGGCAGGTGCTCCATCTGTAGCTACTGACATTATATTTGATAAAGGGATTGCTTTTTCAATGAAGTAATCCTTCAAAACATGAAATATTGATTCACCTTTAGTGTCGGTTAAGTGTAAGTAAATAGGTACTATCAGTGTATGTTGAGATCCACTATCGTGGACCCCCATTTTCATTTCATGGACCCCCAATTTTTTTTTTCGCTGACGTAGACCCCTTGCAGGTTGTCATAGACCCCTGGGGGTCGATATAGACCACTTTGGGAATCACTGCTCTAAACGCTGGAGGGTTTAAGTAACTGACTTAAGATAGATGAGGTACCCAGTAAATGTTTTTAGGTAGATTTTGCCATTGTATAATAAGTAAAGTGTATTTCAAGTTGAAAAATTCTAAATGAGGATTGTGTAAATAATAAACAGCTCTTATGAGCGTGTATAACATCAACTTAATACAGTAAAGAAGGTAAGAACATAATAAAAGTTCTAAATGAAAATTGTATAAATAGTAAACAGCTCTTATAAGCGTGTATAACATCAACTTAAGGCGATGCACTACGTCGTGTCATATTTTAAATTGAGCCGCTATCAATAACAACCCTTACGTAGATGGCGATAAGATTTAAATTCCCGCTTAACACCATCCGCCTGTTTTGATTTATGCAAGAAAAAAACATGGCCAAAAAGTGCCTTTTATTTTATTTTGTGGATGTTCAGGCATAAATATTATTTTTTTTTCAATCATTTTATAAATAACTTAATTTGCCACATTATACAATAAAATCATAACCGAAAATGGGTTCGTAAGTAGAAGATTTTGAACTTTAAAACAGTTTTCATAGGCCTTTACATTATTTTTTTCTGGGCTTATAAAAAAACTTATCTAAAAAATACTCGATTATTTCAAAGGCCAAGATGTATTCTACTCGCAGGATTTAATTAAAGCATCTGAAACAATTCTAGGCGACCAAATTTTCAAACCAAAAACACATGATTTTGCATTACTACGTATGGCAACGCCTTAATACAACAAAGAAGACGAATTAAAATGATTCGAGCAAATTCCAGTTATTAGAGTCTCGACACGATATCAAGTCAAAGGTCACCAACAAGATACGACGAAACATATATTTAAAAATAGTTTTTCCTCAATGCTCTTCCAATCTCCGGGTCATAAATACGAAGAATACCTGTCTACAAATTAATTACTTGTTGTCTTTCACACGACAAGAGATCAATTATTAAAACAAAATGAAGGAAGCATTCAGATAAATTGTTGAATTCCGTTTAAAATAACAAAGATTATAAAATAGAATGGTTTTCACTAAAAACCAAATCTTTTGAAAGGTTACAGGTATCAAAGCCAGAATTTAGTTTCATACAGTGCTCATACTCATACAGATGCATTGCTAGCGTACATTATCTTTGAAACTAGTTAATCGAATTCAGAAAATTAATTACAACGAAAATGAAGAAAAACAACAATTTTTTTAATGCACTGTAATCACAGACATAGGAATTAATATACGAGAAGATAATGGCGAGGGGTAAAATCAACTGTTGAAGAACGAAGGGAGTGAAGCTGACTGTGATTCGTCAATAAATCAATCTGACAGTAAATAGGCATCTCGCATTATAATATCACCATTTACTTCTTAAAAGTAAAATCTGCTTTGGAATGAATAGACATTTTTACATGGGAGCGCAAATTACTCGCCACGTTATGAACAAATTTGCGAAGTCCAAATTCGGCAAAAAAATTCAGTTCATTTTCAGAGTCGAATATTTCGTTTAAGTATTTAGTTAAGACACTTTTATAAATGTTCATAATTTACTTCCCAGCAACCAACCAGCTTTGTGTTTCGCGTCCAGACGTTTCTCGATGTGATAGTAACAACTGATTCATATTATACGATGTGAATATGCTTAAAATAAAGTAAAATAATGCTTATATATGGAATGTAATACGACAATTGGGTTTATTCTCTTTTTCACATCTATTTTTACAAGTTTTCATAGTACAAGTCAACATTTTGCCGTGTTATTTCGTATAATGAACCGATGATGCCTCGACCATAGTTCGCACGAGAATGATGACGTCACGTTTTCAAATTTCACTTGAGGCCATACGCGAGCACAGCCGGCTCCAATGGAACCGGTATGGGGAGTGGGGATAATACGCTTTTAATCACTTAGGGCAGGTCTACTAATATTCATATGTCTATGACTGTAATACTTTTCGAATATTAGAATTCGATTCACATAATACAGTATCTTTAATGAGGAATATATAACTAAGAATATGTCTCTTCTTAGTGTGTCTTATATCACCACGAAGGTAGGTAATAGGCATAAAGATCGCTTGGCAAACGGAATGTAGAAATAGTTGTTTTTATTTAGTTTGTGAATTATTTTTCTTTAGTATGGAGGGGGGATTAGAGAGGAACATCTAGGTCTGTGAGCTAGTTTAGGGCCACAGGCATCGCCCTGGGACCTTTTTAATCCCGCCGGGGAATGAATACAGCGGGCAATCGTTGGACACATGTTCGGTAGTCTTCACACATTGCTGACTCTTTAAGGCCCCACCTATGCATCATGTGGGCACAAGGGCTATGGTAAGACCTTATCATATTGATTGCGGACCAGATTTTATGAGACAGTGAGAATCTAAGCTGTTTCTCAGTGGGATCGTGCATGAGATGGGTATATTGGCAATCGAAAGATTGCCATTAAAATCGCCACCTATCTTCTGGAGTGAGAGATAATCGGAGGAACCTCTCTCCTTCCATCCAGAAGGGTTTTCGGGAATCGAAGCTGGTGAGAGGTGCAAGGTGAGAGACGACATCATCGTGCAAAGGTATTGCGCATTTTTGCAGCGCCTTTTTGTGTTCGTTTAGTGTTGCAATCTCTTGCGTGATATTTGGCGGGGTTATATTTAAAAGTACGGGGAGCCAAGGAAGAGGTGTAGATTTTAAAGTCCCGCTGATGGTTCGCATTTTGGCATTAAGTTAAACATTGATCATGAAAGAGTTCTAGCCCATACTGGAGTACAGTATTCAGAAGTTGACAAAACCACAGCAATGGATACCGTTCGCAGGCTGTTGGCGTCGCATCTCCAACTAATTCCATCTATCTTATTGACTAAGTTGAGCCTTGTCCTAAGTTTTTGAACACAGAATTTGGTATTCTCCTGTGAATAGATAAGATGGAAAGTTGTCGCAACTGTTTTCGACCCAATTGACTTTAGTCGCCAATTGAGGAAATATTCTCCTAGCAGTTCATAAATAAGTCGTACTGGGTTGCCATCCTCTATCATGTCGTTGTCATCCTGTATAACAAGGAGGCATTTATGCCACACCGATTCGTAGGCCGCAGGGATAAAAGAACTCTACCCCAGTCTTAAACCGTTTCTCTAAACCAGATTTAATGTGTGTTGTCAGTGCTAACACCTGGTCGCAGCAGTTACGGCCTGGTCTGTAGCCAGCTTGCAACTCTAGGGGTTTGTGCGTGGTACTTAAAAGCGAGATAGGCCGTTATCTTTTCGAATCCTCTATTCAATAGAGGATTCGAAAAGATAAAGAGTCTAGAGTCTATTGGATTTTGAATTTAAATTTTGTGAATAATTCCACAAGAAGGAAAAAGATCTTAATCTAGGGAAACTGTCGAAAATAATCATAGCCATAAAAAAGTATATTTTAATAGTAGTTGTAGTTGTTTCTCGTTCACAATTTTCTAATTAAAATAATAATTATTTATTACTTTTCGCTTATAGTTTACGTTTAAATAATCCAGGAAACAGTTTTGGGAAAAAATGTACCTACAGGTGATTTCTTCACAAAAACAGCCTTATTCAAATATTATTATCATTAACGTAATTAACAACTTTAAAAAAAAATTCTTCTTTATCGAAACAGTAGGAAAAGCTTTAATCTTTCCATAGCATATTTTTGGTATTAATAATGTAAACCAAATCGTGGGAAAAAAAGTGATTTCACTGATAGAAGAGCATTCATCGATATTCAGCTGCATTATTAACCAGGAACAAATTAAGGGAAAGCCGATTTTTTCCAAGTAAATAATACCTACCTAAGGGAGTATTTTCACAAGTCCACACTACTTCCCCGTTTGCTGCCCCCCTGTGCCCCCTCAAACATTGCAATTGTAGGGTTCTCGATTGACTGGGATAATGAGAATGCATGGTTAGTACGAGTATCACATGGATTTGCTCTCTGAAACGCGCTACGAAAGTTTCCAGTCTAGGAGGAATGGGCCCTTAAAGTAACAGAATTTAAAATAATAAACTATTTTATTGACAGCCAATACCTATTGGAATACTTTAGGCATATTTTATTTTGCTATAAAATTTAGTATTTTGTATCTAGTATATATTCTTATCTAAAAATTACCAACGTGTATTTAATTACCAATATGATATTCTTCAAAACATTGAGACATAACCCAAAAAAAAAAACTGGATGACGTTAGCTTCATTAAAATTTAAAGGGAATTCATTGAACATTTTAATGTTATGTCTCTGATTTACTTGCAGATTTCTGTGTTGGGAACTCTTTAATAAAGTAAAAGGTTATTTTAATATAATTGTGTTTATTTACGTAACAATTAATAATTCTGGATTTAGCTACACTGTTCATTACCCGGTTGGTAATTCTCTGTTTCTAGAAGCTTGTTGTCTGTCAATAATATCCCACGGGGAATTGCTACACTCTTGTGACATCTGTCGGACTCTGGAGTAAGCTTTATGACTAGTGCCATCTATCGCTTGAATACCCAACTTATTACCATACATCACAGTTTTTAACAATGTTCTTTTTTTTGTTCTGTTTTCAACTGTTGTAAATTTAGTTTTTAGTTTTAAAAATGCCTTAATAAGCAAAAAATATTTTACATTGTTGTACTTTAAAGACTATTCTATTTGAAAATATTGAAAAGTAACATTCCCAAATGAGGATTAGTCATCGAACAACGGAAGTGTATAGTCGTGCTCTGTGTTTGACGAATTACCTACCTCCTATTGACGACAGATAAGCAATTATTGTTACATGTTTGTTTTAGATTATTTGTTTGTTTTATTTAGTTTTTGATTAAGTCGTGTATACAGTCAATCAAATAAACTGAATTATTTATTCTTCTTTAATTATTTTTATCGATTAAATAATTTATAAAAATGGAGGAGAACGAAAATCGTCCTACTGACCCCGAGTCCATATCCAATATTACAGATGGCTATGAATCTGATGCTAGTCATGTTTCTACAATACTTCCAGTAAACGAAGACCGTCTTGAGTCTAGATGTACCACCCAAAATTAAATCTTTTTCTCAATCCAATGAAACCTCAAACTCTCGTGGAAGTCGTAAGGATACCACAATACCAGAAACTAAAAGTACTGAACTAATTTATTCTCTGTCTTCTTTGGCTCAAGGGCAAATCATTCATCCTCTGGATTTTGGGAAATTAATTTTTACTTCCAAAAACAGTAACCTTGGCATAGTTAATGGATCAATCAAACCGGAAGTCAGTTATAAATTATCCATAGAATTTAAACACCTTAAATTTAAATCTTTTATTCCAGCATACCAGCATACCTTACAAGAATGGGCTGAGTGAGAGGTATTCCAACCGATCTCTCAGTATCTGAAATAGTTGATATTCTTAATGATTCTCAAGTGACCCCTGAGGTAGTAAAAGCACGTCGATTAAATAACAAACATACATCTAATGGAACCACTACATGGAAACCCTCACAATCGGTTGTTATTACTTTTGAAGGCCAAACTTTGCCATCTCGGGTATTTATTTATGACAACGCACTTCATGTGGAAGTATATAAATTTCTGACGATTCAATATTTTAGCTGCTGCCGTTTTGGACATTCAAAACCCATATGTCGTTCCCTTTACGTTGTTTTTATTGTGGAGAAGACCACCCTTTTGATCTTTGCTAAAAATCATCGAATGATCCACGTTGCATTAACTGCAATGGAAATCATACAGCGGTTAGTATGGCCTGTCCAGAATTGACCAGACAAAGGAATATTAAACAATCAATGGCTTCAGACAACATTTCCTATTTCCAGGCATCAAAATTATTCCCACCTTCAATAAAATCGTTTGCAGAGGTAACATCTACCTCAATTCCTTTCAATCTATCTTACTCTAAATCTCCTCCATCATCTTCTCACACGGAAACAATTTTTAAATCACTAAAATCAAAATCAAAATTTGTTGTTTCTTTCTATTATAAATCTCAGGCACTCAACGGGAGTGCTTTCAGTGTTCCTTCTCTTCCCTTATTTTCCCTTAAGTTGTGAATGAAAATTCTTTATTTATTCAGACTTTAATTACCCTCTTAATTTGCATTCTTTCAAACAAGAATAATGTACTGTCAAACACTGCCGATTGTGTTAAATCTTTATTTTTCTGTCTTCCCAATGGCTCCGAAACTAAACAGAATACTTCAGTAGAATATCAGAAGTCTATTCTCTAATAATTTAAAACTTGTACAATTACTCGATTTATTTATTTATTTATTTATTTATAATGTATTACAAAAAACATGGTAAGTAACACATTATTCCCAATGAGTTGAGATAAAACTCATTACGGGAAGTACAGACACATAAAATACATTTTACAAGGATATTACACTTTTAAAAGGAAAAGAAAAATAAATAAAAAAGGAAAAATACATTGTTAAGAATAGAGATTTTAGAAATACTGAGAGACATCTATACACATGAAACATAGTAAACCAACATATGAAAGCGAGCGAAAATTCACTGGTTTAAAAACATTTTCAGGAAATAATCTTTAAGCGTTTTAACTAATATTTTTTTGTTAGTTACTGATTGCTTTATTTCATTAGGTAATGCATTGTATTGTCTATATGCAATATATTGTAATGAGTTAATACCAAATTTTGTTGTGTGGGTAGACGATGCTAGGTGTATTAGATTTTGGGACCGTGTTTTGTGCTGGTGTATGTCTGAATTAAATGCTGGTTTGATGTTAGTGTGTGAGGATCTATGTATGATTTGTAATATTGTACAAGTGATATTGTATTTAGGTAGAACCGTAAAAGGAAGTATGTTTGTCTTTAAATATATATCTTTGATATGTATATCCCACGGTAGACGGTAGATATTCCTTATTGCTCGATTTTGAATCACTTGTATTTCTGATATTTGTTTTTTAGTAATAGTGCCCCAGATACTAACTAAATAACTCAGATGGGAGTGAATCATCGCATAGTATGTGGCCCTTAGTAGAGATGTAGAGAGAAGACCTTGGAGTCGGTACAGTACGCCGGTTATTGGGGATATTTTAGATTTCACATGCTCAACATGGGAATTCCACGAAAGTTTAGAGTCTATTAATAGCCCTAAATATTTCGTGACTTCTATATTTTGGAGCTTCTCAGTTCCAAGTGTGATATTCATTGGCACATAATCCTTATTACCGAAAGTTAGGTAGTGCGTTTTTTTTATATTGAGGCTCAATTTATTAATACGCAGCCAATTAGCTAGAATTGAGACATCTACATTCATTTGAGACTCCAGGTCACTCAGGCTTGTACTGTGATAATAGATTACAGTGTCATCCGCATAAAGTTGGAGGTTTCCAGAGATACCACATTTAGTTATGTCATTGACATATAGCAAGAAAAGCAGAGGCCCAAGAATTGATCCCTGTGGCACTCCACATGTGATTTTACCTAAGCCACTCGAGACACCTTTGACTTCAACAAGACAAAATCTATCATCTAAGTAGCTTCGGAGGAGATTTAGGGGCTTCCCAACAATTCCCAAATATTCCAATTTCTTTAAGAGTATTTCATGATCGACCGTATCAAAGGCTTTTTTGAGATCTATAAATATGGCTGCCACATATTCACCCTGGTCTATATACTGTTGAAGGTTGGAGATAAAATCAAAGGCGGCACATTGAGTACTAGAATTTTTCCGAAAGCCATATTGTTGTGGTGTAAGGATATTATTCGCAGATATGTATTTTAGGAGTCTATCTTTGATTATGGTCTCAAATACTTTTGAAAAAACCGATAGAAGTGATATAGGACGGTAGTTAGAGATACATGTTTTACAGTCTCCTTTGTGTATAGGTATTATCTTCGCTAACTTTAATTCATTTGGAAACTTTCCCGAGGACAGTGACCAATTAAAAAGTTCTGTAAGGTGACCCGCTAATTCTTCTTTACAAGTCTTAAGAACTGATGGTGTTACTCCATCGAGTCCCGGTGCTGCTTTCAGCTTAGTTTTAGAGATGATCCTCAGTACCTCATCTTTGTTTGTCCTAGCCATGTACAAGGATCGGCAAGCCTTCGGTTCCACAAAAACGGTATTACAGTCATCCGGGAATGACGGAATGGTAGCTGCTAGCTTTTTTCCTATTGAGAGAAAAAACTCATTAAATGCGGATGCTATTTGGCTCGGATCCTTAATTACGCAGTCATTTACCACGAGGGATTCTATTTCGTTAGTTGGTTTATGTGTTCGGTTTGATAGAATAGAGTTTATGATTTTCCAGGTTTTAGTGGGGTTATTTTGGTTTTGTTGAAAGCTGTTCGCATAATATTTGTGTTTTAGATTTCGCCTATAATTAGTAATGGTATTTCTCAATCTCTTTTTAAGTGTTACAAGAGTAAGATTACCAGGGTCTTGTTTCCACTGCTTGTGAATCTGGTTTCGTTCTTTGATTAATGTATTTAATTTGGAATCAAACCACGGAGTATTCAGTTGTACCCGACTTCTTAATCCTGTTTTTGGTGTAGTTGTACCTGATTCTATTGCCTTTTTAATGTGATAATTGAAACTTTTAAAAGGGTCTTCTGAGTTGCTTAAGTTGATCGTGAAATTGTTATCAAGAAGATAGGATTTTACTGACATACTGTTGATGATAGGTCTCGTAATCCGGGATTTGGTTCTATTATTAAAACATTTTTTTGAGTTGTTCTTATAATCAACAATAAGTATATTATGGTCACTAAGTGGATCATCAATATTCGATATAGTAGTCTGAATGTTTTGCCTATTTGATAAGATGTGATCTATTAAGGTGCAGCTTGTATCAGGGACTCTCGTGGGAAATGTTTTGTTATGTATTGAAAAATTGTAAGATTGTAAGATGTTGCAAAAATTTAATGAAGAATGTGTGGATATGGATATGTCAATGTTAAAGTCTCCGAATATTAATGTATCTTGTCTACTTTCGTTCAGTATTTTTTCTAGATGTATTAGAAAATCCTGCATATTTGTGTTGGGTTTTCGATAGATAGCATAGATGTTAACTGGTTTCCTATCACTGCTACTAAGCGTTATACCTAAAAAGGAATTTTCATTTGAGAAATTTTCAATAATTGCACACTTCATAGTATCAATCACATATATTGCTACGCCGCCTCCTCCTTCGTTGGGGCGAGAAGAAAAAACACTTTTGTAACCATTCAGGGAGTAAAACTTTTCCTCTCCAATCTTAAGCCACGTTTCCGTAATGACGAGCACGTGTACAATGTACCGCGAACTTCTTACTTTTTCTTCGATCTCATCAAACTTATTACGGATGCTTCTCGCGTTCATATACATTATTCGTAGACAGTTCGTCACGGGATTATAATTCTCGATGGTGAGGCACTTATGCTCATGTATCTTACACTCCATAATCGATGAACATAACATTTCTGTTGTTGCCATTTCCAAATGGTTTAAACCCTCGTATCAGTTTAAGATTCCTAGATATCATTTCAATGGATGGTATAGGTGGTGCTGTTCTAATTATTCATGACTCTATCGTTTTTTAATAAATCATTTTTCGTACTCTCTCTTAAAAGTAGTAGCTGTTGTATCTGATATTACAATATTATCAATATATATCCCTCCCTCTATTATTTTTGTTGAAAACGAATGGTCAACATTTATATCTCAGATCCGTCCCCCGCATATGTTACTGGGTGACTTTAACCCTCTTTTACCCTCAGGTAGTTAATTAAAAAACTGTTCTGGCTGTAATTTTTTAGATTTTATTGATTCCTATAATCTATGTATTTTAAACGACGGATCTCCATCTCGATTCACCCCCTCAACAAAGGAAAAGTGCTGTCGATTTATCTCTCTGTTCTTCTTCAGTGATACCCAAATGTTCTAGGAACCTTCTTAAAGACCCCTTTCCAGTGACCATTTCCCTATTATATATTTTTTTCACAACCTAACCACATCGAATTCATTTTCATATTCTAATCACAACGAAAAATGCAAATTGGAGAACTTTTTCTTCCGAATTAGACTCTCTTGTCCACTCTACAAAGTCTTCTCTTTGAAACATCAGAACACAATGTAATTATTTCCTAGTATAGTTATAAAAACAGAAGAAAAATCCATCCCAAAGCGTAATGTCAACATTAAAACAAAACACAAATGCACTCGCACTGTTAACTCTAGAAAATAAGCAATTTCCATTTTCCGCAAATGCATGTCTTTTGAAAACTTCTTATCGGTGAAACGCGCCCAGGCAAAAACGTATTTTGAAAAACAAAAAACGGTCTGGACGGCGAAAATAGAGATAAAGATATAGATATAGAGATATGCGACCACTTTGACAATTTTTTTTCTAATATTGTCTTCTCCTTAGCTGATAATATACATATCGAACGACTTATTTAGAACACCACACTGTAAAGCCAAACATGCGCAAAACTCTTTAATAGGACGTATCTGTAAAACTCACAATGCGTCTAGAGATGTACACATTTTCAAATGTAACTTGAAAACATATAAAATGCAACTTACTAAACTGATAACTTAAATTTTCATTTTGTGAAATAATCCTATCATCTTTATTTATTTTATTGTTTTTATTATAATCATGCGAAAACTGTATTACTACGAACTGTCTTTAATTGTTTTTATAACATTTTGTAATTCCATATAATGTTTATTCTTTATATTTCTTTGTCATTTAAAAATATATTGTATAGGTGCAAATATTTAATCAACGACTAGAATTAATGGAACATTATTGGTCTAATATTGTAAATAATTGCTGTTTATGCTAAATGTATAAATGACTGTTTGTTTCCTAAATAAAATAAAAAAAAAAACAAAATCATACACAATCCAGCCAATGAAATAAAATTAGCGCATGATAGCATTGAATCATTATATCTTTTAACTACTACGGAATTAGAAATAAGTAAAATAATAAAATCGTTACGTTGTTTGTGATTATTTCGTTATTAATAATTAATTTACTACAAAAAGTATTCGATTGGTTGTGTGTGATGTTGTTCATTAAATTCCAAGTTTTTCAACTGTTATTTTCGCATTTTTTATAAAGATCACCGAAGTGTGTTTGTTTTAAGTTTCGTTTTTTGTAATAATATTATTTATTACTTCTAGGAATTCTGTTTTCAATAATGTGTTGTTTTGTTGTTTTTTTTAGTTTCAGATATATCAGGTTATCCAGTCTGGGTTATTTATGTTTTTAGTGTTAATTTTAGTGGTGCTATTATAATTAATTTTATTTGTGAGGTAGTTTAAAAGATTGTCATAGTTTAAAACCGAGTCGTTGAAAGGGATTTTGGATGATATCATTCTTTAGATTAATATGTGTATATTTTTTGGGCCGACTTTATAGATGCGTTTTTTAACATTTTGTGTGAATTACTTCAAGGAGTAGAATATTGTGGTCAATAGCAGATAAATTTAATATAAACAACAGAAAATTTATATATTGATGAAATGAAATATCTTGTTTAGAACTAAATGCAATACGTTTTGGGAGATTTTAAAATGAACAAATAATAACCAAGGTTTTCAGGAAGCAGGTACTTATCGGTGTTGGTCAATGAAAACGAAGTAACACTCGAACTTAAATGTTACAATGAGAAAGCATTTTCAATTCTAGAATTCGTGACATCGTTTGAGGACATTGAGTTAAAAAAACAAGGCTATTAGATATATTATCTCTCTTTAAGGATATGACTTTACAGATGTGGGGGAAAAATATTAGCTTATGATAATCTTAAAAATCAGAAATAATGGTGAGAAAATATGAATCTTAGGATAAAATTATTTGTAAATGGTATTGTCGCATTTTAGAATGAAAAAAATATCATATTAATAAAAAAATAGTTGATGGAAAAGATCGCGATAGTAGATAGATTTAATTTTACTGGTAATAAAAATAAAAGCAAAGTGTCAAACAACAATACAAGGTTTTCCAATAAGAGGTGTTATTTTTATATTCAATCGTAAAAGATCAATGGTTTCGTTGCTTGTGTGGCACGTAGCGCCGTTTTGTTGAAAGTAAACGTTGTCCAGATCAATACCATCCAATACCGACCAAAAAAAAATCATTAATCATCTCTCGATAGCGCAATCCATTCACCGTAACTGTTGCTCCGGCCTCATTTTCGAAAAAGTAAGGTCTAATGATTCCGCCGGACCATCAACCGCACCAAACAGTCACACGTTGAGAATAGGAAGTTTTTCAACAATAACTATTGGGTTTTATGGGCCTCAGATGCGACAATTATGCTTGTTGACGAAACCACCGAGGTGGAAATGGGCGTCATCACTCAAGATGATTTGCATTTGATTCACTCAAGTGAATTTTAATAACTTCAATGCGTTGTTGAAGCGTGTATTGTTCCATTTTTATTAATGGCGTAGTTTCTACTTGTCAAAAGTCTAAAAATGACAGCTTCAAAAGTAACATCTACCAAAATAGCGGGCTATTCAAAATAACACCTCTTATTGGAAAACCCTGTATTTAATTCCCTGATTTACCTGCGTGCTCCACACGCTCTTCTGCCCTGATTAAAATAAATCAATGCAAAACAAAATATAAACCAAATTTGTGCTTGAAAAGACAATGTAACAATAACAATAACAAAGTGGACCTTTTCAACTGCGAGCTTAAGCCTTATTAGCATTTAGATTTAGTGCATATCTTATTAGCATACCTATTTGGTGCATACCTTATAAGCCTTTTTAGCATGTAGATTTAGTGCATACCTATTTAGTGCATACTTAATTAGCCTTATTAGCATGAAGATTTTGTGTATATCTTAGTGGCATACCTATTTAGTGCATACCTTATAAACCTTTTTAGCATGTAGATTTAGAGCTTACCTTATTAGCATACCTATTTAGTGCATACTTTATAAGCCTTATTAGCATGTAGATTTAGTGCATATCTTAGTGACATACCTATTTAGTGCACACTTTATAAGCCTTATTAGCATGTAGATTTAGTGCAGAGGTTCCCAAAGTGGTCTATATGAACCCCCAGGGGTCAATATCGGCTTGCTGGGGGTCTATGCCGGCGAGAAAAAAAAATTGGGGGTCCACTAGATTCAAATGGGGGTATATACGAGCGGACCCATATTTACCTTATGTCAACATTTAGGAGTTCCGTAAATAACACAATAGACCTTACAAAAATATAATAGACCGAGAAATTACTTATTTGATTATTATTTAATTACTTATTAAGTTGTTAATTGAGGTATATAAATAGAGTCTATGTTCCTTTTCTCGTCAGAATTAATATATTCAAGCAAAACTTGCACATTGGAAGCCGCGAATTTTCCTAGTTCCATAACTTGTTTTTGAAAAACGTCCAGGGTAATAATGACGTTCAATATTTAAATGCACTTCACACAGACTTCAAAACTGTTTGAGGACATTTTGAGTAATGAAATGGAACGTTGAAAAATCGGATATAATGTGATAAGAAGAACTGACCGGAATAAGCACTGACAAAGAACTTTAGGGGCAGTTCTGTAGGGCCAACTACAGAAAGAAATTCCCATTGCTTATCCTGCTTCATTTTCATTTGGTGTAATACCTCACAAGGGCGCCCCTGTCTGCACAGTGTAATGACAGAGGAACTATACCGCCACCCGGTTGGTGGACAGGCAAGGGAAGGGAATCTTTTTACGAAAAAAATAAATGATTATCACATGGGACGTTAATAGTTTTAGGAAAATTCAATATTCGGCAGGCAGGGGGTATACGGAATTTTTTTTTTTTGGCAAATGGTCTACAGGACAAAAAAGTTTGGGAACCTCTGATTAAGTGCATACCTTATAGCCTTATTAGAATGTAGATTTAGTGCATACCTTATTAGTATGCAGATTTAGTGCATAGTGTCATTGTTAGAATTCAGATTTCAACAGCCAACCTTCAAACTATCCTCCTCCGCATCTTCATCCCCTCACAAAATTCTTACACTTTGCATATTCCTTTACACTTGGCCATTTGCACACTCAGATGAACACTTCAAAGCAGTACGAAACGTTGGCTCAAAAAGTTATAGCAAGCGTATTAACACCTTTATCACCGCAAAAACCAAACAACGTAATCAAATGGCAGAAAGAATCTTAAATTTTATGATTCAATTTTGACTGGTACTTACCCAAGAATAAAAATAATGCTAATACGTGAGCCACACCATTTCCCAATAACTTAATCATGATTACACTACACACAAACTAACATCACTGATCAACACTGACCAACACTGACTAATCTATGCACAATAGTAACAAACTCACATGACATTAACAACAACTAACACAGATTTCGGCAACTCCACTTCTGCAGTGTGGTATAACCAATTTTGTTTCTCGGTTTTATCACAGCTAAAGGTGCATTAATTTGATGTTGTTGTTTTTGTATTATCAACGCGGACGACTTTAGCCGTGTACGAACTGCCGCAAATATAAACCGGTATACTCATCTTAACCTGTAAGATGTCAGTAGTATAGTGTATGTGAGTAAATAGTGTAAAAGATACAGTGTCTGGGATGACTAAAGTTTATGCGGTGTGATTTAATGGGCCTGCACACGAAAGTAAGGAATGAATACTAAGGGGATTTTTATCCAGTTTTCTTTAGATGAGACAGCGCTATCTATCTTCTTCTTCTATTTTATTTATTTATTTATTCAAAAAACAGTTTTTAACATAAAAAAACATACTCTGCACATCTCACTAGGGCATTCCTGTATCAAGATATGCAGCTTTACAATTACATCATTTAAAAAGATACATATATGTTAACTTAATATAATAATAACATTAAATTTAAACCCAAAAAAGAAAAGTTTATGACACAGTGTTTTCGAGACCGGTAGACAAAAATAAATAAAATTTTAGCAACAAATTTACGAAAAATAAAAACAAAAATGTCAACAAAAGAAGCAGTTGGCAACAATAATATTCTTCTGTTAACTAAAGTACAAGGTACCTGTGCTGGCTTATCAGACACAAGCATAGGGTAACCATACTAACAATTACAACATGGATAGTATGAATAATAAATTATAAATTATATATAAACTAAAGACAATGTCCGTATGTGTATGTCTTGTAGACTCCAAAATCACTGGTCCGATTTCTCTGATATTTGTGCCAGCAATATTTAGAGAGTGGCTTGAGTTGTACAAGAAGTCGGGTATGGCTGATAAAGACTTGACGCATTATTTCTTCACTGGATGAGATACGCAGTCAAATTGAAGACTAACTAACTAACTAACTAACCATCACGCCGATTCCCCGCAGGGGTAGGCAGAGAGGACGGACCGCCAAACAACTCGGTCTTGGCATACACTCCTTGCCTCCTTCACATTCATACATCGTCTCATACATACTCTTCTATTGTTCTGACTCTTGACGTGGCCCGACTCAAGTATCTGATTCACTTGGTCGTGCCATGTCTTCCTCGGGCGTCCCCGACTTCTGCTACCATTCACATTTGCATCGTATATTCTCCTTGCACTCCTTTCTTCGCTCATTCGCTCTACATGCCCAAACCATCTAAGCGTCCCTTTCTTGATCTTACTCATTACGCTTACATCAGCCTTGCACTCTTTGCGGATATCCACATTCCTCACACGATCATACATGGTTTTACCACACATACGCCTCAGGGATCTCATTTCAACAGCATTCAATCTACTTTCATCCTTTCTTTGCCAGTTCCATGCCTCACTTCCATACATCAGGGTAGGTACCAGCACTACATTGTGGACTGCTAACTTCGCTTCTTTGGACAATTTTTTGTTAGCGCCAACTGCTTTCAGTCCTCCATTAATGGAGTTACCTGCATTTACTCTTATTTCAATATCTCTGTCAGCCTTCCCATCTCTCTAGAACATGCTTCCTAAATACACAAATTCATCCACCTGCTCCAAGTATTCCTCATTCACAGCTATATTGCACACTGTTTTCGTACTCTCTCTTTCAAACACCATTACTTTAGACTTACTTACATTCATCATTAACTCATTCTTCACGCATACTTCGTTCATCCTAGACACGAGAGACTGCAGATCATCCATACTATTAGCAATCAGCACCGCATCATCAGCATACAACAGGCAACATACTTTAAGATTACAATAGTAACAATGTTGTATATTGTAGGGAATGGTATAGAAAGTTGGGGACACCCGAGGAATGCTTTTTAACGCATTATCTCTGCAATGGAATCGAATATTGAGTTACAACATCAGGTGAATTTGTAGAAATATAGGAGACGCCTATGAATTGAAACGCACCTGATGATCTAAGACAGAGGTGTAATGAGAATATATGACCTGGAAGTGAATGGTTGAAGAAATCGAAGATGTCTGAGGAAGTCAATATCATTACAATAAAATAATATTATATTAACCTTGATGGGGGGGGGGGGGTGGGGTGATTCTGCATTTATTTCAAAATTTAAATGATTGAAGGCAGTTTTTAGGTAAAAAAAATGTATTGGAAAATAACCATAGGAATTTATTGACCAAAAAGTTATTTATATTTTTACTTCCACTACCATGTTGAACCACCTCCAAAAGTTAGTGCACTTTACCCACGGACACCCTGTATGTATTCTGGCGTGTATAGATATTCATTTTACAAATTTGTTTCCACAATGATGAGCGAACAATGCGATGTGCACAATTGTAATATATTTATTCCTTGTGTAAATCAATGCCGTGATTGTCACAAGGGCGTTAATTTAAAATTACAACAGAATTATCAGAACAGAACAAAAACGTAATATGAAGACAGAATATACAAAACAAATTAAATTTGTAACAGAATAATAAGTTACTTAATCGAATTTTTCTTTTTATTCAGCTCGCAATTAAAGGTGTAGACTTTTGATATCCTGATATTGTAACTATTAGGGAGTCACTTCAAGCAAGAATTTAGTTTACAGTTTGTTTTAAATTGATTTTCTCTGATTATTTCCCAGTATAAATCTATCTATAGTTTTTTTCTGCTTTTTTATATACCTAATAAATCTATAATAATACCTAAATGTATAGCGGAAGAACACCTGAAATATAAACGACTTGTTTCAGGTACATTTACAAAGTAATTGAAATAATTTATTAATATCGTCAATTTGTGTGTGACACAAAGCCAAAAAAACTAAAAACACCTGTTCACAGTTGTTGCTGGCTTTAATTGGAGAACGGGGCGTCTTCTCAATTCGTTTTTGTGAAAGTCGGCTCGTATGTGGAAAGAGCTACCAACCTCTGTTTTTCCCTCTTCATATTTCTGTTTTTCCCTCTTCAAGACTGGTATTAATTAATTCCTTCCTAGCCCTAGTCCCTAGCCCGTACCTTAACCAGTCTCTTAACTTACCAAAATTCTCCGATTCCGAGACTTCACAATCTCGGAAACAAATATTCTGATCTGGGTGATATATTTCATTTGAAAACTCAGTATAAATTTTGTATATTCTATCACTTTTATTTTTCTAGACTCAAATAGACCTTTGTACCCACATAAATTATCCGCTTCTACTATTTTGTGTTGTTGAATCTTTTAAATTCAATTATATGCGTGAGGATTCATTTTTGCCATTATGTTTACATTCTTCTTTATTGTATTAATTTTTAAGTGTTTACTCTGATACAAAATGCTTTTATTTTTTTTAAAGAAAAGCCCACTAGGGCGTGTGATAAATAAATAAATAACGCTGCGCAATCGGATGGGGACATAGTTTCCCTGCTTTTACATAGGAAAAAAAATTGTCGCACATTCTCCAGAATTACTTCATCACTTATAAGCTATCCGTCGCCATAATCAACTCTGTGGTGGGATTACTTAAGGATTCCTTTTGTTAAAACTAGCTGTAGCTCAGTCTTTCCGTGCAGATAGAGAAACAATAGCGCGTGTTGCGTTTACGTATAACAGATGGCGCTGTTTTTTATAAATAAAAAGCTTGTTTTTACCTGCCACATGTGACATTTTTATGATATTGGTAAACAAAAATACACGCGTATTCAATTTCAAAGCAATTGGTGAAGAACTTTTGAAGATTTAAGATTTTGAACAAACGAACATAATTTTTTTATTTATATGGATTTAACTAGTATTAGCTATTAACTAGTAACTAGTACTAGAAAAAGAGAGAGTACGAAATCAGTGTGCAATAAAGCTGTGAATGAGGAATTCTTGGAGCAGGTGGATGTTGTGTATTTAGGAAGTATGTTCTAGAGAGATGGGAAGGCTGACAGAGATATTGAAACAAGGGGAAATGCAGGTAACTCCGTTCATGGAGGGCTGAACGCAGTTGGCGCTAGCAAAAAATTGTCCAAAGAAGCGATGTTAGCAGTCCACAATGGAGTGCTGGTACCTACCCTGATGTATGGAAGTGAGGCATGGAACTGGCAAAGAAAGGATAAAAGTAGATTGAATGCTGTTAAAATGAGATCCCCGAGGCGTATGTGTGGTAAAACCATGTATGATCGTATGAGGAATGTGGAGATATGCAAAGAGTGCAAGGCTGATGTAAGCGTAATGAGTAAGATCAAGAAAGGGACGCATAGATGATTTGGGCATGTAGGGCGAATGAGCGAAGAATAGAGTGTAAGTAAAATATATGACGCAAATGTGAATGGTAGCAGAAGTCGGGGACGCTCGAGGAAGACATGGCACGATCAAGTGAATCAGATGCTTGAGTCGGGAGAGTCAGAACAATAGAAGAGTATGTATGAGACGATGTATGAATGTGAATGAGGCAAGGAGTAAGTTTTTAGATTCTCACGGCCAAAAGCATTTTTGTTGTTTGTTTTTGGGGTGTTATGCCGTGTTGCGCTAACTCCTTCTTTAGCCGACGTTTCGGACAGCGTTGCAGTGTCCATCATCAGGGCAGATCCGGTAGATCCGAAGATGTGTAAATTTTGGCTGTCGAGTTTGTGCTTATTTGTTTGTGGCCTGGGCCCGTCCAAGCCACTTCCGTTGGCATTTCGCACTTACTAGACGAAGTCGGCATTTTTCGTGATTGATTGAAAGATGTGATTTATTTTTATTCTGACATTTATCTATCATGCCAGAATAACAAAAGAGTATTTGTGTATGACGGTGAATAAAGCGACGAGTGTAAGTCAAGACAGTGTGTATTCATCCTCTCTCCCGGTGCCCGGAAAAACAGAACGGTGACAAAACAGAACGTGGTAAAATAATGGGTTAGGTATGATTATTAAAAAGTATTATAGTGATTTGTTTTTGGGGTATTATGCCGGACAGAATTGCAGAGTCCATCAGCAGGGCAGATTAGTAGATGTGTCAGATTACGTTGGCTAAAGAAGGAGGTAGCGCAACACGGCATAATACCCCAAAAACAAATCACTATATAATAGGTTACATTAGAATTTCGAAATTTGAAAGTATTTTATCAATTTTACCAGAAGAAAAATGACATTGACCCGAATATGTCAACGAAACACTTCAGTTTATCTCATGCGGTTTAAATGTTAAAATAAAAGATGTCATTGACCTTAACATTGTGAAAAAATGGAACGGAATATAATAATGTTTTATGAAATAAAGCAGGATTTTGAAAATGATCAACTTATTTCATTATTTGTATAATGTTTCTTGTTTTTATTTTTTATTTGTGTACGGTGTCTGGAAACTACTGGTACAAGCGGGAATCTGTTGAATCTGCATCACATTGCGAACCCTGAAAAACAGTTTTTATTTATCAGAAAAGTTTTGAAGCCGGGTCTGAGAGCATTTAAAAAAAATCCAAATTTGAGCAACCATTTTTTTAACCAATAATATGAGCAACCATTTTTTTTTAAAACTAACATCCCCTTCCATACACAAGCAAATGCTTTCAATGGAAGAGTAGTAAAAAAACCCAAGATGTAAAATGAATTATATACCATGTAAACATATTATTAAAAATAAAAAAAATAATTCCAAAAAAAAAAAAAAAAACATATTTTTTCAAATCAATAAGAATTATTTTAAATAAAGAACAACTAATTACATTAAAAAATGCTATTCCACTATAAAACCAGTAGCCACATCACAAAAGACAATTTTGAAAATTATACAGGTTTTCCAATAAAAGGTGTTATTTTGAATAGCCCGCTATTTTAGTAGATCTTTCTTTTGAAGCTGTCATTTTTTGACATTTGACAAGTAGAAACTACGCCATTAATAAAAATGGAACGATACACGCTTCAACAACGCACTGAAATTATTAAAATTCACTTGAGTGAATCAAATGCAAATCATCTTGAGTGATGAGGCCCATTTTCACCTCGGTGGCTTCGTCAACAATCAAAATTGTCGATTCTAGGGCTCGGAAAACCCAAGAGTTATTGTTGAAAAGTCTCTCTATCCTCAACGTGGGACTGTTTGGTGCGGTTTATGGTCCGGCGGAGTCATTGGACCTTACTTTTTCGAAAATGAGGCTGGAGATGGATTGCGCTATCGAGAGATGATTAATGATTTTTTATGGCCGAAATTGGATGGTATTGATCTGGACAACGTTTACTTTCAACAAGATGGCGCTACGTGCCACACAAGCAACGAAACCATTGATCTTTTACGATTGAATATCAAAATAACACCTCTTATTGGAAAACCCTGTACTTAAGAATGATAACTATGTTTTAATGCCCTGAATGCAATGTCTCTGAAAAAATTATACTCAAATGATATTTTAATTTTCGCATTTGAAAATCAGTATAACTAAATGAATTAACAGAACAGAACAAAAACCGTAATACTTAGTAAATATAATATTAAGACAGAATGTAAAAAACAAATTAAATTAATAACAGATAATATGTTACTCACGACATGACTTATTTTAATAAAATGTTGTTTTTATTCAGCTCGCAATTAACCCTAGAAGAATAATCTATTTTATAGGTACATAAAGCCTTAACATATATTTCAGAGGCGTACACATTTAAATGACAGTCTGTAGGCCAAAATATACCTACTTGTGCCCTATTTTTCGATGAAAAGTTAAGGTTTGTATTTAAACTAATAATAAAACACAGTTTTGTCAATGAAACTACTATCACAGGTATTTATTACAACGAATCAAAACATTATGCTTATAATCAAACAAAAAAAAAAAACATCTTAAAAATCAACTTGAACATATGTTTTTTGTAAATAATATAATATTTTTTAAACATCAATTTCTTATTCTTAGGGCAAACATTAAAAGTAATCATGCTTGTAATTACTAGCTATAATTTTAGAGCAATCTACACAAACACACACTTTGTGCTCAGAACATACTGACTTTTTGAACTAACAGCACACTAATTTAAACATTCTCATCATTCATATACGTTTTTTGGGCTCTGGTTCTCCTGACTGAAGTTTATTACCTGAATCAGTAGGTTTTGCAAGAATTTGGATTATATTTTTAAGTCGGAGTTTCAAGTCTCATCTCCATCCAAGGCTTGACCGAATCTGTGCTAAGTTGCTTAGTGAATTCTCTTTTGTATGAGAGTTTATTTGATCATGTTTTAGCCATAAATTACAGGAGAATTGACAAAAGTCATGTTCAAGATGGCATAGAATACAGCCACTGATCATCTTTTAGTTTTGCGGCTGCACGACGTTTAGGAGCACATTTGATCAAATTAATCTACTCTTCCTTTTGTTTGGTTGTAGAGTGTAGTTTAGTTTGGTGGTAGATAAAATTAAACTGGGATTAGATACCCCACTATAAAAATAAAATATGTTTGAAGCTGGCAGTAAAAAAAAATTTTAATTCAAAGAATTTGGCAGTATTTTAATCTAATTAGATGAACCTGTTTATTAATTGATACTCCAAGATTAATTTTACTTAAATTATTTAATTTATGTGTCATTGTTATAAAAATATTTTTAAATTTTTTTTTTAATTAAATTTATATAAATCAAGATGCAGTTTATATTTAAGAATTTAATGGGTTATTACAAAAAAAATATGGATAAATAATGAAAAATATTTTTTAAAGAAGATTTATTGGTAATTTAAATGATAAAAGTTCTACAATATGTGCATTTTGCCCGTCATTTTCATTATTGAAACATTTCGTAACAAAGTAGAATTACTGGAAAGAAAGAAAAAGTTAAATCTTTATAGTAAAGTAATTCATTTACATTGAATAATTAATGTGCAAAAAAATTTTAATTTGAAATTTTTATCTTAAAATTAAAGTTGACATAAATTATATTATTTAAAATTTGATGATTTGTGTAGAAAATGTTTGGCTTTTCCTGAAACTATAGAACATATTATATCGGGATGTTCTATATTAGCACCGTCCGAGTATACATTTAGGCACAATCAAGTTTTAAAAATAATTCACCAAAATTTGGTAATTAAACATAACTTGATTGACTGCCGTAATGTAGTACCATATTATGAATACGAACCAAATTCATTTTTAGAAAACGAATTTTATAAAAATTTATTATGATAAAACTATACTAACAGACCGAGCGATTAGTCATAATAGACCCGATATAGTTTTACATGACAAAATTAAAAAAAATAACTTAAATCATTGATGTCGCTATACCAAATTCCTGTAATATTCAAAAATCTGTTAGCGAAAAAATAAGAAAATACACAGATTTAGGAAATGAAATAAAAAGAATTTGTTCGTTATTTCGGCTACTGGCATTATACCTAGCTCTCTAATTAAAAATTTAGGCGTATTAGATCTATCAAAAAATTTATATGTAAAGATGCAAAAGTCGGTCATTTTGAATACATGTAGGATAACAAAAGATTTTTTAAATATTTATGTTGAGGGATCAGTATGATTTATAGGCCTTGTTAGAAGTTCTACCGAGCCGAACCCTCTGATATGAAAATATCTGGAGACGGTGAATTTTTTTCCCATTTGATATCTGGTGAGTTGACATGTTGTTGTTCTTGTATTGTTTTGTATTTATTTTACTTATATAATGCACTTACATAGTGTTGATTGACTAGCTGATCATTTGTAGAAAAGTGAGTGGAAGGGTTTAGTTTTTCCTATGGGGAAGATTTAACCCGGACAACAAAATCGGAAGCATAAAAAAAAAATAATAGTTTCAAATTTTTTTTTATTTTATAGAATAATAGTATAGTGATAGAAAGATGAAATATATTAAAAATTTAAATTGATAAAAGTAAATTTTATTTATTTTATCTTGTGTATTTATTTTATATATGTTTCTTATGTTTAGGAAAATGTATATTGTTTTGAGGATTTTATTTGTGATTTGTTTGATGTGAGGTAAAGGGAGTTAGTTAGCGCCATTTGTGGCAGCTGGACGCGTCATGCCGTCTTCCAACCGCTTTGTATTTTTTTTTGTATTTTCAAGGGAAACAATTTAAAAATAATTTCAAAGGGATGCAACATCCCTTTGAAATTATTTTTAAAATCAGTGAATCAACATTTTAAATTAACTTACCAATTAGTAATCAGAACTTTATAGTAATGTGATTAGAGTGCAGTGTTTTAAAAATGAATAATCGAAAATTGTGCTAAAAAATATTCTAAATTAGCTGAAGTTGAACTTGGGACGAAAATCGGTAACTGTAGGTACGCCAGATGTTTTCAATTGAATTCTTGGAAACTCTGAAAGCCCTAACAAGTGCCCAGGGTAATTTATTATCACGTCCGTCGTCTTTTATTGCGGGACAATGCACCACTAACATAATCACCAGGAACAAGTGTACAAGAAGATGGACTTGCCGAACGTCGCAGCGGTGCTGCCAAGGTTTGTTATCTATGTGAGGATACTGTGACAGCGCTTAATT